>NC_070612.1:30547591-31173727 GCF_027172205.1 Podarcis raffonei
CCTCCTGAGCATCTGTTCACTACCTGGATGAGGTAAATGACGGTTGAAATGTGTGTTTTGCTTCCCAATCTACTCGCTTAGGCTTTCAGAACATTGACAATTTGCTCTCTTCTGCTTCCTCTCCTTGCCAAACAGCTGATCTGCGTGATCGATCATTTTCTGCAAGGGCTACGCTAATCATGCCTTGTCTGATGATCTCATCATCCATGATAAAGTAAAGGTAAAGGGAACCCTGAACATTAGGTCCAGTCATGGCCGACTCTGGGGTTGCGGCGCTCATCTCGCTTTATTGGCCGAGGGAGCCGGCGTACAGCTTCCGGGTCATGTGGCTAGCATGACTAAGCCGCTTCCGGCGAACCAGAGCAGCGCACGGAAACACCGTTTACCTTCCCACCGGAGCAGTACCTATTTATCTACTTGCACTTTGACGTGCTTTCGAACTGCTAGGTTGGCAGGAGCAGGAACTGAGCAACGGGAGCTCACCCCGACGCAGGGATTCGAACCGCTGACCTTCTGATCGGCAAGCCCTAGGCTCTGTGGTTTAACCCACAGCGCCACCTGCGTCCCCATCATCCATGATACTATGTAGCCAATCAGTCACAACTATATAATGATGTCACTGAAGTCTATTATTATTATTATTATTATTATTATTATTATTATTTCTATACCACCCTTCATCCGAAGGTCACAGTGTGGTTTATAACATAATAAATAAATAAATAAATACCATAATAGCAAACAAAAACAATACCCCACACATAGTTTAAAAGGCCACAGATTGTTCAATATGCCAAAGGCCTGAGAATGTTTTTGCCTGGTGCCTAAAGATAAGTAACGAAGGCGTCAGATGAGCCTCACTGAGGAGAGCATTCCACAAGTGAGGAACCACCACAGAAAAGCCCTGTTCTTGTGTTGCCACACTCCAGATCACTTGTGGAGGAGGCACACGAAGGAGGGCCTCAGATGAAGATCGCAGGGTCCCAGTCAGGTTGTTTGGGGAGAGACGGCCCTTGAGGTATTGTGGTCCTGAGCAGTTTAAGGCTTTACTCAAGAAGGGGAGACTGGCAACTGGCTGAGGGCTGTTTCCTAGACTGCCCACATGGAGGATTCCAGCCAGTCAGATCACAGACCACAGACGGTCATAACTCCAAATCAACTTCAAGGGCAGATTGCCCCCTTCAGTTGTTGTTGTTGTTGTTTAGTTGTTTAGTCGTGTCCGACTCTTCGTGACCCCATGGACCAGAGCACGCCAGGCACTCCTGTCTTCCACTGCTTCCCGCAGTTTGGTCAAACTCATGCTGGTAGCTTCGAGAACACTCTCCAACCATCTCGTCCTCTGTCGTCCCCTTCTCCTTGTGCCCTCCATCTTTCCCAACATCAGGGTCTTTTCCAGGGAGTCTTCTCTTCTCATGAGGTGGCCAAGGTATTGGAGTCTCAGCTTCAGGAACTGTCCTTCCAGTGAGCACTCAGGGCTGATAGCCTTCAGAAAGGATAGGTTTGATCTTCTTGCAGTCCATGGGACTCTCAAGAGTCTCCTCTAGCACCATAATTCAAAAAAGATATTTATTGAGATTTTCCACCTTAATACATTAAAAAATCAAAAAAGAAAAAAGAAAAAAGTTAAAAACACATAAAGTTTACAATCCGTATTTTCAATTAACATATTTCCCTGACTTCCCCACACCTCCCCTTCTTATATTCCAATTCAAATTGTTAGTTCAACAAGTTCTTATCCCCAATTTTTGACCTTTTTATATTTAATTCATTTTAGAAAAACCAATTTTAACTTATAAACATCAATATTTGTACATCAGTGCTCATTCTTAAAACCTTTTTCTAAAGTCGACCCAAATTCCCTTCCACGAATTCCCCAATTTTCATACTAATAACAAAACAAAATAAAAAAACAGATTATAATTGTACACCCTTTGGATTCCCAAACCCCACCCCACCCCTTTCCCGGTTTCGATCCCCAACAAATGTCCATCAGTCTTAGTCTACTATCAGCCTGGAGACCTCACGTCCAAGGCTCTTAATTCTCTCTCAATTCCTCTCTGCCGGTTTTTTTGGTAGTCCTTAGTATTAAACACCAGATCTCGGAGAAGCTCTGTCCCAATAGGGTCCATGTTTCTTTCAGCCAGACCTCCATACTTAAAAGTGGAGCCCGAATCTTGTTTCTTACTCCTTTTAAGTCCAAATGTCCCGAAAGCTCCAACTTCCACCTTACTCAAATTTGTAATCCATAGGTCTTCAGATCTCCACATAAGGAGATCTCTCCATTCTTCAATCTCCAATTCAGACCAGATTTTCATCATCCAGTACTTATTTTCCTTTGTAACCATCATGTCAGGCCTCTGGCTCTCCTTTGTCATCTGCAACATTACATCTCCTCCTTCCTTTTCCTCAGAAACAACATATATCTCTTTCTCCACACTCTCAAATCTCTCAAGTTTCTCTTCTTGTCCAGCTGCATGAACTTCCTGAGTCAAATCCTTATCAAATTCAATGAATTTGTTTACTGTTAAGTCCAGAGTTGCAACATTGGTAGCCAAAACATCAATTTGGCCTTGTAACTTTCCCAAGAGAAGAAAAACTCTGTCCAATTTAGCTTGAATTTTTCCTCCTTCAGCCATTCTTGTAATGTCCCAAAACCCCCTCTAGAGGGATTTTGGTTACTTAATCTTCCTTCCAGTTCAAATCCAAAAATCAAGTTAGTTTGTATCAGTTCTTCCTTGTTTTCAACAAAATATAACCAAATTGTAACAAATATATCCAGCAGACAGCAGAAACAAAGTTCTCTTTTTCCTTCTTGACAGCTAATTTGACAGCTGTCAAACTCTTCTATATCTCCTCAACAGGCTCTCTCGTGGATCACTCCTGGGTCCGGGGGGGGTGGCACTTCAGCTCTCAAAATTAGCTCTTATCCTCCAGTAAAATTATTTATACTGCCAAATGGTGAAATTAATGTCTTTTACCCAATAAAGAAGAAGAAGTTCTCTTGACCTTAGTTAACTAGTCCTTGCTTTAAATTATTTACAAGACGGGGAGACGGACTTCCTGTTTGCGCCTTCCCCGATCATGCCTAATTCAAAAAATTTTTTTCTTTGCAAATCCAATTTCCGTACTACTCACGGGTTGTTGCTTTTAAAGTCCAATTGTTCACAAGAAGAAGTCAGCGCTCTCCGACCATGGCATGCAGCTTCACTCCGCAGGAGAAGCAGTTGACTCTCAGCACCGCGCCGCTCGCCCCGTCCCCCGTCCCGAAGCCTTTAAAAAGGCTCCTTCGCGGGTCGGGGGGAGCAAATGGTGCGCGCCAAGTCACCAGGTTCACAGGCTTCAGCGCCTGTGATTTCTGAGGGTCCCCGCATCGCCGCAGCGGCAAGACCCAAATCCTGCGGAGCCAATTCCCTCCGGAGCTCGGAGGGAATCCGCCATTAGTCGATGGCGCTAACCCGGAAGTCCTCTAGCACCATAATTCAAAAGCATCAATTCTTCGGCGATCAGCCTTCTTTATGGTTCAGCTCTCACTTCCATACATCACTACTGGGAAAACCATAGCTTTAATGCTCCCTTCAGTATGATCCTACAAATCACAAAAGGGACATTTCCTGCTTCTGTTTTAAATTTGCACGAGAAGCTCCCCCTTTTGGCTGATCTGAGAAGATGCCTGTGATATTGTGATACAGCCACAATCCCTGTCTGCCTATAGAAACTATGGGGGAGGGTAGGAATACTGATACCCTCCCTGATATGCTAGTTTTCTGAAAGCCCTGTGCTTTTGCAAGCTCTCACAGACATAGATGTTTCTCTGGCATGGTAATACTATTAAACTGGTTATCTCAACCCAATACATATTTCCACTTACCCTATTTTTACAAGGGACATGGAGGTGCACTGTCAGTTGAACAGGTGATAGAAGGATAAATCAGTGTGCATTAATTTTCCCTACTATGTATTAATATTAGACCTATCTGAAATGCTCTTTATATTTGTCCACAGTATTCATAGTAACAAATTTCCCAAACCCATCTGATCTGTTTATGGGAATGAGTTCTACACACACGCACCCTTACTGTGAGCTTCAACAAAATGCTCTTCCATTAAACAAAGCTAGTCTAAGCAAACTATACTTCAAAACTATCCTCTTTTAACTTCTTTTCTTTTGTGTGTTTTGAGGAAATGCTACAGACTGAAGGACTCTGCTCTTGTTTTCACCTACGTAATTATTCTGGCTGATGCCCCTTTTCAACTCCTGATGCTGATAACTACTTTGAAGCTTGGCATGTGTTCATTTGCTACGCCACATGCATATAAAAGAGCCTTTCTTTAGAGCAGTGGGAATGCAACACATTTTCATCCATGAAAATGACTGGAGAAGGGGGGAGATTCTAATGATTTCATTTTCTTGTAGATAACAGTGGTCCTCCCGACCACCTTCAGATATGTTTTCTAATGCAGAAGCATAGGCCTTATCACATCGTAAAACCGATCCTGGGCTGTATCTTTTTTTTTTAAAGTAATATTTATTAAGAGTTAAAAATTACAAAAAGAAGAAAGAAAAAGTTAAACAAAGCAAAACAATACAATACATGAAAAACAAAAACAAAACAAAACACTGCTTATCTTTACAGAACAAAAAACAAAAACAGAAACAGAAACAATTAACAACACATCCAGTATTTCCATATCTTATCTTTCATTTACTTGTTTCGACAACCTCCTCGCACCTCCCTTCTTTGTATTCTAGTTCAATTAGCTATTTCAGCAAATCCTTTCCATCTTTCTCAGTTTTTTGTCCTATAATTTATCTTAACACAATCTAACCTTATTTTTTCCCCTTTGGCCCATTAACAGTCTATTTTTACTTAATTCTTTATAACATTTCTGCTAAAGCCATATAACTTCATTCCAGCATCCTTCTAACATTCATTAATTTTACAGTGTTTCTGTAAATAGTCTTTAAATTTTTTCCAATCTTCTTCCACCGACTCTTTTCCCTGGTCTCGGATTCTGCCTGTCATTTCTGCCAGTTCCATGTAGACAATGTATCTCTCTTATTTAGCTGGCTGTCAGCGAACGTTCTATTCACAGTCAGTAAGCATTCCAAAGTGCATCAGTCTTATTGACAGCCTGTTTCCAGGTTCAGAGCGGTGGTATTTTAGCTTCCTTCCCTCTCTCTTGCAGGTATATACGATCCAAAACTTCCCCCCTCTTCTCCTGCTTCCAAGGGGGGGGGTTTACTATTTTTTTAATGCTGGAAATTTAGTCCTTTACAATCGGCTTTCCAAGACTTTAGCTTGCAGCCTCTTTGCTTCAGTCTATTTACAAAAAAGGAAGGCAGACTTCCTGTTTTGAGCCTCCCCGTTTCGGTGCCAAATTAAGTCTTTTTTTTTTTAAAAAAAGTTCCGATTCACTCTACTCATGGGTAGTTGCTTTAGGATCAAATTGTCAACAGGAAAAAATCAGCGCTCTCCGGCAATGGCTATGCAGCTTCGCTCCGTGGAAGAAGCAGTCGATTCACAGCACCGCGCCGCTCACCCCACTTCGCTCCGGATCCCCGAAACCGGGTTTCCCCACGAGTAGGGGAGGCGCGAAAGTTGCCCGCCGAATCCCACGTTCACAGGCTTCACCCGCCTGTGATTTTTGAAGGCTCTCCGCCTTCGCCACGGCGGCCAGACCCGGTTTCCACAGAGCAAATTCCTCCTGGTCAGAGGAATTCCGCCATTACCAAAGGCGCTAACCCGGAAGTCTCCCTGGGCTGTATCACTCCATGCTGAAGTGATTGGCGATTGTGTGATTCCTCCATTAGAAAACAAAACCAGAAGAAGCAAAATTCATGCTATTTCTAATGCTTAAGCTTGAGTGTCATTGCTTATGTCATTCACCCATAGAGGAGAGATGTCAGCAGGCCTAGGGGAACTCCAGAAGTATGCATGTGAATCCCCCTTAGTGGGTGAATCCCCCAGACAGCCCAATGGCATTGAACGTGTTCAGTAGCCACAAAATGCTGACTAATGGTTAGGATGGGGAGAGACAGAGATCTGCAGAGGAGGGGAATAGTCAGGTAGGAGAGCTGGAAAAAATGTCACATCTGGCAACCAGTGCACCCATTTGGTTTCAGAGAGTACATGGGAAGACTAAAAAGCCCAGGACATGAATTTTCATGGCCTTCTAGTGACTATGATGGCTCATTAAGCAGCACTTTTTCCCCCTAAAAAATGTTTTGGGGTACTCTCCTTTTGAGTCAAGAAAAATCACCATTTTATAGTGCAAATTGGGAAAAATAAATACAGTAAATGGACAAAGATTAACAAAATGTTTAGGGATATGCATACCCCCACGCCCCCCCAAAAACACTGACCAGAAGTAATGTATTTAGCATTAACTGTGGAAGTCTGATTCTGACCAAACTAAGCATCCTAGAGCAGGGGTCAGCAACCTTTTTCAGCCATGGGCCGGTCCACCGTCCCTCAGACCATGTGGTGGGCCTGACTATATTTTGAAAAAAAATATGTACCAATTCCTATGGCCCACAAATAACCCAGAGATGCATTTTAAATAAAAAGACACATTCTACTCATGTAAAAACACGCTGATTCCTGGACCGTCCATGGGCTAGATTGAGAAGGCGATTGGGCCGCATCTGGGCCACGGGCCTTAAGTTGCCTACCCCGTCCTAGAGCAAAATATACACCAGGAGGCTTAGTTTGGCTATTCCTGTGGCAGCAACTGATTCAGAAAGGAATGATCAGCCACACATGCTATGAGAGGTGCCACAAAGAATTCCTATCTTTGCTCAAGCCATGTTCATGTGTCAGAAGAACTCCTGTAGTAACCATCCCTCAACACAGGGGCAACAGATCTGCCCCTCCTGGCAAGAGCACAATGATCACTATTGCAATAAATGATCTTTTGGGATAGTGCTTGTGGCAAGCAGCAATTTTCTCATATATATATATGAGACTTTCTTCTGAATAAACATGCTTATGATTACACTTCAGTTTTATATTATCACCTCATCAAAAGCACACAAAAAGCCTGAACCCATTTTCTTTCTTTATGTACATTTATTCTTTAATAAACGTTCTATTGAGGCTATTAGTTTTATTTGTGTACACCGAGATCTTTTCCCCGTCTTTGAATTGCCTTGTATATTTTCCCTGCCTGTATTCTTCTGGCTAGGGCTGTTAAAATGCTTCTAGATATGGGCATCTTAATCCCCAAAGGCAAGGCTCTACGTTTTGGAACATTGTGTTTGTTTTGATCGCATTCCACCCATCGAGTTATAAATTACACCCTACGAAATCCATCATAAAGATATAATACTTGAGGAATTTCTTTTGGTTTAGTGATATTTATTTTTCCAACCATTTTGTTTGAGAGAAAATGAGATGGCTATCTGCCGTTTCCTTATTTTTTTTGCAGGAAAGCTAAAGGGCTGTTGACTTCCTCTCCCCTCCCTTCCTTCCTTCTTTCTGAAGGTACAGAACTCATCTGAGAGAAGAAAATGAAAAAAAAACCCAACAACCCCAGAACGAAGTGATTGTTCCTGTTCTCTTTCTTAAGTCATTTGAAACACTGTCCCTCCTTATTTTCTAAATCAACCACAGTTCCCTACTCAAGAAGCGACAGAAGCTGCCAATTAGGAAGCAGGTACAGAACTTGGGCCACCAGAGCAGTGTCAGCAGCTGGTAAGTTAAACTTCCCAATGTACTGAAGGTAACAATGTGAAACTTTAATAAATTCAGGAGATATCCCAGGGAAATGCTGCTTTGGGCTGGACTATGCTCCAGTTTTCCATTTACTGAAGCAAGGGATCAGAGATCTAAGAGACAGAAAGATGGATAATTTCAGCAGAAAGGGAACTGTTAAAAGTTTCTCAGTGTATTTTAACATTGCCATATTCTCTTATTTTAAAGGATTATTCCTATTCTCCAGCCACATAAAACAAAATGAGCATCTTGATTACAGAATGTTATGACCAGAGATGAAAGGATCTGTCAATTTCAGTTCTTCTCTTCAAGTTTCTCAGTTTCCCTCTCTTAAATTCAGTTTTCTACATTTGCAGCAAGTTGTGATTTTTTTAAATAAAAAAAGAGTTGTCATGAAAATTCATCTGCATTTTAGTGTGAATTTCTCCTACTAGACATATTTTTATATGCAGTTTTTACTATTACATACTTTTTTTTTACAACATTTTTCTAATATAATGTATTTTTACATGCTATTTTCACTAAGAGCTTCATTTTTGTGCACACTCTCCCCTAATATGTACATTTGTGTAAACACCGGCTGGTTGGAGAACTGCATCACAACATTCGGTTAATTGCGAATTTTGAAGGATAGCTGTGCTTTGGTTCACATTATGTTTTTTTTAAGTGTGGATTTGATACATTTGGCTTTAAATGGAAACTTAATTGAATTTCTCCTCTATCACTAGTTACATCTGCATTCTTTATAAGGGATTGCTTGCCCTCATAGCAGCACCAGTGTCCTTTAGTACTGCAAACATCTGTTTTAGAAAAATCTAAATCATATAACCGTTTCACTGCTCTGAAACCACAAGTTGTTGTTCTTGTTGTTCTTGCTTTTTTGTGCCCCAAATAGTGGGAAAGTAGAAAAGTATTGAAGGCATGGAATTTAATTCCCTAGTTCCTTTTGGGAGTCTTGTAGTAGGCAGCTGTTACACAGGCTCAGGAACTGGCTTGTTATATTTTGGTTATAGTAGAAACCTAACCATGGGTCAAGTGTGTATATGTGCACATTGTGAATATATCTGGAATGAGCAGGGGTAGGGTTGCCTGGCCTAGAATTGTAGTGTGCCTTGATTCACCTGGGAATTATTATTATTATTATTATTATTATTATTATTATTATTATTATACCCCACCCATCTGGCTGGGTTTCCCCAGCCACTCTGGGTGGCTTTCAATGGAGCATTAAAAACAGAATAAAACTTGAAACATTAAAAACTTTCCTAAACAGGGCTGCCTTCAGATGTCTCCTAAAAGTCAGATAGTTGTTTATTTCTTTGACATCTGATGGGAGCGCATCTGCTCTTTTCTTGTGGCTGACGTGTGAAGAACTGAATAGTCTTTTGATCCCTACTACTTCTGTGATAAAGCAGAGGATATAATATGGGAACACTATTTCACATTTCACATGTTAATTCTTCACATCTCATGTGTCTTCACTCTTGAGAGTGTACCATACCAGTGAACCTGCTGAACTGCATCGTAAGCAGGGATTTCTGGAACTCTGTTATGTACAAAAACAATTGCAAGCAGTTGTGTTTGTCTTTAAAAAAAGGCAATATATTGATCAATGGTAATATTTCTCTCAAGGAAATTAGAGTTTTAAGGCTGCATTCCATTAGCCTAGCAGTAAACCCTATTCAACTCAACAGGACTCAATCCTATAATGTATAGGATTGCATTATAAAGGCTTCAAGTCGTGATTTTGTAGGCTCAGTCATTAATTGTGCCATACCAGGATCTTGTTAGAGGTATTTTTCAGCTACTGATTACATGGTAAGAAGCTGAGGTGTAGTAAAAATGTGACTTAATAGAAAAGGCTGAATTTATGGGAGATGATGCAATGAAGGTGTTTAAAATATGAGCATGAATTGTTCATATGATACACAAACTCCAGGTAAGAGGCCTGTTGTAGGGTAGAGCTGTGTTTTCATTACGGCTGTAATCCTATATACACTTACTGTGGAGTGCACCCCACTGAACTCAGCAGCACACTTACAAATAAACATGCAAAGGGTGGTGCTATATGTTTGGTGAAGATTTGCCCCAGAGATCTAGCACTGAGTCTTTTCTTAATGGAAGAATGTGATGTTGTTCAAAGCTAACCAGACTATGATGATGAATACAGCCATCCTCAACCCAGTGTTTTCCAGATGTTTCCACTTATGCCTTCCACAGATTCAGCTAGCACAGTCGTGCTGCCTGGGACTGATGGAAGTTGTGGTCCAAAACACATTACCTGATATATTAGATAACAACAGCATTAGATATTACCAAAACAGCTATATTGCTAAAGGGAGACTCACCCCTCTGCACTGATTATATGGGAAGTTCAGCAGCCCTTAAAGCTCCGCCATTTTGCAGTCTTAGATCAATGCCTTCTTATTTGACTTGGGACTCTTTTGCGTCTCCATTTTTTGAGGCAGTTGGGTCATGAAATTGTAAGCCTCCTTGAATGCTTTAAAAAGTGGGAAGATCTCTTGGGGGCTTAGCTCCAATGCTGTGACTCACAAGCCCATCACTGCTTTTGTGTCAATAACATTGGAATACTATAGAAAACTTCTGTATAATGGGTCAAACCCTTGGTCTGCCTAACTTCAGTGATGTCTACACTCACTGGTAGTAGCCCTTCAGAGTTTCAGAAGAGGGTCTTTCTCAGCCCTACCTGGAGTTGTCAGAGGCGGAACTCCTAGAACCTTCTGCATGGAAAGTAGATTGTCTACCACTGGGCTACAGCCCTTCATCCCCAAAGTGGAAGCCATTTCCCAAAGGGAGCAGCTGTTTGCTGGCCTGACGTGGCATGGCAGTGCCACAAAAGGACATGGTTAGTGTGGTCTGTCAAGCACAGGACAGTGGTGGTAAGGGAGCAGAGGCCCATCCTCTCCCCTTGCAGAGAATTCTGTGAATTTGTTTTTCTCATAGCGAACACCTCAAAGCAAACAGCTTAAGAACATAATAATGTCCAGATCAAAGGCCTGTCTAGTCCAGCGTTTTGTGGCCAACCAGATGCTTATGGGAATCCCACAAGCAGGACCTGAACACAATAGCACTCTCATGTTTGTGACTGATATTTAGAAGCATACCACATAATGGCATAATAGTTTTCTGGCTAAGAATTTCTATGTCAGTGCCTTTCCTCGTGAAGAATTGGGTCAGTGTTGCGCTGAAATAGAGCAAGTAATTACCTCTGCCTTGTAGTTAAGGTTTATGGTATAAACCAGGAAAGGGAAACAAATCATAGAATCGTAGAATTGTAGAGTTGGAAAGGACCCCAAGTATTATCTAGATTCTAGAACAATCCCCTTGAGATGTTGGTGGACTCCAGTTCCCATCAGCCCCAGCCTGAATGGCCTGTGGTAAGGGAGATTGGGAGGATCTGTGGCAAGGGATGGGACCTACATCTGAAGGGCCACAGGTTCCCCATTTCTGGTATAAATGATTCCATGCTGGATCAGATCAAAGGTCCATATAGTCTGTTTCTCACTGCAGCCAAGCAGACAGGATTGGCGTGTGTGTGTCTGTGTGTGTGTGTGTGCTTGCAGATTGGGTATTTTTTTATGGGGGGGGAGGGATCAGGGATCCACATAAGTACAAGTGTTTTTCTAGTGTCACGTGAAATTGTCAGGGGGGGGAATGCCAGTCCCCATTTAATTTTTATTTATTTATTTAACAGAAGCTGTACACCACTTAATCAAAATAATGCAAGTGATTTACATAAAATATAAAATATACATTAAAACTACTGATAAAAAGCCGGAAGTTAAGAACAGGTTGACCTAATGAAAAATTTCAAAATTCAGACAATACCCTTTCTGGGGAAATCCTGATAATTAAAAAAAAAACAAAATGAAATGAAATACTCTGTTGCTAGTGACCTGTTTACAGTATGAAAGCCCCATCTGGAAACACCCTGAGAGTCACAAAACTAGTGTCAAAGAAATGCTAGATCTTTGGTTTACCTTCTGAGTAATCCGCTGGCATTCAACAGGGTTTTTTGTGTGTGTGAATTCATTTTAAAGGTTCATAAGACTACTTGGTTGGTTGGTTAATGGGCTTATTTGTTCCTTCTAGTAAAAAAAGAAGGAAACGTGAGGGGGGGAAAAACAACAACAACATATTGCATATCATTGCTTAGGTATGGATACTGGAAGATATATATATATTTAAGTATATTAAGAGTTTTCCAAAATGTGTAGCCCCAGTTACTTTAGAGATTATACCAGTGTTGTGTTTTATGAGACAATGTATTCTTGCTGTTCTTGTTATATTGCATTTAATATTCAAAATGTTTAATATTTTAAAAATAATTTTTATATTAAATGATTTATTAAATATTTCACATTAACTTGTAGATTCTTGCAGAGATTGTGACTATTTCATTCCAAAAAATAAAATAAATCTTCTGAAACTGGAGTGGAAGATTTAGTGCCAAATAAAATCAGAGTAGCTGTTCTTTGAGGGGAAACAGTTGTGTAGTTGTCCGTGCAGAATATGGGCAATTTCTAGGCAGATTGTTCATTTCCTGATTTAAAACATTTACACCCTGGACCTAACGGTTAGGGGTCCTTTTACCTTTACCTTTAGGCTCAGATGTTCAAATCCACCAGGAGCTGTGCATTCAATATTGTGGGTCCATTTTTTAAAAAATTAGTTTAATTAGAGATTTTCCTGCGTCACAAAACAAGCAAACAGGGAAAAGTACATATAGCACCTTCTTTTTCACAGTTGGTTTACCTTTTATATGAGACACTATCATTCTAGATCGCATTCAGTTGGGGGGGGAGAGAAAGGGAGGGACAGAGATGAGAGGGTAATGTTCTTTTGTTCTATAGCATAGCGTTTGTGTAGTATATTGTGATCCTTTATGTTCCACCTTGCCCTTTAAGATGAACCACAAACACCTTTGTGTGACTAAAGTGTTGCTAGAAGCAGCCAAAAAGCCCTGGCCCATGCACACTTAGTCTGGAATGGTGAACGCTTCCTAAATTGTACTGCTCTATGTGATTGTTTCGGATGGACATGATTGCTGCCTTGCTGAAGTCACAGCCTGTCTTTCTTACTTGTGTTCTTCAACAACCCTTAAAAGGGTTATCACGTCTTCAGTTCCACTTTAGTAATGTGGATGGGAACTGAATGAAGATAGGAAGTGGTTCTTGTTGGGGAAATGCCTCATTCTGTAGTCCAAATCAGCACCTGAAGGTAATTTCCAATAGAGAAGTGAGATGTCAGCCAGCCTTTCCTTATGCACATCTCTGTGTGTCTACTTTACTGCTGTCTATTTCCAACTCATTCAAGGTCATGGGCAACTTGAGCAGCTTTCTACTGGCTTCCAGTTCCAACACCATTAATCAAAACAGTTAAAGAAATGCAAACTTTAAAGCAATGCTCCTTTGGTGCCACCCTGAGCTCATTTGGGTAGAACAGAGGGGTTAGAAATGTAACAAACAAACAAAAAAACTGCTATGTGAGCAGCTCACCACAGCACTGCTTCTTTTGCTGCTGTTCCACTGTCAGGACTGGGATGAGTCACCAACTGGGAACCAAAAGCCCAAAGAACAAGTTGAGAACAAAGCCAGGAGGCAGGACTGAGGGACAAGCCCAAAGCCCAAGCAAGGATATAGGAACATTACAATTCAGGTTTGCTGACCTCTCCCCACAACTGACTTAATTTGTTTATGTAGATGAAGGTTGTATGTATATCTATTACTGTTCTTGAAACCCTTTCCATTGGAAAGAATGTAAACTTATTTACATACCAATGCATTATCAGTTCAAGAATATTTTTGTATTTATGAGAATAATTTTTTCTTTGGGGAATACTGCCTTTCTTTATCACATTCCCCCACCCCTTAAAAAAGTACCCTTTAGGAGTACAACAGACTACACCAGTGTTCTTCAGCCTTGTGTTCCAAGATCATTGTTGGACTATGTTGAACTCCACCCATCCCCAGATTGTGTAGCCAATAGGAAGGGATGCTGGGAATTGTAGTACAACAACATTTGGACTCAAAGTTGAAGAACACTGAACTAGACAATGGCATAACTTGTGTGGTGTCCTTCAGATGTTGTTGAATTCCATCTCCCATTAACCCTTGGCTGTGTTGGCTGGGCATAATGAGAGTTGTCATTCAACATCTGGAGGTCACCACATTTAAGTCCCACTGTCTGAATATCCTAAACTCATTTACCTGAGAGTAAGCCTTGCTAAACACAGAAGGGCTTACTTCTGAGCAACATTAAAAAAATTGTTCTGATTATGTTCAGTATGATTGAATATTGTGTTCAATATTATGTACTCCCATACAGAGGGGGCACTGAGTGACTGAGAAAGTTGTGGACCCTGTAGATTTATTCCTCCTTTAAATCCACTCCAACACATTCCTGATCCACCCTCAACACAGTGTCATGTGTTGGTCTCCCAAAGGAGCGCACAAGGCAAGGCAAGTTAGTTGTTTCAGCACTAAGGAGAGCTCCTAGTGAGAAACTTGTTCCAAAAAGTGAACTTAAGTCTTTTGAGCGTCTGCCTCCAGTCCACCTCTGTTCCCTTTTAGAGGTCTAGAGTTTTTTAAAGAACCAGCCCTCTGACCAGAAGGTAGGCAGTTCTCCTAAGCTCCATGGTCTGCAGCCCGGTGTGCTCTTTGTGCTGTTGGACTGGTGAGGTACTGTGAGAGGCACAGGCGAAGGCACCCCTGAAGGTCCTAGCTCTAATTCTGAAGGCCCTGGTGCTCTGGGATGTGGCTCAGTGGGCTCCTTCCTGCCAGTTTCTGGTTCAGTGGTCCCATAAGTTTTAGGCTTGGGGCCAGAAACATGGTCTGTCTCCTAGTGGGTAACCCTGTAGACTCTGTCTCAGTATCCTGGTCACTGCTTGATTCAGGGGTCATGACACATTCTGCCCCTTTGTCTTTAGCAGTGCTGGAACTCTGACATCAGTAAGGTCAAGGCTGCAGAGGTTTCCATGGTGGTAGGAAGTAGTCTTGGATATCCCTTTCTGATGTCAGACCATCCTCAGAGAGGGAGACCTGAAACACCCAATGGATGGAAGGAGGGAGAAGTGCTGACCAGAGAAGAATGGCAGATTAAACTGATGGAGTATGCAGAGATGGCGAGACTGACGGGAAAGATCAGAAACCAGGAAGATCAAGTATTTCTAAAAGACGAATAAATTTTTAACATATTTAAAAGACCACTGTAAACAGTTAAAATCATTGGCAGGGATACAATGACACTTGTAATATGAAATGAACTATGGTAACTATGGAAATATAACAGATAGATAATGGTAAAAGATGCAGTGTGTGTGTGTAGAATCCAGGGAGGGAGGGAGGAGGTCCGAAGGTTTGAAATAACCTTTTAATGTTTTGAAATGGTTAAAGTTAAAATGTATAAAATTATGTAAAACGAATAAAACAAATTATAAAAAAGAAAAGAAATGAAACACCCAAAGGCCCCTGGGATACCCTTTCAAGGGTCATAGGATTTGCAGCCTTAGCAAATTTTATATTGATATCATTGATTTCATCAATACAAAAGACAACATTTGAATGTCAAATGCTGGTTTCAAACTTCAAATGGTTGCATTTTTACACCAACATTTGGACACTCAGCAACTTATGAAATATAAAACCTTTCAGTTCAGCTCTGCTGGACAAGTTCTTATTATAATTGACCTGTTTTGCGGGCATCATGTGAACATCAGACTGTAAGACCATTGATAACTAAATTGCTAACTAATTGTTATTTTAAGGTTGAAATTATTAGTTTGATATTAACTGAGAGTTTTGTTTTAAACTGAAAAGTGGGCTGCAAATACCTTAAATAAGAAATTATGAAATTGAAATTGAAAAGTGTCTAATCTCCAAACTTTTAAACTGGGAATACTCATGATTTTAAAAGGTGAAATACCCCAATTGACTATAATTGCAGGCTTAAAGCCAAGTCCACCCACTTAAGTGCTTTGTGAATTAGAATTCTTTGGGACAGAATATGCATCCCTAAATACATAGTCAGCATCTTTTATGAAGTATGTCCCAGATGTGATGTGCGGATATCCTTGACACCTATATTTAAAAATTGATTTCTGTAATGTTCCTGTATGCAGACTTTATTTCTGGAAGAACTTGATGTGCTTGATCTTGTGTCACTCAAATAGCTTTTCCTAATGTGATAACAACTCCTAAGGCATTTTGTGAAAATATTTGAGATGAGCTATAAAATTATTCTGATTAGGCTGTGCTTCCCTTTGCTTCATGGGAAAGATATGCTAAAGTTGCTGTCGCCTCTGCACTTGGTTCAGGGGGGCTTAAAATCTCCATGGAAATGTCAGCAATAGAAGGAGGATAGAGAGAACAGAGGCAAGAGGGGGTTGAGTCACGGCTTCAGAATTAATTCCCTGTAGGCTGAATATGTGAATGGCAGATGTGTTATACTCCAAGTGGCATTTTACATATGACCAGAATGGCAACAAACAGAGGAGAGATTCTCAACCTGTGTGGCAAAGACTAAGAAACAAATGAGATCAACAGGAACTCCTGTGCTTCATAATGGCAATGGGGCAGAAGAGGGGTGGAGGAGAAATTCAATTCAGGTTGCATTAAACTCAAACTTTCCTAATTTTCATTTCCCAAAACAATAAACAAACTAAAACACAGTGTTTGGGAATTTAGAGGGAATGTAAGTAAGATTATAAAATGGTGTGTGGCATAGGGAACATGAACACAGAAAATGCATCTCTCACAACACTAGACCTCATGAACTTCCGATGAAGCTGAATGTTGGGTCAGATTCGGGACAGATAAAAGAAAGTACTTCTTTATGCAGTGTACAGTGGTACCTCGGGTTACATACGTCAAATCTGTGTCCAGGGCAGCTGTTTACCAGCTCCATCTGGTACATAGGGTGAGACCCTATCTGCCTGCGGACTGTCTCGCCAGAGTGGTGCATGCTCTGGTTATCTCCCACTTGGACTACTGCAATGCACTCTACGTGGGGCTACCTTTGAAGGTGACTCGGAAACTACAACTAATCCAGAATGCAGCAGCTAGGCTGGTGACTGGGGGTGGCCGCCGAGACCATATAACACCGGTCTTGAAAGACCTACATTGGCTCCCAGTACGTTTCCGAGCACAATTCAAAGTGTTGGTGCTGACCTTTAAAGCCCTAAACGGCCTCGGTCCAGTATACCTGAAGGAGCATCTCCACCCCCATCATTCTGCCCGGACGCTGAGGTCCAGCGCCGAGGGCCTTCTGGCGGTTCCCTCATTGTGAGAAGCAAAGCTACAGGGAACCAGGCAGAGGGCCTTCTCGGTAGTGGCACCCGCCCTGTGGAACGCCCTTCCAGCAGATGTCAAAGCGATAAACAACTACCTGACATTCAGAAGATATCTTAAGGCAGCCCTGTTCAGGGAAGTTTTTAACGTGTGATATTTTACTGTATTTTTGGTTTCTATGGAAGCTGCCCAGAGTGGCTGGGTAGGCCCAGCCAGATGGGCAGGGTATAAATAATAAATTATTATTATATTATTATTATTCAGGTTACATATGCTTCAGGTTACAGACTCCGCTAACTCAGAAATAGTGTTTCAGGTTAAGAACTTTGCTTCAGGATGAGAACAGAAATCGTGCTCCAGCGGCGCGGCAGCAGCAGGAGGCCCCATTAGCTAAAGTGGTGCTTCAGGTTAAGAACAGTTTCAGGTTAAGAATGGACCTCCGGAACAAATTAAGTACTTAACCTGAGGTACCACTGTATAGTTAAACTATTGCTCCCACAGGAGGCAATGATGGCCACCAAATTGGATGGCTTTAAAAAAGGGTTGCTGGAAACCACAAGAGAAGAGCGTGCTTTGTGCTTGGGTCCCACTTGTAGATTTCCCTCAGACACCTGGCTGGCCACTGTGAGAAATGGATGCCAGAGTAGATGGGCCACGGGCCTCATCCAGCAGGGTTTTTCTGATGATGTTCTTACAGTTCAAAATTCACACTTCTCTGAATTTTGCAATGCCATTTTCCAGCCAAGCAATGTGCACAAACAGACATGATTGTGCACAGAAAAACATAGTGAAAAATGGCATGATTAAGGAAACACACACAGTAAGGGAAATTGCTTTTCCATGTATACATAGACAAAATTGCATACCGAAATGTGTATATTAGGCAAAATTGCACACAAAAATGTATATTAGCAATTCACACTAAAATGCTGATTAATTTTCACAAGGACTTAACAACAACAAAAACCACCCACTGATGTGAAAATGTGGAGAGTCAAAATAGGAAAGGGGAACAGGAGCTAATGTGACCGTATAAATTGTTAATTCAAATATATACCAGACTGCTAACCACAACACAAAAGTCTCAAGGAAAGCTAGCCAGATGTTCTCGCATTTCTCTTCTTTGTGATCGCGCTGATACTTTGCCAGCTCAAGGAAGGACAGAGAGTGCAAATCATTAATCTGTTGTTGTATGGGAGGCAATCACTTCTGCTTCCAGTGTTCAAGCACTATGCATTTTGGCTGACCCTAAAGCACTCATTACCTAGTTCATGACCCAGCAGTGCATTTCAATTTATTTGCAGAACTTGATAAGTAGTCATGCAAACTTGCTTTAAATACTACTACTACTACTACTACTAATAATAATAATAATGCAACACAGATTTACAACATCCCTTGCATTTATTTGACCCTGATTTGGACTGAGACTGAACACAAGTAAGGGTTCATTATACCTTTGCCTCCCATGCTGATTTTCTGCTACAGGTTACAACATCCCCCAAACTGCTCTTATGATGTAAGAGAAAACATACAGATATTAATATGTGAGTCTGTGTCTTTTAACCTCTGAAATTAATGGCTGTTTCATGGGGGCCATTTACATCAAGGAACTGATGTGGGGCTAAAGGCAAAACCCCTCTCTTTTTGCACTGTACCACTGACCCCCATCACTTTGCCCTTCTTCAACAAATCTCAGAACTCCTCTTTCCTTTCGAGTTTGGCCCTCAGTAGCCATTTCACTTTGTCAGAGACTTGCTTTGCCTGTGACATCTTTTATCAGTGCACTGTGGGAGTGTTGCTATCTTGAGAATAGGCCAGAGCTTAGTGGCGGAGCACATGCCTGGCATGCAGAAAATACCACGTTCATTCTTTGGCCTTTCCAGTTAAAGGAAGGAGTGCTGAGAAGGACTCAGGGGAGTTGCTGTCACCAGAGACAGGATTGGGCAAAATGATGACCCCGTTCTGTACAAGGCAGCCTCATCTGTGGATGCCATCAGAAGCAAATCGCTTTTTCTTGTAATTTTATATCTCTGTAGGAAAGGATTGTTTCTCCTCCCGCAAGCCTGGCACTTCCCTCTGTGGGAAATAAGAGCCTATAATTTAAAGATCCTGGGTTATCTGCACACCTCCCACACACAGCGAGTTCAGCTACTTTTTCATCTAATCATCTGTACCATGAAAGTAGAGCCGACTCTCTAACTTGGTTCAGTTATATAATAGATGTTGGTACTGGTTTAAAGTTGCTCACGTACAGCAAAGTGAAAGCAAATTCCCATCCATGCACAACTCCATTCCAAATGGCGATGGCCATTTGATAAGATAACAAGAACCTAAGACAAACCTGCTGGATCAGCCCGA
Organism: Podarcis raffonei; assembly: GCF_027172205.1. NCBI lineage: Eukaryota > Metazoa > Chordata > Lepidosauria > Squamata > Lacertidae > Podarcis > Podarcis raffonei. The sequence continues at coordinate 30,566,976 of NC_070612.1, forward strand.
TGGCCCATCTAGTCCAGCATCCTGTTCTCACAGTGGCCAACCAGCTGCTGTTGGCAAGCCTGCGAGCAGGACATTATCGCAAGAGCACTCTCCTCTCCTGTGGTTAATGGCAGCTGGTACTCAGAGCCATAATGCCACTGACAGTGGACAAGGAACAGAGAAATCCTGGCTAGAAGCCACCAATAGCCTTGTCCTCTATGAATTGGTCCAATTCGCTTTTAAAGCCACCCAAGCTGGTGGCAATCGCTGCAGGTACTGGCTGCCGGTGGAGTACAGGGTCAGGTTTAAGGTGCTGGTTTTGACCTTTAAAGCCCTATGTGGCCTAGGACCCACATACCTATGGGACCGCCTCTCCTGGTATGCCCCATGGAGGACCTTAAGGTCCACAAGTAACAACACTTTGGAGGTCCTGAGCCTCAAGGAGGTTAGATTGGTTTCAACTAGGGCCAGGGCCTTTTCAGCATTGGCCCTGACGTGGTGGAACGCTCTGTCACAAGAGACTAGGGCCCTGCAGGACTTGACATCTTTCCGCAGGGCCTGCAAGACAGAGCTGTTCCACCTGGCCTTTGGTTTGGACTTGGTCTGACCCTTATGTTTCCCTCCCCTTATGGTCTTGATTTATCAGCTACTTTAAAATAAGGCTGCATTTTAAATTGCATTTTAACTTGAATTTTAAATTGGTTTCCCCCCTTCCCCCCATTATGTTTTTACTGTGATTTTATTGGTATTAGCCTGGCTCTGGCTGGGGAGGGCGGGATATAAATAAAATTTATTATTATTATTATTGATCTACTACCAAGGGGTTATGTGCACAACCTGGATGCACTGGGGCTAGAAATGGGGAGAAATTCAGTTTACATTGCAATGCAGGGTCTGCAAGCCTTGACCAGGGCTGAGGCTGGGGTTGACAAAATGGAGGTCCTTGCCAACAGAGGTCTGGCATCTTCTTAAAACTGTATTGTTCAGATAAGTCGTGTCCCCCCCCCCCAAAAAAAACCCTGTGATTCTTTAACAAGCAGTTCCTACAGATGAATTTTATGTTTTTATTATCTTTTTTGCAACGCTGTGCTTTTCGTCTGCATACCGCCTTGGGATATTTGGTATGAAAGCACACTTTATCAATATTTTAATAAGTAAATGATGCAAACTTACCTTCTCCGCTCTCACCGGAACAACACCCGAACGAAAGGACTGCAGCTATCCTTCAAAGCTTGTACTCCTCTGAATTTTGTGGTGCAGGCCCTCCAACAGAGGGTCATAAAAAGAAGAGTAGCTGGTAGAGATGAGAGGTGGTTCTTGGCTGCCCCCCAACCCCGGGCACTGATGTAATTGAGGCTATGCCACCAAGGAGAGGGAAAGGGGTGAAGAAATAGGGAAGTTTTCATGGTGCGAATAAATCTGTGGAACCAGCCTGGTGCTCTCACCAAAGCATCTGTGGTAACCTCCCAACCTTGCCCTTCTCCCTCAGAGTAAGACACAGCAACGCCGGTACTGGGAGGTCAGGAAAGCGCTGCTGCCCTCGTTGCTGGCTACTTCTGTACAAAAATGCATATTTGGGGAGGGGGGCAGCAGGGGAAGATTACAAAGAAATGGCTTGCCAAAATGTCTGTTTTGGGTAAAATTGCATACAAAGATGTGAGCCTTGGGAGAAAAGTGCAGTAAAATGCTGCAAATTTATGTGGAACTGTGGAGAACTGAACTTAAATGTGGAAAAACAACCAGAGAGAAATCAAAACTGACCTATTAATCTGTCCCTAATTGGAACCTAGAGGTTTTCATGTAGGAGCAGAAGTCTATACCAAGGTCCTTCATTCATTGGCCTTTCAGAGATGCTGATTTAATCAGGTGAAAGTCTAATTTCCGCAGGTGAAATTTGTTCATTTTACATTTTGCTTGGTCTCTACTTCCAAGTTTATTTTAATCTGAAAGAGTATATTTCTGTGTGGTTCCCAGGATTCTGCTCAGTGACCTTATGATATTGGCATGTTGCCAAATATAACCTCACAGTGATGTTCCGGTCTCTCTAGGGCAGCCGGGTTCTAACCATTCTGCAGCTCTGGGGAAGTTAGAACCTCGGCATAGCATGGTGGCTTTGGAAGACTAAAGCAATGGGAATGAATAAAAACAAGAGTTCAGATGCTTTTTATAGAAACAATGTATTGGGCGTGCCGCTGATATCATATAGGTGCTCATTTTGAGCTGACAGGTTTGTCCTGTGTAAAATATAGAAGGGCATTGTTGGCAAATGATGACATTAGCAACTAAGCAGATGAAAGAACCCCCTGATGTGAATGGATTTTTTCGGTCCTGCAATATTGCTCCTCAAGTAGAAATGGAGACAAAGTTGGCATCCGCTTGTGTCACGGAGACTAATACAGTGGTACCTCGGGTTAAAAACTTAATTTGTTCTGGAGGTCCATTCTTAACCTGAAACTGTTCTTAACCTGAGGTACCACTTTAGCTGCTGCCTTGGCACAATTTCTGTTCTCATCCTGAAGCAAAGTTCTTTACCCAAGGTACTATTTCTGGGTTAGCGGAGTCTGTAACCTGAAGCATCTGTAACCCGAGGTACCACTGTACAGCTACCTCCCTAGAAATTGTTAGCATGGATATAGTGAGCATCTCAGAAACTTAGTCAGATTGTGAGAATCAATGGGATACAGTTGTTCCTAGATATAAACTTACAGAAAGGAGGTTGCACTGGCAATACTGCTGCTCAGTAGGCCAAAAATTAACAGTGTAGTTCTAAGCACATAACTTCCACTGAACTAATGATATTAGATAGGCACCTTCATTGCCCTCTTTTCAGTACAGTGGTGCCTCGCAAGACGAAATTAATTCGTTCCGCGAGTCTTTTCGTCTTGCGATGTTTTTCGTCTTGCGAAGCATGATCCGTCGCAACTGCACCTCTTCAAGCGGCTTTAAGAAAAAAGCGAACAAACTCGCAATACGTTTTCGTCTTGCGAAGCAAGCCCATAGGGAAAATCGTCTTGTGAAGCAACGCAAAAACCGAAAAACCCTTTCGTCTTGCGCGTTTTTCGTCTTGCGAGGCACCACTGTACAGCTAAAAACTATTTTGTTTAGAGAAGGCTACACAGACATGCAGTTTTATTGTGTCCAAGTTGTTTTTCAAATATGTTGATTTTTATCTATATTTTGATAATTTTATTATTTAAAGTATGTTTATATTGCTATTCTTTTTTAAAATATCATTTTATGTAAATTGCTTAGAGGTTGTTATTATTATTAAGTGGTATATAAATCTTATTAGAGAAATAGAGTATTAAAATGTGCTAATTAGGGCTTATACTAGTATAGTAAGGGTACTTAGGATTGTGCTGCACATCACAGAACTTTTTGTGCGTAGAAAGAGCAAACCAAAAAAAGCTGATGCAGAGATGGAAAAAAAGTAATGTGGGGGGACTGAAAACTGAAAATGAATGACTTTAGTCATCCTAATGTTGATTAGATAAATGTATAGCCAGATGAAGACGAAGATACAAAGGGGAAAACTCTAGTACTTTGTAGTAGTAAACTGCATTGAATATAAGAGATCTACTTCTGAATAACCACTTTAGGCCTGAATGTCACTGACACTTGGGAGGATGCTATACTTGTTTTAATATTTAGCCGTGTCCAGAATTTGGTTAAAGGTGTCAGTGTTAGCAAACCGCTTTGGGAAAGTGACCCCAACACTTTCAATTTCAATATATATGAATGAGTGGGAAATTGTCTAGAAAATTCAACACTATCTTTTCCTTTTTTACCTAGGGTTGCCATATTTCAAAAAGTAAGAAACCAGGAGCTTTTTTAAGGAAACCATTAAAATTGTTGCACTGTTTTTAGGAAAACCGGAAAGTTGTTGAGCTTCTTTTAGACAAACCCCAAATTTATTGAGCCTTTGGACGTTGAATCCACCTTTGAAATCCCGCTAATGTCCAGGAAAATCTGGACATATGGCAGCCCTATTTTACCAAGAAGAGGAAATTTCATAACAGTGAGGGGATTTCTCAAAAAGAAGTTGGAAAGCATTAGAGGAGTGTCAAATTATTTCAGGAATCTTGGAGGTTGTTTAAAACCATTATAATCATGACTCAGACAAAACATATGTCATAGTTCAGAAAAGTATGAGTATGTTTAAGAGGGTGTTGGTGTGGTTAAGTAACAGCGTGAAAAGAGTCATGAAAGGGAATAATTTTTGCTTTTAAAAGTGAATTTCTTGCCCAAATGAGAAAAATACAGTAAACATAAGTGGTTGATAAGCCAAACAGAAAGGGAATCAGCCTCATTCCCAGAGAATTAAAGGGTAGCCAATATAGTCAGGATTAATACCATAAAGAAAAAAAGGGGGCCAGCAAAACTGAAAGCCAAATAACTGAGCAGGTAGAACAGCTTCCTTAAGACTAAAACACCAGAGACTTTAGTTTGGAAAAAAGAGGATGAAGGCCAAGAAGGGGGTGGAAGGCATCATAAAAGCTCATGTTATAAATGGTATCAATGAAGTCGAGAGACAACAGAATGATCAAAATAATTTGGTGCCCATGACTAAGAAAGCCTTGCTCTCCAGGGTCTGTGAAGCAAGGGCTCTATCAAAGATCTCTGAGCCAAACTAGACATGGCATTAATTGTGTGAATGCAGATAACATGCGCTTTGAAAAATGTAAACAGCAGGTGTAGGTAAAGCTGAGAAGCTTTGTGATGGCAGAGTTTGGGGAGGGAGAGTTTCACCTTTCTGCCCTTACCAGAGTGTTGTTGTGAGTGTGCATGCGTAGCCTGTGATGAGCGCAGTGCATACATGACAATTTTGGCCTCCACCACCACTGCTGGGATGTGGGAGGGTTGGCCACAACCTTGCATGTGGACCTGAGGACGAAAAAGGCTAGCACCCCCCCCCCCCGATATATAGGGTGGAACGTCCGAGAAGGGAAAGTGTAGCACTCATCTGCATTTCACAGTCCAACAAAAAACATACAACTACTGTAGCATTGTGCCTTATTTCTTTCTTCAAAACCTTTTTACAAGTATTGGGGGTGGGGGTGGGGGGAGAAACAAGAGAGCACACCGTGTCCTGAGACAATTTTATTATTGCTTCCGTCTTTGCACTATAAAACAGTAACAGAACGCCGAGCATAAAACGACTGTCACAACTATAACACAGTTTAAAGAATGATTGTTCTCTATCTGTTCCTTAGACACAAATGCTTCCTGGAGCCTGTGCAGATGCATTTAAAGCAGATTTGGCACAAAGGAGATGAATTAATGTAAGTACAAATCCTGCAGTATTGATTCTTATGCTAAATGCACATTTCTTCAATGGACATTGTACATTAGGGCAAAGAGCTAATGCACACTCCAGGCTTGATTTAAATTGCTGGACAGAGAACAGCAGAACCCAGACATTGAAGGACATATCAGATGGCTTCAAATCAGGGCACTGCGGGTGTTGATTCAGCACCAGCAAGACTGCCTCCTGGGACCAGGCAGAATCAGGTCACAGACACATAGAAAGCTGCCTTATACCGAGTCCATCAGGCTGAGTATTGTATATAATGAGTGTCAGCAGCTCTCCAGAATCCTAGAGAGGGCTCTTTCCTAGCCCTACCTGACAATGCTAGGGATTGAACCCAGGACCTTCTGCATACAAAGTGTGAACTCTACCACAGAGTTGCAAACTAACAATGAGTGTAGAAGCCTTCCAGGGTGCTTTATTCCTCCTTCTGCTAGCATGGCCAACCAAACTGCCTATTTTCCTGGGATTCCAGCCAGTAAGAATTTTAAGGTCTGGCTGGACTGTCATCTTCTTGGCTCATGGGCAGAACAGGAAGAAAAAAGTCAGAAAAACTCCCGCCCCCCCCCCTTAGTGCAGATGTGTACTGGACTGGATATGGGTGCTGCTCAATGCTTGAAAGAAATACATATGTGCATGTTCAGGGCACTCTAGAGCGAGCTCCCACCATTCAAATTGGAACTCTGGGGCTTCTACTTGAACACCAAAAGACCCAGTCATTAAAGTTAAATATGGTGTAACGAATGAGAACAAGAGTGAATTTTAAAACGTTTACTTTTTATTTAAAGGAAGCTAGAGTATGCAAGAGGAATTAAATGCGATGAAGAAAGAGGAAGCTCCCTGCAATATGGATGGCATTCAAACCCTTCCCTTTCCCCACTGCTTGGACCCTGTTGTGAAGTCAGATGTAGCTTCACCCCTCAATGAAGAATTCAGAGCACAGCTTGAATCCCAGTTTGGATATGGCCCTTCCCCTGCAGAACTGCAGAACTTCCAGGGCTCCTTAGAAGGGGGATCTCGCAAGCGTAAAAGCATGCCCACGAAAATGCCCTCTGCCGTCTCACCAGGAGAGCCCACCTCCCCGTCGCACAGGTCTGAAGACATCCCCACTGCAGGTTCTCCTGACCTCCCTTTAATATTCCAGCACCACCACACACAGCCAAACTACAATGCCCACATGATTGACCTGTGCAACATTGGCTTTCAGTTCTACAGAACTCTGGAACACTTTGGAGCACAGCCTATCAAGGAAGAACCCATCAAGCCTAATGTGCTCTGGCCCGGACCTGCCCCGTTTCTGCAGGTGCCCTATCCATACTATCCTAAAGTTCACCCTTCTATGATGTTTCCATTTCTTATGCCCCCAGATTTTCATTTCAGGAGCCCTTTCCCGCTGAAAAGGCCTCCGGAGCCTCCCTTCTCCCGGAGGACGGAGTTAGGGGAACAAGCTGAAAGTAAACAAAAGGTGGAGAGGGTGGATGTCAACATTCAGATCGATGACAGCTATTACGTCGATGTGGGAGGGGAACAAAAGCGCTGGCAGTGCCCCATGTGCGACAAGTCCTACACGTCCAAATACAACCTGGTCACCCACATTCTGGGGCATAGTGGCATCAAGCCGCACGCTTGCTCTCGCTGCGGCAAGCTTTTCAAGCAGCTGAGCCACTTGCACACCCACATGCTCACCCACCAGGGCACCCGGCCTCACAAATGCCAAGTGTGCCACAAGGCCTTCACCCAAACCAGCCACCTGAAGAGACACATGATGCAGCACAGCGACGTCAAGCCTTACAGCTGCAGGATCTGCGGGAGAGGTTTTGCCTACCCCAGTGAGTTGAAAGCCCACGAGTCCAAGCATGAGAGCGGTCGGGAGAATATTTGCATTGAGTGCGGCCTTGACTTCCCCACCTTAGCTCAGCTGAAGAGGCACCTGACCACCCATCGAGGCCCTATACAGTACAACTGCACGGAGTGTGATAAGACCTTCCAGTATCCAAGCCAGCTGCAGAATCACATGATGAAGCACAAGGACATCCGCCCGTACATCTGCACCGAATGCGGCATGGAGTTTGTTCAGCCCCATCACCTCAAGCAGCACTCCTTGACACATAAGGTAAGTCAGTGTCGGTGATTCCTGTCGCAGATATTAATATGGTGCAGCTTGAAGCGGCTGGATGCCTAAAAAATGGCTCAGGACAAGTTACTTGTTGTTTACTGTTGTAACAATCGTTTTATCAACATTTATCTTCTGTACCATGAAAATAAAACAGCAAGAAAAACCCACCGCCCTACAACTGGTTCTTTTTGGAGCGAAACATCGTCCAGAGCCATTCAATATTATTCAAAACTTTACTTGCAGAACAATTTTCAAAACAGAATAAAAACATCAAAGATACACCCAAACAGTTCCATAAAATATATGCTTATTCAAGCATAGGTTCAGTCTCTTCTTAAAAATAGCTTTAAACAGGATTGAGATCAAAACTTTGTCTCTCCTCCATTCCAGCCTGAGGCTGTGTGCTCCTGGAGAGCCATTTACACATCCTTACTCCACGGAGCCTGGGAACAAAGATTCTAGCCACCACCCTTCCAAGATGGCGGATTTGCAATTCAATAGCCTCCCATGTGATCTAAATTTAAACACCTCATCATAGCTACCAGAGAGCAATTGTCAACTCATGAAGCAGCTCATAGGGCTCTTCTTGCTTTTCTTTAGCTTCGATAGAATTTTCCACTTAAACCCTTTCAGCCACACACATAGGCATTCTCCATTTCAGTGTCAGTTAAACAATTATACTTAACAATTCCCAACTGGTGGGTGAGCTGCTAAATGTACCTGCATTTGAACCAGCGATGGCAAACTACAACTCCTACCATCCTGACCATTGGCTATGCTAGCTGGGGCTGATGGGAGTTGAAGTGCAACAACACATTTAATGAAAAGACAAGGAAAGGATGTGGCAGATGGTCATTCCCACTAAAGTGAGAAATTGGGAATTGCTGTACAGGTCTTAAAATAGCTATATGTTTCAGTTTCCTTGCTGTTCTGTTTTTCAAGGGTGTGAAGGAGCACAAGTGTGGGATCTGTGGCCGAGAGTTCACGCTACTCGCTAATATGAAAAGGCACGTATTAATTCACACCAACATCAGGGCCTACCAGTGCCATTTGTGCTTCAAGAGCTTCGTGCAGAAACAGACGCTCAAAGCCCATATGATTGTCCACTCAGATGTCAAGCCCTTCAAATGTAAGGTGAGTCCTTCAAAGACAGACAACCCAGTCGAACGGAATGGCACCCAAGTAGAAGGCAGTCCAGTAGAAGGCATGGCGAATAAAAATAGGAACGCCTTGTGCAGTAAATAGCAAAGTTGTAAAATAATATAATGTCTGTAGGTAGAACTCTTGACTGAATCCCCGTAGCTTCCATAGTAATTCAACCAGGTGAAAACTGGCAAGCGATTGTATTGTTTTTATTTATTTGTACACCGCCCTTCATCCGAAGATCTCAGGCGGTTCACAACACAAAAACACAAGATAAAAACACAAAATACGTAACAAAAACAATAGTAGTAATATAACCTGAGACTCCATTTTGGCTCCTCAGCAGAAAATATGGGTTTAATTAATGAATTGGTTATGTATCTTATCACACTTTTCAGGAAAATATACTCAGAAAGTGGAACACATAAAGCCAAACAACTTATCAAATAATCGTATGAAATCTACATTGTGTTTTGTTTTCATTTCATTACATCTATGTCCTTCCTTCCTTCCATCACTGAGCCCAAGATGCTTCTCTGTGTGTAAAGGCATAATAATAAATAGCTTTGCCACCCTTTCATGATGCCCAAGTCTGCTTTATTAAACCTAACTGAACACTTAGTCTCTTAAAAAGAGGGACATTTGCATATTTGAGAAGAGACTAATTCTTGACAGCTCTTAAGAGTTAAGACAACCTGTGGTATTATTCATCACCATAAATGGGCCATTCCTAAATCTTAATAGAGTTTTCACAGACAATAAATACTAAAAGAACCTTAGAATTTGTTCCACATCATTGGTGTGAATGCTGTTTAAGAGAGACAGAAAGCAAAAAGACAGACAGTTTTCAGCTGAATGTGTGTTCTGGTGTACATACTGTCTTTTTGATGGCAGGTGAAGACTTTCTCCTTTTCCCAGGCAATGGGATAGGTTATAATGTCCCAAATACTGCTGATGTTTGCATGGAAGCTTTTTTTTTAATTTTTGTGCATTAGAGTCTGCTAACATGTGGACATCTAGAGCCAGACCCAGAAAGTGTGTTTGATGCCAGGGGCAGGACTAGGAGCGTTCCCCAATGGTCAGATTATGCCAAATTTAGGCAAAGAGCATGTGAATGGGGTATAACAAACAACAGAATACCTCCATGCTGCTTTTCATGTTTTGCCACTTTTCGAACGCTGGCTTACTTGTGTTCTTGTTTGCTTCTCATGCCCTTCGTTCAAATGAGGAAGCTTTGAAGCTCAACTGTTAGGCTTGATCCTTTTTTTATTTCCTTTCAGTTTTATTCCTCATCTCGAGATTGCACTTTCACAGCACTTAGTATAATTGCTCGTCTGCTGATGATAAATATATCTGACATTTGCATAGCACATTTCATCCCAAAGGGAGGTCAAGGATGCTTAACAATTTGATATACTGGCTAAACACATGAATCAATCCATGCGTGCGGAAGGTTTTTTTGTTTTTTTATCAGAACCCAATACAAATGATGCTCAGACCTTAAGGCTGGGTGTATATTAGCAAGATTGGATAGGGTGTTATCATATTTCAAACAGGATAAAGGAAATTAGTTAAACTCCCACTTAATCTGCACTGCAGGGTCATAAAAATTAAACTCTCAGAATTGGGTATCTGCTGCTTCATGAGACTAGCCAAAGCTTTGCTCTGAGCTGCAGAAGAAGAACACACTGGTGCAATCCTGCACTTTATCTCCATTGCTCAGCTGCCCCCTTAGTTGGCAATTAAGTACACTGCCGCTTCAACCCATATTATTTGCTATGGCAGCCTTTGCCAACCAGGTGCCTTCTAGTTATTTTGGATTATAACCCCCATCAGCCCCACCCAGACCACTGTATATGCATAGACTATATTGCTCCAGGGATCAGCTGGAATGTGTTCTTTCTGTTGTGTGATGGAAGAGGCACTCACAACTTCTGCATGATCCACAGTTTGGCGCCATTTGGGAAGTGATGCAGTGTCTATGCAGGGAAAGTATATATTAAGAGAAAGCAAGCGTAAAAATACATATATTTGTGAAAACAACATACAGAAATGCATTATATGATGTAAACTTGCTGGGCAAAATTGCATGGGGAAATGCGTATATTAAGGGAAATGCACACTTAAATGGTGGTGATTTTTTTTGAGGACTTAAAATAAATAAATGCCACTCTATGCAGACAACTGCCAAGCTGAATTTTAGACTGGGAAACTGAAAGAAACTGGAATTTGAATAGATCTCTACATTCCTAGACCCACCCAGCATGGTCAGTGATGAATAAGGATTAGAGTTGTAATCCAACAACATCTGAAGTGCCCCACACACCCCTTCCCTGCACCGTAAGAATGTAAGAAGAGCTATCAGATCAGGCCTGTCCAGTCCAGCATCTTGTTCCCACAATGGACAACCAGATTCCTGCGGGAAACCCATAAGGAGAACCCAAAGATAAGATAAGAGCACTCTCCCCTCCTGTTGTTTCCAGGAACTGGTATTCAGAAGCATTAATGCCTTGATCTATGGAGGAAAAAGGGACGCGGGTGGCGCTGTGGGTTAAACCACAGAGCCTAGGACTTGCCAATCAGAAGGTAGGTGGTTCAAATCCCCACGATGGGGTGAGCTCCTGTTGCTCGGTCCCAGCTCCTGCCAACCTAGCAGTTCGAAAGCACCGTCAGAGTGCAAGTAGATAAATAGGTACCGCTCCGGCGGGAAGGTAAATGGCGTTTCCGTGCACTGCTCTGGTTCGGCAGAAGCGGCTTAGTCATGCTGGCCACATGACCCTCAGCCAGTAAAGCGAGATGAGCGCCGCAACCCCAGAGTCGGCCACAACTGGACCTAATGGTCAGGGGTCCCTTTACCTTTAGCAATGGAGGAAAAACATAGTCATTGTGGCTAGTAATAATCAATAGCCTTCTCCTCGTGAATCTGTCTAATCCTTCTCTTAAGTCATCCAAATTGGAGGTCGTCTTTGCTTCCTGCAGGCGTGAGTTCCACAGTTTAACCATGCGCCCTGGGAAGAAATACTTTCTTTTATCTGTCCTGAATCTTCAAGCATTCGTCTTCATTGGATGTCCACGAGTTCTAGCTTTTTGAGAGGAGAAAACCTTTTGCGCATATTTTTTTATGAACGTCCATCATGTCACCTTTTCTCTAAAACATGCCCATTTCTCGGGGTATAAGTTAATATGCCACTTGTATTCCCAGCACTGGGTTCATGATAAATGCTGAGCATCCTGTTCCAGACAGGCAGCTTATAAAGTGATAAAATAAAGGAATGGCTAAACAAATAAATCAGAAGGAAAACAAAGGAGCGGAGAATCAGGCTGATCAGCTTTTCGGGGCTCTTCCTCTCCTGGACTTTAAGAACCTCCTAAGGAGTTTGGGCTCCATTAAGCCTCTTTGGCTGGCATTCAGTGAGTTAAGGCAATGACCAGATAGCCGCTGTTTTGGCAACAGGCTCCTCCTCAGCAGAAGGAAGGATATAGCTGTACGAACCGCTTGCTTAACAATGGCCTGCATGTCCCCAGGGAATGGCCTGCAAATAGATTTCATCTTGCTTTCTCTTGTACTTTTCAGAGCTTCCTGTTTTCTCACGGCCCTTTTGGACAGTTTACAGTCTTTCTCCTGCTCTCTCTCTCTCTCACTTTCAGGAAAGGAACACCCTTCTTATTAAACCTTCTTTAAAAAAAAAAAGAAGGAAAGAAAGAAAAAAGGATACAAAGGAAGGGCAACGCAGCAGTGGCCTTTCTGCCTCATGGCAGGCTGCATTTTCTTGGCCTTGTTTCTCAGGGAAAAAGAAAACACCCGTTTTTCCTACAGAGCTAATCATGGCCACACAGAACCCATACGTGGCTTGAGGGGAGAAGAAAGTCTTTGCCACTCATGTATCCTCAGCCACAGAGCTGTTTCTCTCACAGAAGCACTGCTGCCCACTGTCTTTTGGGGCAAGTCAATCTAGATGTCTCATTTCTTTATTTTTTAAAAAAACCTCCTTACAACTTTTGCTTCTGAGTAAAGGTGGTGCTGTGGTCTAAACCACTGAGCCTTGGGCTTGCCGATCTAAAGGTCGGCAGTTCGAATCCCCGTGACGGGGTGAGCTCCCGTTGCTCGGTCCCAGTTCCTGCCAACCTAGCAGTTCAAAAGCACGTCAAAAAGTGCTAGTACCTTACCGGTGGGAAGGTAAATAGTGTATCCGTGCGCTGCTCTGGTTTCACCAGAAGTGGCTCAGTCATGCTGGCCACATGACCCGGAAAAACTGTCTGTGGACAAACGCCGGCTCCCTCGGCTTGTAAAGCGAGATGAGCGCTGCAACCCCAGATTCGTTTGCAACTGGACTTAACTGTCAGGGGTCCCTTTACCTTTACCTTTACTAAAGGATGGGGAAGAAATTTGATCCAGTTCACGCTTAAAAAGGCAAACTTTCCCAATTCACACCTTACAAAACAAGGTGCAAACTGAAACCCAGTCACTTTTTGAAATTTGCACTTCCCCAGATTTTGCTGTGCAGTTTTCCGGCCCAGTAATGTGTGCTCATTTGCACATGTTGAATACAAATAATGCCAAAAAAAAAACATATAATGCATTTTATTAGGGAAAATTGCTTTTGAAAATGTGCACATTCGGCAAAATTACATAGAAAATGTTAACCTTAGGAGAATTTTGTGCCAATATGCTTATGAATTTTCAGGAGTGGGTATTTTAATATAAAAGTTGCACAAACTGATGTGGAAATTAAGATTAGAAAAATGAGAAACTGAAAGAAATTGAAGTGATCAATTTGCTCATCCTACTTGTCGTTTTGCTAATACAAGGCTGCCACTGAAGCAGCTCTGAATCACATGAATAATATTATAAAATCCTTTGCCATTGACTCACTCCTTTTGTCAATGCTGCCAAAGACTTGAGCTCTGCACCTTGAAAATTAGTTACATTCAATCACTGTAACCTGGTGCTAAGTTAGGTAAAGGACCCCTGACCATTAGGTCCAGTCATGACTGACTCTGGGGTTGTGGCGCTCATCTCGCTTTATTGGAGGAGGGAGCCTCCGGGTCATGTGGCCAGCATGACTAAGCCGCTTCTGGTGAATCAGAACACCACACGGAAACGCTGTTTACCTTCCCGCCGGAGCGGTACCTATTTATCTACTTGCACTTTGATGTGCTTTCGAACTGCTAGGTTGGCAGGAGGTGCTAAGTTACCGTATTTTTTGCTATATAAGACTCACTTTTTCCCTCCTAAAAAGTAAGGGGAAATGTGTGTGCGTCTTATGGAGCGAATGCAGGCTGCGCAGCTATCACAGAAGCCAGAACAGCAAGAGGGATTGCTGCTTCCACTGTGCAGCGATCCCTCTTGCTGTTCTGGCTTCTGAGATTCAGAATATTTTTTTTCTTGTTTTCCTCCTCCAAAACTAGGTGCACCTTGTGGTCTGGTGCGTCTTATAGAGCGAAAAATACGGTAGGTGCTTCTATATTTTGCAAAGCTGCAGTCCTTTGTTACAGTTTTCTTTCCATGATAAATTTTTATTAATATTATGTGTAAGCTATGTAATGGACTTTGTTACAGTTTTCTAAAAGTTCCAAAAATCCATTGAGCAAGTCTGTAGCTATCTTACATTAAGGTTGTAATATTGTATATACTTCCTTGGGAGATAGTTTCACTGAATTCAGTGGGATCCATGCCCCAGTAGCTATGCATGGAATTATGCTGCAAGTGTTTTATGGGTTTTAGCCATTGCCATTATTATTATTATTATTATTATTATTATTATTATTATTATTTCCATTTAGAGATGCTTACTATCTGATGATTTCAACGTGGTTTACAATAGATAAAAATACACACACACACACACATGCATAAGAAGTGCAACAAAACCCATGTCAAATTATTTACCTGGGTGGGGGGAAATGAAACAAACTTTCTCTATGTAAGTCAGAAAGCATTCTGAGGCAGTATAATGTAAACTTTCAACCAACAAAATACACATTGTTCATACAACCACTCCATCCATCTTACTTGCTGTCCATTCAATGCAACCACTTCAGTCATTTGCTACCTCATGCATTATGTCTGCCAGTCAATCAGCCTTAGATGAGCTACTTGTACACCAAGAATATTACAACCCACATACAAATGACTGCAAGCAAGCAAACACATGCAAGATACTCTCCCCACTAATGGAGTCATGCCCTTACACCCATTGGACCATCTGATACTTCACCCCCATCTCTGAACTGAGAAGAGCCCAGTTTTATACCAGAGCAGGCTCTCACCCTGGGGTATAAAAGCTACTTCTACCCCCTAATTCCTAACTACACAATGGTATTCGACATGGTACTGCTCAAGCTTAGTTCCTGGTAAATAACCAATCAGCACTGGTGGCAGACACAAATAACTTAGCCGTAAATGTGTCTTGAGTTACGCAGTGTGGACATACATCATATTTGACTGTCTAATCCTAAACAAAACAAAACAAAACAAAAAGAACTAGAACGTGGCAACTATGATAATTACTCATTTGTGACAGGCCTGTCCTCCACAAATTTAAAGCCATCCAATCCAGTGTCTGGCAATGAATTACACACACAGTAGTGCATCCACATCTTGTGGTAGTAAAGAAAATCAAAGACAGCAATGAAATGTTTTTGCAAATGATGGGTGCCCATCAGGCTTCATAGCTCTTTCTCTTTCCTAGTTTTTATGCCCTTTCATCTCTGCGTGCTTCACCTGCATAAGATTCCATAATCGTTTTTTAAATTTTCATTGTTTGTTTCATAACATGAATTCTGGCCATGTAACCAATGCTACATTTTGGTTCGTGTAATTTTAGTTATCTGACTACAGACATATGATATACATGTATGTATATGTTACAGCATCAATGTGTACTCTGTGTGTGTGTGTGTGTGTGTGTGTGTGTGTGTGTGTGTGTAACTTTAAGCAGAAGTGACCCTTTTTTTCTCATTCACCACATGGATCACCTACACAAACCGAATTGATAAAAATCTTATATTGCTCCTGTGCATTTTTAACCCCACCCACCCCTCCTGCCAACAAGGAAGAGGAGGAGGCCATCTGCATGTTGTCAAACACATTTTCTCTCCAGCAAGACATGGTGGGAGCTGTTGCCAGTCCTTACAAAAACTAGCTTCCTCCTCCAAAAAACAACAACTATTTAACTAAAACGAATATGAAAAATTTCAGTTTCCTATGCCCAACAATCCACAGAGAGATTTTCTGCCATAATGTTGGAACCTAAGGTGAAGAGTGGGTAATAAATGTATAAGCAATAACATGCCAATAATCTTTTCGTCTCCCTTCCTTCCCATGACATTCAAAAGTTTTGCTTCACAGCAAGGGCAAATAACTGCACACCCGAGAGAGCAAAGACAGTGTTAAGGACTCCTAGAAAAATGCTAGATAGATGGCGAAAGAATGGCTTTGGGTGGGGCTTCTCTGGGTCACCACCACATACAGAAGCATGACCAAATCTAGGATTAATGAAGAAATGGAGGCGTCGTGATGCCTGAAGAGGAAATACATAACCTTCCTCTTCATCTGTTTTATTTCCCTGCAGCATTCCAGACATTCTTTCCCTTGACAATAGGGGTCCTGATTCTGGCCACATTCATCTCAGTTTCATATGCCATCTCCTGGAAAGAGGCAGCTCTGCTCTGAGGATTAAGCCTGCCTGTATATCTGATTGAATCTACGAAATTCCCCACAGTCCCAGAGGCCATTTAAAACACTGCACTGCAGCAAACCTAGGTCTTCCCTCAAGTAGCCATAGCTAGATTAGTAGCATTTGCTTTAAAACACTTGCTTGTTATATTCGTATTTTGCATTTTTTGTGATGCGGTTTTAAAGTCTTAGTTACCGTACTTAGGTGCACTTCCAGTAGCTCCTGTGCAACTTTCAGCCTCATCCTCAGTGAGTGAGCATGGAAGGCCATTAGCCCCTACAGGGATGTCCCAAGGCATTTTGCTGCCTGAAACAGAGGACAAGATGGCGCCCCATTCCATATTCCGAAGATGACTGGGTCAAATCTTAATTTCACAGTGGTAACATGAATAGGGGCTCGATCCTTTAAAATCTTGCCACCACTCCCCACCCCACAACATCTGGCACCTGAGGCAGCTGACTCCGTCTGCCTCATGTTAGGGTCAGCCCTGCTTTCCAGAAGCTAAGGCTGGAGCTATCCAGCAGCTATAGCTGAATTTTGGCCTGTTATAGAATTACTTCCACAAACTGGGTGCCTGGTTAAATCAAGTTTTATTCATTCATTCATTCATTTATCAAATCTATATGCTACCTCACCCCACCTCAGTTCCTTGTGTTAGACTTGGGCTGTGTACACACTATACATTTAAAACACAATTGAAATACATTCCTTCCCTCAGAGAACTGTGGGCACTGTAGTCTACCCCCCACACTTAACAAACTACAGCACCCAGAGTTCTTTGAGGGGAGAAAATGTGCTTTGAAAGTCTTTTAAATGTACATAGCCTTACATTGATGTGGGGCCTATTCATCCATAAACCCAGCTTTAAGGGACGGATGGGATTGTTCTCCTGGTGGTTTTTAGGAAGAATAAACTATTCGGATTTCCCCTGTAAGCACAGTCTATGATAAGCTGTAGAACTCTCAAGAAACTGTCTCAGCTGCAAGGGGATCTATCACAAGAAAATAAAATGATCCCTGTGTATCTGCAGAATAAATCACTTTGATTGTCATTGGTCTTTTGACAGCTGTGCGGAAAGGAATTTAATCGAATGCATAATTTAATGGGGCACATGCACTTGCATTCAGACAGCAAGCCGTTCAAATGTCTCTACTGTCCCAGCAAATTCACCTTGAAGGGGAACCTCACCAGACACATGAAAGTCAAACACGGAGTGATGGAAAGAGGATTTCGGTCTCAAGGTAAATGACCAGCAAGCTGGGCTGATTTTTGCATTAGATTTAATAATTCCAAACTACTTATACAGTAGCATCTAAAAGGCAGTTTGCGTGTCTGTGTAACAGACCCAATTGTGTCCTGTTGTTGCAGAGATAAAAGAAGACTGCATGACCCGGAAGCAGTTAAGGGTCAGAGTTCATCACATAAGCTGCTCTGGTTTTTCAGGTGTTGAGATGACACTTAAAGGGTTGTCTGGTATTGTAGTAAATTATTGCAAGTCAGGCTCTGCATTGTCATATCTTCGGTTCAGGACCACAGCAGGCTCGATGCCAATATTGTATTATAAACTTTTTAAAATGTATCTTGCATTTTATGTGAAGGAAAGCAACATGGATTTTCACCCACTCACCATGCAAAGAATGCTACTGTATTTATGCTGTGGCTCCGTGAATTGTTGCAGCTATAAAATCAAGCTGCTAGTATTATTGACATCACACCGCAATGCTTGGCTGAGGTAGCTGGATTTGACCGATAAAAGTGAATGGTCTAAATTGGCTCCCAAATGTTAGAGCTCAGTCTGCTTTGTAGATTTGCCTACCCGTGTAATCAAGGTGGATGTCTAAATGGATGTTCTGATTAAGGCTGTCCAATAACTTTAGGAATCGGACTCAGGAGTGGCAAGGATGGTGCTATGGAGCCAAGCTCCCAATATGTTGCTGCTTATCCGGATGGGGTAGCATGGCAACAAGGAAAAGACTGTGTAGTCACAGCAGTGGAGCCAATTCAGCACTCCTGCCAGTGTGCTCATGCAGAACTATGGCAGAACAGGTTACAAATATCACATTACTGATTCCCCCCCTCATCATACAATTAGGCTGCTGTCAGGGAACTGCCATCGGAACTAGAGGAGGAGGCGAGGCTCCACAGCGATGCTGGAGAGGGGCCAAGCAGGGAGAGAGGCAGGTCTCCTGTTGGGGAAGAAAATCAGCGCAACACCAGGGATAGAGGGGGGCCAATGGGGGAAGCAGAGAGCAGGCTCCGGGACTCTTCACTGGACACCAGTGGGGAGAGCACAGGTCCTCCGCTACCCACGCCCTCCCTGTGCAGAAGACTTCCGCGCAGGGAGAGTAGGAGGAGACTGGGCGTCAAACAACTTTTATGTTGGAAAAGGTTTAAGAAACGCCCACTGACGGATTCTGCCAGCGACTGAACAGCCACGGAGTGGATGGCTGTCCAGCGAGAAATGGTTAAACCAGCCAACCTAGCCCAGAGCAGCGGCAACTTACGCACAAGCAACCCCTAAAGCCATTACAGCTGCTTCAGCCCAACCCATGGGATTTCAGACTTAACAATCCAAAATATTAAGACTTAATTTTTTTAATGGGGAGGAACCCTAAATCCCACTTTCCCTCTTCACATTGGTATGATGTTCACATTGCAAATTTAAAGAAAACATTTGGGAATTGCTTGTTGAACAGAAAATTAAAGGTGTTCCACAACCAATGCAACCATGACACCATTGCTGTGCTTTCATATGCCACGAAACTGGGCCTTTTCCATAGCAGTCTAAGCTGGTACTGAGTACTGCTGGGACAGATGCTGTTTCCTCTGTGCTAGGGATGCCAAGCAGATCAGCAGGAAGCCCCCTTACCTCCCTCCTTCCATTATTTGCAAGATAAACAGATAGAAACAAAGGGACACAAGCTGAAATATTCATCCTAGAATCACAGCTCTGAGTTATTTTGATTATAAAATGGGTGCAGGGCTGCAAATATATTTGCTAACACAATCATCTTTTTCTTAATTAAAAAAACCCTCTTATAGGACATGGAAGGGAACGAATAAGAACATCACAAACAGATGCCTCAAGGAGCCTGGAACAGGAAGAACCCTTTGACCTTTCCCAAAAAAGCCAAGGGAAAGGACTTTCATTTCACTCTGATGGGGAAAGTGCCAAAGGAAGCTCGTGTCATGAGGAAGATGAAGACAACTGCTATGGGGTGGAGCCGCAGAGCCCTGCCATGTATCACAGCAACAGCAAGCATGATCTTTCCAGCCAATCAGGACTCAAGATGAAAGACTTCAGAGAGTCGTACTGTGAAGAGAAAGAGAAAATGCTGGATTCAAAATGTGAGGAGAGGAAAGAGAACAACGGGAACCAGAGCCGAGGAGAAAGAGACTTTGCAAATAATGATGGGAGGCATATGGGCTTTAGCCACTTTGAGAATAATAGACTCACTCAGTCTCTCTCTGACTACTTGTATTTTCAACATAGAAACAAGAGTTTGAAGGAGCTGCTGGAAAGGAAAATGGAAAAGCAAACTGTTTTTCTGGGTATCTAAAAGGACACATGTAAACCTAGCGTTGGGAAAGAGAAGTTCCTTCATAGTTTTCATTACCATGAGCTGTAATCTAACAAGACTGGCAAATGATGAAAAAGAGAGTAAGCATAAATAATTTAAGGCAATTTTCATCCGTCATTCACTTGTCCCTATTTTTATACAATAATGTCATAGATACAATGATGTCATATATAGCAATCTAGTCTATAAGCTTCTTTCCAATTATTTCCCCCAAGATTCTGACCTGGTCCATGCATGCAGCACAGTGAAATGAACGAGTCCTGGAATAGTGGAATAGATTGCATATGAAGCGTCATGATTTGAATGTTCTCCTGGATGTGCTGTAACCTTCTGTTGTTGTTGTTTTATTTACTTAAAGATATTGGCTATTCCATATTTTTGCTCTAACTTTATGGTGTTTTAACTGTCAGGTGTACCTTCCAGGACTCAAGTCTTGCTTGAGGAATTCCCTTGGGCATCTGGTTGGCCACTGTGAAAACAGGATGCTGGACTAGATTCTTCTTAAGTTTTTATGGTCAATGGACATTTCAGCTTGCAGACCTGTGTGTGGCCTTTCATTCCCTCACAGCAGCACTGCTACAGAACTAGCGTACTGTTTAGCATTCTTCATGGGAAGCCATGGTGGTGTGAAACCAACAGAAGTCAGTAATGTAGATATGGCCTTAGAGAGACATCTGAAGTGCTCAGCAAATTCAGAATGCTTTACCTAAGAGCAGGCGGTACATAACACAGAGATTCTGGGAAGCCAAGTAGGATTCTGCAAGGTACAGCAGAATAGAGCAGACAAGTGGAAAACTCAAAGGAAATATTGATCATAGCTCATGATGAAAGGATGTGGCTAGGACAACAAAGGGTATCAGTAACATGATGATCAATTAACAAATGGGTTTGGCCTTAGAACAGATGACTCAGATTGCTCAGATGCATTTGGAGACTAGTAAAAAATAAAGATCACCTGGGTCCACTGTAAAGCGCTATGCAATACAAAGGCAGACTTCTGATTATGTGAAGTATATCAACTTTTTTTAGGATCTCCCATTATGTGATAAAAGATCAAGCAGGTCCCAATTAATTTCATTATGAATTTACTCTGGTTATAATTTTGTCCCTTGCTCCCCGGCTCTCCTCAACGTGTTATTTCTAAGTTATTTGTCTCAGTCTGTTGCAGCCTCTCCTCTTCACTTCTCTTCTCTTCTCTTCTCTTCTCTTCTCTTCTTGAGACCTTTTTGCTGGTTCCAGTTTCTTTGCATCTTCCTGTTTCCATAGCGTTGCTGTATTTGGCTGCTGATCACAGGTGGGGTACCTGCAGCCAGGTCCCCTCAGCCCCAGCCTTCATGTCCGATGGTCAGATGAGTTCAGATAAGGTGGGAGTTCCAAACATCTGGAGAGCCACCGGTCCCTCATCCCTGCTGTAGACGGTGCAAATCTGAAAAGTGCAATTTAAAATATAGTATTTATTATGCCAAGGAGTGTATTTAATAAAGTCTTGCCAAGTGTACAATAACACATTGCGTCTGCTTAGCTGAATAGGAAATAACAGCATTAACAGTATGTATTCTTGTATCTGTGCATTGATTTGTGTGTGTGTGTTTTAAACAACACCTGACAAGTAGGATCCAACCCAAATTCCAGTATATTTCTTGATAGCCAGTAGCTCATCTGAAATGTTACATGTCAAATATATTTTGTTAATTTAAAACAAACAAATAAATATATATCAAAGGTACTGCTGTAGTTTGCATCAAGCCCTCCCAGAAATTTCAATTGTCTCTGTCTTGATAAAACAACTGGTCCATGTTTCTCATGGTTATGCTGTTACATGCTGCTCGCTACTTTCCCAACTGGGAGATGTTCCAGGAGCAGCACTTACCTGGTTATGTGTTCTTTTGGCAGGTATTTTTTTAAAATATATGAATTTACTTACAAATATATGGGATGGGCATAGGTGGACAATCAGCAAATCAACTGCCTACACCATAACTGTTATAGTTACTTGGTTGCAATAAGGGCCCTGTTTTTGTCACACAAAAAGTCAGAACCTTGTCAACAAAGAACATTATGAACATAGGAATCTGCCTTAATGTCAGACCATTGTTCCATCTTCTTCAATGCTATCTACACTGACTGGCAGAGTCTCTCCCAACCCTACCTGGAGGGGGCAGGGATTGAACCTGGCATCTTCTGCAAACAAGGCAGAAGCTGTAATACTGAACTTCAACCCTTCTCCAAAGTTCACAAGTAAATGCAGTTGCAAATAGGCACCCTGCTTTGAGGCGAAGACTGGTACAGGTACCAGGAATTAAGCCTATGGGTATATACTCTCTAGCCAAGAAGCAGGTTGACACCCCTAGCACCCAAAATCAGTAAATAGATTTGCAAAAAGCTTCCATGACAGTGTGCAGTTGCAAAGAACAGAATTATATAGGCCCAGCCACACGATAGCTGTAAGAGTGCTTACACCTCGCAATGGGGGAACCAGTGTGAGGCCTGAGGAAGAGAAGGAACCTCTCAAAACTATGGTGCACTTCAATTTCATAAGGTAAAGGTGATGGATTGTACAATTCTATTCCTATTTAGGAAATGTCAAAGAAGAAGAAGAAGAAGAAGAAGAAGAAGAAGGGGAGGAGGAGGAGGAGTTTGGATTTGATATCCCGCCTTTCCTTCCCTTTAAGGAGTCTCAAAGCGGCTAACATTCTCCTTTCCCTTCCTCCCCCACAACAAACACTTTGTGAGGTGAGTGGGGCTGAGAGACTTCAGAGAAGTGTGACTGGCCCAAGGTCACCCAGCAGCTGCATGTGGAGGAGTGGAGACGCGAACCCGGTTCCCCAGATTACGAGACTACCGCTCTTAACCACTACACCACACTGGCTCTCGATATATGCCAACGATATAGTTTTGGAAGGGAAAGGGTGAGTGAGAATAACACAAGCTTTGTGGATATCTCCCTGTGTACCTTATCCTGAGTGAAAGAAGGGGAAACTCAAGTTTGGCTCTCCTTGCTCTGCTAAATGTTTGTGTTGCTCCTTACAAGAGCAGGGATTATTTCTGCATTAATTGCCTTTAGGGGTGTCGGAGAAATTCCATTCAGCACACATTAAAAGCGGAATCTATCAAATTCGTACTTTCCCAAACAATATGTGAATCGAAACACAGCCAACCTTCAAAATTCGCACTTATCTGAATAATGCGATGCAGTTCTTCAACCAAATGGTAGTTACAAAAATGGTTATATGAGAGGAAAGTGTTCACAAAAATGAAGATATTAAAGAAAGTAACGTACATAGTGCACTATATTAGCGAACACAGGAACACACAGGAGCAGAGGCCGGCCAAATAAGTTGGCAGCCCTTTTGTGAAATGCCAAGCTGGGACCACTGGCTGCAACCTACGGTACTTCCCATAGCATACTCAGCTCTTTTCCCCTGTGAGTAGATTTACTTGTAGTTAATGCTCTGGCCAAACATCCCAAGGAACACTTGGTGTGGGGGGGGGGGTATAATGAGTGCCTCATTAAAGAGGTACTCACTTTCCTCAGAAAGTACTCACTGTTTCCTCAGAAGAAACAGGAAGTGGAGGCCTGATTAGGGGACATAAGCTTCATCATCTGTTTCCAGGTCTTAACCTATGGCAGGGGTAGCTAACATTGTGCCCCTCAGATGTTCTGAAATACTACTCCTATTAGCTCTAGTCAGCATAGCCCATGGTCAGGGATGATGTGAGTTGGAGTCCACAACGTTTGGAGGGCACTACATTCACTATCTCTGTCCTAGGAGAAAGCCATCCTTCAACACTGACTAAGAAGCTGGTGACTACGAGGCCCCATTGATCCAAAGCCAAGTAGCTAATGTGGGGCTCTGGCAGCTCTGCTTGTCTACTGAAACCTGCAAAGGCAGAAGGTGCACCAAATAGAGATGCCAGAGGGCTGTATCTGTCCATTGACTTGCATGGGGCCAAATAGCTTAATGGGCATGAGAAGTGCCTGTTCACCAGGCCTCACCTGCAAAAGAGGAATACCTATCAACTGCCCCAGAAAAAACAGGAAATCCCATTTCCCTCCCCTTGTGAGCACATGGCAGCCATTTTGGATGCCTTGCTCTCGTGTGATTTCAGCCTGAGATATTGCCCTCTGCAATCTTGCACTGGGCCCCCAAACACGCATGTTTGGGTGCTATGCCCCCCAAAAAGCACTTTTCCCAAGTCCGCGATCTCAGCAGGTCGCATGACCCACTCAGGATTTCAGATCTGGAAGATGGTGTCCCGAATTTGGGCCACATTATGTTGGAGGGTATGAAGAGGCAGTGATGGCTACCGACATGGTTGGCTTTAAAAGAGAATTAGACAAGTTCTTGGAGGATACAGCTATCAGTAGCTACTAACACTGATGTTGATGTTAATCATCTAATGTTGGAGGGAGTATGTTTCTGAATAGCAGTGGCTAGAAACCTCAGGATTGGACAGTGCTGTTGTGCTTATGTTGTGCAAACTTCTCGTAGGTATCTTGCTGGCCACTGTGGGAACAGGAATTTGGACTAGATGGTCTCTGGCACCAGAAAAATAGTTGTTTGGCTGGCCACATGCCCCCCACTCTGGTGCCACCCATGAACTGGCCTGATCCAGCAGGCTCTCCTTATGTTATTATGTATGTTCCCAGGATGCAGCCCTGGCTTTTCACTGGAACATGCCCTCCAAGTTCTGTCCAGAGATAATTTATGGTGTCAAAGTTAAAGTACTTGCTTATATCTCTTCAGAGCAACAAAGCCTGGCTGGGGCTCTGAAAAATCCGCCATGAAAAGAAAACGGTTCTGATCTAAACAATGATCTGAACACACGTGACGAAACACACTCAGCCTCTCCACATTTGTGAGGCAAAGGTTAGCCATTGTAGCTCTGTGCATAGTTCATTTCAGGGAACAACATGAATGGGGGAAGGCTTTGATTGTATGTTTTGTGAACACTGTAAACTCATTCAGCATGTGGAGGAAGCTCTGTGTCTTTGATAGCTGGGAGTGACCAGCGCAGTCCCATGTGGCTCAGTATCAGTGGCTCTCGGTGTTTCCTCTTTGTTAAAGGCAACAACAAATTTTGAGGGGAAAAGGCACTTGATCCCCTTTTCTCATGATTTACTAGTGCCATTTTTGTGGACACTTGAACTGGGTCCACCTTGAATCATAGGGTTGTGTCCAGCTAAGTTCTACACATAGTAGACACATTGAAATTAACAGACCTAAGTTAGTCCCATAAAGGACTGATAGAAATGGCCTGAAATCTAACCCCCTGCTATAGAAAGATCCTCATGAACACACCACATGTACAGAACTGGGCTGTGTGAGATCTCTAGGATAATGAGTGTAGAGAAAAGGACAGAGAAGCACAGTCCCTCTTTTTCAACTACTTTTCACAGACACATTATTTAACACTGGGAGATTTATTTTACAGAATGATAGAGGGAGACATCAGGCAGGACAGTTGTTCAGATCACCTGGCCAGTCTTTTTCCATGATGCATTGCTGTTTATAGCAGATGGCCATATAGATCAACAAATGCAAATGCAATGTAAATCAGTGTCTTCTTCTTTCATCCACACTTTTGGGAAATGTGTCCCCTCTGGGTAGTTCAGTTGGATAGAGCATGGTGTTGATGATGCCAAGGCTGCATGTTCAATCCCCCATATGAGACAAATGGGTTACTCCTAGTGTGATATGCAACCAACACTACCTGCCTTTGCCCCATGGATGAAAAATATTAATTACAAATTAATTGATGATTAAGCGGCATATACGGTAAATCCCGCTGGTTAATTAATTAAATAACACCAGTTTTAAATGCCACTTTTTCTCATGGAATTCAAGGTGGCATACACAGGAGATCACAACCTGTCCCTCACTGACTAGAGCCAGGTCTCCGTAGCTTCCACACAGCTGTGCTGTGCGCATGCATGCATGGTCTCAGTGTGGGTTTGAAGAGCAGCAATTGTTCTCCACTGCAAACATGTATATCAAGGGTGACCAGCTTGTGGACTTCCAGTTACTGCTGGACTCTTATCAGACCCAGCTAGCCATCATAGTGAGAGCTAGTGAGATCCATCTGGGGTAGGGTGGGAAGTACTGCCACAGATGCTTCTCCAATACTGCTACACAAGGCAGCGGAGGGAGATAGTACCCTCTGCGGTAACTAGCTTAGTGCTTATGTGCAGAGCCTCAGGAGCTTGTTGGATCTTTCCCTTAAAAAAAATGGGTGCAAACATTTTTCACGCCTTAGACTTCTAGCGTGTAACAATGATGGGATGAAAACACTCAGTCCCAAGGAAGAGTTTTTCTTTTCAGTTTATAATTTATCTGTACGGTTATTCTTTGAGACCACGATCAAACACCTTCTCGTAGCTGGAAATGGACCAGCAGAGATCTCCAGCTGCGCGTTGCAAACATACAAGTATTCAGCTGCCAACATCAACAGTCTTAGTGCTCACGTACATCTCGGGTTCAGTTCTGAAAAATAACTCCACCCAGGCTCCATCCACATTCCTAGGCAGATGTGTTGCTATGTAAAGTAAATGCGGGCAGTAACTGGGAGGGAAGCAACCCTATGCTCACTTAGCTGGAAGTAAGCCCCACTGAGCACAGTGAGAATTACTTCTGAGTAGACACATATAGGGTTGTGCACGATCATACCCAAGCCAGGGTCTAACCGTTGATGTCTGAAGCTTAAGCAACTTGAATGCAGCCTGCTCTGATTCTTGTTCCTGAATATTTATTGAAAGGCAATAGATTTCCCTGTAAGAATTATTTTTAAGGTGCCTCTTCAGATTTGTCAAGAAATATCTTCCCTCCAGCCCTGCCAAAGAGAGCCCTCGGTTCTCAATCCAAGTAGTCTGGGGGACTGGAGAGACGAAGGGAAGCAGGTTCTGGCCTCATTTGTTGGTCAGCGGACCAAGGGCTTAAGGGTTATTAGTGCGGTATGAGAGCTGAAAATAATGCCAATTTATGTCTCCTCTGGCAACCAATGCGCCCCTTGGGTTTCAGATAGCACATGGGTAAAGGTAAAGGTAAAGGGACCCCTGACCATTAGGTCCAGTCGTGACCGACTCTGGGGTTGCGGTGCTCATCTTGCTTTATTGGCCGAGGGAGCCGGTGTACAGCCTCCGGGACATGTGGCCAGCATGACTAAGCTGCTTCTGGCGAACCAGAGCAGCGCACGGAAACACTGTTTACCTTCCCGCCGGAGCAGTACCTATTTATGTACTTGCATTTTGACATGCTTTCGAACTGCTAGGTGGGCAGGAGCAGGGACCAAGCAACGGGAGCTCACACCGTCGTGGGGATTCGAACCACTGACCTTCTGATCGGCAAGTCCTAGACTCTGTGGTTTAACTCACAGTGCCACCCACGTCCCTTAGTACATGGGTAGATGAGTCTAAAAATCCCATGACACAAATTTTCATGGCCCTTTAGCGGCTATGGTGGCTCATTTACCAGAATGAATGTATTTAGCGTTACCTATGGAAGTGTGTGCTCAATTTTGACCAAACTAGGCCTCCTAGAGCACAATATACATCATTTATTTTATTCAATTTTGTTCATTATATTTCTATGCCCCTTTTCACTCACATGAGTCGCAAAGCGGCTTACATAGTAGAACATCACAAACACAACATAAAACAAATAAACTAATTAACAAATCATCAGTAAAGGCTTAGTTTGGGAAGCAGCAGAAATACGTTCAGCTGGAGGTCAGGTGAGCTATCTGCTACTGGCTGTTTCTGGATCAGGATAACTCCCAGAGTTTTTATGCTTTTTTGTTTACTCGGCCTGGAGACAGAGGATTAGGGCACACATTCCATGCAGGGAAGGTGGCAAGTCAGTGGCAGAGCTTTGCACACGGAAGATTCCAGGTTCTAATCCTGGCAATAGAATTTGATAGCGGATGCAGTGAAACAGCCATGTCTGAGATCCAGAAATCAGGGCTAGGCCATGTGAATTTGGCCCCTGAGGCATACCACAAAATGGCGCCTCCACCGGCTGGGGAAGAAGGTGTGAGTGAAGATCTACACTGGGAATAAGGGTGGGAGGAGACCAGCAGCACCTCCTAGTCATCAAGTGGCCGCTGTAGAAGGGGCATGCTGGGAGTGGGCTGCCAAGGAGGTGGCAGGTCTGACCTTCAAGGAATGTGCCACAGCTGTTGTTGCCACTGCAGTGGCAGCAGTGGGCAACACATTTCTTGGTGGCTGGATCTGTTGCCCCTCTGGATCCTGGCATCTGAGGCAGTCTCTTCACTTTGCCTCATGGGTGGGCTGGCCCTGCCAGCCAAACAGTCTGACTTAATACGAGCCAGCTTCCTGATTCCTCTTATCCACACCTTGACTGCTTCCAAGTGCAGCTCCTTCCTCACTGCAGCATATAGCCTTTAGCATGAGAAAGTTTCAGCATCCCTCATATTCAGGGTAGGTGAAAAAGTGATTGTCAGTGCACAGTTGCCTTGTTGGCTATGGAGCTGGATGCATGCAGCAAAGGTGTCTCAGGACCCTTGAACCCAAATGACTTACTGGCTGCCAGATAATGGAAGATAAAAGCCGCCCGACAAACGTCTGCCTTGCTCTGTCCCTTTTGATCCAGAGCTGAACAGATGGCAGCCTATAAACAGTTGTGCTGGAGTTATGGCTAGATAGCATCAGCTCTCGAACAGAGAACAAGTGGGACGCGGTTCAGCAGCAGTTGAATTTTGAGTGGCAAACAGCCAATTTGCTACCAGTTGGGTTATTCATGCTGCAATAGGAAGCAATTTTTCTGATGTACAAACTTCCTCCTCCTTCTGTTTGGAACTAGGCAACAATTACATGTATATTATTGTATACTATGTATCTTCATATATATATATATATATATATATGAAAGAAATGCCAGTTTAGCAACAGACGTTCCATGATGTGAAGAAGGTATACACTCTAGTCCTTTATTGCATTATAGCAGCCTCGCAGAACTCTAATGGTAAAATACATCTTTTAACACTAGGAAGATCCAGAAGACATGACGTCCCAGACAGTTGCCATGATTTATTTATCTATCTTGTTCTTGATTGGCTATCTGCACCTGTCAATCTGAGACCTTGAATAGGCAAAATATTTTCAGGAACATGATGCACTCATGTATTTCTATTGCAACAGGACTCAATGCTCTGCTATTAGTTTTCTGTAGCACATCTCTCATTGGCTTTTGTAACATTGCAGGAGCTACTTGTTAGAATCTTAACCATTCATTGCTAATCAGCTTACCAATAACAGGATATTTCTGCTATGGTTTTCCCTTGTGAATGGTTGTCTGCCTTACTACTACATGTGCAATGCGGAATAAGTGATTGCCAATCTGCTGCTGCAAAGGTTGTGCCTATTTAATATACACTGCAGTTCTAAGTATCACTAACTGTAATTTTTGCATCTCATTGCTATTCGGATACCACATTTCCCCCTTCATATATCAGTCAGCTAAGATTTCACTTCATCAGGTTGTATTCCAGATTTGTGAGCTGGAACTAATCTAATTTCTGTCTACTCATAAGAGTGCTGTAAGCACAGGGCACATTGTTTCTTCTTTAAATTTTAAATTCATTTGATTTCAGCCCTGTGGACAGCTCTGTCCGTAGAGCATGAGACTCTTAATCACAGGGTTGTCTGTTCGAGCCCCACATTGGGACTGTATTTACATTATAGTAATTCTAAGGGGCCCCTCCAGAGTCCTTCATTTTGTGCATTCATGATTGTTCGTGCTCATGATGGCTTTGGAGTAGTTATACGTGGTCCCTCTTTCAATACTGTTTGTTCCTGCAAATGTTTCAGGGCAGACATCCAGTTTTGTTTCCAATCAACACATGTCTTATAGCTTCCTGCTGAAATCTTGTAAGTATTCATACCACAAAAGTTCTGGAGTGTTTCCGGGACTGCGAGGGGTTGTCCCATTTTTATTGCACTATAGCACAGGAGTGCCTCTGCGGACAGCAATAATGTAGTAGCAATGGGGAACATTCCAGGACAACTAATAAAGGGGAATGATAGATGGATGGTACAGCCTAATGTGCCAATGACACATTGAAAAATACAGCCACAAACCACCATCAGTCTAGAGGTGCCCCTAAATGGGCATCTGTACGTATAAATTAGCACATGCAGATTTTGTGCATCTTTTTTGTTTGTTCACTTGTCCTTTGATGATGCATTTGGCAATGCCTAACTGGCCACCCTATCCAGAATTAAAAATAAGCCTCCTGTTTTAGGTTTGAGATGGCAGGAATAAAATGCAATCACATACACACACCTCGGCTGAATTAAAATTTCATATTTTAGCTTAGTGCTCACTCACATCTTTAATAGCTCTTTTTTTTTCTTCCACCAAGGACTGTAGGACTGCTTCTCCCGTAGCTTGCAAGAAAGGGGAAACATCTGATTATGATGTCAAAATAAGACAACATTTTTCAGAACTTTCATGTTGCTGGCTTCCCTGAAAGACACTCAAAATGAATAGGAAAGAATTTCCTGGGGAAAATGCTGGAATGCTTAGATAAAATAGAGGAAATGACTGAAACAAATCATGGCCTCTGTAGTGGTGGCGAGGCTGATGATTATTGTCTGTTTGGTAGAAAGCTCTGAAACTGCTGCAAATAAAGCACCATCAGAGTGAATTGCAAGGCAGTGAGGCCCAAATAGATTTAAGCTGATCAATTAACATCAGTGCAGTCGGAACCAAAACATAATCCTATCAGCTGCTAGTCTCCTGCGCCAGTGAAGTTGTGCTGACATCACAAGACAGTCCAGGACATGCTAAACACATGCAAGAGTGCCAGCAGCAATCATCACTTTCTCAGACATTTTCTCAAATGTCTGCATGTCTATCTCTCTACTGACACAATCAGGGACGTGGGTGGCACTGTGGATTAAACCACAGAGCCTAGGGCTTGCCAGTCAGAAGGTCGGCGGTTCAAATCCCCACGACAGGGTGAGCTCCTGTTGCTCGGTCCCTCCTCCTGCCAACCTAGCAGTTCAAAAGCACATCAAAGTGCAAGTAGATAAATAGGTACCGCTCCGGCGGGAAGGTAAATGGCGTTTCCGTGTGCTGCTCTGGTTCGCCAGAAGCAGCTTAGTCATGCTGGCCACATGACCTGGAAGCTGTATGCCGGCTCCTGCAGCCAATAAAGCGAGATGAGATACGCAACCCCAGAGTCGGCCACGACTTGACCTAATGGTCAGGGGTTGCCAACTGTTTGGGGCCAATGCACACATTTGGAATATGGTTGCTGAGGGGCATGACATAGGACAAAAAGACTGCAATGTCTAAAAGAGAATAAAAAGACACAGGACCACAGGAAGGTGGAGGGTCACACCCCATCAGGTCCCCCCCAATAGAAAAAGGCACCTACATCACCTAACAATACACTCACTGATAGAGAGAAGGGGTTGTTCTCAATGAAGCTGCTCCACTATCACAAGGACATAAGCTTGCGCTCAGTGCTTTTGTTTTTCTAAAAAAAAATGTTTAGGGGCACTCTCATTTTCCTACTTATAATGAAATACTGCCTCTTAATGAGGCCAAACTTAGATTCACGAAATGTTTAGGGCTATGTGTGCCCCCAGAAAAAAGCACTGCTTGCACTAATCTTTGCACTAATGTAGGGCTGGGAAACGGCTGTGTGGTCGTTTTTCAGAAACCATCCCCACTTGCAATCAGCTTATGTCACTCCCATGGGGAGTGATATCAGCCGGTGGCTGATTTTGGGGGGCGGGTTTGATTCGGCATCGGCTGAATCATTTTGTGTTGATTCTGCGTTGGATTCTGATTGGTGGAATGAGGGGTTTGATACTGCCTTATCTGCACATGCCTGCTCCCCTGTGGGAAACTGGCACACACAGTCAAAGCAGCAGAGGTTCAAAGAGCAGCACAGGCTATTTGAAAGCCCTTTTGCAAGCAGCCCCAGACTGCCCTTTAAGGTTTAATTAGCCATGTGGAACTGTTTGCAAAAGGGCTTTCAAACAGCCCCACAGTATGCTTTGAAATGTCCTGACAGTCGGGACTTAAAAACGCAGCATCACCTGACATCACTATGATGGTCCCCCTTCCAAAATTGGCCCTCCAGGTGTGGGGAGGCAAGGATCTGACCCACTGCCCAGGAGATTCCTCATCCCAGTGCTAAAGAGCTGACTTCATGGATACAACACAAGCTCTTTGTGCCTCTCATTTATTCTATCTGAGCATTTGAGCTGACTGGTTTGGGTTTACTTTCCACCATGTGTTATGTCCTAATTAATGTAAGAAGAAATTCAAATCCATCTTGGCAAGGCAAGAAAGCAGCTGATGTCAAATACATTTGCTGTGAAGTTTGTTTGAAATGTCAGTATGCTCCCTTCTTTTTGTTATCTTTGCTAGTCCCTTTAAAAATTATTCATCTTTGATAGAAGACAACTTTAAACACTAAACTTGGGATGCAGAACAGTATTATAATTAGTGTCTTTTGCTTAGCTCTCTAGATAGATGTGATGCAATGTTTTTCTTTGAAGTACACATTAAATGTTTAACCTATTTCATTCAAGAAGTCCATGAAAATGTCCAAGTAAATGTCATGTCATCTGCATATTATAATTGGTCAAGATGCTTGACCTTTATGTTGAAAAACCCATACATCATGTTTTGAATGACCCATGTGACATATGGATGGCTGTTTCCTTGTTATATTTAGCTTTGAGCATGGAGCATGTGCAGCACATTCTTGTGCATTTTTACTCAAAATAAGTCTTAGGTGTGTAGGACCTCAACCTTATTCTCACAAACATGGAAGTTTCTCAGCTGTAGTTGCATGTGAAAATGTGCTGCCAAGACACAAATTTCAGAGAAACGCATAGGCCTTTCTTCCTAGTGTGCTGAGGACAGATGTCTAATACTACCCCAGTTACAGAGGCAGTCATAGACTGAGGAAGGTGGAGTCAGGTGTTTGTAAAAATGTGGAACATTTAGTGCACACACATATTCAGATTTCATATTGTGGCATTAAAATAAGCTTGAGTTCATTTAAGTCGTGTTTTTTCTTTGATGCCACTGTGAGAGAGTTGCTGTCCCTTCAAGGAATCTTCTAAGCTTCTAAAGAAGATTTAGCAGCTGATTCTGGCCACTCATAGTCACATGGTTATAGGTGTTTGTTTGCTGTGTACACAGTCAATGCTGTGCAATGTGCAGTCAATGTACATAAGCAGCTCCTAACAGATGATTAACAAAGCTGTGCCAGCCCCAATCTTCAGACCGAGGGAATGAAAAGAAGAACCGGAGCTCAGCCAAGATCACTGTGTGAAACTGTTAAGAACATAGGAAGTTGTCTTAGCCTGAGTCAGACCACGGGACCATCAGATTTACAATCATCTACGCTGATTTCAGGCTGGTGTTTTCCTCACACCTACCTGGAGATTCTTGGGCACTTAGTGGTGGCCCTTCCCGGGTGGCCCTTTGACCACACGGATGCTGATCTGTGTGGTCAAATCTTGGAAGAGATTAACATCTCTTTGGGGCTGTCTAGGAAGGGCAACCAAGCCACAGTGCTGGATACAGAGGGAACTTCTTGTGAGGCATCTGCTTACATGCAGGACAGTTGATCTAGAATGTGCATTCAGCCACATGCCTTGGACAAGTTCATCCTTTGACATTTGATCAGCAGCTAAGCCGGATGAGCAAATTAACTTTGTGATGCATGTAGCAATGACAGAAATTGCTTTTTTTATAAGATATTTATTAAGATTTTTTAAAGTATTACAATAAAAATGAAAAAATAACAAAAATACAAAATAAAAATAGTTAAAAACACACAGATTTTCCATTGCTTATTTTCCTTTAGCTTGTTTCCCGGACCTCCTCATACCTCCCTTTTTTGTATTCCACTTCAAATTGTTGGTTCAGCAAATCCTTACCATTAGATTTTTACCTATTTATAACCCTTTTTTCATATTCTCTTAAAGCATTACAGCTGGAAACCACTTAATTTCTATCCAACATCATTCTAACATTCATTAATTTTACAATATTTCTGTAGATAGTCTTTGAATTTCTTCCAATCTTCTTCCACCGACTCTTCGCCCTGGTCTCGGATTCTGCCAGTCATTTCTGCCAATCCCATATAGTCCATCACCTTTGTCTGCCATTCTTCCAAAGTGGGTAGATCTTGTGTCTTCCAATACTTTGCAATGAGTATTCTTGCTGCTGTTGTAGCGTACATAAAAAAAGTTCTGTCCTTCTTTGGCACCAATTGGCTGACAATGCCCAGAAGAAAGGCCTCTGGTTTCTTCAGGAAGGTATATTTAAATACCTTTTTCATTTCATTATAGATCATTTCCCAGAAAGCCTTAATCCTTGGGCATGTCCACCAAAGGTGAAAGAATGTACCTTCAGTTTCTTTACATTTCCAACATTTATTATCGGGCAAATGATAGATTTTTGCAAGCTTGACTGGGGTCATGTACCACCTGTATATCATCTTCATAATATTCTCTCTTAAGGCATTGCATGCCGTAAACTTCATACCTGTGGTCCATAACTGTTCCCAGTCAGCAAACATAATGTTATGTCCAACATCTTGTGCCCATTTAATCGTAGCAGATTTCACCGTTTCATCCTGAGTATTCCATTTCAACAGCAAGTTATACATCTTTGACAAAATCTTAGTTTTGGGTTCTAACAGTTCTGTTTCTAATTTTGATTTTTCCACCTGGAAGCCAATTTTCTTGTCCAAATTATATGCCTCCATTATCTGATAATAATGAAGCCAATCTCGCACTTTGTTTTTTAGTTTCTCAAAACTCTGCAGTTTCAGTCTATCTCCCTCTTGTTCCAAAATTTCCCAATATTTCGGCCATTTGGCCTCCATATTGAGCTTTTTCTGGGCTTTTGCTTCCATTGCAATGACAGAAATTGCTGTCGGTGTCCCCAGGTAAAATAGCCAGCTCACACTAGGGTTTCTCCAGACAGCCATATACCCAAGTAATACCATTGCACAGAGAAAATAAAATACTCTGTGTCTGAACAATGTAAACACTGGGCACTGTCTCCATCACTGAATGCAGCCTTGTATTAACTGTGCAAGCCGAGCCAGGTGTTATAAGTTCACACTTGCATTTCAGATGGTAACAACAACAACAACAACAACAACAACAACAACAACAACAACAATTTTATTATTTATACCCCGCCCATCTGGCTGGGTTTCCCCAACCACTCTACAGCATATCTAAAGACATAATAAAAACATCAAGTCTTAAAAACCTCCCTATACAAGGCTGCCTTCAGATGTCTTCTTAAAGTTGTGTAATTCTTTATCTTCTTGACATCTGAAGGGAGGGAATTCCACAGGGAGGGCGCCACTACTGAGAAGGTTGAAGCCCTTTTCTTACAATTCTGTGTGTAGGACCTGGGAGATCAGAATTCAAATCCCCACTTAGCCATGAAGCTTGCTGAGTGAACTTGGGCCAGTCGCTGCCTCTCAGCCCAACCTCGCTGGGTTGTTTTGGGGGTTCATTGAGGAGTGGGGAGACCAAGTACGCCACCTTGAGCTCCTTGAAGAAAAAGGTAGGCTTTAAATACAACAAACAAATAAAGACAAGATGAAAATCAGACACATCATTATTCTTATTAAATGGGAGAATTCTTATTTTGGTCTTCATGGAGATACGTGAGACTTCAAAGCCTCAACGGATTGCCACTTCTAAAATGAGCACCTCTCCAAAAGGTAGTAAAAGTGCAGAAGAACAGATTCTGTGGTCTAAATTTCCCCTGAAACTGCTTAACCACAGAAATGGTTTTGTACCTATATCAATCTTTCCCTCTCACAGTTCTCTTTTTCTGAGCAGTTTGATGTGGGAATTGACAAAAGTTGACGCATAAAGGAGAAGTCCTTCCCCAAACCATTCTCTTTTTTATTTCTCCTTCTCCTTCCCCTGCCCAAATACTCACATCTTTGAGAACAGCAAAATGACACTTCTGGGAAACTGATTTGTTCTTATGTTCCATATGTTTGCTGCATGATGTACAATGGCACAATAGGAAACTGCCTTATATCAGGTTAGACAAATGGGCCATCTAGCTCAGTATAAGCTATGCTGATTGGCTGTGGCCCTTCAGGGCTTTAGGCAGAGAGAGTGGAATTCCAAGTTGCACTTGGTCGAATGTTCCATCTGTGCTCCCCCACTGAACACTGTTCTGAAGGTTCTCCCAGTTCCCCTCCACCAAGCCAATTGAAGATGTTGAGGGACCTGGAAGAAGAGAGAGGAGAAGGCTGTACTTCCCCAAGTGGAAATATTTGCACGAGGCTTTCACTGACTAAACAAATCCAGTCCAGGATGGAACCAGGGACCTTCTGCAGGCAGGGCATGTGTCCTGTTGTGCCAGTGCTATGAGCAGGCCTGGGATGTTGCTGGCTCAGCAAGTCTATCAAGACTTATGTGCCAACAACAGGCACCATTGTGAGATGCAATGAAATGATATTGCAAAAGTCATTCCATGGCTGAGAAATTGGGTGGACAAAGGGCAACTCAATCATGTACCATCCAGATGGGTCCTTTGACCACAACAAGGACAACTGCACAGGGACAAACCTATGATCTTCATCTGATAACAAGCTTTGTGTGTTAAGAAATACGCTAAGAAAGTGAACTGAGAGTCCAAATCTTCCCTCCAATATTAGAAGTTTTAGGCTACTAGTTTATCAACCTCAGCCCCCTATCCATAATACAGTGGCTGGCCAAACTTACAGGTCCGCTTGTAATTATTACAAATACAGATTACTTTGAGTACCTGAAATTCACCATTAACAGGCTAGATATAAGCATTTTTATGTCATAATACTGGTGAGAGCCTACAGCAACAGGCAAATTTGCTGAAGTGACTTTAACTGAAGTTACTGCAGCTAATGTTGGAAGAACCAATCTTCTTTGTCAACACAGCTTCAAATATTGGTAGGTAAGGATTAAGGGATGTACGGTCTTATAGAAGACGGAATAATCAAAAGGCGCCATTTCCCAGCTTATCTTTTTTTAAAAAACAAAAATTACCATTATTGGTAATGGGTAAAAATTCAGAGCTGACACAAAAATCTATTAACAAAATCCCCCTAGGCCCATTTCCCATTTCCCACACAGGAGCTGCTTTACATTTGGTTTCCCTGTCACTGAAAATGGTCTTAAAGCAAGCATATAAATTATTAAATGTCGCTAATTTTTTCTACTTTGAGGCTATTGCATACAACTGGGAATGTGCAAAAATGGGCTTTTATTCAAACTGTCTCTAGCAATTTTTTAAAAGAAATAAATATTTGTTGCTTTTAAAGTGTTGCATTAATTTTATTTTTATGCTGAGGAAAAATACCTTTCTCCCTCATACTGCAACACATTATTAATTCAAGGTATTTATCTGCTTGTTTTTCTTGACCTCTCTTCTGGCTCTCCGGTAAATCAGACACTTTCAAAACCTCATGCCAACGCCTCTTTCCTGAGATGAAAGATAATGGAATTCTAACAGCTATACTGTATAGATCAAAAGATAAAGGGCATTGCCTGATGCAGACATAAGCTCAAGATGAAGAAATGGTTCAACAGCATCAGCTTCTATTGGCTATTATATCACCTCTCTTCTACAGGCTAAACAAGCCTAGCTTCTGTAACCTTTCCTTTAGGCCTTTGTGACCTGATACTTGGATCTAAGGGAGTGGGTGATGCTGTGGTCTAAACTACAGAGCCTCTTGGGCTTGCCGATCAGAAGGTCGGAGGTTTGAATCCCCATGATGGGGTGAGCTCCCATTGCTCTGTCCCAGCTTCTGCCAACCTAGCAGTTCGAAAGCACACCAGCATGTGTAGATAAATAGGTACTGCTGCGGCATGAAGGTAAACAGCGTTTCAATGTGCTCTGGCTTCCTTCACGGTGTCCCATTGCACCAGAAGCAGTTTAGTCCTGCTGGCCGCATGACCCGGAAAGCTGTCTGTGGACAAACGCTGGCTCCCTCAGCTTGAAGCAAGAGGAGTGCTGTACCCCAGTCGCCTTTGACTGGACTTAACCATCCAGCGGTCATTTACCTCCCCCACCCTACTTGGACTGCAATGATTCTTTGGTATAAATATAACTGTCGACCAAGAGACCCTGCTAAACCAGATCCTTCTCAAGACCAACCATCAAGGCATGGTGGAAGATATCTCAGTTGCATAAACACTTTACTATGAAAAGAATATTAAAATTTATGCACATTGAGATTGCCTTAAAACTAATTTTGTTTCCATTCGGAACACCTCCTTTGTAGCATTTTATTTTTGGATGCAGTTACATTCCAGCATAGCTTCAAGTGCCACTAATGAGGTTCCAGAAGGTAGCTTCTCATTAAGCCTATGCATCTTCTTTGAGCATGAAGAGGTGGCCTCTCATGCAGGCAATTCAAGATGCAAATCACACATACAAATGTATGGATTATGTCAGTAATGAAATATACAAATTCAAAATTTTACATATACTGTAGCTAATTCGGGGAGCTTCTTGGTGATAACAGGACTGTTGACGTTGGTTGCAGATTTATTACATTCCTTATATTCAAGCTAGATGAATTGTTCTACATTGCACGATCCATTGTGCCCCCTACTGTCTGCTGTGTAGTATTTTGACAAGTTACTGGAATTCAAAGATTTAGCATTATATTTCATTTTCTAAAATAAAGTTGACGTTTTTAAATGGCTTTGAGAAACAGTATCTAATGGGTGCGCGAGACAAATTTGTGTTTATTTCTTCTACTTGTATATATTTTTCTGCCTTCCCATTTAGGCATGTTTAAGGAGTGTATTCAGTATAGGAGAGTCCAAGCCACTGCAAACACGGACTGAGCAGGAAGACCAAACTGTTGGCCGTGGATTGTGGAGTTCCAAGGAGGTATCTATTGAGATCATTGTGATTGTGGGATGGGAGGTTATTGTTTATTTTTTGTTCTACTTGTATTTTTGTCTTGTTAAATGCCCTGAGTTCTTCGGATGAAGGGCGGTAAAGGTAAAGGGACCCCTGACCATTAGGTCCAGTCATGCCCGACTCTGGGGTTGCAACGCTCATCTCGCTTTACTGGCTGAGGGAACTGGCGTAC
Source organism: Podarcis raffonei (assembly GCF_027172205.1). NCBI lineage: Eukaryota > Metazoa > Chordata > Lepidosauria > Squamata > Lacertidae > Podarcis > Podarcis raffonei. The sequence continues at coordinate 30,605,904 of NC_070612.1, forward strand.
AGCTTCCGGGTCATGTGGCCAGCATGACTAAGCCGCTTCTGGTGAACCAGAGCAGCGCATAGAAACGCCGTTTACCTTCCCGCCGGAGTGGTACCTATTTATCTACTTGCACTTTGACAGGCTTTCGAACTGCTAGGTTGGCAGGAGCAGGGACCAAGCAATGGGAGATTCGAACCGCCGACCTTCTGATTGGCAAATCCTAGGCTCTGGTTTAACCCACAGCACCACCTGCGTCCCTTTTATGAAGGGCGGTATATAACTTTAATAAACAAGGTGCTGAGTTAGTGACCCCAACCTCTTATTTTATTATTCTCTATAACCTTCAATATTTTTCCCCAATATGATCTAGTTTTGTCACATCTCCATATACCTTTCTTTTCCATTTCTAACACTTATCAACAAGATTAGGAAAGATTTCAGTTAAGCACTTGGTGTTTGGTACAAGCAATAGAGCATCTTGAATATTGTCAGAGATAATATAGAGATTAGAGGGGGGTGGTCTCTGTCATTCACCATCTGTGATAACTTTCTACACATGTTGCATCAAGCAGTAACTATTTTCCCCAGGAGGCTAAACAAGCTTGCTTGCAAGTTGTCTTCTTTGAGCAGATCTAAGTCTTTCCCTTATTTGTCTGGTTGCACAGTGTCCACTCACACAATTTTGTTTGGAGCATCATAATTCATCCCAGAAAACACACCAAGTGAAAACCACGTTTCTAAGCCAGGGAGACGTTTTATTGGGTAGAAATTCTAACAGGGGGAAGGATGGATCTACTCAGCCAGGAGAGCAGAGTGTATAGGCTTCAAAGTCCGACGGCTGATTTGGTTCAGCTTGAGCAGCTCCATGGGGCGCCTCTTTGTGCGCGGCGGCTGACACAGCAAGTCATCCAGAGTCTGAGAAATGGTCTGTCCTGAGGCTTGCAGCTTGGCGACGATTTCTTCAAACTGGACACGGAGAGTTGGGATGTCTTCCAGCTTCTCTCTGGCTGTAGCCAGCTATGAGAAAACAATGGCAAAGAGATCAGCAACTAGAAGCAGAAACATTACCTTACCCACACTACACCTCTTGACCTCTTGGCTGATCAAAGCTCACCAAGAGGGTATGATCCAGGGTGCGGCCAATCATCTTTGTGGGAGGGAGCAGACCCAGCTATCTTGAACGTATAAAATAATGGAAGCAGTGGCTCCTGGACCCAGTGGCGTGTGGTGAATCTTTTCGTTGGGGGGCAGTTAGGGCCAGAGGTGTCCGTTTGCGAAGGTGTTTTTGTGTGTGTGTGTGGGCTGACATCACGTGTGTGATGTTGTGATGTCACACAAGTTAGCATCACACCTCCTTCCTTACGCTGGTGGCGCCAGGGGAACATTTAGGGGGCTACCCTAGTCCCCCTCGTCCACTGACCACACACCACTGCCTGGACCCATGCCATAAGGTCAGGGAAACATTTTATTGGGTAGAAGTTCAGAATAGGGCATACAAGGGAACAAACATACAGTGGTACCTCGGGTTAAGTACTTAATTTGTTCCGGAGGTCCGTACTTAACCTGAAACTGTTCTTAACCTGAAGAACCACTTTAGCTAATGGGGCCTCCTGCTGCTGCTGCGCCATCCGAGCCCGATTTCTGTTCTCATCCTGAAGCAAAATTCTTAACCTGAAGCACTATTTCTGGGTTAGCAGAGTCTGTAACCTGAAGCATATGTAACCTGAAGCGTATGTAACCTGAGGTACCACTGTACAGCAAAGATGGAGATCCTGTGACCCTTCCCTCCATTTGTTGCTGGTCTACATCTCCAGTCATTACTGGCCAATCGCCATGCTGGTAGGAGATGATGGGAGTTTGAGTCCAACAACATCTGGTAGGTCACACATGACCTACCTCTGCTATGAAGACAGTTGACGGTCACCCACTGGCTTCCACAGTAACCATCCACTTACCACTTCCATACAGAACTCTGGTTTTTTCACAAAACTTGAAACACTGGACTCTGAAGCCTTTTTCAGTCTCTGGACAAGGTCTTCTAGGTCACCAGTTGCAACCTGAAGAAGAATCTTGAACAAAACAAAACAAAACATTAATTAATAAAGCTTTAATAAGATCTGGATTAGGTAAAAACAACACGCCCCTGAAACCTGAAAGGTCAGAAGGATGGATTGTTTTCCTCACCAAACATGCAGATCTTTTCCCCCCTTCCCCCTTTCTAAGAGCCATGAGGATTTGGAATAGTTAGTAAAAGGGACAGTGAAAACAGACAAATACTTTGCCCTTATAGATAACACAATGGCCCAAGGGAAAGAAAATGATTTTTTAAATACCGTATTTTTTGCCCTATAGGACGCACCGTCCCATAAGGCGCACCTAGTTGTTTTGGGGGGAAATAAAGGGGGGGAATTATTTTTTCCCCAGGTGTGGGGCTGGGGAAGCCCGAGCTTCCCCTGACCCCAGCCCCCAGAACAGGCAACTCTCCACAAGCCGTGGGAGCCCAATGCCGGGCTCCCGCACCTTGCGTAGAGCTGCGCAAAGTCTGGGCGTGCTGAGCTCAGCGCGCCCAGCCTTCGGCATGCAGGCAACTCTCCGCAAGCCGCGGGAGCCCAGTGCAGGCTCCCACGGCTTGCGGAGATCTGCGCGAAGCCTGGAAAGCGAGAGGGGTCGGTGCGCACCGACCCCTCTCGCTCTCCAGGCTTCAGCGAATGCCTGCATTCGCCCCATAGGACGCACACACATTTCCCCTTCATTTTTGGAGGGGAAAAAGTGTGTCCTATGGGGCGAAAAATACGGTACTTGGTTAAAAAAATTACCACTGGTAATGTTATTGTTTTATTCTTTTTGCATACCACTTTTACAATCAAGAGGCATATAAATGTTGTGGAATTAAAAAAAAATAAAAGCATGAAAACGGCACATTCTCTAAGGAATCCCCCCTCCCCCAAATATTCTGTGAGTCTTCCCTGGAGAGGAAATGTGCCTAAATGAAATTAAATAAATTACTTCGAAGGAAAACGGCTTTGCATGCTGGATGTAGAGTAGTATGTTCTAACAAACCAAGTCAGAAGGATTATGAATCATATACTGTGGAGTGGGACGTGGGGATGCCTGGGGAAGGAAGAAGCAGGACATGCTACTAATTTAGCTAATTGCAGCCTGATTACTCCAGTCTTCTGCTCGCCTCACTCGCTGCCGACAGCATACAGCCGATTTGTATTTTTCACTTTCATTTACTCATCCTTTCCTCAGTTTCCCATCCCCTCTGCCTTCCTCTTCCTCAGTTCTGTGCCAGCCACCACCTGACTCTGTTGCTCTATTTATTTCCCACATTGTGCCCCCTTCCTCTGACTACTATGTTCATGGGCTCCTTGCCCCTTAGAGTTTAAGTGCTACCATAGTCCTCTCCCCACTGAGCTTTCCTGTTACGGCCCCTCCTGTCCCTAGCGGCTGTGTGAGCATTTTCCCTCAGCCAAACTGAACTTTCACCTCTCTAACTGAAGATGGGCTGTGTTACAGTTCACAGCTCCACTGTCATGGAATGTTTAGTTGACAACAAGTTTGAATATATTCCGTAAGATCACTGAATTAACATCCATCAGCATCAGAGGCTTTGCACATTACAAGATAAAACACCTCAAATCTTTGGTTATTCGTATGTAGAAGTGAGGAGTAGAAGCTAGGTAGCCGTTTATAACATTCCCTTTCAATTTAGAGGGTCTGTCAAACAGCAATCCTAAAACCGTTTGGAAATAATCCAGAAAACCCCCAAGAGAACTGGATTTTTTTCCAGAACAGCATCAAATGAAGTGGTATCTTGTGTGTCTAAAGTTGTTCAAAGCAGTGGACAACCTTCCATTTTAAATTTAAAAACCCACACATTTATTATTGTTGTTGTTATTATTATTATTATTATTATTAATAATAATTAACTAATTAAATTTCTATGCAGCCCAATGCATTTCCCATTCCTGGCTCAGGAGTAACATACAAAATCCAGCAGACTTACTGTCAGATTAGTGCAAACTCTGCTTTCTGTGTTTATGATGTGAGAATAGAAGGAGCGAGCCCTGGAAATATCATTCTAGGAAGAATAAACAGAGACAATAAATCAAACTGTGCATGTAAAACAAAGCTGTGCTCAACATTTCATTAAAGTTGGTATTATTAAGGACCTCACAGCTATACAGCACGTGAGCTTGGATTCTTTAAGATCTCTGACTGGGGAATGAGTATCTGATATACAGAGAGAAGGACTGGCTGAGGTCCTTTGCCAGAATGCTTACAAAAATGGTACATAAAGGCCACCAGGGGGCCAAATAAAGATGGCCCAGAGCCACTTCTGATCTAGAGTGTGCCAGCTAGCCATCTGTTGTCGTTCGTTTTGTGACCCTTTCTTTTTATTTACTTTGAGTTTTCAAGCTGATGGGCTATATTAAATGCAGTTACAGTTTTGATTCCTATCCCAACAAAACGGGTACCGTAGGAAGCTCCCCTCGCTCCCCCCTAAATATTCTAGAAAATGATGTATGATGCATATGACATGCCACAATTGTTTATGTAGTACCAGTGTGTCAGGGAACTGACATCAGAGCGAGAGGCGAAGGGGAGGCTCCCAGATTCTGCTGGCGAAGGACCCAGCACCAGGAGGAGAAGCAGCTCGGTAGAGGGGGAAGGAAATCAGCGCAACACCAGGGATAAAGGGGGGCAGATGGGGGAAGCGGAGAGAGAGCTCAGGGACTCTTCACTGGACATCAGTGAGGAGAGCACAGGTCCTCCGCTACCCACGCCCTCCCTGCGCAGAAGACTCCCGCGCAGTGAGAGGAGGAGGAGACTGGGAGTCAAACAGCTTCTATGCTGGAAGAGGTTTAAGAAACGCCCACAGACAGATTCTGCTAGCGACTGAGACAGCCACGCGGAGATGGGCTGTGCAGTCAGAACGGTTTAACCAGGCAACTTAGCCTAGAGAGGCGGCAGTTTACGCACGAGTAACTCATACCCATTACACAGTGTATTCAAGTTTCCCTAGGAATGGGGGGAGAAATGGGTCCAGGAAACCAGAAAGCCTGAAGTGCATGTTATTGTTACATGCAGAGATTCCAGGAACCCTGACAATAAATCAAAACAATCCAGTACCTGTTTCAAAGCAAATACTACTGCAAAGTAGTAAACTCTTCTTGATATATTAACTCCTTTGAGCTGCCCCTCTTCAAGTAACGTAGTAAAAATTCTTCTGGACTCCGAGTTGTTCTGTAGAATAAAAGATTTCAATGCATGACTGACTCACAGTTCAGATCCATGGGATAAAGACACCGCCCTACTGCCTGAGTGACAACAGTTAAGGTACTTCGAAGCTTTCCAGAAAGTTTACACTAGACACACATGCAGCCCACTGATTACAGAATTTGAAAATGTGATACTTTTTAGACTCCAATGCCAAAATTGATGAGCATTCCATCCTAAAGTTGCATGAGGTGGAATGATGGGCTGTGGAAGTTTTAGCGCTTCTTTAGACTTGGAATAGAGGGAAGAAGAAGGAGAGTTTGGATTTGATATCCCGCTTTATCAGTACCCTAAGGAGTCTCAAAGGGGCTAACATTCTCCTTTCCCTTCCTCCCCCACAACAAACACTCTGTGAGGTGAGTGGGGCTGAGAGACTTCAAAGAAGTGTGACTGGCCCAAGGTCACCCAGCAGCTGCATGTAGAGGAGCGGAGACGCGAACCCGGTTCCCCAGATTACGAGTCTACCACTCTTAACCACTACACCACACTGGCTCTCGAAGGCACTTCCAGATGCAGAAAGGAACATATGTATGTGTCTTTTAAAATAATAAGAAGAACATAAGACCAGCTCAATGGCCCATTAATTCAGCAATCTGTTCTGACAGTGGCCAATCAGATGCTTAGAGGCAGCCCAGGACCTGAATGCAACAGCATTTGGTAAGTTTAAATGATCTTAAAAGCTTCTTGTTCTAATCAAAGCCTCTTGGTTGAAACATAACCCTTTGCCACTTATTTGATTCTAAACCATAATCTCTTTAGTCAAGAGCATATTATCTACTGCTGGTTGTCATTCTTTTCATTGTTCAACTGGATTGCTTGTGCATGCCCTCTCTTAAGTTGCCGTAAGTGGTGCGTGCTTAAAATACAAGATGTAAACTTACTTAAAAAGTTGCTAAGACTGTTGTGTGTCTGATACCCAGGCCAACTGCCTGCCTAGATGGGGCTGCACCCCCTCTGAAGGAGCAGGTATGTAGTCTGGGGCTATTCCTGGATACACCTTACTCATCAGAGACGCAAATGACCTCTGTGGCTATACCAGCTTCACCTGGCGCACCAGCTGAATCAGGAAAGTCTGGCCACTTTAGTCAAGGCACTGGTACCTTGAGACTGGATGACTACAATTTGCTCTATGTGGAGATGCCCTTGGAACTGGTCTGGCAGCTCCAGCTAGTTCAAAAGGCAGCAGCTGGACTGCTGATGGCTGACAGCATGCAACACCTCTGCTAAAATATATGCCTGGCTGGACCAAATTTAAGGGTCTTGTATTAATATACAAAAGCCCTAAATAACTCGGTCCCAGGTTTACATTAAGGACCACCTGAGAAAGGCAGTGAGTTGTTCCCTGTGGTTCAGAAGTCCAACTAGTTTCAACCAGAAGTCAATAATTTAATGTCACTGGTCCCATGCTATGGAATACTCTTCCAGCAGAGATTTGACCAACATCCAAACTGATAATTTCCACTTATCTATTGAAGACTGCTTACAGGCCTATAGAGTGGTTTAAACTTTCTCAGGGTGAGCCAGTCATGCTTATGGTTATTATTTATGTATTGTTTTAAATATTAGTTTTACGGTACCTGACTGTACACTGCCTCCATATATTACATTCATTATTTTTTGGAAATAAATATAAATCAATAAGTAATATTCCAGAAAGAAAAGAAAAGAAAAGAAAACCACCTTTAGGTTTCACAGCATTTCCAATATTCATCTTTCTTGCATTAAAAAACCCTAGAAGCAATTCTTTAACACTATGTGTTCTTACCAGCTTGTAGCATATCGCAACTGCGAGCAAATAGGTATCACTGCTGAATTTGACACCTTGCCTCTTCATTTCTACCAGCACTTCCAGAGCACCTGTCAAACAGACTTTCAGTTATTGTTACTTCCATCATTTTCTGATTAGCATATTAACTGCTAATTAATAACACTTCTGAGAACCCTAAGCCGAGTTCTGAAAAATAATTATCATTTGTAAAAAAAAAACCCAAAACTTTGCAGTTGAGATGCATAGCACTTTATATAATCCACTTACTAAGGCTATGCAAATTTAATGGAAGTTTTATAGTATGTACAACCAAAATAGGGGAATATACTAGGTATACCAATTTTCACTGATTAGGTTTTTAAGCAATTGTGATTTTGACAGAACAAAATGCCATACAAACTATATGCTTGGAGTTGAATCTAACTAAATCATTGCACACATAGAACAATTTGTACAAGCACAACCAAACTTCCCTTCCATCCCACAAATCTGCACAAAGGCTGGGGGAACCCCTGGAACTGGTTTTAAGGGTGCACGGGAGGGTAATGATTTAGCTGGATACAATGGTTTCATCCTAACACACCTAAAGTAGCACACACAAATTAGGAAAGGTGGTCAAGGGCCTTTTTAGACTGTCATAGGTTTTAGCGCATTAATGCTACAGTCCTAGGGCTTGCTTCCAAGTAGACAGACATAGGATTGCACCAGTGATAAGTGACACAGATAGTAACCTCCCTCCTGCCCCCACCCCAATGATAGCAATGGTTTTTAGCAACTAGCACGGCATGTTCTGGGAAAGGATCCGTTTCGAATCACTCATGATTATTTGAAGAAGAAAACTGCACATTTTACACAAGCGCATCAACCTCCCATGTGCATGTTCTTTGTACGAGGAAGTTATGGTGGCCAGAACTGTGTCCTGTTTGGAAAGAGTCCAATGCAGTAGTTCCGAAGCTTTGGAAATCTGTCTCCAAAGAGCTCCCTCCCTGTTGTCTTCTGGAAGACAAAATTAAGGGAACAACCCTACTCACAAGACTACCTTCCAGGCTGGACTCCTTTGGAAGCTGGTAGACTCACCTTTATTGGAGGTTTTTAAAACGAGGTTGGATGGTCATCTGTCAGGCATTCTTTAGCCTTGCAGGGGGTGGGACTAGGTGACCCTTTGGCTCTACAGTTCTATGATTCTATAAGAAGCTGGCATCAAGCAAGCCAGGGTGAGTAAAACTGGCATACCAGGTTCAAACTATGTTCGGCAACAGGCTGCTGCTGCTCTGCCTAAACCTGGCAGAGGGAAAACAAGCCTCCTAAATAGTGCTCTGTGCCAGGTTGCCAGGTCATGCGACTGAGCTGAACAGGCTTAGCCTAAGCCCCGCATTCCCACCCCCACCATGCCCCCACCACACTCCCTTTTCGGGATTTGCAGCCTCGGCCAGATGAACCCCAGCTGAGCTGGGATGAGCAAATTTCACTGGCAAATCACATATCATCAGCTGGGCATCATCACCGGGGACTTAATGCCAGCTGAGCATGGAATCAACCAGCTAAGCTTAATATCTGTTGCATCCTAAGCAGCTCATTGCAGTGGATCTCGCCATAGGATTGCTCCGTAAGATGCTTCTGATTAAGAAAACCTTCTGCCACTGAGCTACTGATTTCTTTTGTTCTCTACTGTTTTTCACCTGATGGTTGTTGTATGTAACTGTACTTTAAAATTGGAGCTTTGGTTTTTATTGTTTTGAAAATACGTACAAAGCTCTGAGATGTTATGAAAAAAGGAATACGATTTTAAATAAACATCCCCACCCCCAGCATGCAGCTCCTTTGCATATGTGCTTCCTCAAAAGGTTGGTGACATTTTCTCCCAAGTCTGTGTACGGATTGCAATCTTTAGGTTGCAATCCTATGCACGTTTGCCTAAAAGTTAACTCCACTGAACTCAAAGCATCTTGTCTCCAAGTAGACAAGAAGATCACACTGCACATGTGTGAGATGGGGTGAGGGTGAGAATATGTGTGTTCAGAAAATATAGCATGTTTTCTTGCAGCGATTAAAAAATTCCCAGGCTCATGAAAGGCATCTGCTTGGCTGAGAGCAAAGGCAGGAAGTTAGAAGATGAAAAAGTGTTACCAAAAAAGATCCATAAAAGCCCTAATCATGAGTTGTATGATTACATTGGATGAGAGAGATCAAGTGCTCAATGAGTACTCTTCAATTACATTTGCAAAATGTGTTTCAGCTCTTTTAATACCCATGAGTGATCACATCAGGTTTTGCCAGCTCAAAAGATCAATCAATTCAGTGTCAATTATAGCACTTTAATATTCTATTTTTTCATATCAGAAAGACAGTTTTGCTGTCAATAATATATTCCTTTTTAGGGATCTTACGCTACTTACTTTCATAATGACCTTTTGTAAAGAGCAGATCCATCAAAATATTGAATGATGAGCTTTCTGAAAAGAAGCCGTGCAAAGCCTGAAGAATATAAATAACATCAGTTTGGGACAACCCACAGATATTGGTTATATCAACACCCAATTAATAGTTCAAACTGAAGCCATTGAACCCTCAAAGCTTGGGAGACAAAATTAAGGGTCTTAAAATTTCATTTTCAAACTCCTGACAGTTAGCATTCTATTAAGGCCTGTAGGAGACAACAGCTTCAAAACAACAACTTTTTTTAAAAAAACTTTCCCCCTCCCATTTAATTAATGCAAACCTTTAAATTTCTTCTTCATTTATCTTGTTTCTCTTTCTTCTTTTAACTTTTTAAAAATTATCCTTTGATCTTACTCTCTTCATTTGTGCTTTTTGAATAAAGATATCTGCTTTGGTTAACAAATAAATACTGCAAATCTTTGCAGTATTTCTTATTTCTTGTTTTCCTCCCCTAAAAACTAGGTGCGTCTTATGGTCCGGTGCGTCTAATAGAGCGAAAAATACGGTATATGCTTTTCACAGCTACCAATGGATTTAAGGGAGCTGGTATAGGGAAGAGTTCCCACTGGACTAGAGAAGAAAAGAGACGGGCGTGTTTCTGAATTCTACCTTGTCTTTGATGAGCTCCAGTGCCGTTGCTTCAAGATTCATTTCATAACACAGCCTCATAAAAAGAGGACCAAATTTGAAACCACCAAAGGCCACATTTTTGTTCTCAGCATGGTACCTGTAGAGAAGACATGGAATTTGTTGTGTGTGTGGCCATCTAGTTTTAAAGAGCAGAGGGAAAAATAAATGCAGAAACAAGGTAGTCTAAATGAAAGGAACCTACATGCACATAGTTACTTGCTGCCTGCTTGTATGTGACTAGAAAACCGATCAGAGCCATTGCACAGAATTACCATGTGATGCAACATAAGAAAGAGGAGAAATGATATCTTTCAAGATCTGGCCCAAAACATTTTGGCACCTGAGGTGAACAACAAAATGGCACCTCCTTCCCCACCAGGGAAGAAGGGGTTAGTGAAGAGCTACATCAGGAACAAGGGGGGAGTGAAGATCTGCTGCTCCATAGATCCTGCTGCCTAAGGCAGTTGCCGTACCTTGCCTCAAGGGTGGGCCAGCCCTGTTCAGAATTAATCCTTTGCTCTGTCATAGACATAATACTAATTTTGGAAGATGGCACGGGATTCTAATTAATTATCTTCTTCTAGTCAGTATTTCGTGTTTCATAACATCAACTTGCAGATTGAACAGTAATTCTGTTCCCAATTTGCTGTTCTTCATTGACATCAGAGGCGATTATTGGCTGATTCAACCTAATCAACTTGATTAACTTTATGATAAAAATTGCATTTGCTTCACAGCAACAGCATTTCAGGATGATAAACCTGGATAGGCAGCCACAAGCAAATCATGTTATTTTACTTAGCTTTAAATGCATTTGCCCAGTGGGTACTAGTCAACAAAATATTTCTGCCAGCACACTGGGATCCCTGTATGCATGCCCTATGCCATCTCAATTTTGTTCTGGAGGGTTTTAAGGGGTACAAGGGGGGAGGAGATCATGCTGTTGCACAAGTACAAACCTTTGCATTGATGGAAAGTCCATTTTAGTGCTATGTTGAGTACAACCCAATGGCCTAAGGCATGGACTGAAAACTTTGAAGTGTAACTGTATTAAGGCTGATCCTGTTAAAAATATCAAAGTTCCCTACTAACTGTTGCATGGTCCAGGATATTCTGGACTAAAGGAAATGCAAAAGAAGGAACTAGAATCTCTTCTTCTGAATTTTACCTGTATATCACCCTCTTGACTATTTCCACTTCATCTTTCGTCTGGCACAAATGCAGCAACAGTTTCAATTCATCTCTGAGAATTAGCATATTTTTCGCTAACTTGTCTTCAATAGTTTTGAAATATGTGTCTGAAACAGAATAGTATATATTTATTTGTATTTAGGTTATATAGAAAAATCGTACTGTCAGTTTACATGCCTTATCCCAGTTACGGTAGTCATGGCCGGATTAGTTGTAGAGCGTACTGGGTTTCCCACCCACCTCCACAAAAACTTCTGCCCTCACAGGTCACATTGCAATAGCTTTGCCCTTAAGTAGTGATCATCTACTGGGGGCAAGTCTAGTGCCTGGACCCTAGTGCCTGGGTGATGCCCAGGAGGAATGTGAACCCTTGCTCCCCAGCCAACCACAAAGGACATTTAGCACATACCGTATTGACCCAAATATAAGCCACACTTTTTTTCCAAATTCCTACTGTGAAAAGTTAAAGTGCAGCATATAGTTGGAACCAAGCGCTGTGCGCCCATCTCCTGGCACTACTGCCCTGAACAGGGGAGGTGGTAGTGCTGGGAGGCGGGCGCACAGCATGCTCAGAAGTAAGCGCCCACCCTCCCATCCCCCATTCAGGGTGGCAGTGCCAGGAGGCGGGCCTCATCTGCAAATAAGCCTTTAATTTAAAAGGTGTGACTTATTTGCGGGTGCATCTTCTATTCGGGGCAATACGGTATTTGCTCAAAACAAAGATAGAAGCTGCAGTTTCCCACAAAAAGCTTGCCCTCTTTTGAGAACATGTTTTGTTTTTATTGTCCGATGTTGTTCTGGCAGGGATGTAGTCCAGATGTTGATGGACTACAATTACCATCATCCCTGACTATTTGGCCCTGCTGGCTGGGACTGATGGAAGCTGGAGTCGAACAAATACCTAGAGGGACACAGATTCCCCATCCCCACACTACAGTATTACTGTGATGTTAAAATACTCCTAATAAATAAAGGGATGGAAACACAGTTGCAGATAAAGAGACGTTTGAGCATACACCAGTTATGCAAAGGACAGAGAGCATTACCAAACACCAGAGAATTCCTCAATGTACAAGAACTATGAGAAGCCTCAATATGGCTTTTGCTCTGAGCCTGTGATGACTAGCAAAACCGTATCTGATAAACCACTGATTGCCTTTAAGCTTTGCAACATTAACTTGTGAATGGTTAAGTAAAGCATACACATCAGGGGTGGGGAATTGGAGGCTTTTAGGATGTTGTAGACCCACAGCATCTGGGGAGCTACGGGTTCCCCACCTCTGGTATACATGAAAGGGCTACCTTTCTTTTTTCTTTCTCTCTTAAGATTTTTATTAGGTTTTTTTCATGATACAGTACAGAAAACTAATGTAAATTAAAAACAAAAGCAACTACAAAAAATAAGAGTACAGAATCCCCTCTTAAAGGTCATTACCACCCACAGAAGGTTGCAGCCCCTCCCAGCTCTCACCTGGGATCTTTTCTTTCTCCTCCCAGCCTCCTCTCACCCTGGGAGACCAACATTTCCCTGAAGGGCTTACCTTTCTCGCCATATAGTTTATATCCCACTTCCAACTTATGTTGCTGAAATGCATGTAATTGCAAAACATCTTCTGTTAACAAATAACGTTTGGCTGAAAATGAAAGGGAGGAAAAGAGAGATATTCAGAATACACCATACACTTAAGGTTTCAATAATAGTATCTATTTAAACCTTAGGCTGTGTAAAGAAAGAGGATGCTTTGTACTGTATATCTGTTTCAGAAATGCTCATTGGGGACTCACATCCCTTATGCAGATATAATATTCTTCTACACAATAACTGTAAACGTTCTCTTGTAATATTTGGATAAGCTTAGAAAGTCTGTTCTAACCTATAAAAGCACATGACACAATAAATATCTGAATATCTGAAGAAGTGTGCATGCACACGAAAGCTCATACCAATAACAAACTTAGCTGGTCTCTAAGGTGCTACTGGAAGGGATTTTTTTATTTTTTACTTTGTTTTGACTATGGCAGACCAACACGGCTACCTACCTGTAACAATAAATATGTTTGCTTTTCTGTATTTTATTTCTCAGGTGCAGACTTATATTGACTGATGCCTTCCTAGCCTTCCTCACTTATACCTCCTGCTTTGCCCATGTTTCACCTCACGGTATATGCCTTTTGAAAGGCACAGCTGAAAAGCACCCCTCTCTGCAGTTCCTCTTCTGCAATGTAAGTAGGCCTGCTCCAGTTAGAGGATTCCCTTGCTAACTGTTAACTACTTCAATAACTTGTCTGTTTGAAAGAAAGATGTCACAGACTGGACATCATGGACCAAGGAGGCACACCTATAATTAGCTTCCCTTTGTCTAACTACCGCCAGAAATGATCATAAGAAAGCATTAGCCCTCATAAGCCAGAACAGAAAAGTATAGCAGTGCACAAGGCTAAAAACAGAAGCTTAGAATCATAGGCTTGAAGAGTTGGAACGGACCACAAGGGTCATCTAGTCAAAACCCCTGCAGGTAGAAGGAAAAAAAGGTATGCTGAGAAGCCAGCTGTGGTTCTACTCAGAGTAGAGCCATCGGGTCATAGGCAACGCTGCTGCTCCACTAGCTCAGCAGGCTTTTTCAACTAACACTGGATACGACTATGTCTCCTATGTATCCTATACTAGCCTTGAAAATGTTTTTACTTTTCAGTTGCTTCAGGATGTTTCATGGGCAGCAACTAGCGAATGCAATAATTAAAAATGCTTATGCACATGCAGAGGTTTATTGAGAAACAGCGTGCTCCAGCACTGAACAATGTCCCCTTCTGAATTCACTGGGAAAGGGAGCAGCATTTATTTCAAATGAGTTAAAACTCTTCTCAAATACAAAACACGCCGGGTTAAGTTATTTGCGGCTATCCCTGTTTGCGCTTTTTCACTTTCTCTCTGCCGCCTGATGGAAGATCTCTGTGGATCTCATAGGCTGTACACACTCCACGCAACAGACTCCAATGCAGTAGTGACCTAGGGCTAGTTACAGGTAGGTAGCCGTGTTGGTCTGCCGTAGTCGAAACAAAATAAAAAATTCCTTCCAGTAGCACCTTAGAGACCAACTAAGTTTGTTATTTTGACCAAACTGCGGGAGGCAGTGGAAGACAGAAATGCCTGGCTTTGGTCCATAGGGTCACGAAGAGTCGGACACGACTAAACGACTAAACAACAACAAAACGTTTGTTGTTGGTATAAGCTTTCGTGTGCATGCATCTGGAGAAATGTGCATGCACACGAAAGCTCATACCAATAACAAACTTAGTTGGTCTCTAAGGTGCTACTGGAACGAATTTTTAAATTTTGTCTCCTAGGGCGTTCCACATTCATCCCTAGGTGATTAAAAAAAAGAGAAGAAAAGCCCGGCGCTTGAAACACGCGGAGCGTAACCACGCAGCTTCCCACATCCTAAAGGACCTTGGGTTGAGCACATCAGGCCTTTCCTGCGACGTCACGTTCGGGACTACAACTCCCAGCGTGCACCATTCCGCCAAAGTAAAAAACTTTGGCTTATGGCGCCGCAGTGGACGATGGGATATGCAGTCCTCCGATTACAAGGTCGGCTCGGCGCGTTCCATAGAGCGTCTCTTTCTCTCCCCTGCAGCCTCCCCACCTGTGGCCCTTCACGCACCTCCTTGCGGGCAGCTCAGGCAGCCGGCCGCGACGAGCGTGCCCCGCATGCAGCGCCGGACGGTCTCTCGCAGGATTCCATTGGAACTGCCCACTGCCGCTGCCATTCTGTCCCCGGAACGTACCAAGAGCGGCCGCGGCAGGAGGGGCGCGCAGGGACCGCCCTCGCCGAATCTCCCGCGTCTCTCCAGCTGCTGCGCCGGCGTGCCGCCTAAGCTCCTCCACCCCCGTCGAAGAGGTGGTGCGGGCCGAGATGGCGGCGCCCGTCCTGAGGCGAGGATTGCAGGTTGCGCTTCGGAGCTGGGCTGCGGCAGGTGGGTGTGGGCTGTGGGGCTGCCAGGCGGGTCTTTCGGGGACTGAGCTCCAGGGACCCCGAGCGCAGCGCAGGGGAGGTCTGAGTGAGGCCAGGCTGCGCCCCGGAATGTGTTCTCCATGCCCTCAGGTGTTGGAGCACATGGGCGTCAGGCTTGCAGCAGCCTCCTCGCTTGACCTTCCTGCGCCTGAGTCTGAACGAGGCTGCCCGAGTTTAAACGACTTTCGTGTCACTACAGCCTTTGCCATTTTATGTGTGAGAGTTTTTTCCCCTAGGGTTTCAGGGTTAGCTGCCAGAGAATTCATCCAGCGCTGCGAGGATTCATGGTTATCAATGGAGCCCTGAGGTCACTTCTGGGGCAGCTTTTTGTTTTGTGGCAAAAGGATTCCTGCACTGCAGGGGGTTGGACTAGATGACCCTTAATGATCTTTCGCCACCTCTACGGTTCTGTGATTCCATGACCCCCCATCGTTTTACCACGTTGACCTTTTATGTAAGGGTACGGCTAACCTTTTGGTGTGAGAGCCACATTCATTTGGCCAGCCTTTTTGAGAGTTAGCCAAAGTGCTCTTGTATATATTTCAGCCAGCTGAGAAGGAGGGTTATCTCTCTCTCCTCTGGTCAAATGATCTATCTGTTGACTGCTTGGCATTTCCATCAAGGCTCTTGGTTGCCCTCCCTCCCTCCTTGCGCTCTCTCTCTCACACACACTCTCTCTCTGTGTAGTACACACATATATACATATATGCTGTCATTGCCAAAATCACTGGGAACCTGAAGGTTAGAAAAATGTGCTTGGGGTTATTATGCCCTTCCTTTTTTACATCAATAGCATAGTGACTGTGGCCAACAAATATATATTTTGGCTGCTCATTTTATACTTTTGCCAACATGGTGCCCTCCAGATGTGCTGGCTGGAGCTGATGGGAGCTGGAGTTCAACAACATCTGGAGGGCATCATGTTGACAAGGGCTATTTTCTTCTTGTACACATAAAACTATAAACCCATCATCATGTAGCCTCCATTGGGAGATTTGTAGTGCTGCATTATAATCCTGGATTTGCATAGAGTCAGAGCTAAATCCCTGTTGGAGGACTTTTGTACAGCAAGAAGGCAAGAGACACAGAAAGGGGGGGGGGAGGAAATAGCTGTTTTCAACTTCACCCTCTTCCATTCCTTAACTGCTTCCTGAGAGAAAAGATGTGGTATCCTCAAACATTCTGTAATACCTTTCCACAATGTATTTCCCTCTAGGGTTGAAGATGAAAGCTGGAGTTTTCCCATTCCCCACTTCCCTTGAACAAATTACAGAAAGGTAGCCGTGTTGGTCTGCCATAGTCAAAACAAAAATTTTTTTTCCTTCCAGTAGCACCTTAAAGACCAACTAAGTTAGTTCTTGGTATGAGCTTTCGTGTGCATGCACACTTCTGAAGTGTATCTGAAGAAGTGTGCATGCACACGAAAGCTCATACCAAGAACTAACTTAGTTGGTCTTTAAGGTGCTACTGGAAGGAAAAAAAATTTTTGTTTTGCCCTTGAACAAAGTGAGCCTTTGTTTTAACCCCTACTCTGGTTTGGTTTTGAATTTGTAGTGCAATAAACGTATCAAACATCTAAGATGTCAGAATGACATTGAGTGCAAGCATTCAAATTCTACATTTTGAGTTTGGAGTTTGACCACCTCAGACATGTTGTCAAAATGTCCAGGAAAAGCCAGTGCAGTGTGATATCTTAAGCAATGAGACATTGGAATTATGGTTGTTGGGCTTGCTCAGGGGCACATTTTGTGTTTCAGCAATGAGCCCTATCTTGACTCCTGCATTCAAATTTAATGGGGGAATGGGAAAATGTGCTGTTGGAATGAAGTTGGGTTGCCCAGTCAGGTTTATGGTTACAAATCTCATTTGACTCCTTTGCATTAGTCTGACCCCCCTTGCACACTAAAGAGGACCATGTGAGCAAGGACAAGTACATTGTCCGGCACTAGATTTATTTATGAAGGCAGCATACTTCCTACTCTATGATCCTAAAATATATACCTAGACCATTTTTTAATCAGGTGGTTTGAGGGTGTGGGGCAACTGTAGGCTTCTTCAACCTCACCAAGGCTAAACAGCCCCCTCTCTATTGACTGTGAAAAGCTAGCAGGGAGGGAGCAACCTGCTGGGCCAGGAGGCGATTAATGCTTCCTTGCAAGAGGGGGTGGTCCCTGCCTGTTTGAAGGAGGCAGTGGTAAAACTACTCTTCAAGAAACCCTCCCTGGGTTCAGAAAATCTAAATACTGTAACTACCCGCCAGTTGCCAATCTCTTCTTCTTGGGCAAGGTTCTTGAGCATGACCTGGTCATAGACCAGATCCAGGTACTCTTGGAGGAAACTGATTTTAGACCCATTTCAGTTGGGCTTTAGACACGGTTTTGACACCGGAACTACTTTGATCGCCCTATATGGTAACCAATGTTGAGAGAGAGAGACAGGGGAAATGTGTCCTTGTTAATTCTCAGCCTCTCAGCAGCTTTCAGTATCATCGACCGTGGTATGTTTCTGGAGCAGCTGTCCAGAAGGGGTAGGTGGCACAGCTTTGCTGTGGTTCCACTCCTAATTGGATGGTCATTTCCAGAGGGTCATGCCTGGGGAGTGCTCTGGCCCCGTGAAGCCTTCCTTGTGGAGTTTGTCAGGGTTCATAATTATCCCCCATGCTGTTTAACATATAACATTCACTTGGAATGCTGGAATAAATACTTTAGTCTTGGCAGTACAAAGATTTTGCATTAACTCTAGGCATATGGATTTCAGATTCCACTTTTGCGTTCCTTGAAAGGAACTAGCATTTCACCTTTTAATCAGCACCTTTTAGATGGGGAATCATGTTTATGTACTCCTGTTAATAACAAGGCAATATGCAATGAATTATAAGATCAGCCTGTGTTTTATGGAGGTCTGATTTATGATGTAGTGGCAGGACACCCCCTAAAGCCATATTCAGTGAAGCTGACAGGGAGATCAGAGTTCTCAGTTCTACAGTGTTTGGATTCCAAAGCATGATGGCAATTTATTGCATTTAATTTAGAGAACTGAATGTTTAAAAAAGAAGGTGACTAATAAAATGTGCATTTAGAGAAATGAAACCTTTCTAAATGATAGTGCTTATATATTGCTATTGACTCTCTTTTTATTAGGTAGAAGATGTATTCTTTCAGCAGCATATGTGGACAGTTCAACATGGGAACAAAGAGAAAAAGATCAGCAGAGCCTGGGTAAGGAAATACTTTGGAGTCTAAAATAATGATGAACTATTGTCTAAATCAGGGCAGTCCAGCTGTTCATACCAAGTGGGCTGCAAGAGTACTTGGACACAGAATCTGCAGGTCACACACTGCCTTGTCGTGCAGGGTGGGGGCAGCAAAGCCAAAATTTGACTGCTCCCCAGCCCTCATGCTGCCTTCCCAAAGCCAGATAAGAGAGTCGCTGGACTTTGGGAAGGAAGCACCTGGCTCTGGCACGGTCCTAAATCTGGGAAAGTGCTAACTAGGCTTTGGGAAGGAGGTGGGAGGACTCTAGGGCATTGTCAGATCCCTCATGCCTCCTTCCCAAAGCCTAGCACCTCACTTCACTGGTTTTGGCAAGGCGGTGTGAGGGCTGGGGTGGGAGCGTAGTGTCAAATGTTGCTATGGGCCGCCCAAAAGGCCCTGTAAATTCACATTCGTTAGTGGTCTTCACCAGGTTTTCCCAGAGCAAGACACCTGAGTTGTTGAGGGTGAGGTATGTGAGAAAAAAGTGGAGAACTGTCGAGACATTAAATTCTGGAATAGAAGTTACCGTATTTTTTGCTCTATAAGACGCACCAGACCATAAGACGCACCTAGTTTTTGGAGGAGGAAAACAAGAAAAAGAATATTCTGAATCTCAGAAGCCAGAACAGCAAGAGGGATCGCTGTGCAGTGAAAGCAGCAATCCCTCTTGCTGTTCTGGCTTCTGGGATAGCTGCACAACCTGCATTCGCTCCATAAGACGCACACACATTTCCCCTTACTTTTTAGGAGAGGAAAAAGTGAGTCTTATAGAGCAAAAAATATGGTATGTTAGCCCTTGGCTCTATCTGCACTATATGTTTAAAGTAGTATCGTATATCTTTCAGGAGGCATGGCTTCCCCCAGGGAAAGTGTGTTCAGGGTGCTGAGAGGAGACCCCTATTCTGCTCACAGTTACCATTCCCAGAGTTCCTTTGGAAGAGGGATTGATTGTTAAAAAACTCTGGGAATGGTAACTCTGTGAGAGGAATAGGGGTCTCCTAACAACTCTCAGGACCCTTAACAAGCTACAGTTCACAGACTGTTTAAAGTGGTTTGAATCTGCTTTAAATGTACAGTGTAGATGCGGCCTTTGTGGTTGCAGAATCCAAAAGCCTTTCAAAGCAGAACGGGGGCTGCTATTGCAAATGGCGTTTCTATGGAAGTTATTTCTCCTCTTTCCCATAACATGTAACATAACTTTTCCCCATGGTTCTATCATGGCATCCCACATCCCAGCTCCTCATCAATGGCTATGCCCTTGATACTGGGCAGTCAAATCCCACAGGATCCTGGACAGTCAAATCCCACAGGATTATTTGTGATACTGGACAGTCAAATCCCACAGGATTAATGCTAAAAGATGATGCATTAATCAATGATTTAGGCAGGAAGAAATAACTTTGAAGGAAAAATGGGCAGAATCCAAGTCAGGATTCTGAATGGACAGAAGGTCAAAGAAATAGAGACTGGGATAAATACCGTATTTTTTGCACCTTAACACTCACTTTTTTCCTCCTAGAAAGTAAGGAGAAATGCCTGTGCGTGTTATGGAGTGAATGCCTGCGGGTGGCGGGGGGGATCTGCTGCAGTCGTGAGCAGAGGATCCATGGTTCCCCTTCCTTTCCTCCTCCATGGTTACAAAGCATGGATCCACATGGATCCTCACGATTTTTGCATTGGGCTACTCCAAACTCACTGTCAGATCACATGTCTGTGGCCACAGCATGAACCACAAAAATCATATATCCACTATTTCGTTTAGAATATTTTTTTTCTTGTTTTCCTCCTCTAAAAACTACGTGCGTGTTATGGTCTGGTGCATGTTATAGAGCGAAAAATACGGTAATTGGATGTGGAATGTAACAATTCCTGTCTGTATTCAGCTGAAAAAATCTGGGCTTTTCAGTTTGCAAACTGCAATCTTGCATTATCTGTTATTTGATCACAAGATGGCAGTGCTGTCTTTGCAGATGATGGCAACTCTCAATCAAGGGATGCATTAGTTTTGCAACAATGGTCACTCAGAGAAGCATTACAATGCACATGATGGAGATAATCTCTCTGTAAGGGGGAAATGTTGGTGCTGTGTGATGTACACAAGTGTGGATGTTGCTGGGGCTTCCCATTTTCAGGAGCTGCTCTGCATTTTCTCCTGTGGCTGGGTGGGGGAGTCACGCATGAAGTGCCCCTGTTGTGGATGAGTCTTCCCTTAGCACCATTTAAAGGCTCTATTGTTCACAGCCATAGCAGTTGAAGCCTGGATTTACCACTCTTTTAAAAAGAACATTAAAATGGGTTGTGGTTCTGAAACACCTTTGTGGTTACACAGCAGGTTGATTAATTTCGAAAAGGGAAAGAATGCAAGCATTAATCATGGGATTGTTCCAGGGCTCGGTGTCGACAAAGGGGATGGAATATGCAGAAAAAGGTGCAGAAATGGACAAACAAAAGGCTAGAACAATTCTTAGGCTATGAAAGATTGAAATGTTTGGGGTTTTTTTAGTCTAATAAAAAAGAAAAATGCAAGTATTGAAGGGTGGGGATGGAAACTCGTAAAGACACACTTTTTTGCCCAAGGTTTCCCTGATCCTTAAGTTAGGACCTTGTTTTTTTAAAAAAATTGTTTGAATTCCTGATTTTATAAAGCTTTACAATACTGTTTTACAAGTTTTATGTTGTGTTTCTTTGTTTTGATTTTTTTTATTGTTCTTACGTTATACAATGTTTAGAGGTTTTAAAAATATTAAGCAGTTTATAAATGCTTTCAAGTGAATAAAGCAAGCTTCATGAAATTAATGCACGATGTGGAAAAAGTGGAGAAAAAGAGGTTTTTCTCCCTCCTTCATAATACAGTCATACCTTGGGTTACAGACGCTTCAGGTTGTGTGATTTCGGGTTGCGCACCGCACAAAACCCGGAATGACCAGAACGGGTTACTTCCGGGTTTTGGCACATGCGCAGAAGCACCGAATCGCGACCCACACGTGCACAGACGAGGTGCTGCAGGTTGTGAACTCCATGGGTTGTGAACGTGTTTCTCGCATGGATCATGTTCGCGACCCGAGCGTCCACTGTATCAGACCCTGGGGTCATCCAGTGAAACTGAATGGAGGGAGAGTCAGGATGGGGGGGGGGAGGAAATAGTTTTTCACAGACACAAGGATATAGTTGCCAATGTGGATGGCTTTAAAAGAGAATTAGACACATTTATGGAGGATAAGGCTATTTGTCGCTACTGACCACCATGGCTATGTTCTGCTTTCATGGTGAGAGGCTTCTGAATGCCAGTTGCAGGAAACTGCAAGAGGGGAGAGTGCTTTTGAGCTCAGGTCTTGCTTTTGAGCTCCTCATAGACATCTGGTTGGCCACTGTGAAGAAAGGATGCTTTATTAGATGGGCCATTGGCTGTCAACAGCTACTAGTTATATGCTTTCTCCAGAATCAGATGCTGATGCAGCATACAGGTAGAAGGGGGGCGACAAAGGGAGGTGTCTGTTGCCCTTATGTTTTGTGTTCCTGTAGGCATTTGGTTGGCCACTATGGGAAATGGGATGCTGGGCTAGATAGGCCATTTTGTCTGTTCCAGCAGGGTTCTTCTTTACTTCTTAATGGGGTGAGGGCTGTGCCCCTTTGCCAAGCACTGGTGCCAACTCTAAGGGGCCCACAGATTTATTTTTTGTGTGGGTGCTAACCTCCCAGACAACATGCAGGGCCTTGCGAAGCCTCCAACGTAATATCTGGTAGAAAACCAGAAGCTGCATTGAAGGTCGCACGAGGCGTCGGACGTGACTTATGAAAATCCCATTATTTGTCTAAACCGCAGGAGAAATTTACTGCTTAACAGTGGTTTTTTGAATGCCATATGAGGATACTGACATATTGAAATACTGAATGCCATATGAGAGTACTGACATCCTTAAGGAGACTGCCTGCAATCTACAGTACCTCTTTGTGCTAGTGGTTTTTCCTCCTGTCCATTAGAAACTAAACTTGAGACCACTGATTTATTTCAAAGAGGATACCAAGCAGCTATTATACAATAACCTTCCATTGATTGGTGCTGACCTGAGCCAGATTTGAACCAGCAGTTTTGGGAGTTGAAAAGCTTTATTCCTAGTTACAAGTCCCTTGAGTCACCCATTTATAGGGACTGGGAATTTTAATCTCTACAGACAGTGGTAAAGCAAATTTCATCAATAGGCAATCTTAGATCTCATTATTTTGGAAGGTTATGCTTAGTTGTTGGATGGATGTCACTCTGAATTTAGAATTAATTATGGTTTTCTTTGGCTGATTCATGAGATTTCCATTCCACTTTCAGTAATTTGGGCTTTGTAGAAGGACAATATATATCTTTTGTACACCATAGGTAATATAGACACCAGACAAAGATTGACAATTTTCTCCTAACAACCCACACTGAAAAGGGGAGATTGGAAACTAGCCAATAACTGTTCAACCCAGAGGTGCCCGAAGTCTCTTTTTAGTAAGTTTTTCTCCCTAGCCCTTAAAACAGTGTTTATCAAACTTGTTGGACTATAACTCCCATCATTCCTGACTACTGGTCCTGCTAGCTTAGGATGATGGGAGTTGTAGTCCAACAACAGCTGGGGACCCAAGTTTGAGAAAAACAGTGCCTTAAAGGAAATACTATTTGCCTTCTGTACCCAGGGCATCTGTAATCTTGCTATACTGATAAAGAACTGATCCAGCTAAATTAAGAGTTTGCCACTTACCATCTGATTAGAATAGTCTTGCTCATATTGGGAACAGACGCTTAACCAATGTGGCCAAGTGTCGTCCAGTCTCAAATCTTCCATTCTTGGGCAAGGTGATCGAGCGGGTGGTCGCTGAACAACTCCAGCCTGGAGGATGCGGACCATTTGGATCCCTTCCAATCGGGATTCAGGCCTCATCATGGGACTGAAACTGTCTTGGTCACACTGGTCAATGATCTCTGCGGGCCAGGGACCAAGGTGAAAGCTGTTTCCTGGTCCTGCTGGATCTGTCAACGGCCTTTGACACCATTGATCATGACATCCTTCTGAACCGCCTAGAGGAGCTGGGAGCTGGGGTCACTGTTATACAGTGGTTACACTCCTTCCTTCCTGTTCAGAAAGTGGTGTTGGGGGGATGAGTGTTCAGACCCCTGGGGTCTCACTTGTGGGGTGCCTCAGGGCTCCATCCTCTCCCCCGTGCTTTTTAACATCTATATGAAGCCGCTGGGAGAGATCATCAGGGGGTTGGGCATTCAACAGTATGGAGATGATAACCAGCTCTATCTCTCCTTCAAATCTGAACCAGTGAAGGCAATAAAGGTCCTGTGTGAGTGTCTGGAGGATGGATGGCGGTTAACAGATTGAGGTTAAATCCTGACAAGACAGAAATACTGTTTTGGGGGGACAGGGAGCGGGCAGGTATGGGGGACTCCCTAGTCCTGAATGAGGTGATTGTGCTCCTGAAGGACCAGGTATGCAGCCTGGGAGTCATTTTGGACTCAGCTGTCCATGGAGGTGCAGGTCAATTCTGTGTCCAGGGCAGCTGTCTACCAGCTCCATCTGTTACGCCGGCTGAGACCATACCTGCCTGCAGACTGTCTCGCCAGAGTGGTACATACACCCCACGTAGAGTGCATTGCTGTGCAATGCACTCTATGTGGGGCTACCTTTGAAGGTGACCTGGAAACTACAACTAATCCGGAATGCAGCAGTTAGACTAGTGACTGGGAGTGGCCGCCGGAACCATATAACACAGGTCCTAAAGGATCTTTACTGGCTTCCAGTGTACTTCTGAGCACAATTCAAAGAGTTGATGCTGACCTTTAAAGCCCCAAAAGGCCCTCAGCCCAGTATACCTGAAGGAGCATTTCCTGCCCCATTGTTCAGCCTGGACACTGAGGTCCTCCTCTGAAGGTCTTCTGCTGGTTCTCTCACTGCAAGAAGCAAGGTTACAGGGAACCAGGCAGAGGGCCTTCTCTGGGAAAACCAGCCAGATGGGCAGGGTATAAATAATAAAATTATTATTGTTGTTCTTGTTGTTGTTGTTGTTGTTATCTGACACATGAGACTCAATTTGACTAAATGACAACTAGAGTTTAAAATATTAAATAACAAGCTGCACAGAGTACATACGATGAATCAAGGGAAAGTCCTGTCTTTTTTGCAGGAGTGCTGCAAGTGTATAAAAGAGGCAAATGCAAAATGAATTATTCATTTCTTTCCCAGTAGTGAAACAGTAATTGAAGCTTTGCTGGCAGAACTGCTACTCTGTTCAGTTAACCTGATTTCTACTACCTGTTTTTGAAGCATTTCACGATGGGGCTGATGAATGTGTGTCAGCAGAGCATGCTTTATACTGGAGCAAAAGCTCTGGCAAAGATTTCCAAGTACTTTGTGAAGACATCAGACTACATCAGGAAAAACTTTTGAGCTGTTCGACAGTGGCATTATCTCCCTTGGGAGGTTGTGGACTCTTCTTCCTTGGAGGCTATTAAGCAGAGCTTGGACAGTCATTTGTTATGGATGCTTTAGCTGAGATTGCTGCATTGAAGGGGGTTGGACCAGATTATCTATGATTCTACCAAAGAAAGAATCTTGTGCACCAATGATTAGCATGACGAAGCTGTATTGCAGGGGTGGGGAACCTGTTACTCTCCTGATGTTGCTGGACCATAACTCCCATCATCCCTGACCATTGGCCATGCTGGCTGGGGTTGATGGAAACTGGAGTCCAATATCATCCAGAAGACCACAGGTTGCCCATCCCTGCTCTAGTAGGGCTTACTGTGTGGGAGGTGTGAGAGCCTTTAGCCCTCCTGATGTTGCTGAACTACAAAGCCCATCAGCCCCAGCAAGAATGGCTTATGAGATTATGAGAGTGGTAGTTCAACAGCATTTGCCCAAGGGGTTTGAAAGTTCAGAAATAGAAAATCAGAAGTCTACATCTGGAATAAATTGTGCAGATTCAGTTTTCATTCTGATAATTTCGGAACATACATGTTTCAAGTCTGTGTCCAATTCAAAAGCCATAGTTCTAGTTTATGCAGCTTTACGCTGTGTTTCTATAGCAAGGTTTTCCAGACTTGGACTACAACTCCCATCATCCCTAGCTAGCAGGACCAGTGGTCAGGGATGATGGGAACTGTAGTCCACAGACAGCTGGAGACCCAAGTTTGAGAAAGCCTGGCGTAGAGCTATGGTTGTAGGAAGAAAGGCTAACTTCCATGTCCACGGTTCCCTGAGAAGGCAGTGCTAACTTTTGATGAGTAGGCTAGCAGCAAATCCTATGGCTGGAATGAGGAGAAGTTATTACATTTCAATGGCTGATATTTAAAAATGGAGGCTTACATTAAATGCTTTTATCTGTCTTTTAGTCCAGATCACTGAGTAACTTTGTTTATACTCCTTTGGGTTTTTTTTCCTTCTCTAAAAGGATTAGTGATAATTGAAGATTTTTTGTTTTCTTTCTACAGTTGAACTAGCCACTCTGATGGACAGAACCTATGAAAGAAAGCTTCCTGTCAGCTCCTTAACTGTATCCCGGGTAAGAATGCAAACTCCAGTTTGGCTAAAAATGAAAGCCACAATACCCCCAACCCTCGCTAAAAAGCCCCTAGTCAGATATAACCTCTTTTCTTCCAGGAGATCTTGAACTGAAATATTTTTTGCTGCATATGCTATACTGTGATCTAAAGTTACTGAGTTAGTATTGTGCTGAGGGCACAATGATAGTCATTTAAAGCCCTGAGATGAGTTGAGATGATTTGCCTCAGTGTGATGTGCCTTCTTTCTAATCTCTCTTCTCAAGCTTTGTTATTACTTTTTAATCTACATTATTTGTCTCACTATTGAGCTGACCTTCTTTGGCTATAACGCTAATGCTTTGTAGTACAAGCTCTACTTCTTAACTCCCCCAGGCCTAGAGATAAGATTCCAAGTTCTAAAGTGTCAATAAAGTATTGCTGGCATGTGGAGGTCATGCATGTCAATATAGCATCAAGGCAATCAACTAAATTGGATTTTGAAAAAGAAAGAAAGATAAGACTGCCTGGAAAAGAACATTGTAGCCGTACTAGGCCAGATGTTCTTGTAGTGTCCAGATGTGGAAACATGAGGACACGTGATGGTTATTAATTATTTGTATTCATATTAAAGTGTACTGGGCATTCTACAACTAATAGCTTATCAAACTAGTAGCCTGATACAATATTCCATTCCCTGTCTTTCAATCCCAGCCTCTGGTGGGTTACATTTTTTTATTTGTAGTCATATACAACCCACACTTCACCACACAGTCCCAGACAGAGATGCCAGGTTCCATGTGACAATATGGGGGGGGGGGAGACTCTTCGTATTTTTGTGACATCACACATGTGACATTGGGCGGAGGCTGCGGGCCCTGGGGTGGCCCTCCACCACTGCGGGGAGGCCTGGTGGGTTCCTGCCCCTCAAGATTGGGGGGGCTCAGCCCTGTCCCTGCTTACTTTGGGAGGGCCCTCAGCCCCGTAGAGTTGGGGCCTATGGTCCCAGAGAGGGTTACATGTTGCTCAATTCAAATAAAATGTTCTGCATAAACATTACTAGACCACAGATTAGAGAATCAGTTGGAAATAACTACAGCACTGCAATGGGAAGGATATTCTGGTCTCGTCCTCCACCTACAAAGGCCTGGACTAAAATGTGCATCTTGACCTTTTTTTGAAATCTATACAACGATGAGGTCAGATGAAAAGACAATTTTTGGTTCAAGATGCACCCCCAACTCAAGCTATCGACCTGATTACTCCAGGGGAGTACATCCTGTCAAGAAAAGGTTGTCTGCTCACTTCCTGGACCCCAAAGCCCACAACACTCAGCACCTCCAGCTTGTCTGCATTCAGTTTCAGTTTAATGGCCCAGACTCTGCCCATTACCACCTCAAGGCAGCAGCCCAGCTTCTCAACCGCCTCTCCTGATTCACATGGCATTGAGAGATAAAGTAGTGTGTCATCAGTGGGATCCCAAAACCCCTGATGACATTCCCAACAGCCTCATATAGATGTTGAATAACATGGGGAACAAGATCGACCTCTGTGGGACACCACAAGTTAACTCACATGCTGTCAAGTAATAGTTTCTAGTTGCTATGGTCTCATATATAGAAATGAAACCACTGCAGTGCAGGCCCCTCAAAAAAATCAACTATCATTCCCCCAGACCTCTCCCTACAAAGATCGGTTTGGATGCTATATCTGGGCCTGAACCTGTTTTGAAAAGTGTCCAGATAAATTGTGGAATGTCTTAAAATAGGCAACCTGTGATATTATATGATAGGAGCACAACCTTGTATCAGGGTCAGGCTGTTTATCCAGCTTGGCCAGGATTGTCTACTTTATTTTGGACTCAAACTCCCATCAGCCACAGCCAGATAACCAGTGGTCATGGATGATGGGAGTTGTAGTCTGCAAAAATCTTGGGAGCTATCAGTTTCCTGTTTCTGATCTATTCTGTGTTTGGCAGTG
Organism: Podarcis raffonei; assembly: GCF_027172205.1. Lineage (NCBI taxonomy): Eukaryota > Metazoa > Chordata > Lepidosauria > Squamata > Lacertidae > Podarcis > Podarcis raffonei. Next base: position 30,633,960 of record NC_070612.1, read on the forward strand.
ACTTTTCAGGGTCACAGGCAGAACCTTGCACATTGTATGCTTCCTGATTCTTTTCACCTGAGACTCAGTTGATTGAAACGGGGTCCTTCTGAAAATGAAGTTGCTCTACCAACAGCTGTGCTTTTTCTTCATGGAGGAAAAATGAACTATATTAATACTGTTGATACTTCTGTTTTCAATTAGTATGTTTGTCCTATCCTCCTTTTAAAAATGGCTTATGTCGTTGGCCATAACGAAAGCTGGTGGAAGAAAGTTCCATAGGCCAGCTAAGTGTGTTGTGAAAAAAGCATTTCATTTAAAACCAGAGCAGCACATGCTGTTTGTTCATTTAATTGGGTGTTTTTCTCCAATTCCGGTACCACATCAAAGAGAAAGCAGCTGCTTCCATTTGGCTTCTTCCAGTTCACCGATAATTATACATAGCTCAATATACTGCATTCATGTGGAACCGGACATGTGTCCTTAATCCCCAAAGTTGAGAGAATGGATGATTGCTCTTCAGTGACATCCAAGGACTTAAGAGTGGGTAGCTCTTTCCCTCCTCCTGACAGATACTGGAAAATAGGGATCCACCAGCCCAGTAAGATTTCACCATATAGAACTTTTCCGATCACGGTGCTGTAGTGATAGGAGAAGCTACACCTGCTACAGCTTAGAAGCTTGGTTGTAAGTTGCTTTGGGTTGCCTTGGGCAACATAAAGTGACAAACAAATTTGACAAACAACAACAACAACAACAATAATGATGATGATGATGATGATGATAATAATAATAATAATAATAATAATAATAATAATAATAATTAATTAGTAGTAGTTGTTGTTCAGCTCTCTCAGGAGCTTCCATTGCCTTTGATGAAGTCCTGCTGTGCTCCCTCCTAGGCTTCCCAGTGTTTCATGTTTCACTATGTCCTAGAAATGAGGAACGACCTGGGGTTTCTGAAGGAAATGATAAATGAAAACATGAAAGGTAGACTTGATAATGATGCTTTCTGATGGTGCTACATGCACTTTGCATTTTTTGAAAAAAGGAAAAAAATTCTGTGACGTTACCAAAAAATGTGAAGTCCTGTGAGCTGCATAGATTATGCAAATTAAGCAAGTTTTGCATACTTCAACTGTTTTACATAATATGTTTTTTGCTTTTGCTTGAAGAAAGGTTGAAGGAACTATGCAATATATTGGAGCCCTACCCGATGGTCCCTGGATGTCCTACTCAAGCTTAATCTCCCAAGATTTTGCCAGCCATTGTTCCCTTTCAGTATTACTGTGTATTTTGAGCCTATCTTCATAAATGTACAATCTTAAAAAAAACATAGATGGGCATCCATATAAATTTAACAACCAGATAAATAATGTGGAGTTGTTCCCTCTATTTCTGATGTTCAGACGTCTGTGCCGTTGCATGACACCTGTTCTGCACTGCACAAGATAGAGGCATTAGCAAATTTGGGGGAACCCCAAAGTTTGTAGAAGTACAAATATTTTGGGGGGAGGGCTAAGAGAGGTGAAGCCCAGAAACAGGCCATTGAGGACTGCTGACTGACAGTTGCAAGGTGCGGGCAGGAAAACAGGTGGAACGGGGAATAGAATTGAGTAACCTAGTTAGAACTGGTTTGTAAATGGCTTGCCATATGTCCCAATTGTAATTGACTGTGTTCAGTACAATCATATGATGTTCCACTTACCTGGCAAGCGATTGGAACTTTAATGTTCTTCAGTTGCAAATCGTAACACTTGTTGAACCATTCACAAAACTAGTTAGGTTTGCACCATTCTGCGCTCTGAGCTGATCATCTTTTTCTCCTTCAGTTTATAGACAACATTACTTCACGTGAACAAGTGGATCAAGCTGAGTATTATCTTTACAAGTAAGCAACCTTTTTGGTTTCCAAACTTTGATTTATGAGATAAAGAAATCAAGGTTATTGAATATATTATTTGCATCAAGCTGTTGGTTGGGGACAGTTAGGTGTTACTTGTAATTATATTGCAGTTCATCAATCAATAGGTGACCAAGGATCCATAAATGCATTAACCAGCTCAGCCCTGGAGAGTAAACCTTTTACTCTGATGAGAAAATAGGAACAGGAAAAGCCCTCACTGTTCTTATGCACCTGGAGAAGTGTGAGGATTCTCCATGATGCCGCATTGACTTTAGAAGCATGGGAGAATGTCAGGGACCCTCTCTGATGCTGCAGTAAGCGTTACAGAAACTTGGAAAGCTATTAGACTTCTTGCTGCTGCCTGGTAGTTTGAAGCTTAGCAAGGTGGGTTTGAACTCCTGCCCTTCTTCACAGTTGTCCTGAGTTTCAAGCTCCGCATGATGTCAGAGGGCCCTGTCCCCTCCGGAAGTGGGCTGGGGGGCCACGGCAAGAATGCTTGCTGCCAAATCCAGTGAAGCTATGTTGACAGGGGCCAATATGGGGTGTAATGATGTGCCTTTCTGCTGTTTGTATGGTAACCTCTAGACTCATTGACTGCTAGATTTGTACACTGAACAGTCTCACCTTGCTAGGTGTGCTTGGGGTTGTGGTATGGTAATGTTGAATGCAAATGTGGCAAAATGTTGCTTAGCATTATTGATGTTTTTATTCTGACTTGTCTGCAAAGAGTTCAGGGCAGCATATGTGGTTCACTTCAATTTTAGCCATACAATAACCCTCCAAGTTAGGTGAGGCTGGCAGACCATGATGGTGGCGACATTCATGGCTGAGTGGGAAGCCCTAACTCCTACACCAAAATGGCTCTCTCTGTAGCACTTTTTATACCAATTATGCAGCCCAGTCCTGTGCATATTTACCTAGAAGTAGGACTATTTGTTTAATTGGTTTGCTCCCAGATAAGTATGCGTGGGATTGAAGCCTTAATGGATCAGGTGTGTTACAGCCATCATCATTTTATGTTCTGACAACACTGCTTTGAGGTAGACTGCTGTTATTCCCATTTTACGTAAAGTGAACCATGGTAGCAAAAGATGGTACTTTCTTAAGACCAAAGGCTGATTATGTGATTTTAAGTTGCATTTTGGAAATGGTACTCAAGTCAAACTCTCTTTTCATTATACAGTGTTGAAACTCATGTATGATTTCAAATGTAAAACTAGTTAACTACAACCAGCAAAGGTAGTTCCTTCCAAGTTCTCCCTTCATTAAGAATCTGGTACATCTGATTTAGCCGCACACATTTATTTCCTGCAGATTACCAATCGCATTTGGACTTTTGAGGGAGGTCCATGGGCGCCAGTAACAAAAACACTGATTTGTGTTTTGGGGGTGACATAACACAAAATGGCTGCCACATCTAAAATAACAGAAAAGGATTCAGGAACACAAAATGGTGCCGGCATGCCTGCCCCTTCAGTCTCCCCTCCCCCCCAAAAGAAACAAAAGGCACACATATCAGCCACTTACAGAGAGAGGCTCTTTCCCTCATCTCTTGTATTCAGAGTGGAAGGGAATATGAGTGTTCAGTCCTGACCTGTAATTAAATGTGGACTTGCTTAAAGCAGTGCATTAAACGTAGGAGAGTCAGAGCCAGTGCAAACAGAGACTGACCAGGAAGAGCACACAGGTTTCCCATGCATTGTAGATTTTTGAGGCAATATTTGCTGAAATGGCCTGCAGGTGCCATAGGAGGTGCTTGTGGGCACACTGGCACCAGCAGGCATCATGTTGGCGACCCTTTTGCAGCTAGAATTGTGAGTGTTTAAATAACCTTTAGTCTTGCTTTGGATACTTGGTCTACTATCCTCTGGCAGTGGACTCTTGTTGCAAAATGTAGATGTGCAACTGAACAGCTAGAACAGAGCCACCAGCTTTGCCTTGGATAAAATATGTGGAATGACATGCCTGTTCACAGCTTCTGCTTCTGCTTGGTTTTTCTCCAGGTCATAATTTAATTAAAACTGCTATTTTTGAGGTCTTGTGTGTCTTGGTGAGAGTTGAAGGCTACTTCTGGGTCTATTGCATTAATCAGAAGAACCAATAGAGAGGATTGCTGACAGAGTTCAAAAGGCAAACGCGGCTCCTTATTTGACTTTTACATATTATGAATAATTGGTTGGTCCAGTTTTATACCTATATTTTTCACTCTTATTTTTAATGGTGCAATGAGAATTCTAATAGCTTTCAGGGTGAAATGCAGGTTTCATTATCCCTTTAACCAACACTGCTAGAAGGCTTCACAGAAACCAAAGGACATAGTAACTGCCTTGTTGGCAATAGAATCATAGCATTGAAAGAGACCTCAAATACAATCCACTTCAGCCCCCTGCTCATGCAGGAAACCAATTAAAAGCAAGTGTGCATCTCTTGCTGATGACACATCTCAAAGTAGCAATATATTGGCAGTACATGAAAGGTGTTACAACTGAATCCCTGTATCCAGGGATTGAAATTAGCAGGGTGGCAGGTGCATTTTGTGTCTAAAGATTCTCCATTTGTGAGCACCTCAAAAAGTCTGGGTGCCATTTTTCGTGCCTGGCCGACACTCAAGGATTACTGAAATGTATGTGCTTTGAAGCCTCAAAGTACAGTGGTACCTCAGGTTAAGAACTTGATTCGTTCCAGAGGTCCGTTCTTAACCTGAAACTGTTCTCAACCTGAGGTACCACTTTAGCTAATGAGGCCTGCTGCTGCCGTGCCGCCGGAGCACGATTTCTGTTCTCATCCTGAAGCAAAGTTCTTAACCCGAGGTACTATTTTTGGGTTTGCGGAGTCTGTAACCTGAAGTGTCTGTAACCTGAAGCGTCTGTAACCAGAGGTACCACTGTATATGTTAAAGATAGACAACATGTTAAGAAGTTTAACAATAAAGAGTAGAGTGTTTTGAAAATTGAAGTACGGGACTGATGTTTTTATTGTAAACATCAAATTAAACATGTATTAACAATTTCTGATAAAAATGTGATTTTAACAATGTGTCTCTTATGTGAATTGCGTATTAGTTCATGCTTATCAAAGTAATAAATAAAAAAATTGCCAACCTCCACAAAATGTGGCGACTAAAGATTCTGTTTTGGTGCCCACAACTCGAGTCCCAGAAGCCATTTGGCTCCTAGCTTTTCTATCTAAGTTTCTAACACTGCCAGTATCATAAGGTCTAGTAGAGAAACTATTTCAGAAACTTAAAGAGTGCTCAGTGGACAATTGAAGAAAGGTAATATTGTAGGGTGGTATGATTTTTATTAGTTTATTAGAGAAAAAAGAACATCAAAGGACTCCCCCAACAAAATGTGATAAACTTGGAATTCCTTCCTTCCTTCCTTTTACTTAGCATGGTTTTTCTTTTTCTTTATGTTATGTGTCTCTAATAAAATGCCCATTCTGATTAGCTGATAGTTTACATTGTCTGTATATGTTGCTATAGTTGTGTTTTTTGTATATTTTAAAAAGCAATAAGAATTAATTATTAAAAAAGAACACCCAACTCACTTGGCTAAAAAAAGTACTTACACAGCTTTAAGGTAGTGACTTATTTATGTCTTACACATCACCATCCATAAATGCTTTGTTCACTTACCCTTAAAAAAAATACACAGCCCTTTTTTACTGCCAAATGTCAAAGGCTGTGTGAAAGATTAAACACGAAAGTGCTACCACTGACTCATTATTCAAAGATACCAGCATCTCGTTGGCTAGGACCTTAGATATGGACTTAATTTGCATATCGTCTTGGCATCAGAAGCATTTAATTATTGCTTCGTTCTTAGCTATCCTGCTTATGTAGGAACAGCTGGGAAATGAGGTTTAGAAGTTGTAGAAAGGTCAGCAGTAGCTGGAAAATACAGATGGCAGCCAAGATGGTACAGTAAACATGGCTGGCTCCCTGCCTAGTACAGGTAAGTAACTGCGCACAGATTTCTCTTTTTCAATGCAAGCTCTTTTGGATTGATTAGTAACCTGTAATTACCTGTTTGGTCTGTTATTTCACGGGAAAACTCATTTATGATTTTATAGCTGTCTTGCCTCACCTAAGCATGGGCAGTGAAGGGATGCTGTAAGTGGGCAGGAGGAGAGCGATGGGACCTGTGAGCACAGAGTGTAAATGAGATTTATGGAAATGATCGTGGCAAATTGGCCAAGTCTTTCGTGGGGAAGTTTGGAGGGGAAGCATCTGTGGAGCTGGGGGAGGACAAGGATATTTCATTGTCCATTACCCCCAATGTCGTGGAAATATGCCTGCTTGGAAGGGCTAATTAAGAGGCAAGCCTGAGCACCAACTGGCAAATGGGAAGATTTTCCTAAGTGCTAATTGATCCGTCTTCAGAATTTGTGAACTGCTCAGCCATCTCGGGAATAATAGTGTTTCCTCTTCGGTTTCTTTGTTTTTTGTTTTAATGCGACATATTTCCTTTTGCTTAAAAGTAGCACATTCTTCCTGAATTGTAATGTCACTGTTAAATTAGCTGTTAGTTATGATGGTACTCATTTTCCTAAACATCAAACAAAACAAAGAGAACAAAGGGTAACAGGCGCACACTTTGGGGAGCTGTGGTTGGCTGCTTTTTCCTATTTAATACACATTTAGTGTGAAACTAACTTTTTCCCACGTGCAAAATAGCTCCAAGACTCACATTGCCCAACCTGGAAAAATAAATAAATTGACAGCTCAGAGAAATTGGTGAATATTATACATGGGCCTAGCTGGTCTGTGTTTTTCAGCTTGCTTTCTCCTCTTTGCCCCCAATTCTCAGTGTCATTTTTAAAAAAAATTAAAAACTTGCATACTGCACCATTTTGAGAGAGAGAGTACAGTATAGTGTTCTGAGCTTTTGCACTTCTTTCAAGAAATGAAAGGAGAAATGCTGAGTTTTACTCAGAGTAGATCCATTGAAATTAATGAACCTAACTTAGTCATGTGGATTAATTTCATTGGATCTTCTCTGAGTGGAACTTAGCTAAATATCACCTAATTCATTTTTGTACGACAGTGGTAGTAGGAAGGGATCTATAACCTCAGAAACCAATGTGACTCCTTTTTGCAAGTCATAAAGGGCTTCAGTTAATTACCCTGCTTCCCAATGGTAATGAAATAGTAAATGCAAAAATTCTAGGCTGTTTGAAATATGCTCTAAATTCTAAATAAAATCAAAATGTGCAGAAATGTACAGCTACAGCCATGTGCCAAGGAAAAAGAAAAGTGGAGAAAGATATTTCTCAGGTTTGTATAACACAGTGCGATATTTATAGCACATACATTGCCACCTTTTCCTCAGTGGTAGTTCACTCAACTTTCTTTCTTTCTTTTTAAATGCCTGAGTTCTAAGTAGAGCAGGAAAAAGGTTATTGTTATAAATGAGGGAGAGAACATGATTTCTCTCTGTGGGATGAACTAGCCAGTGTTTTGCATGTTGTTTTGGAACAGAAAGTGCCCAGTCCAGTCTCACTTCTGCCTTGAATTACAAGCCACTGTAAAACACATGGGTGTTTAGGAATATATGATTTAGGCTCCTGATATGTGAAATACTGCTTGCTTGCTTGCTTGCTTGCTTGCTTGCTTGCTTCCCTGCAGACCCTCTTGCAGTTCTGCCGCCCTCAAAAGTTTGGGAGGGAGATGGCCGAGGACATGGCATTCTCTGTGGCAGTCCCTAAGATGTGAAATTCCTTCCCCCACAGGGTTGCACCTGGCTCCTTCTTTGTATAGTTTCTGCTGAATGCTGTCTTTTGAAACCTGAGATACATATTTTAGGACTCACTCTGTTTTACTGATTGTGAATCGTTTTAACTAATTTTAATACTGGGTTCCTATATTGTTTAAACCCCTGGGACCTCATGGTAAAAAATGGGTAAGAAATTAATTTAAAAATAATGATTTGCTTCAGTCTCTCCCCCCCCCCAAAAAAAAACACTATACTGGACACTATACTTCTGTTGATTCAGAGTAGAATAGCATTAGCTTTTTTTGTGGTGCTTCACGTTGTTGACTCATGTTAAGCTTGTGGTCCACTATGACTCCCAGATCCTTTTCACATGTACTACTAGTATGCCAGGTGCCCCCCCATCTTATATTTGTGCAGCTGTATTTGTAATAGAGCTGTATTTATCTCTGTTGTAAGTAAAATAGAAATAAAGTACCTGAAGCATATTGAACATATTAAGTGGGAGAATTAAGCACTTACTAAACTTTTGGCTGATTTGTGCCCCGTATAAATGGAAAGCAATTTTAACTGCTGCACTGTTTTGCCTGGATGCAATTGCTGAAGAAATCTGTTTAAAGCAGCCTCTGCACGACAGCGATTTTATGTGTACAGATAATTTTATGTGTACAGGAGCTGGTTCTTTTAATTACTTGTGTTACGGGAGCTGACTGATGAAGTTTCCCATTAAAATGCTTTCAGACAAGACCCACAAATTTAGCAATAAGTGTGGTTGTGCACTATGATAGTAACTCCTGGAAAGATTAAGCTACTTCTGGTTTCTTGTGTGGGAATTCTCTCATCTGGATCTTGAGCCAGCATTAAGAATTGAATGTCTCTTCTCCCAGGAGTGACTCATTCCCTTTCAAATTACCACTTGATAAATGGGGTTGTTTGGAGTAGCTCTTATTTCTCCCCTGATGGATGGTTTGTATCTAGTGACTTCACAATGACGTTATTTGGCTGTTAGTTGTTCACTCCACAAAACATTTAGAAGAAAACTTGATAGAGATAAAGTGTCTGCTGTTTTTCTGCTTTCTGGACCTAAGTCAGACCCCAGCATTTACCACAGGGGTGCCCAAACTTTTTTCAAAGTGGGCCAGATTTGATGAAGTGAACATGTGTGAGCTTTTTTTCAGATTTGCTGAGCTTTTTTTTTTATTTTTACCCCAGGACATATACTGCCACAACCGATCATGCGATAGTTCTTTATCATCTGGCTCGGAAGTACTCCTCCCCCCCCCCCCGGGCTACCTCTGTGCTGCCTTCTTAGATCTAAAGGCAGCCTTTGACAGCGTTCCTAGAAATATTCTTTGGGAGAAACTTGCGAAACAGGGCATTGATAGAAGACTCTTATGGCTCATAAGCCAGCTCCACGAAGGTACCCTTGCCAGAGTGAGATTCACTCCAGCGGGCGACCTTACAAATTCGATACCAATAAACAAGGGAGTGCGCCAAGGATGTATATTGGCTCCCTGCCTATTCAACCTATTCATCAGCGACATGCGAGCACCCCTAGTCAACTCATCTCCAAGTACACACGCGCCTAGACTAGCGGATTACCGCTGCCCACTCCTTTTATATGCGGACAACGCGGTAATTCTATCTTATACACGTGTTGGACTAAACAGAGCTCTGAAGATCTTTGCCACATATTGTCAACTCAATCAATTAACCATCAACCATGCCAAGTCCAAGATCCTGATCTTCTCCAGAAGCCGGAGATTATACAAATGGAAGCTTGGTGGGGCAAAAATAGAGCAAGTCCTAAAATTTCAATACCTAGGAGTTATTTTTCAATACAATTTGGGGTGGAAAGCTCACATTCAACACCTACTTAATAAGGCCAAAACCTTGTCATATGCGCTCCTCCGATTCTTCTTTTCGGACGGAGCTTTGCATGTTCCCTCGGCCCTAAAGGTGTTCAAGGCAAAAGTGGTTGCCGTGCTTGCTTATGCTGCCCCGCTCTGGGCCGTGATGACAGATCTCGCTCCCCTTGAGACTCTGCAAAGCCAATTCCTACGTCGGCTCCTAATGCTCCCCCTGTGCGTAAGCAACGCAGCCATGCGACTAGAATTGAAGGTCGCATCCTTAGAAACTTGCCTGTGGAAGCAAGTCTTCAATTACTGGTTATCATTGTGGCATAGATTACCAAACCATTACCTTGCCCAATGCTTATGGCGAGATGAATTCTCTAGCCTTTGGACTAGTAGAATTCATGCCAAACTCCTGAGTTATGGAATCTCTCCCTCAGATTCCCTAAAACTAGACCAAATCACTGCTCAGAGACTGATCCGCCAAAGACTGGATGACATCGATTTACAGCAAAATTATATGCTGGGGGGAGGTGTTTGTTCGCCCCAGAACATTGGTATCACTTTAACTTACTGCGTTCCATCATACCTCTCCTCCCTTTCGACTGTTGCCCATAGACTGGCCTTCACCAAAGCGAGGTTTAACGTTTTTCCCTCTAATGTCCTGAGACATAGGTTCTCAAAGGGCCAAGCCCCCGCCGTGTGCGAATGTGATAAGGTGACGTCGGAGTCGCTCCAGCACATTATGTTCACTTGCCCCTTGTTTAATGTGCCACGGGCAAATTTGTTGGGATCAATCATACAGAAACTAGAGGGTACCCCACCAAAATTCCACCTTGCCCAAATCTTGCAGGACAAGGATACCCACACAACCCTGAAGGTGGCTAGGTTCCTAGTTGCTGTCCTTTCCCAAAAGCGACACCAAGGAGCTCTACAAGCTAATTAAGGCGTAGCATGCCTTTCCATTTTATAGTATTTTATTGCTATAGTGGTGTTTTAGCGATCGTTTTTTTTCTCCTTACGGCACAAACTGTTATTTATGTGTTGTTTTTACCTGTATGGGCCTATGGCCGTAATAAATGATATTCTATTCTGCCACGGGGGCCAGATTTAATTGACTGGCGGGCCGGATTAGGCTCCCAAAACAGACTTTGGACATGCTTGATTTACTGTATTGCCCCAAATATAAGCCACACCCTTCAATAAACCGCAACTTCAAAATTAAAGGGGGGGGAAGACATTCCCCCATGCCATTTTGCCAGCGGCCTTCCCTCGCCCCACAGAGAGCAGCCCAGGAGCGCGGGGCAATGGCGCACAGCCCACCCGCAGCTCCCAAGCCTCCCGGGAGCCGTTGGGGGAAAGGGAAGGTTGTGAATATAAGCCGCACTTTAACTTTTCACTGTCAGAATTTGGGGGGGGGGAGTGCGGCTTATATTTTGGCCAATACGGTAAGTATTCCAGTCCTCAAAACGCTCCCTCCAAGTGAAGGAAAAGAGTACCAATTGCCCCTAGTCAGGGCTGGCCCAAGACTTTGCTGCCTATGGTATGATGCATAATATCCAAAGCTGGTCATATTCTTTTGGCACCTGAGACAGGAAATCCCACAAGCATCTGTCCTCATCGCTGGCAGTAGAGGTTCAATAATGATAATAATAAATTAAATGTTTTAGCAATTTGCACCCCTTTCACGATACCTACAGTCAGCTGCCCGAGGCGGCTGTCCTACTCTGCATAATAGCAGAGCTGGCTGAGTCCACTGATTCATTGATTAAGTTGATTTAGGCCAGCTCCCTTATCTATTCCACGCTGCTGTAAGACTCTGATCTCTTGAGGGATCATCCAATAGCAGCTGGTTATCAGAAATTTAATGAGAGCTTTCCCTCACCACCCAGGGTACTTTCATACCAGCAGCGTTTCACAAATGCCCAGCACACCTCTCTGGCGCATGTGCTCACTTAAAATATAGTCACCTGTGCTCACCATCTTTCTCATTTGCACCCCCCCCCCTCTCTCACACACAGACAGAGGCTGGCTCTGCTTTCTTCATTCTCCTGGTAAAGAGAGCTCCCTGGCATCTAATCCTGACTCATAGGAAGAAAGGTGTCACCAGTGCTAATAACCAAAGGAGGCAGATGGAGCTAATTGTACAACAATTTATTGTTAGAGCCCCATTACCTCCTGGGTATAATCGAGGCAGTGTAATATTGTTCAATACAATAAGGCTTTTAAAATTAATTACGTATTCATGATAAGCCTGGCATGTGACTTCACAGTCATGAGCTGCAGCACAGCTTGAAGGTAGACATCTTGGGTGCATCATTAATCAGAGAGGCTGATTTTGGTAACATATTCATGACTGTTTCCCAGGAGTAAGGCATTGTTGGTATGCCCTGCACACCCGTATTCCCCTGGGTGCGAAGCCTCAAACATCAGATCCATGTGTTCCTAACCTGTGTTTGAATGTAAAAAGAAGTGAGACTTGATTTGTTTTTAATACAAGGCCTCCATTTGTTTTTCTTGACATTTCATCTCATCCATTATATTTCTGGCATTTTCGATTGGTGCAGTGCTGGGGGCAGGCGCACACAGTGGAATATGGTTGTCATAGTGAAGAATTAGGAGATTAAGTGGGTAGGAACGAACGAGTATAGCAGCAGCTGCCCTGTACAGAAGTAATGAGGGGCAGGGGGTGCAAAAAGATACCACACTAGCATGGCTGAAGCAAAAATAAAGTAGTTGCAAATGAACATTTTTGGACTAATAGCAGAGCCATGCGATGTGTGTTCCTTTCATATTATATCATACCAAATTTAAATTCAGTCACCAAGTTTTTAAATTAAGCTTTCCAGGTTCTGTACAAAGATTTAATAACAACACAGGTCCTGACATCAGGTTTATAATCTACTGAGCCTTTGCCAACCAAAGATTTTGGGCTCCAACTCTAGTCTGCCACAGACAGCCCTCAGGATGTTTGAAAATGATAGATCCAAAAAGTAATGGAACAACAAAGTCATAGAAAGACTACTAGTACTACTAATGAACTTTTATTAGCCTTTTACTTTAGGGTTTGGGATTTTCCAAACAGTTTTAAGATTGCCATTCTCATTAAAACAGCAACAGCGCACAACTAGAATTTGAAGATTACATCTCGGTTCAGCTCAAAACATGAAATATAACTGAGATCTAGGATGTGCTACCTTGTTCAATCACACAAACAAACAATGTCTACTTGTTGTGTTGTTATGGGAAACATTTTCCAGAGATATGGAAAACATATCTCTGAAGGCTTCCTACCTTTTGCATTATTTGCTCTCTTCTGGTAATTACAGAAACAGTTAAGCATTTCAAGCTCTCATATGGTTAAAAAATACAGGCATTTTTCAGAGGCCTTGTTTAAACATTGAAGTTGAGCCCTATTTGACATTGCATGAAGTGTTCGCAGCTTAAGTATGTGATTAGTTAGTAGCGTAGACTTGTTTGCTGCCTGCTCTTGAACAGATATATCTTCCTCTCTAATTGTGCTCTGTGCCCCCATTCAGAGTTGATAGCTGCCACAACAATGTGTCCTTATTATAGTGAGGAATTGGTTAACTACATACATCTACAGTGGGTCAAGGGGAGAAATCGAAATACCGCTTCTATCCTGTTTGCGGTTATGGCTCTGTATAATTTTCACCGAGGAGGGAATGCAGCTAACGAATAAACCTGACCTTTTAAGCATTATTGAAAAAAACAGTACTTATATGAGTTTTATCTGGTGCATTACAGACTTGCTGATGTTTGGATAATGTTTCCAAAGTGAGAAGTTAAATGTTTTGAATGGCTCATTAAAAAATAATAATATAAATGACATAAGGAACAGGGGAAAATATTACTCAAGCAAATGTCTGGCTGTAAATTAGACTTTATTGTAGTTGTGCTGGGACTATGGAAAGCACCAGAGAATCTCTTTTCAGGTTGCTATAGTAACAGCTCACTCCATCATCCTCCAGTGTTTTCAGGGGCCTATCAGAGTGTGTGCTCTAACACTAGATTATTAAAGGAATTTGTATTCAAATCCAGTCATTTTCAACTGGGTGAAGCCCATAAGTAATTTTTAAGAGGAAGAAATCCTTAATGACTGTTTTCTTTATTGTGAGTAGATTTTTTTTTATATAAAAAAAGAAAGACATTTCCCAGTTTGGTTTCTTAAGTATTTCAAAGAGTTTGTAGCTTTACAGTGAAAACAGTATCCGATCTTTATTTATACATGAAAAAGCATATTCTTTTTTTCCTACAGAAGGAAAGGAAGAATGGGGGGGAGATTACAGGAGAGCAAAACCTCAGGGAAACTAGTTCTTAAAATGTTTGTTCTTTAGGCATACATCACTGAACAGTGATGACAACAAAAGAGAAACATTGATCTTTCTTCTTCTTTCCTATCCTTTGAGGATTTTTATTTTTTTATTTTTAAAGAAGATTCCAAAGCTATGTTTAGGGGTTTTAAACAAACAAGCAAAACCCTCTTAACATCATATATGTAATAATCTTAAGATGTAAAGAAAATGGAAAACTGTGCATAACTGGTGCTTGTGTTTTTGTACCTGTGGAGACCTGTGGGTTAGATGCTACGGTCAAGGGTTTGATTTTGACATAAATCCTATTCAGCTGTTATTCGTGCATAGTAGTGGGACTATGCATCTGGTCCTAGCGGCCAGCATCTTGCACAGTACTGAACTGGAGTTGACATCTGCATAGAGAAATCCTGTGCATGAGCACATCTGGTCTGATGCATCTGTGTTTTATTCCAGAGGCAACATACCATAATCCTGTGCCTGAAGATTTTCTGATTGGCTAGTTTCAGCTAGGCTAGTGTTGAGGCTCAGGCCATGAAGCTAGTAGTTACAAGATTCAGGGTCCCTGACGGATGCTTGGGAGTGGGCTTGGGCAGACCTCTGGAGGTAAGGTAGTTCCACAACTGTGGCCAGCAGCTGATAATGCTGTTGCATTGAGCTTGGTGCATAAATGGTACACTTACGACAGTGCAACGGAATGAGGTAGTCTCTAAAGAATGTGTGTATTGAACCTTGGAGTTTTAGGCATTTATACCACAACTCACCCTTCTCTTCCCCCTGCCCCAACATCTGAGAAGTGATGTCTAAGCTGACTGTGCCTGTCCTTGGTTAGATGATTTGGTTGGACTAGATGCCCTTTAGATAGCTTTCAATTCTATAATTCTATATGGATTGTTGTACAATGTTAGGTGCAATTATCTAGCAAGATCCAGCCAAATTCAAGCATGTGTTTAATTTGGACCAAATCATTCAGCGATTGCCCAAATTGAGATCCATATAATTAAGCAGATAGTAAACCTATCCTATCTGCAGATTTATTGGGATAAATTTCATAATTTTGAAGGAAATTTCCTTTGGATGCTCAGTAGATTAGCTTGGTGTTGTTGTTGGTTTTTTAAAAATAGTCTTTATGTTCCATGTTAGTGGTTATAACAAAAGATTTAAAATTAATCTTATCTCTTTAAATTCTTGGCTAAAAAAACCCTCTCTGCAGGTCTGATCGCCTTTCTTCAAAGAGTGGGTGAATAATGATTGCATTTTCATAGTTTATTTACTGGAAAATGTAAATAACAGGTCTAGTTCAGTGGGGAAGCGGGCAAAGAAGAAAGCCACTTCTTTGTCCTTATTTGCTTTGAAATTCTCTCCTTTCCCCTTGATTTCAGTAGCTGTGTAAAAGGTTTAAATAATAATAGTAATTGCCATAGCTGTTAAATAGATTTGTGACACATTGCACAGAGGAAATGTTTCCTTAATGCCATTGGAAATTTTAATTTTTACAAAGCTGGGTTGGGAGGGAATCCCTTATTTTACTCCCTGGGATGTAGAGTTAAAGTGTGCACTGTTCCTATAAGAACTTGTGCACTGAATAGGTTGTACAAGGATTTGAAAAGGAGGGGGGGCATGTGCATGCATACATATAAATGGATGCAAGGTTGACATAGGCCAGGAGATAAAAGGAAAGCTTCTTTTACTCATGGATGATTAAAAGCCAACTTTCAAGAAGCAAAGGGTTTTGTGGGGCAGTTTTCTTTTGACAGTGAGACGTGATCAGTGCCCCTGGGCCTTTTTTATTTTTTTATTTTATTTTATAATGCAGAGGATTTCTTCCACTGCTTACAGCTTGAAATGGCAGACAAAGGAGATTTCCTGGTGATGTCCTCCCAAGCCCTCTAGTTTCTATACTAAGCCTGCCTGGAATCTATTTGATTATTAAGCTTTGTACCTAAAAATATGCCTGGGAAGAGAGAACGTGGCATTTTTTTTAAAAGCTAAAGCTTTAACACAGAGAGCTATGACTTATGTTTACAAAGTGAAGTGGCTTTGGATTCATTCCAGTAGATCAGCTTATTTCTGGCAGTTTGAAAGCTTCATCAGCAATTGAAGCATTTGTTTTCTGTCTGGTTTCCTCTGAAATTATGTTAAAATCTGAAGTAAACCGGGGTGGAGGTAGGGCAGGAAATCTGTTTAGAAAAATAAATGCTCACATGCAGATTTTTGGAATTCATAGATACAATGTATGCCACTGCATTTCACTAAGGCACATGGATCTGATTTACCTTGAGCAAGAACTTGGAAACAGTTCCCTGGTGCATAGGCAACATGGTAAAATAGGCACATTTGGCTGCTTCAGAGGCAAGCAAGTATACTTCATGCACAGTGTATGCATACTGTATGTATGATATGGAAAGTGGTTTCAATAGGGTTGCCATACATCATCCGGACGTATCTGGAATATTGCAGTTGGCAGTAGTGTCCGAGCCCAACAACTTTGGGCAAAACTGAAAACAGCTCAACTTTTCTGACCAGATTTTCACTGTTTGAAATAGGCCAGTGTTTCTCAACCTTGGGTCCCCAGCTGTTGTTGGGCCTACGTCTCCCATCACTCTTGACTACTGGTCTTGCTAGCTAGGGATGATGGGAATTGTAATCCAGCAACAGCTGGGGACCCAAGGTTGAGAAACACTGAAATAGGGCAACCCCATCTTAAAACAACCTTTGACTTGGGCTACTTCATTTTAGAACTTAAAAATAAAGTAAATTCTTAAGCTAGGGACTCCATAATTTGTTGACAACCTCAATGGTGCCTGGTGCTTGTTTGAACCAGTAGGGCATAAGGTGGAGAGATCAACATAAAGTGGAGGCAGAGCCATTGATGGGCAGAGCTAACTAATTATAGTTTTTTACCCATCTTCCTCGCTGCTGAGTTCTTCAAGAGCAACAATGAAGCTAAGGAGGAGGAAGCTGACAGGCAGTGCTACCCCCTGGGCTTGTTATAAGTAAGAAGCAGGGGTTGGCTGAGGGCAGAGGAAATACCCCATTGGCCCAAATCAGTGGTGTCCAAACTTTTTTCAAAGAGGGCCAGATTTGGTGAAGTGAAGGGCTGTGGGGGCCAACCAAAGTTGTTGACCATTTTTAAAGGATTTTACCCATGAAACAAACTGCCACAGGGGCCAAATTAAACCGACCAGAGGCCCGGATTAAGGCCCCGAAATGGTCTTTGGACATGCCTATCCCAAGTGCACCAGCCTCCACTGCATTAATTCCTGCTAATTCCAGTTTTCTTTGTCCTGGATATGAATGATGTGAACCACCCTGAGATCCATGGATGGAAGGCAGTATCCTAAATGAGTGAGTGAGTGAGTGAGTGAGTGAGTGAGTAAATACTGCTCTCTCACCCTTTCCCCTTTTTCCTTTTTACATTTAGAGAAAGACGGCTTTTTCTCTCTACAGTTTCTATCTTAGAAGCATGAACGTAATCCCACTGAAATCAGCTGTTGTGTGCATGAATTTTTGGGTGTAGCATTGACGTATGTAGTTACAGTGCTGTTGGGTTTCTGGATTGCTGTACAAATATGAGCACATCAATACAGCAGTTTGTCACATGGTAGCACCCAACAAAACTTTTAAGATCCTTGAGTTGTTTCTTCTGCTTTTAAGGGCATATACACAAATTATTTCCTCTTGTTCCTCTTTAACTAATCTCAGTGAATTATTGGCTGTGGCTCCAAACTCTCAATCACTGGTGTATATCAGATCCCCCATTCCTCTTACAGAGTTGAAACAGAGATTCTGGTCCCCTTTTTACATTCTACCTCTCTCATCTGCTCCAAGAGCTGGAAAAAGCTGGGCTGCGGCCTTCCAGACCCAGTATTGCCTTCATGTTCTTTGCACTTAAGTTTTGGTGTAATATCCCAGGGTCGCATAGTCAGGCTTGAGTTACAGGACCTTGACTAGTTCTAAGCAGTCAACTTGCTCAGTCTGGAGATCAAGGGAGACCTGTTATCCCTCTTGACCCAGGCTACTCCTTCCAGACTCTGCTTCGTTACCAACAATGGAAAGCCTTAAAAAAAGTAGTCCTCTGGCTTAGAGCCTAGCACTCTGTCACCTCTCAATCAGCGCCTTCCTTGTGCCTGCTGGGATGGAGCACAGGCACTGAGGAGTCTGAGGGTGTAGAAAGAATCTGTCTTAGGAGAGTTCTCAGTTCAGAGGTCTCTGACTTCAAGGGGCTCGGCTCTGAAACCATCCCCTCTGTGGCTTGCTCCACTGGTTCTCTTCATCTTTTGTGCTAGAGTCCTGGCTGCTGCTTGAGAATGTAGCCTTGACAGCTGATGGCAGCTGATCAAGGAAATGTGGCCTTCTGAAGAATTCACAGGCTGTGACAGTGTTTCTTACATGGAACTTTCTCTATCTTATTCGGAGAAATTTCAGCGTAATCCTGGGGTGAGTATGATTTAGTCATCCTCCGCTGCTTGAGAGGGAGAGTTTGGAAATGCCTTCCAGTTCAGTGGCTCTGAGGATCTGTCGGATTGATTTCTTTGCATAAATATTAAAGAATAGAAGGCCAGAGTTGCAGCGGGGCTCTTTAGGGATCTTTCCTTTTGAAAGAATAGGTGATAAGGAATGGGGAGGAATGAAGATAGCAGAAAGCCACAGGGAAACCTCATGGTCTTTCCATTCAGTACACAAGAAGTGCCAGAGGGTCCCCTCTTCATTTAACTCATTGGGTATTCTTTCGATTATCATAGCTGGCTTCCTGTAGTCTTAAGATGCAATGCACCAAGCACTGCTCCGCACAGCTCTCTTTCCTTTCAGTAAGGTTTGCGCAGAAACTGTGATAAATAGATTACACATTCCACCCCCACTCCCAGTCTTCCTCTGGTCCTTGTACATATTGCACAGCCTAGTTATATCCTGTTATCAGGATTTATGAGCAGAGATATACTAACAATTCCTTCAGTTTAATACTAATAATAATAATAATAATAATACATATTTTTAAAAGCATCTACTGTGCCATTTTTTGAGTTTTCATCCAGGTCATAGGGAACTAAAGTGGACAAAAAGGAACCAGACCCTTCTTGAATGCAGTGTTGGGTCCTTAGGGAGCCTTACACACGGTCGTGCACACACTGCTACCTACAGTCATCTGAGCACAGTAACCTATAGTACCCAAACTTGGCTCTGCCGTGAGTACAGCTCATTCTCTATACTTATGCTGGTGTTTATTACTATTGATGTAGCTACTCAACAAGAGAAGTGATCATCCCAATCCTTCTGTCATTTGTGCTGGAAACAGCCCAAATGAAACCAGTTGACGGTCGATTCAGAAAGGCAGAAAGTCACAAAGGGATGTCCGCCGCAGCAACCAAAAGGTGAGGTTACCTAGAGTTCCTTTGAATTCTACACCATAGCTATTTGACAGTGATGAGTCACATATTCACATGAGTGATCCATGCCTTTGGTGGCTAGTCACCATCTCATTACCTCAGTTGTTTGTCTGAATCCACCTGAAGTTGTTGTTTAAAAACACATTTTGGTGCTTTGATATTCGGAGTGACAGTTTGCCTTTCAGGCCACTCTTCCCATATAATCAACAGGCATAATCATCCCAGAGTGACTTTCTAGGCAGTTAATCACCTCAACAACTGCAGAGTTGGACGGGACCATTGCTGCCCAGTGGCATTTGCCCCACCCAGGCCAGATCCTGCTGCTTCTAACATCCATTATCCTTCCTTTACAGAATAATCCAGTATCTCTTCCCTAGCCCAGGCTAAACAGGAGGGAGAGAGAGGGATGGCTGTTCAGCCTTTATTTATCACAGGAAGAAGACTGTTTTTCTGGTTGCCATTACCTTGGCAATGGCTGTGACTGGTTATCTGGAGCCAATTATTATGATGTACCAGAGTAACAAGACTGGTTTAATTTCATGCTAAGTTATTGGCAAACAAAACTGTTCTCTCTGCTTAAAGAAAAATAATATTTATTTATCTGTCCAGCATCTAAAATGGTGCCATAGAAAGACAAAACCAGATGAACTCTGTCTGCAGGCAACATAAAGAGAAAAGGGGGAAGGAAAAAAAAGAGAGAGCAAGCAACTGTAGAAACATCTCTTTAAAAGGCCCTGAAATCTTTCATTTCAGCTTGAATCCTAAATCAGAAAGAATCCCCAGGCTTAAGAATATGAGGAACAAAATGAGTCCCCAAAATTTTGTCTTTGTAGATAAGGACAAAGCAGTTGTCAGCCAATCTTTCTGCAATATAACCTTAGTAAGGGAACAAATGAATTTTGAAGGAAGTTTATGATACAGTACTGAAGAATATTTTTTCTTGAAGGTTTTCCTACCATGTTTCAGAATTCACATGTATCCACACCCACAGTGAGGGCAGGATGGGGAACATTCAAAATGGCTATAGAGTTGTCTGGAAATTTGGCAATATGTCCTACATTTATGATTCTACAGCAGCCATTCATGATTCAAATGATTTTATGTTTGTATAACTTTTGAAGCTACAAATCTCACCAGTTGCTCCTTGGCTACCTACGTTGCGACAGGGGAATATGAGTGAAAGCTACTTGTTGGGTCTAGAAACTGACATACCCAGTAGGAATTGTTGCTCACTATGGGCTGGTATCTTGGGCTGATACAGTTGTTAATGGTAAGATTTAAGGGCTCCTGTTGGAAAAGGCATGGACCTGAAAACTCCACATCTTCTTAGTAGGGGCAGTTCTTTCTTTCTGTATCTGTTCTATTCCTGCCCTACTGTGCCTCAAGGGACGCTGTGGGTTAAACCACAGAGCCTAGGACTTGCTGATCAGAAGGTCAGCGGTTCAAATATCCGTGACGGGGTGAGCTCCCGTTGCTTGGTCCCAGCTCCTGGCAACCTAGCAGTTCGAAAGCACATCAAAGTGCAAGTAGATAAATAGGTACTGCTCCGGCGGTAAGGTAAACGGCGTTTCTGTGCGCTGCTCTGGTTCGCCAGAAACGGCTTAGTCATGCTGGCTACATGACCCGGAAGCTGTACGCCGGCTCCCTCGGCCCGGAAAGCGAGATGAGCTCCGCAACCCCACAGTCGGCCACGACTGGACCTAATGGTCAGGCGTCCCTTTACCTTTACCTTTACTGTGCCTCAAAGTGATACCTGGGAGGCATATGAAACTGGAGGTGGTGTCATGAACATAACCCACAGTGCTCTGGTGTTGCTGTTTGGTTAATCAAAGCTTTCTAGCTCATATTTTTAGTAAGGCCCCCAATGCTCCCCACCCCCAACTATTGTAAGCCTCTTGTCAGCTGGTGTGTGTATGTTTGCATTTACTTTCTTTGTGTGCTCCTGTCTGTCACAACTAGCAAGAGACTTGTCACACTCCCCCCCCCCCAGGCCAGTTAGGAAATATGTTGTGGGTTCTGTTTTCCTTTCTTTGAAACCCTCCTCCCCTTTTCAAATGTTAATCCTGTTGCTAGGGAGAAGTTATACTAGACATGACATCATTCATGTCTTCCCCAGCCATTCCTCTTGTGGCCATCCAGGGCTGTGACTTGTTCCATTCCCAAGGGGAGCTGGTACCCTTTGCAAATAGGGTTTGGTGTGTGTTTTGCATTAAAATGCAGCGTTTGGAAATTCTGAAGAAGCAGATTTCCAGTTCCTGTTACAGTTGGAACATCCATCTGAACTCTGGTTTTCTTAGCAGTAAATATATTCTTCTGTTTTAATTGCAATACTATGCAATGCTGTCTAAAGCATATCGCTGTCATCAGATCTGTGCTTTAAGCTGCTGGTAAACAGATACTCTAAATACTTCTGTTTCTTTTATTTTCTTTTTTTTAAGACAAATGTGTAGCATCTCCACTGACTGGAAACTTGTAGGTTTCCTCAACTCATCCCCCCCCCCTTCAAAATGTTCTAAATCTCTAGAGATCAAATTTAACAACATTATATATTCAGCCAACAAACTTCATCAAGTACAGAACGTTAATTTTACATGCTGTATAAATATCTCAAGAGTTTTCTAATGGCAAAGAGGATTTAAGTAATGGAGTAGAGAGGGAAATCAATGGAGAACTCTGCTTAGTGTTGTTTAAATGTTGTATTTAAATGAATTCAAAGCTTTAAATTTGTTTCTGTTAGATTTTTTTTAAGAATACAAGTAAATATTTCCAAGAAAGATGTAAAGTTATTTTTGTATGCCACAACTGCTGCTCGAATTTTAATAGCCAAGAAATGGAAAACACAGGAATTACCAACGGTGGAAGAATGGCAGATGAAGATGATGGAATTTATGGAGCTAGCTGACCTCACTGGAAGAATCCGCGACCAGAAAGAAGAGGAACATCAAGAAGATTGGAAGAAATTTAAAGACTATCTGAATAAATATTGTAATATTAAAAATTAGAAGATACTTGAAAGTACTAATCAGGCCTAGGATTAAATTAGTATTTGATTAAATAAATGAGATTTAGAATATTAAGAAAAGTTAATAAATTAGACTATAATTAGAATATTGTTTTGGAATAATGATATTGGAAAACTGCTACATTTAGTTACAAGGAAAATTCAGATGGAAGGGACCAGAGGAAGTCAAGCAACATGTTTATGACGTTGGATGTTTAACTAAATAATCAATTTGTATTGTTTATGTGTTAGTTGTTATATTTTTATTTGTTGTTATTTGCTGTACTTGTTTTATGTTGTTTTTCTTTTTTTCTTTTTTCTTTTTTATTCTCTGTTGTATTTGTTTTTACAATATGTGTTACATTTATAAGAAACTTAATAAACATTATTGCAAAAAAAAAAGAATACAAGTAAATATTTCAAGACATTACAGTTTGCTAGCATGCAGCAATGTTTAAATGTCTTGAGTTCCAAATTGCATGTACCAGACCCTTTGCGCAGGCAGTTGTATGTGCATAGATTATTTAGCTATTGTGGTTGGGTTTTTTTGCACTTATGCTCCATCTTCCTTCAAGAAACTGAAGGCAGCATATGTCGTGACAAAGATTACAGGATTCACGAACTACCACAGGTGGCTGGCTGTCAAGTGTGGCTGCTAGATAGTCACATGGAAGAAAAAGGGCTCATCACCTGCATCTCACCTTCCAGCCAAGGCTGCAGGAAGCATTCCAGCTCTGGCCCGTGTGTGGTCCTTTCAACTCTCAGTTAGGCTTCTTGGCTTCAAGCGCACCTCACCCTGTAGGACCTTTCTGTTTGCTCCAGGCCAGTGTTGGAGCAACACTCGCTCCTTAACAGTGAACCTTGTGGCCCATCCTGTTTTTGCATCCAGCCTTGCAGTCCTGCTATCCACGATTCTGACCACTCGCTATCTCACCCATACACTTGCCAGTTTGGAACAGGAAACTTAGGAGATAATTGGGGCCCCATACAGGATTTTCCATTCTTTTTGACTGGATGCAGATCTTGCTGTCTGACCTCTTCTCTCTCTCGCTGTCTAGTGAGCCAGTCAGTACCAATTAGGTAATTGATCCATCATAATATGATTCAGCCTTATTGCCTGTAATTGATGCTTCCTGCAAGCATTTTTGAGCCAGGCCCCTAATGAAAGCAAATATAGGATCTTCCTGTTCTTAATATCAGAGTTCAAGCGAGAAATGTAGGAACCAATTAGATCAACCAAATGGACATTCATGGCTTGATATTTTAAATGTGCCTTTAAAAACACACACATAAGTCTAGCATTAATATGAAGGGAGATAATCTGTCACTTACAACATAGCATATATACATCCTTTAGTTAGCAGCTGGGTCTCTACTAACACGGCCGATTGCTGCAACCTCCCTCCTCCCCTTGGTAATCTGTATAGCCGGTAGCCATAAGGGACAATTCTCTGAAACTAGAGGGAAGTGAAAAGGGTTGGTGGCTATAATAGCCTGATAAATGTTCTGGAAAGCATGCTCATTCAGATGGAAGAACCAATCCTACCACTAAATGGTGCTGCAGTTTGGCTGCAGGCTGCTAGCATCTGCGTATTAGTGCTGTTCATTCATCCTGATGTTCTTCAAAAAGAGGTCTGGGCTAGAGCTCACTGGGGGTTTGATCTAATGCTTGCTAGCCCTTGTTGCTCACGGTTACATAGATTTTAGGTTCTTCTGTCTGAGGCTCAGACAACGATCGAGACAAATGTTGAGGGAGTTCCTTCTCCCCTTCAGCCCTACCCACCCGCCTCCCAGTTCCTTCCTACTATTAAACACAATTGAATTCTTTTATACCATTAATTTCCCCCATAAAATGTTGTGGTGTTTCTTTATACAGATAAGGCCCCTCTAGCATTTTCTAGTCCCGGATTTAACTGTCAATTGTAAAACTCTGTCCTTTAGGAATACTTTAAGGGCATGAGAGTTTATGAGAAAGTTGCTGGAATACTGAAGATAATTATATGTTTTTCTACAACCTAAACCAACATTTCCATTTCTAAATCCTAGTCTGGAAACCACTAGCGTCCACTGTAAAGTAGTTATCTAGCCCTAAAACCTTGTGGCATTTCAACACTACTGTTGGTGGTGTTTTTATTTTTGGACCTCTTTTGTCCATGAAGGATGACTTCCTCTGGGCAATTATTTTGGTTTACCAGATTTTATGCCTTGACCTTCTGTAGATTGTCTTGCACAAAGAGCCTGATTCTAGGCTCTGGGGCTCAATTCAAGCTTTGCATCTTGCTGGCAAAAGGCTTCTCACACACTATAATGGTAGCATATGCAATCAAGCTGAGTTGAAGGTGAGATTTGTATTTATATATAATGCACATTTATTTTTGTTGAGGTGTAAACCGCACAGAGACATCTCAAAACACAAATGCATGCTGCTCCAGCACAGGCCGTGCTCTCCCATTGGGGAAAAGCTTTTTGGTGGTGCGCATGCCAGAGTGTGCAATGTATAAATCCTACCCCAGCACCCTTATCTCATGGTTAATACTATCCCTACCTGGAAGTAACTTCTCTTTTATTTTGAAAATATAGCCAACAATAAATAAGAAGACAGTACAGAATACAACAATCAGTGCAGGGTGTTATTGCTTTCTGAGGTGGAAGGGAATGGGAGAAGGTTGCCTAGGGAAATACATTCCCACAAGGCCTCCTTCCCTGAATGTGCACAGTTCACTCACCTTGATCTGCTCCTTTGTTTGCTTCTCCCTCTGGGCCCAGTCTGCACTTGCTCCTAGCGGGAGAGGACAAGACACGTGGAGCTTAGTGCCTCTCCTTGCTCATCTCACTGCTTGCTCTTTGAGAGAGGGCAAGGAAACAGGCGGCGACAGCAGGGCAAGAAGGCTGACGGGATTGGCAGTGGGCCCCTGCTGGGCAGCGAGCCTTGGCAAGTGCCCAGCAATGCCGAACCCCTGACCCCAGCCACGGTGATAATAATAGATAGTTCACAATGGCAGAAGCTGATCTGCTGCAGCTCGTTCTGAATACCAAAATCCATGAGCTGACAATGCGAGGGGCTGTTTAGTCTGATAGTTTATGGAATATTAGTATTACCTTTCTGAAATAGGTTTGTTTCTTTTGTTATCCTGCTTTCTAAAATAGCTACCTCTGTTTAGGAAAGCGCTTCAGATAATAACTTTCATATTATGCTGCCGTCAGCGATATTCGACTACCTACATACAAGTTTCCACAGCTTCCTACTTGCAAAGCACTTCCATTTCACGACTGAGTAACATGTGAGAGGCAGTTTTTTGTACATCTCCTGCATAATATCATTTTGATGTATCCTACATACTAACTCATCCATAGAACATGAAGGTAGACTTCAACATAGCACTAGGTGTGTGTGTGTGTGTGTGTGTGTGTGTGTGTGTGTGTACAGAATAAAATCAATAGGACTCCTTCTCTCCTCCGCCTCATGTGCCCCCTCAACTTATTATGGGTTCCACCCCCCTCCAGAGCATATTTAGGGGGTGGGTGGCTTGCAGCAAGAGAGAGGAGGGAGAAAGCCAATTATGTGAGTGGACCTTGTTCCATGCACACAGCTTGGTTGAATTCCGCACTGGGTCCTTCTGTAGCCATTTAAAAACAAGATGGAGGTATCTGGCACTGGGCCGAAAAGCTCACACATGCACCCCTTAACAGAACTGTTTCTGTCATGTGGAAAGGTGGTTCTGCCACTTCCACAAGGGTAGAGGTGAAAATGCATTTTGAAGGCAGGGGTGGTGGTGTTTTTCTATATAGTACTGGGTGGAAGAGGATTTTCTCATGTTTCCCCCTTCCTTTTAAACAAACAAGGTTATACTTAGGTCCTGTTCAGTTGTTGTTGTTTAGTCGTGTCCGACTCTTTGTGACCCCATGGACCAGAGCACGCCAGGCACTCCTGTCTTTCACTGCCTCTCGCAGTTTGGTCAGACTCATGTTTGTAGCTTCGCGAACACTGTCCAGCCATCTCGTCCTCTGTTGTTCCCTTCTCCTTGTGCCCCCAATCTCTCCCAACATCAGGGAGTTTTCCAGGGAGTCTTCTCTTCTCATGAGGTGGCCAGAGTATTGGAGCCTCAGCTTCACGATCTGTCCTTCCAGTGAGCACTCAGGGCTGATTTCCTTCAGAATGGATGCGTTTGATCTTCTTGCAGTCCATGGGACTCTCAAGAGTCTCCTCCAGCACCATAATTCAAAAGCATCAATTATTCGGCGATCAGCCTTCTTTATGGTCCAGTTCTCCTGTTCAGTAGGTCTGTACTAAACATGGCTAAGTCTGGATCCAGCTCCCTTTATAGATCTACCGCCTGAAACTACAAAGAAAATCTGTGTTTTATACCGCTTATGTTTAATTAATTCACATACCTTTGTAGGCCAGCATGCGTCTGGGTCTCTTTTAATTCTTTATGTTTTGTCTCATCCCTTAGGTTTCGTCACAGCCCAAATTGCTTTTACTTGAGAGACTGGATCATCCACAGCTGGATCAGGCAATGCCTGAAGTTTGGGGCACAGGATAAAGCTTTGTACACTTTGCAAAATAAGGTGATGTTTTAACAAGACATTTTTCAAATGTTGTTAAACATACATAAGTTAGCTACACCTGAAACCTTTCTGTGAACGTGCCTCCCGTTCAGAAGACTGCATTCTTTGTTTACGATGAAAGTGTGGAATTTTAGATAAACTTCATGCAATCTCTGCTGTTTCCTTTTCGTAGTGGAGCTGACCAGCCAAATTTAAACAAGTCCCAGCTATTTCCAGGGTGCGGGTGGGGAGTTAAACCCATGCTTATATATATATCTCCTGCTGGAATCAGTGAGACCTGAAAATGTTCTTTATTGTCTGGATTGTGCCCACCACTTATTTTAAAGTTCAGTGTTGAATGAATTATTTAATTTATTTGGAGTATGGTATTGTGGAACCCGCTGTGAGCCTTATAGGCAGCATCAGCAAGATGTTTTCTACCCGACTCAGAAATGCTTTGAACAGGAGTGGGCAATAATTGCCTGTAGATAACCATCTTTGCATTCCCAGAAGCACATGATCCTTGCAGCATTTATTGTTTAGCTTTTTGGCTTTTCCTTTTAGCTTAGATTTAAAGTTGGCAGCGGATGATGTCTCCTGCTTTAGTGATGCAGAGACATTCTTATGTCTGCGCACAAAGGAATTAGGTCTTGCTCCTAAGAGGACCAAAAGGCTTGTGGGGAAAATTATGCAGGAACCATCCCCTTACAATCTACCGCTTGGCAAGAAACACAGTGAAGTGACAGTCATCCCTGAGCAATCTTTGCCTCTGGCATAGAGTATAAAGGGCTCTTCCACACTGCACATCGCTAAATGTATCCCTGTGCAATCTTACTGCAAATTTTTAACTATAGGGAACGGTGGAATAATGCATGCATACAGGTGGCTGGTTGCATGAATGCACAAGTTTCTGTGAAGCGTTTTTAAAACCCTGCTCTTCAGCTTTAAAGGCTCCCAGAGCACCTTCCAGATCAATGAAAAGCAAGACAAAGACTTTGTGATGGTGAAGAAAAGCTGTGGCACCAGTATCATTGCTGCATGTAGAGCTCTGTCTTCCTTCTCGTTAAAGGACTGCCTTAAGAGCAGAGACATTGCTGTAAGTCAGCAAACGTAGCTTTACTAAGTTTTTTTGCCCCTGAAGAACAAAGCTCAGAACAATCCATGCTACCAGTTTTGAACATCTGAAGGCCCAAGTGGATAGGCAGTAAGGGATGAATGGCCAGCTACATTCAGTTGCAGTTTTCTACTTGCCTGGTCAGTATTGGGCAGTGGTATGTTCCAAAGGACATTCTCCCATTTCAAGTAGTGAAAGACAAGTAAAAGTGGGAGATTTACTGGTCCAGGCATCCCCTTGACCTTGCCGTACTGTGTTACACAATCGTATCATAGTCCAAAATGAGAGGAGATGCTGGAAGTATGACGGTTGTGCTTTCCACTTGTTTTTTGCAGGTTCAGTATGGAATTATCCCAGATTATTTTACCTTCAATATATTGTTGGATTCTTTTATAAAGGATGAGAATTATGAAGGTAAGTAAGCATATGTCAGCTGCTGGTCATCATGATCTTCCCTGTTTCTTCATATTTATATATGGCCCCCTTTGGACCTCTTTCTGTTCATCTGATTTGCTGTGGTTTTAATGGGAGGAGCCAAAAAAAAGGTAAAGAACACTGAAATCCACCTTTCTACTGAGTCAGGACATTGATCCTTCCAGCTCAGTATTTTTGACATTAACTGGCACCAGCGTTTCCAGCAAGATTCTTTTCTCAACCCCAGTGCCAATCATGAGCCAGAGATCTTTTGCATGCCTAGTGCATCTTCTACTACTAAGCCTCTGTAGCCCTTCTGCAAGAGAGGAGGTAAAAATTGAGCAGGTCGGGGTGGGTGTGTTATTAATGTAATCAAATTAC
The DNA here is from genome assembly GCF_027172205.1 of Podarcis raffonei. Lineage (NCBI taxonomy): Eukaryota > Metazoa > Chordata > Lepidosauria > Squamata > Lacertidae > Podarcis > Podarcis raffonei. The sequence goes on from NC_070612.1 coordinate 30,662,591, forward strand.
CCAGTGCAATTCAACGAGGGTTGACCGAGAGTTCCTTTGTATCAACATTATTTTCCAAAGTTTTTTAGTGGAAAGTGCCATCCTTTCCTTAAGCACTTCTAAAGCCACTCAGGAAATAATTCCAGATGGTACATCATCCAAGAATTTGTGCATTGTTGCTTGTATCGAGATGCTGTGCCCTCCAGCAAACTTAGGGCTTGTTGTCAAGAGACCTTGCCTTAAGCTGATAGCCCCTGAATTCATTTTGGAGTTAGCTTTGTTAACACAGTCCATGAAGTATTATTTGATTAGGGTGTTTGTGAGTTTAAAGTCCTTATGTGTAAAGTACTGTGGTCTTGCCTCCCACTTGCGTACCATGACTCTTATCCTCTCTCACTCCCCTTTTAATTTTGAGGAAGGTCTCCTGGCACAGAGCGGAACTGTTGCATAGATAAGATACACCAGCTTTGTGACTGCTTCCAGCTGTTTTCCTTATGTGCCTCCTGGTTCAGCAAAAGGCAGATGTGTTGTTCTTCTGATGCTGCATTTTTTTTTGCACATCAAGATTCCAGTGTAAAAGAAGAAAGCGTACTCGTGTCTTTTGAAACGAATGTGGGAAGAAGAGTCTTGGCAAACCACTCCTTTAATTATTAAATGTTTTGTTTATTGTTAGATGCGATGGCTGTGGTCACTGAGATAATGATGCAGGAAAGTTTTGACGAAGTTTCTACACAACTTCTCTCACTTTACGTGATGTACAAGTATTTGACAACCAAATCAGAACTTACGGTAAGCTGTGGCTCAGATGGTAAGATACATGAAGGGGTATGTGCTCCATTCATCTGACTAGCAGCTTCCATTACAGAAGAGTCAACGTGGGCCAGCTTGTATCAGAGAATATATTTTGCATGGTGGTGGAAACCAAGCACCAGGTGTGACAGCGAATGTAACAGCAATGTTTGCTATTTTCAGTGGGAGGAAGAGAGGAATCTCGGAGCGTCCCTCTTCTTGGCAGGCCTGAAGCAGACCAACACGGTGGGATTCAGTTCCCAGCTGTATGGCTTAGCACTTCTCGGTAAGTTATATAGTGTTTCATTACAAGCACTTTACCCTGCTGCTTTATTGATTGATTAAAAGTAGCTGGATTAGTGAGATTCTTCAATTTAAATTCTAATATAGCCTTTGACGGGTTGCAAAATTAGAACTAAATCAGGTTTTGTGTTTTGGCATGCAGTCCAAATAAATCATAGATGTGTGAGATTCAAAAATCAACTGGATGTTGTTGTTGCTGCTTTAAATTCCTGCTGAATGCATGAAAATCCCAGTTGGTTGAATCATAGAATTGTAGAGTCAGAAGGGACCACGATGGGGACCGTCTAGTCCAACCCCCTGGAATGTGGGAATCTTCTGCCCAACGTGGTGTTTGAACTCACGGCACTGAGATTAAGGGTCTTATGCTCTGCCAACTGAGCTTTGTATGTATGAACCCTGCTTCCTGCCAAGTTCTCTTTCTCTCCCCACCCATTATTCCTAAGCTGGGGGGCGAGCGGGAATACCTACCTTGGAAAAAGAGTAAAGGGTTACAAGTGATGGATGGCTCACTTCGACACAGAACAGGGCCTACAAGGCTTCTGTAAGTGATGTACAGGGTGCCATTTTCTACTGGGTATGCAGCTAGTACGAACATAAGAAAAGACTAGTCCAGCATCTTGCCTCCCACGATAGCCAAAAAGATGCCTATGGAAAGCCCACAAGCAGGACCTGAGCATCACTCCCCTTTTTGGTGCTCCCCATAAACTGATATTCATAGATACACTGATGCCTCTGATACCAAAGGTTGCTTATTTATTCCTCATGCTCAGCTCAGAGGTTGCTAAAAACAGTCGTCATAAAAATGCACAATTAAACATAACAGTAAAATAAAACATCGGATATAGTATTAACAGACAGTGATATGGCAGAGTAAAGTAATTCTGATTTTGTCCAGAGGCCAGATGAAATAAATGTGTTTTAAGTTGTTACTTGAACAACAAAAGAAACTCCATGTGGAGGGAGTTTCACAGCAAAGGTGCCACTACTTAAAAGGCCCTGCCATGTGTAGCAGCCCCATAGACCATGTCCATCGAGGGAACCATGAACAAGGCCACCTGGTATGGAGTGTGTGTGTGTTTGTGTAATTATCCTTTAAGTACTTGAGTCCTTAACTAGGACTAGTTGGGTTGCCTGTTTTTGTTTCTATTATGTATTTTCTGTTTTTTATATTGTGATTTCATGTTGTGAACTGCCCTGAGATCTATAGGTATAGGACAGTATACAACTTTAATAAAAAAAGCAGTCCTTGATTTTTGTACCCTCTATTAATTTGTCTAATCCCCTTTTAAAGACATCCAAGTTGGTGGCTATTGCTACATATTGTGACTCCCAGTTGTGCTGTGAAGAAGTCCTTCCTTTTGCGGTTTTCAAACTACAAGCACCATGATCCCTAGCAGTAGATGAAGCTCTAGGCATCATTTGCATCTAAGATGAGTCCTTGTGAGGTTTCTTCTGTATCAGACTAAGACTCTTTCTTCCTAAAGAAGGGTGGGAGAGCAGAGCACCAGCAGAGGTTTGGTGTGGCGTTTATTTTGAGTTGGGCCAAGCTTGAAGGAGGCAGGACCCAGCTCAGAATGGGACCAGTTTTTTCAGGTTGTGGTGCATTTTGAATTCACACCTTTAAAAACTTATTCTATCCCTAAAATAAAGAATGGTTTTTCATAGTTTCCTAATCACCAGAATACCAATAGCAGATATAAGAAGCTGTATGTATTGACCTGGAGTGAAAGAAAAGGGTGTCAACTCCAGTGCAATTCTTCATCCTGTCTCTCCACATGATTCCATAAACCCACTGAGATTCCACACCTTTGGGGAGGTGGGATTAATTCTGAGGCTACAGTGTCTGAAGTCCCCTGTTTCAACACCCTACTTACATTGTATTATGATTTTAGTTCATACAAGGTTAAAAGTCCATGAAGGTTTTGCTCTTCTCCATTCCTTGCTGTTAATGGCATGTTTACCCTTAGGTGCAATACAGTTTTAGTCAAAAAAAAAAGTTGGATAGTTGCTCTCTCTCTAAGTTTCACAGCTTGTTAACAATGATAATAATGCCCATGACAGGTCAGGAGGAGGGCGCTCATTCTGATTTTACCTGACTTTAAGACAAAACTGCAGATGCAGTAGGAACCAAGATGAAAACTGCTGCAAATTGGCAGAACTGTTGGTTTGCTTTTCACTTGAGCTGTTGACACATAAATGCATTCCTCCCCTCTTTGGTTACTGCAGACGTATGTATGTATGTATGTATATTTAAATATAGCCCAAATAATATGGGAAGGCGTTGCACTTAGCAAATCATTTTACTGTTGTATGCTAGTGACCCCGCTGACATTGAGATTCAGAAGATCAAAAGCTATTTTCTGCTATGTCACATATTCTGCAGTCTTGCCAGCTCTAATGGACTAGACCTCTGCAAAGAGTGAAAGATGTCTGTGGGCATAGACTGGCCTGGAGCACCTTAGCAGTTTATATTTAGCCATCGCCCAATGAGCGTTTGTTTGCGCACACGTTCCCGTGCTTCTCTGTGGCTTCCCTGTTTGGGGAAGAGAGATGAAGGTGTGTCACAGTGGTTTTCATTGTTAGATGTACCTTTGTGATTAACGTAGACAGTTAAAGGTGATAGAAACTCCAGTAAGAGAAGCAAGGCCACATCTGAAATGTTTAACATCAATGATTGGCTTTCACCAGAAAGACAACAGCAAGGGGTGGATCCTGCTAATAAATAATTTTAGGTTAGCCATTGCTCAGGTTTTAATCCACACATAGTTTAGGATTACTTGAAGTGCTACCATTTTCATACGCAGAAAAGGTTTTTCAATATAGTAACATATAGGTGCCTGAAGACATCTGTGTAACTTCCTGCGCTTGGGAAAACAGTAATATGTGTTGCGGCTCTTGGTGCTATGAGTATACAATAATCAAGGAAACCAAATATTGTCTCTAGGTAATGAAGGACGCTAATATGTCACATGCAAGTTAAGTCTAACACTATTCTCCAACTCCCCTCACTGTACACAAACTAGTGTGAATATTTTGAACATTGTTTGGCTCTTTCCAAGTTCAGGAAACTTACAGATATGATCAGGCAGAGAAGGAGACTAAGGATTCCCACTCCTTGTTGTTTGTTTGGGGGGGATAATGTGGCAAGAAAGAGACAGGAAGACCCCATTGTTGCTTTTTTGACTGACTTCTACTCATTTTCCAGGTACAAACAATGACTATGTGAGGCCAAACTGAGGTGGGAATGGAAGAAGAGGTTTAACTCTTTCCTCCCACACCATTGTCCTGACAAAACTCTTCCCTTGGTGCTATGTTAATAGCAAACAAGTGGAGATTTTCATCAGGACCCCAGCAGGGGAGAAAATAATTTAAGTTTTCTCTTACAACATGTTGTAGCCCCAGTGAAAACCAAGACGCTCTGGATCTGCTGTCCAAATAAAGACACTGACATGATTCACAGTGATGTGTTTAGCATCTCGTCTACTTTGAGTACGGGAAAGATGCTTCCAATTTTAACGGTGCTTTCTACTTTAAATAATGCAGCAACACTCACAGTGTCTGTTTTAATAATAACAGGAAAAGTGGAGCTGCACAAGGGGCTACGAGCTGTGTACCACAAAATGCCGCTCATGTGGACCCCCGGGTACCTGAACAGAGCCTTGCAAGTGATGGAGAAAGTGATGTTGCTCCCTGATGATACAAAGCTCTGCAAGGAAGCTGTAAGTGAAGAACTGTTGCTTTACAAAGCAGGGCCTTGTGCATTTTTGAGAAGAGATCCTACGGGTTTTCAAAGGAGACCAGCAGCCTAGTGGCTACTGCTGTTTGCCCTGATTTGTGTTGCTCAAATTTCTGTTGAACTGATTGCATTCAGTGGCATTTTTCTTCACCTTGAGGAGGAACATCCTTTCCAAAAAACTAGAGAGGCATACCTAGAAAGGGCGACTTTTCGCTTTTCAGCTTCTTGCTTCTACTTCTGACTTGGAGGGTGCCAAAGAGGCAAAGTGCCTGGCAGAGTTTCCTTTTCACCCTCTGCTCCTCATGTAGTGGGCAGAATAAATGGGGTATTCTGGACTCAAGTCAAAACACAGTATAGATTATTTATTTATACTGTTGCTAAGCTGTTTACAAATAAATAAAAAATACAAAACATATAAACACACCCATAAAACAATTCAATCAAAGCATTAAAATAAACAGCCATAGTTGAAATGTACAGTAAAACAACCCTGCTGAAAGAGTTAAAACAGCAAATAAAGCAGGACATTCAAATCAGGGCATCAGGGGAATGCTTGTCTAAACAAGTTTGTCTTTAGGAGCCCGTGGAATGCCCATGCTGATGGGGCCTCTCGTATTTCAGCAGGGAGAGTAAAGTTAATAGAGAAAGATTTCCCCTTCCAACTTCTCTAGAGTTGTATGAAATAATCATTTCTCCTGTTGGCATGCATGGGTGGGGAACCTCTTTCAGTCAGGGCCGCGTTGCTTTTTGGGCATCCTGCATGCCAGTGATGATCAAAGCCAGAGGCAAGAGTGGGCAGAGACTGGCATGCAACTCTTATCTTTGTGCAGTAGGAAACATGCCAGCCATGTACACACACAAACCCAGTCAAGTAAAAGGCATTGTCGCAGACCAAGGGCACATTCCAGCCAAGTGAAACCACTGAAGGGTTTCCAGCAGAAGGGTTTCCAGCAGAAGGGCTGGAGACGAGTATGGACTTGGCATGGCCCAGGAGAGTCCTGGAGAACCACATCCATCATACTCCTCACATGGCCTCATTGAGTGACCTTGGATGTGGCATTGACACAAAGGGAACAGGAGCTACTAGTGCCTTGCAAGCTTCCTATTCTTCTACATTTCTGCCTTGTCCAAAATACAGCTTTTGCCCTGCCCCCCAGGTGGCTTCCATTGCAGAGTCGGCTCACCCCATCCCATCCAGGCCTACCTTTCTCTCCTGTCCATTATGAAAGAGAGGGAGCCAATAGATGAATCCACTGAAAATCAAATGGAACACAATGAGCTCATGATGCATTTCAGCAAAACAGGAATTGAGATACTAGCTGACTTTATATAAGTGTACAATAATCTCTTCCAATATACATGTAATAATTGTGGAATATCAGTAAGAGCCTATGTGACCTGTCCAGAGCCAATCATAAAATCAATAGTAATTCCAGAAAGGCTGGGCTTAATCAAATAGCTTCTCTCACTAACTTTGGCCACCGTGCAGGCACTTCAAAAGAAAAACAAGACTCGCCTTTAATTTCCCAGGGTTTCATTTCATAGCAATGGTAAAATAATTCACTGCCGACGCTATCAAATTACGTTTTTTGTTTGTGCCTTTATGGTTTTAAAGTTTATGCATTCCATCTAGAGTAGACCGTCTCAGAGACCCTGGGCAATTTTTCTGCAGTAGGACCTGGAGAAAAAAATGTGCAGCCTTAATAGGACAGGAAAGTCTTGAATTTGAAAAACAGTGAATTAGAGTATTGTCTGCTTGGCCTTCTGTTTATGACCCTCTAGCACTGTTGCTCTTGTGTGATCAAATTTGATCCATAAAGGTTAGAAATGCTCCTCCTTTTCTTAAACTAATAGGTGGTATTCTCAGGAATTTTAACAAGAATCCAGAAGCTGCATAAAAAGGCCCACAGGAGCAGTATATTGACCACCCCTGTAATTTAGGTAACAATGATGCCCTTCAGTTTTTTTAAACAGCACTTATTATCTTTTTCTCATTTCTGTTGCAAAGATTGATGTTCTGGCAGCCACTTTGCAGCCCATCCCTGTGACAGAAGTTTCCCCGGAGGACACCAAGGACTCAGAAGAAACACCGAAGCAAGCGCAATCGGAAGAAGCAGAGATGTCACGACTGCCTGAGTACTTGAACCGATTTGGGGTATGCAGCGTCTCAGCTTTCCCTCTTCCCAGCTGGTTTTAATTAGCATTATTGTCTGTAGCAAAAAAAGTCTTTATTCTGTGACACTAAGGCTCCATTGGTGTCCCACCAGGAATGCTATTGGGGCTTTTGGATGCTGACATTGAATTCATAGAATTATAGAACTGTCAAGTTGGAAGGGAACAGCAGGGTCATCTAGTCCACCCCCACCCCCGCCATGCAGGAATCTTTTGCACTTCATACATCAGACTTGGTGAGCCAAACTCCTGCTAACTAAAATGGAGTGTCACTCCTGATGAGTTGCTTGGTCTTGCACTATCTCTGGCATCTATGGGCACAGTTTAGATGCATTCCCCTCTTTGGGTCAATGCAGGTTTAATAGGTCTTTCCCCCTTACGCAGCCTGCTAATGACTGTAAGAAAGTGGTCGCAATTTTGGTCCTGTGTGTAGTGGACCTAAGAAGGTCCACTAAACGAGTAAATGAGATGGTTTGCCTGGGGTTTTTGTTTCGTTTTGAGGCCCAGTCTTTTCCTGCATTCCTTTTCCGTCATTGTGGTTTTTGCATGATTTATCGCCCTGTCACTGGGGAAAGCACCCTTTTATAGAAATGGCACAGAGAGTGTTCTACAGATTTATACCTACAGTGTTGTTCTAAGGCCCTGTTCCTTGGTGAGATGCTTGTGTCTTGGCAGGTTTGCTGAATGAAATGTGCAGCTCAATCCTGCATATGTTTCCTCGGAGGTAAGCCCCACAGATTTCCATAGGACTTGCCACATAGAGACTGAGCTAAGAATCAGGAAATTTCTCCCAGTTCAAATCTTGTCCCTGCCATGAACTCACTGGGGGAAATTTGTTTTCTCTCAGCCTCAGTTCCATGCTCCCTCCATCTGCAACCCTTACAGAGATGTTGTGAGGATTACAGCTAGATATAGTAGTACTGCAGACTACAGATTACAGCTATGGTGCATGTGAAGAGAGCTTGAAGACTGGAATGTATTATACAGATGTTAAGCCTTTTTATTGGGTGTGCATAGGAATGTAGGCTTCGTTTCTTTCTGAAATGAATCAGGGACGCTTGCAAGAAAGTTCTCTGATTACATCATAGAGGAGGTAAAAAGAAAAGCCTTTTATTAGTGAGCCTGTAAGAGACCTGGTGGACTGGTTAGTGTAGGCCAACAGTAGATGATAAGGAAGCTTTCCCCCAGGGATAAAATGTGAGAACAGGGATGGGGAGCCTGTGGTCCTCTTAGGTTTTGAGCTATATTATATACATTACCCCTTGCCATTGGCCATGCTGGCTAGGACTGATGGGGGTTGGAGTCCCACAGCATCTGAAGAGGCCACACGCTTCCTGCCCCTGGATTAAAGCTATATTTGTTGTTGTTGTTGTTTAGTCATTTAGTCATGTCCGACTCTTCGTGACCCCATGGACCAGAGCATGCCAGGCACTCCTGTCTTCCACTGCCTCCTGCAGTTTGGTCAAACTCATGCTGGTAGCTTCGAGAACACTGTCCAACCATCTCATCCTCTGTCGTCCCCTTCTCCTTGTGCTCTCCATCTTTCCCAACATCAGGGTCTTTTCCAGGGAGTCTTCTCTTCTCATGAGGTGGCCAAAGTATTGGAGCCTCAGCTTCAGGATCTGTCCTTCCAGTGAGCACTCAGGGCTGATTTCCTTCAGAATGGATAGGTTTGATCTTCTTGCAGTCCATGGGACTCTCAAGAGTCTCCTCCAGCACCAGAATTCAAAAGCATCAATTCTTTGGCGATCAGCCTTCTTTATGGTCCAGCTCTCACTTCCATACATCACTACTGGGAAAACCATAGCTTTAACTATACCGACCTTTGTTGGCAAGGTGATGTCTCTGCTTTTTAGGATGCTGTTTGGGTTAGCATTATATTTTGTGTCTTTTGAGTTCTGCACCATTTTGCCCAAGTAATACTTTTTTTCAGCTTTGCAAATGCATTGCCAGCCTACAGAAATGTGATAGTCCGTCCACCCCTATGCCTCTGTCACAAGACAAGCAAGCAGTAGGTTTGATAACATGCATGCTTGGAAGGAATTGTAGCTTCCAGTGACTCAGTACGCAGCTGATTTTTATGATCCACCTCTAATTATTCTATGAACAGCTTCTACCAGGCCGGAAACACTTGAAGCTGAAAGGGCAGGAGGAGGGTTTGCAGGATCATTCCATGCCCCTTCCCTGAAATTTCAGCTTTCGTTAAAGGTAAAAATAAGTTTCTGTTCCTCTTACTTGTCGAGATTAATGAAAAATGTGGAGGCCACATTCTTCCCAGTGACACAGTAAGAAGCTGCCTTGCATTATTTCTGTGCTAAGGAGTGCAAGGCATCAGGATAACTGTCAGGCTATAGACTAAACTTAATGTTTAATATTAATAAATTTAAAATGCATTTTGTCAATGCTTTATATAGTTGCATAACTTTTTCATCTATTTTGCTACTGGTGTTTGGGCTCTGGGTCTTCTACACTGATCCGCTCTCCTCCAGACATGCCCCTCCAGGCCCCCGCATGGCAGAATGGTCTAGCTCTCTGTCTGGGAAGATTGCTCAAAGCCATGTCTCTCACACTCTGCCCACAAAGCCCAAGGAATAGCAGCAGAAATAGCACAATTTAAAAAATGAGACTCAGATAGCAGTTGAGCAAGGTTTAATGGTATGTTTGTTCAGCAAGATGCCCAGCGTGATGGCTCAGTTCCTTTCCGAACAGGGTCACTTTTCTAAACAGGATATAATTTCCACTAAACTAAATACAGTTCTTCTTCTTTCTTCTTCTTCTAAATTTGCATTATATTATTTGTGCAAGGGTACAGTTCCCTGCTATTGGCCACTGAGATGTGCAAGTGCTTTTATGTCAGGAGAGTGAAAGGCTCAAGAAGATTACTTACGAAGTGGGGGAGGACTAATGGAAATTACTTCGAAGAAAATAAATCTGGTGGTTGGTTTATGCAGCCTCAGCCCTGCAGCCAGAGACAAGCTGGAAGTGATCATCCCATGCCGGCCTCTTATCCTCAGATGGACCACTATGTTGTTTTTAAATTTTATTTTAAATAAAATTGTAGCTGCACCGGCCAATTCCACTGCAGTCCCCAACAGCTCCCCTTGCCATTTCAGTGAATCAGCACAGCCTATCTCAGAAGCAGTCCACCTATTGGCTTGGAGTAAATTCCTGTCCTACCTATGGTAATATCCCATGCGTTTTACGGCTTAGACCTATTGCTGCCACCATTCTTCCTACCTTATTTACCACTTCCTTCAAGGCAGATGGTACCTTCCCCTCCTCCAATGAAGCATTCTTCTTTGGCGATCACCCATAGCTGAGTAAGATTGTCTTCCATAAACACAGTTTTAACAGTGAGTCCATAAGTGACTGTGGAGGCCAATTCTGAACCCACACGTCCTTCCACAGTGGGGACACAGGTTTCCGCGCAGGAGTTGATCACAGTGAGGTTTTGCCAACTGTGCCTTCCTCTTAGCACATTTCTCCCTTTCATCCTGAGTTTGAGCGTCTTAATTGCCCCCTGAACCCACCCAGCCAATTCCCTTCAGCTAGTTCAAAAGAAACCTAGATGGACAGGGGTCAAGGGGGAACATCAGTGCTGTAGACACACCTCCATTGTACTATGGCATCCTTCTGCGTCTGGATCTCAGTGATTTTGTCCTCAAACTTTCCTGGAAGTTTGTTATAGCAGATTGCTTAGGGTGTGGATAACAGAAGTACACAACAGCATTCCCGATGCTTCAGAACTGCATCTGCTTTCACTTTTCTAAGCGTTTTTAATCAAAAGTCCTAGAAACTCTGCTGTTTTGCTTTCTTTTGCTTTCTTTCTTGAAAAAAAATAGAGTCATACAAAGCAAGGCAGAATGTAGCTAGATCAAGACATATCAAAGAAGCATTTCGGTTAAATGCGTTGCAGACTTTGTATGAGAAATCGGGTTGGCAAAAACGGAACTCCACAGTGCCATCTGGTGTCACAGTATTAGAATGCATAAACAACACATATAAAGTCCTATGGCAGAATTATACACAGGTGGCTTCCAGCCAGCCCACCTAAAACTTGTTTCAGTTGCCATTATGTATCATTTCTATAGAACCTGCCAGCATACGAACTGGATTTTCCATATTCCAGTGATACTGCTCTGAAACACTCCAATATGGTGCAGTTCTCTTGTGAGTCTGGCCAACTCTGTGCATTTGTTTATCTTCAGGTTTTGCTCGACTGAATTCATACATAGTCTGTTGCTTCAGCAAATAGTTTGCTGAAGGTCAATGGTCCAGAACATGACAAAATTGCTCTTTCCCTGTGGGAGCTGCCCAATGATGTTTCCTTGGGTGGGAGGCCCAAGCAGTGGTTGCATAACAGACAGTTCTGCATTGCAGCGGCTACAAAGCTTTAGCTCTCTACTGCGTCCAGGCCCCATGCTGGAGGGTGGTTGTGAGTAAACATGGAGATGGAAATTGCATGGCTTATGGAAATTATAGGCTACATGAACTAAGAATGGGGGGAGTGGAGAAGCCCAGGAGGTCTTTGAAACAGCCTGTGTGGTAACTCTTGTTGACAGCAGGAATTGCAGTCTAGCGATACTCTCCTTAGTAGAACTGCCCTGTGGTTTGACAGGTTTTCCTCTTCTGTGTTGCACATGAATCTCACAAGGGTGGGATAGCAGGATAGGATTCAGTTAGCAGATGCCCACACAAGGACTTCTACTATTGTAATGGGGCTCCCCCCCCCCTTTCCTGGCTCAGGAGGGGAAACCCCCAGGCCAGCATGCCACGTGGCGGAGAAGGGGTTGTTTGATCTGCCAAGCTGAAAAGCACACACAAACAGAGGAATTGCCATAGCACTACCTTGAATTCCTTCCTCAGGCTAGAACTGGGGAGACCAGGTTCAAGTCTCTACTTTGCCATGTTGTTCACTGATTAACCTTTGCTCAGTCACTGTCTCTCAGTCTAAAGAAGATAAAATGGAAATGGAGGAAGATTGAGCAATTTCCTAGCGCTCTGGGTCTTCAGCTTCCATTGGCCCTTGACATTTGGCTATGCTGACTTCCCCCCCCCCAAAAAATAGATTTTATTAAAGCTTGGGGGAAATGATATACGAAAGTTAATATCAAAGGCTCAGTATCTTTTTAGAATACCAAAGATAAACTTATCTAAACAAAAACACAAGCCAAAAAAGGGAAAGAAAGAAGAAAAAGAGAGGAAGGGAAAAGAGGAAAGGGAGAAAAAATGAGAACTTCTAATTCTTCATCTGCCAGCTATATATATATAAATACCCAAAACATTCACTCCGCAGTAACAGCCACGCTGGCATGAGTTGATGAGAGTTGTGAGTTCAGCATCTGGAGAGCTACAGATTCTGCAGCCCTGATTGATACCATCCTGAATTCCTTAATGGGATAACAAATAAATAAATGAGTCCTGCTCACTGTGCATCTTATTTCATCTCAATAATAGTCAGTCCTAGCTAACCTGTATCTCTCTAAATTATGGGTATCTTCTAGTTTTGGTACAAAGGCACATCCGAGGATAATATTATTCCTGGTGAGTGACCAAGGATTTTTTTGTTGTTGTGTAAAGCGGGGCTCTTTAGAAGCTTCCGGCTGTCCTATTGCATCCTTCCTAGCTAGAGCTGCTCTCTTCCCATTCATTTTCCTGGAGGCTTCTCCATTAGGGCAATTAATTTGCCTTTTGTCTGGGGAACATCAAGCTGTCCAGTAAAACTTCCATAACCACAAATGGCCCCGCATCTCAAAGCACTTAAGTGAATTAATATTTTTTTACGATGCATTGGAGCGTGTCATGAGAAGCACTACACCACAGATACAAGTGGAACTCTGCTGTGATATACTGCCCAGCTGCCTGGCCAAATCCTGCCTGCCTGCAATGGAGTACCCCCATATGCAGCCCACCCTGGTGCACTCCTGACCATATGTCAAGAATGCTCTGATGGTGTTTCCTGCTTGGCAGGGGGTTGGATTCGATGGCCCTTGTGGTCTCTTCCAACTCTATGATTCTATGATTCTGTGGTGCACCCACACAAGCAGAATCAGAGCAAAGTAAAGGGGCTGCATCCAGTGAGCTGAGCCTGAAATCGCATGAGCCATTAAAAAAGGGGCCATAGAGGAATGTATGCTGGACAGTTGCACAGGGGCTCGTGGGATCTATTTAGTATGCCATTAGGACAAGCCTATTTAAATGATTCCCATCTGTTGAGCGGAAGGTTAGCCAAAGTGACTCAGGGCGAGTCCTTGGATCAGCAATGGGGGTGGGGGCGGGAGGGGGGAGCCATAGGATGTTTAGATTGCCGGCTGGCCATTCATCATTTGTTAGCATAACGAGTCTTTATTAATGATGTTTCTCAGTCATCATGCAAGTTCAGCTATCCCAGCACTTAGCAGAATTAAAGATTGATTCTTTTTTTGTTTCTGCTTTGTTATTGCTAAATCATAAAAATCTAGTCTATAAATTATTTCTGCCCCTTCCTTGTTCCATCACACCACCATTTTTTCTTCTCTTTTTCTTTTGGGGACGGAGGGAAGGAATGGAGAAGTGCTCCTTTATTGCGGCTGGCACGTTTTTCCAGGACAAAACGCAAGTCAGCTGCACGGTGCCGACTTGTAGAATTTCACATTCCAGTTCCGGGGAAAGAGGAGGGGGAAAAAGATTACTCAGGCCGGGCAAGTGGATTGTTGATGTATTGCGACTGGTTGATTAGCGATTTTCTTTCTTTCTTCTTTCTTTTCCTTTCTTTTCTCCCCCCCCCCCCCCTGCTATGACAGGAGCTGAATTCTAAGCTGCAGTCGCTTGGCAAGGTGGAATCTGCAGGCTTGTTGACACTGACCACCCAGCTTGTGGAGGAAAAGCAGCCAGCATTTGAAGTGGAAGACATTGCAAAACACAAGGAGAAGCTGAAGGAGTGGGAGCAGGAGCGGACGCTGCTGACTGAAAGGGAGAGAGAGTTGAGGGAAAAGGCCAGGCAGGAGCTGGAAGCCCAGAATGCAGCAAAAGCATCTCTTTAACGCAGAAGATCGGCTTGTGATGTGGCCTTGACTGTATGCAGATGAAACCTTTCCAGATCCATCTTGCAGCAAAAGTGCTTCTTCCCCACCCCTTTAAAAACCACTGTTTCTCTGAAGGCCTCAGTTTTGCCTGTTATGTGTTATGTCTACCTGTCGCCTAATAAAGTGATTCATTTCTAAAACAGACTGGGTAAGACAGTACATTCCAAATGCTCTGGCCACAGTCAGTGTCTGCTGTTTAAAAAAGGATACAAACAGGAGTTCAAAATGTTGTCTGCTTGCTTTGTTCAAGGGATCCCAAGCAGTCACCAGGTGAGTTAAGATCTGGAGTCTTCTTCTTTGGAGGCAGCACACTTAAAACCGCCTTGTATCAGGTCAGACCATCTCAGATGGATTGCAGCACCCCAGGGTTTCAGGCAAGGGTCTTTCTAGCCCTGCTGTTAGGCATCCTGGGCATTGGAAGCCATCACCATGTGTTGCGCTGCTCTCTTCTCCATGCCCTGTCAATACCGCAGCAGGAGACTAGATCAGCTGATAAAGGACCATAGGTACTTCCCTGTCCAGAGGGCATTCCACAAGATGGGGGCTGTGATAGAAGAGGTTTTGTTTCTTCCAGAAGTTGACCTAGCCTACCTATAACTTGGAATCTGCACCAGGGCTTCACCTGTAGAAAGTTCATTCAGGAGGAGCCATTGCTCCAGGGTTATTAAGACCCAGGCCTTTTAGGAGTCTTTTTGGTGGTGACTCCACATGTATGTAATCTCTCTCCAGCCTTTTAGATGCCAGGTGAAAACCCACCATTTTTCGTTGGGTTTTTAGAAGCTTTTCACAGGCATTTATAGCACCACTACTTGAGAGTTACTGTTGGGGCTAAATGTACCTATAATCCCAGTGAGCAAGATGGATTGATACTCTTTCACAGCTCTACGGCTTGGACAAACAAAAATGTCCAGTTTATGTGCATACAGAGTGAATGTTCTTGCAGTTCGTTTTCTATCTTTGCTGTTGGCTGTTTGCCCCTTGCTGTGGCTGTGCTTTCCAACCCACGTAGCAGTCTATGTGCACGACTGTAAACGTGGTAATTAGGCCTGTCATGATACATCAGGCCCTATTCTCAGTGCACAAGATCAGCTTCGTTGCCCCCATGGTTCCTGTATGTTAATGGACCTTTGTGGGATGGAGCTACTGTGGAGTGGCAAATCTGTCACTCCTGTAAGATAAACCTGAACTTTTGGGACTCTGGAACCTTTATACTTATTTTGCAGGCAACATCATATTAATAACTACTATTAAAGATAGCAGTTTTGGGGTGAAGCCTGTCTGCTAAAGCTTCGACTCTTCTTCGTATCTTCAGTCTTACAGTAATTGTAGTGTTCTACCTCCTGTAGAAGACTATATTTAGCCTTCTTGGATGTTTCCTTGTTCAGAAAACTTCACAGCCAAATAAGCTGATTGTCTCTCTCCCAACCTTCCATGAGCCCCCCCCCCCCCCCGGTCATTTGAGACTCCCTTGAAACCTTTTTTCTTTCTACTCACATACTTACCATATATTTCCTGCCTGGGTCAATCGTTACACCAAGCTTACTACAGAGTGGGGCTTCCACCACTTTGACCCTGGGACACTTAAAGCTCCTTGGTGTAGAGAGAGAAATCATTTAGCTGCATGGATGGTTCTCATTTGGGAGATACGTGCTGAGTGAGGACATCTGATCTGTACGTGTGGTGTCTCCTTCAGCTGGCTCCACTTGTTCCAGATCCCTTGAGGACAACCATTGTATAGTCCACACTGACATGCAATATTCACAGTACGGCCTCGGTCTAGTATATCTGAAGGAGCGTCTCCCCCCCCCCAATCGTTCTGCCCAGACACTGAGGTCCAGCTCCAAGAGCCTTCTGGTGGTTCCCTCACTGCGGGAAGCCAAGTTACAGGGAACCAGGCAGAGGGCCTTCTCAGTAGTGGCACCCTCCCTGTGGAACGCCCTCCCACCAGATGTCAAAGAGAACAACAACTACCAGACTTTTAGAAGACATCTGAAGGCAGCCCTGTTTAGGGATGCTTTTAATGTTTGATGCATTACTGTATTTTAATATTGTGTTGGAAGCCACCCAGAGTGGCTGGGGGAACCCACCCAGATGGGTGGGGTATAAATAAAGTATTATTATTATTATTATTATTATTATTATTATTATTATTACAATAACGTTTCTGGGGAAAATAGAACCTGCAATTTTTCAACAAAATGTACACATTTTTTGCATCCATCTGTCTTGGGAGGAGTTCACCTTTGGAGGTAAAGTCAAACTGTTGGAAGGTTGCAGTGCCTCCTGTGGCTGTAGAGACTGAAATGAGAAGAGACATGTATTGTTGCAGCTGGGGCAGATGAAGGTGTCTGGTTGTGCTGCTGCAGATGCACCACAACGTTTCTTCTTTCTGCGCTCCTTTCAGCGGTCATTCCTCCTCTGGTCACCGATATGGATACACAACCTGTCTGTCTCTAGGCACTGCAGACATCTAATGTACGCATAAGGATGATGTAATCCACAAGCAGAGAACTCTGGCTATACAATGGAGTTTGCTGCTTTGCATTTGTCTACTTTTCACTGGGTGAGAGAACTTGTGGATGCTACTCATTTGCCTAGCAGATTAATCCTACCCTTTTGAGATGCAAATGTTACTCCTAAAAGGAAGATGCTAAGCCAGCCCTTATGGGGTCTGTTGTGCAGGTGCTATTACAGGAATTAACAGCCATGCCTTCTTGTTTACATAATGATGTGTTTATTATTCTGTGCTCCAGCATTTCCAAAGATGTCTGGGGAATTTTTGCCTGTGGTTACAGGTTGCACAGAGACTAGGTGCCACAAAGCTCCAGATTCTCTGCTTCCTCTAGCAGCTTCATGCCCTCCCCAGGGAGAGCCCTGAACAGCCTCTTTCAGATAGCATAAGCACCATGATCCTCAAAAACTTCTCTCACAGCAGTAACAAGTTTAGCATGGCTCTCAATGCTGTTAATGTGAGACTTTAAAGAGCAGCACATTTGCACATTAGCGTTGTGTTAATGGACAGTGAAGGCTATAGGAGAAAGCTGGCCCTGTTTTGCCCAGCAAAGCTCTCGGCCAATTCAGAAATTACCGGATTCTGTGTATTTATTCCACATGTTTAATTCCACCTACACACCAATAAATTTATAATGTAGGATAAGAGATAGTGGCCTGTTCCTGTTCCTTTAACAGAAGCTTGATTTTTTTCAGGACTCCATAAGGAAAGCATTACATAGCAGAGAGAGAAACTTCCCCACTTCCAGCTCTCTGCAGATCATGCTTCCGTTAACAAGCATAGCTGCAAGGGGCAGCTGAAAAGTTTTGGTAAACCTGCTTTGGCCTTGGGTTCAGGAAGTGCATTTTGTATTGTGCAAAGTGACAGGCACATAGAACGGACTGCATATGTGTGTAATTTGTTTCGACCATAAATAGTAATGGAGCAGCAATACTACTGGCTGACAATTTGAATGACTCGGCCAGTTTTGTAGAATGTGAGCATTTTCATGGAGATCACTGAATAACGGCATAAAAGTTGGTTGAGGATGAAATAAATGCCCAGTACTAGTATTCAATCTATTTGTTTGGTTAAATCTATTTGTTTAACTTTCTTAAAGTTGGAGCAATAATCCTGTTTTATGAAGACAAGCATACTTGTACTACAAATTAATTGAAGAGCTTTTATGGATTTAATAATAATAATAATAATAATAATAATAATAATATACATGATTACTGGAAGTAAGTTCTCCTGTGTTCAGTGGGACTTGCAAGTGTGCTTAGGGGTAGCTGTATCTGTCAATTGCAGTTTCCTAATACCCTCATTTTTGTAAGCATCCTTGTACATTCTTTTTTGTGCATTTTCTTTTTGTTCCCAATTTTGGGATGCACTACTAAATTCAGATAAGTGCAAATTTCTAAGGATTAGCTCTAGTCTGGTTTATAGAAGCATCTATTAGGTAAGCTCATATTAAAATGCATACTGTTTTAATTTCTCCTCCATCCCTAACTGCACAGGATTGTAGCCTCAGCCTTTTCCCTCTGATCTTTTTATAAGTTGTGGAATGTATTCATCCATCCATAGGATCCATGAGCGGCAGATGGATAAGCAAGGAGCTTGCTATGGAAAGAACACATGTCTGTTTTGGGGGAGGTGGTGGTATTCCTTTTGGGGGTTTCTGGTTCTTGCTTTTATCATGTATTTTGTGGTTTTATATTGTATTTTTATGTTGTGAACCGCCCTGAGATCTGCGGATGAAGGGCAGTATACAAATTAAACAAACACATCTTACAAGGGAGGTGGGGGTGCTTGTACGGGCAACCTGCCTTTAAATAAACCTCTTTGCTTCAATCTGCTTTGGCAGCTTTTGATTGGGGGTTTCGTGTGTCCAGCAATGCGTACAAAATATCTGCATACTAAGAGTTCTGTTTCATTTGAAATGCAAATTGCTGATTCAAATTCGCAGCAGCCTCCGAATACTTTAATGAGTAAGTAAGCAAATATACAACTTCCCTCCCTTCCCTTCATTATTCACGGTGCTGTCAATCCCATAGAGAAGGTCAGTATCCATTATTCACAAGAGGGAAATTGCACATGTAATTCCCTCCATCTCAGATCAAGGCTAGTCTGTATTTTGCTGTCCTAGAATCAAGATACAGTAGTGGCAGAGCTGGTAAAAGAGCATTAATAATTCTGTTCACATTCAGAACAGTGTGAAACAGCAAGATCCAGCCTCCAGATATTATAGCTGGTTAAAATAGAATATGACTGGCATGCCAGACAGTTTGCATTGTACCCTGGCTTTTTTTCTAGGTGCTGTTGAATCAATCAGTATCACTTTGCCTTTGTCCTTTGCACTGATGTCGGTTTGTGTGGAGCCAGAATCTTAAAGCCCCAAGAATAGCCTGGCAATT
This sequence comes from Podarcis raffonei, assembly GCF_027172205.1. NCBI lineage: Eukaryota > Metazoa > Chordata > Lepidosauria > Squamata > Lacertidae > Podarcis > Podarcis raffonei. Next base: position 30,681,542 of record NC_070612.1, read on the forward strand.
TTATTTCAGTCTTTTCAGACTTGGAACTGCAATCATTTAAGCATCTTTCAATACCGAGATATCAGGAAAATGGGGAATCAATTCTGTGTTATGCAGTCAATATATATGCCTGATTATTATTGGTACTGTTTTTCGTGGTGTTTTCTGTTTTGTTGTATGCCCCCCTGATGGTTTTTGATAGGTCAGTACAGTGGTACCTCGGGTTAAGTACTTAATTCATTCCGGAGGTCCGTTCTTAACCTGAAATTGTTCTTAACCTGAGGCACCACTTTAGCTAATGGGGTCTCCTGCTGCTGCCGTGCTGCCGCTGCATGATTTCTGTTCTCATCCTGAAGCAAAGTTCTTAACCCGAGGTACTATTTCTGCGTTAGCGGAGTCTGTAACCTGAAGCGCCTGTAACCTGAAGCTTATGTAACCCGAGGTACCACTGTATATACTTTTTAATAGATTAAAATATGTGTATTGTAAGTCAGCATTCCTGCACGTTTCCTCCTGAAATGCAACTGGCACCTGCATTTCTGGCCTTCCAGTGCCAGCTGAAAGCCTGGCTCTTTGCTTGGGTGTTTGAGCAATAAAGCTGCTGTTTTGGAGTTCTTGCTCCTGCCCTTTGTATTTTTATCCATTTTAGTTTTGAATTAGATATTCTTATTACTTTTATAAGGGACGTGGGTGGCGCTGTGGGTTAAACCAGAGCCTAGGGCTTGCCGATCAGAAGGTCGGCGGTTCGAATCCCCACAACGGGGTGAGCTCCCGTTGCTCAGTCTCTGCTCCTGCCAACCTAGCAGTTCGAAAGCACATTAAAGTGCAAGTAGATAAATAGGTACTGCTCTGGCGGGAAGGTAAATGGTGTTTCCGTGCGCTGCTCTGGTTCGCCAGAAGCGACTTAGTCATGCTGGCCACATGACCCGGAAGCTGTACGCCAGCTCCCTCGGCCAATAAAGCGAGATGAGCGCCGCAACCCCAGAGTCGGTCACGACTGGACCTAATGGTCAGGGGTCCCTTTACCTTTATTCCTTTTATTGTGCACCACTTACAGATCTTTGGGTGCAAGGTGGTATGTGCAAGACAGATAGTCAAATACATTTTATTTCTACCGATCTATTTTGTCACAATCTTGGGTTTTTTCTTTTTCGCCAGATTTGCTTAAACAGGTTTAGATTGCCAGAATTAGCTCTCAGGAGCAGTAAGGAGAGGAAGGAAAGAGGAAACTCTAGTGTCCTCAGCATACTGTTAGCACCTGGGTTTTGCTCAGTGGTTTCATCATTGAAAAGGGGATGACATAAAACCTTGAGGGAACAGAATCTAGAAGAGAGAGCAGGGGGAGCTGAGAAATCCCCCATTGCCACCCTCTGAAAGCTCTGCTGCAGTCTCAAGTGCAGACTTGAAATGCCTGACAGATCTTGCAGATACATCGCAAACATGTCATGATCAATATTAAAGCCCTGAACCAAAAGATGCAGTCATCCCTCTATTGTATTATATTGTAGGTCTTACAATGCCGATCAGGGCCAAGGCGGGGGAGATCATTTGGTTGGAAATCTTCGAAGAAATGCCTAGAAGCCTTCAGCAAGTTGGTGTCCTCCTGATGTTTTGTAGTAGGTAGCCTGATGAGAGTTGTAGTTCAAAACATCTTCAGGGAATCAGGTTGGCAGAAGCTAATTGAGTCTATATTGCGGTTTAACCCTCTGCTCCTTCACTCCCCCCCCAAAAAAAAATTCCACATTTGCTAGCCAGGGTATCCAGATTATGAACTCACTACTTAAGCAGGGACAGGCCGACAATAGATTTAAGACCAGAAGGCATCTCACATACCCTGAAAGAGATACTGGCAGGCACAACCAGCAGGTCATAGCATTTACCAGCTCATCTTATGCCTGAATTTGGGAACAATCCAAATTACAACTGATTGGATGGAAGGCTCCCTCCCCCCCCCCCCGCAAGTGTATATATTGGAGAAGAATACCAATTGTAGCTGATGGGAGGTGGAATCTTTCTTATCCCCGCCCAAAAAATAGCAGCCACTAGTTTTGTGTGGGAAACTCATCATAACTGCTACTGGTTTTATGTGCCAAACTGATCATAACAGCCATAATCGTAGCTGTCCAATGAGTCAGTTGCGAGGTCCCTGCCTTCCCACAGTTGCCTCTTCTCCAGGGCTTTTTCCCAAGCAGTCATGGATGGTGTCTGTGCACAACCAATCTCTGTTCTGCTCTTTTCATTTCTCTGCATGTTCTAGGAGACCTGTGGGGTAGGCAAGCTGGTTGCAGGAGGGGGGTACTCCCTGGATTCTTCAGCAGCCTGCCTCATCACTGCCTCTTGGTCCACTTCCTCTCCAGCCTCTGCTTCTGAGTTTCAACTGCTCTCTGCTACAGCCTCTTCCTGTTCACTAAAGCCTGTTGCCTCTTCAGATTCTGACACCTCCTCCTCCCAGTCTGCTCCCTCTTCTTCGTCTGACCACTCATGTGTCATTCCACCACCAATCCCTGGGCTCTGAGCCCTCTTCCCACCACACCTCTGCATCCAACCAGTCAATGACAGCCGCAATACTTCCAACAGCAGCCAGTCAGATGCCCCTGGGAAGCTCACAGGTAGGCTGTGATTGTGATGGTTACTCCACACCCCATTTGTCTCCCACATCTACTAACAGAATTCATCTGCTACATAATAATTACATCTTGCAACCCTTTCTTTCCTTTGCTGTTTCCAGGAATGCGATTTGAGAAGAGAGTTGAAAGTTTATCCTCATATAAATACAAAAAGAACCCACACTGACACTTATAACTATTTTTGTATTTTATTGTGGAACTGAGCTTGTTTCCTTTACATCAAATATCCTCAACAGAAGAGGGGATATTGCACACAAATATCATAAAAGCACTACATATTACTTTCACTGGAAACTAATTTTCTACATTAGATATGACTGGATAGAATAGAGGTGATGAAGGATTATAAGACATAAAACCATACACAGCTGCAGACCGACACAAACAAGACCATTCGGAACAAGAGAGAGAGGAGTGTGTGAGGAGCTTCTCAGCCAGCAACAAGACTTTCTCGCCATGGTTTGGAAGAATAAATGGCTGCATGCAAACATGTGAAAGCATCCTGGAACTTCAGAATTGCGCTTTTACCAATGTGAGTACAGCCCAGTCTTGTATGAATAGAATGGAGCTCCTAAAGCTAATTCAGTGCAGAGAAGCATTCCCCCCCCATAAATGTTCAAGGTTTAGATGCTGCACTTTTATTTATTTAGTTAAAATCACAGCGAACTTTCTTCTTTTAAAATAGCAAGCATCTTTAACAAGGCAAATAATGCAATTTGCAAATGCGTTTTGAAGAACTGCTTGTTCCTGGTTTTTTGTTTTGTTTTGTTTTGTTTTTGGGGTGGTTTGTCAACTATTCAGTGAGAATATTATCACTTACAGAAACTCTCTTTTTGTTCTGTAAGTGTAAAGATTCCCCCCCCCCAATTGCTTAATAATGCCAGACCACAAAAACTACTATTTTCCTCTGAGCAAGAACTTGTTACATATGGTTACATATGGACAAAGAAGAGGCCTAGGACATAAAATTTATACTGTAATGCAGAGCGTCTCCTTGGAGCGGGAAGCATTGGGGCAGGGAGACTTGGAATTTCCCCCAGCAAATTTATTTTCTCAGTTCAGTGTTTTTAGGTTCCTAAACTGCTTAAGCTATTGAAGACAGCTAAATACATTCATATACACATTTGGATCCATTCACCACAGTATGAGAAGTTAAAAATAACTCAAAGAGACGAAGAATGGGAATGGAATCAAAAAGGTAGGAATTGTTGTAACCAGACCCACCATATGAAGATGAAAAGGCATGCAAAAGAAGATCCATTTTAGGCTACAATCTTATGCACAATTACCTAGGAGTAAATCCCACCAAACTCTGGGGATTAGCTTCTGGGTAGACATGTATAGGACTGCACTGTCAAGTTGGGAAATGGACTGTGATCTCGCCTAAAGAGTCACTGAATTTCATTCAATGGAATAGTACTATCATAAAGGCTACGATTAGGGGAATGTTACCAATGGGTAATACCATCATTTTCTAGAGTGCTATCAGCACTCAAATATTGACACATTAAAATTAGGCTAATCAAGATTGAACCATGCTTCTAGTAATCTGTGCTGAGCAACAGAGCTCAGAATCAGTATCCATGGCATTTCCTGGTTGACTGTCAATAAGCTAATTGTGTATGGCTGTAACTAACACAATTAGGTTAGTTGCACAGGCAAGAAAGGCATTAATTTGGTCAAGAGGAGTTTGCTTGTTTTAATAATAAAAAAACAACGCCAAAATTGGCTGCCATTTAAAACTTGTGTGTGCGTTAAAAGCAGATTTGTTTAGAAAATTTATACCCCACTTTTGCAATCTTATTCAGAATCCTGAAACGGATAGCGCAGGCTACCCAAGAAATTGTTGCACAAGAGGAAGGCACTCCCCTTCATGGTGGGGGGATGGGTATCCATCTCATACACTTTCCATCGCCCTGTATCCTTGAAAAGATGTTCTGGAGGGTTCTCAAACCCCTAAGAGCCAGTTCTCAAGAAGCACATCGGGTTGCAGACCTGTGCGCATATTTCTGTGTGCAGATTGATCAGGGACATGGCTTCTGCACAATTGAGATCTTGGAGACGAAGCCGTACAGAGTACCATTTTTTTATATACAGGAAAATGTTTGCTGATATCCAAGAGCTGAATGGGGCTATCAAACATTTTTGAGGCATTTAAAAGAAGAAGTAGTGCACCCAACATAAATACCTGATTAAATTTTTGTTCCTACAACAAAATATGTATGAGAACGATTGAGGATGTTCTTAGAGTGAAGGAATGTTAAGGCCGGATTTGAACCCCATTGAGGCTGCAATCCTACATGCACCTATGTGGGAATAAGCCCCCCTTGAACTGAGTGGGGATTACTTCCGAGTTAGGCATACACAGGACTGCACTGCTATGCTGATTTCAACTAATCTCCTATGGGACTGCTGGTGTGCATATGACTAGAAAGACTGCCACTTCTCGGAGGGCGTGGAGAGATGGCAGCTTCTCTTTTGTACATATTCATTTAATATTGCTATTTAGGGCTGAACTAAAAGAAAGTCTTCATTTTTTAATTAAAAGAAGCAGCTTGTTTGGAAACAGGCCAAGTGGCTACTTTCACATACTCGCTTGCTGTTAACGACATTCTTCTATTTATTTATTTGCAATATGTTTATAAAATATACTCCCACTAAAAAATGATTTAATTTCTGCTTACATATAAAGTGGGGGGCAGATCATAAAACAAATCATTTCTGCACAGTTCATTGATAAATGGAATATTGTGTTAGTAACTTGGTAGACCCAAAGCTGCAGAACCCTGGAGACCTACTTGGGAATAAGCCCCACTGCACTCAGCAAGACTTGCTGCTCGATCCATAATGGGATTAAGACTGTAAAAGGCCAATCCTCCTTGACCCTTAGCTAACAAGGCAAGCTCAGGATGTGGTGCAGTAACAGCTGTGGCCAGAGCATCAGCACACTTAATGTGCTGTTGATGGTATTGCGCTAACTCATCCAGTGTGGACGAGGGCACTGCCCAAGATGAACCACATCAGAGATGCTGTGTAGCTGGGCTACGAAAAACTAGTGTTGAGCTGCAAAAGGGGCAGGCAGGAGTAATACCCAAGGCTTATCAGCTATGTAGCATTTCAGCTTCATGATGCCAGCAGTTTCAAATTACAAGTAGTGGAACTAACTTCCCCCACTTCAGGATTCTGTTTTAACTATACTGGGACAAACCACTCTGTGCTGTGGTGCAAATTCCTCTTTAGGTTTGAGCTGTTCACATTAGGAAAGAAGCATTGTACATACACTTAGAAATTCTGCCTCTTTCCACAGTACATTTCCCTTTGTCTTTCGTACCACAATCATATGGAATTTTTAAGGACGCGAGTCCCAAACTACTACTAGTTGCTTCCATGTATATTGTTCCAATAAAAGCAAAGAGACCACAAGAACACAAGCTTTTGAATGACCTGGGTGAAAGAATAAATAAAGTAGCATCGCTACAAAAGTCAAACAAAAATAAAATATTAGAACTTTTTTTAAAAAATGCACAAAACATTTAACAAACAATATTTCACAGCATTAACTGGGCTAACACAGCCCAAATTAAAAGGGGGGTTGTAGTAGTATGAAAAATAATTTTCAAAAAATTAGCAGTGCAAATACACATCTATAAAATAAAAATAAACAATGTTAACCATTGAAATAAATTATAATAGAAAATAAAACGATATAAAATCCACTATTTAGGGAATCAAAGCCTTCTGCAAAAAAACAATTGGCACAGAACAAAGCAAATTCCTATTACGGCGGTCATGTAAATTCCTTACAAAACCACAAAATAAAGCGTAATGGATATTGTTATATGCAGTGATAACTGCGACCCCGTCCTCAAGATATTCTACCAGCACCAGTAAGATTTCCATGAAGCTTCAGGTACTACCACAGGTTCTGTGATGCCCTAACCCTTTGACAACTGCCTTAATAATGAGTAGCCTTCCCTCAAGCTGTGCGTGATCATTGGCTTTTTAAAAAAATCAAAACTTCTGCCCCAAGGTAACACAAATTCTGTGACAACTGAAGCTTAATTCTGCAAGATGCATAAATTATGCACATTTGCATGACTTCTCTTATGTTGCATAATTAATTTTCTGACTGCTAATCTTGGGAAAATGCAAAAGGCTCCACAGGGTACCGAGATTCCCGCCAGCCACTCCTCTAGGTCCTCCCTGTAACCATAAGGGTTAAAGAGAGAGGAAGAGCGCTGAAATTCTCAGAAAGCTGAATTCTGTAATCAGCTTTTCTGCACCCTTCACAGAATTGCAACATTCACACAATCCTAGTTTTTCTTTTGGAAGGGATCTGTAAATACGGGGAGCACGAACTTGCTTGAGCTAATTTTAAGACAGGTACCAGGAGAAAGGAAAACCTACAGTAGGTAGAGCCAGTTCTTCTGCTGCCCCAACTAGTAGCCCTGAACAGTTGGACAAGTGCATTGCAGCAGCATCCCAAAGAATGCCACGGTGCAACTGCCAATCATAAGCTGCTTTTGTTGATACATCCCGCCTCCAAAAAAACATTGCCACTAGCAAGTCCTTGGGTTGCTTGTGCCCTTGGGCCAGCCCAGAACCCAGGCAGTCTCCTGGCGAAAAGGAAGCCAGCCTGCATTTTAGTTCTCGGGTTCTTTAATCACTGACACATAATAGCATTTTTTAGTGTGCTCCCTGCAAAATTATTATCGGCAGTTAACTATATTCAATAAATACAGTACTTCATTCTCACCAGAACCTCAAAATAACATTACGCACTTGTCTTACAAAACTACTTAAAAAAAAAATCTCTTCACCTGATTTTTTTTCTTTGCAATTTTCCTGTAAACCAAACTTCTGTTTAAAAATTCATCTATTAAAAGTTCGCACCTAGCTAAAAAAAAAAATCAAATCTGTACATTTGTTCCCATATTCGCTCTTAAATTAACAGTCAAAATAAGGTGAGACAAGGCTCCAAAAGACTGTACAGAGTGCAGAGAACCTTTTGCAACATTCTGTATGTGTTAATTTCTGGTACCGGGCGCACCCTTTCTTTCACAAGGGAAAAGGGGGAGGAGGAGAAAAAGCAGACTTTCAAAAAATAAAAATAAAAATAAAAGGCTTGCTGTTCAGGTGCACAAATGAAGTGCTCAACTTACATGCATAATTCATAGCACCAAGCTGTTTGACCAATCAGAGAGGTTTCCAGTAGCACACATGCACACGCATACTTCTGTACTGGTGTAACTATAATCCTACACAGATGTTTTTATAAACTTGCTATCTTGCATTTAAAAAATAAGTGCATCAAGTATCTTTGTACATTCAAGTCACATTCTAAGGCAAATTGTCTACCATAGGTACTCCCAACTGCTTTGGTATGTTGCTTCAGTAAACTTGAGTGTGACTTGGGTGTTTCAGCATGCAAGTTTGTCGAATTTAAGCGTAGACTAGATGTATTTTTCACTGGGAGCATGCCTTAGACCAACATGTTTGCATGTTAAACCGAATGGGGTTCAAACTACTTGCATATATTGCCTAGGAGAGTTCTGTGACGCGAATATGACATGTTCAAAGTGAAGTTGCCAACAGCAAGTGAGTGTTTTGTATCTTACGTCCCTTCAAAGCCACAATCGGTTTCACGTAATTTTCTAGCTAATTTTGTCACTAAATTAAAAACGCCCGCTCTTGCAGTAATTCAGACTAATGCAAACCTACATCTTTCTTTTTTATGTGATGGCAGACTGCAGGAAGCAATATATTGATTGCTTTGAGAGTAATGCAAAACTAATGATTTTATTCTCCTCTACTCCTCTCTCTCGCTTTCTCTCCCTGTCCTTCTCTCAAGGGCAAACGCCCCCATACCTGGCAGAAGTCAGCAGTGTTTGCTAGTGCATGGTTTCCAACTGTTCAGCGGAGATGAACCAGAATCTGCAGGTTTTGCAGTAATTTGAACCCTATGGTGGGAATACTGTTATTTCCCTTAGCAATCAGCAAAAGACTGGAAAAAAAAAGATTAGTGACTTGCATCACTGTGATACAGTATAGCATTTGGCAGGTATATATATATATATAGTTCGGCAGCTGAATTAGATGGGTTACATTAGAAAAGGTGTTTTCAAATTGAAGAATGTCTGGAAACAAAGTTTAAGGTTGTGATGCATTGCTTTTTTTCTTTTTCTTTTTCTACAGTTCAATCTTGCATGCAGGGAAAGATTCATCTTGCATAACAACAGTGCTGCTGCTCGCCAGTACCATGATGTTAAGGTCCTGTTGTTTCTCATGGGTCTCTTGATACCATTCCCTCATCACCTCCGAATCATGGGTAGGGATTAAGGTCACCTGCAATACAAGAATACGAGAACAGAGGACACATTAAGATCAAACAGAAGGCGGTATTAATGTGTGAGCAAGTCTTGAGAATACTGGCCCCCATTTTGAAAGAATATTTCTGTGGCTAACACCAGTAGCAACTAGGTGCAACAAAAACATTTATCAGAAGACGTGGATTTTGAGATGTTGAGAAATCTAAACTCTATCTCGAGGCATATGGTCCTTATGTAAACAAGACAGAGACTACTTGGGGTACAGTATAGAACTTCAACCTCTACAATTGTGAAATGGGAGCCTCTGACATTTTAGGCACTAAGTTCTACATATCCACATTTTTCAAAATACTGAACACATGATGTGCAACACTATCACATTTTTGTATGCCTGAGGGCATCTTTAGCCCCATCCACGGAAGAGCTGCTTCTCCATAACTGGCCTCGGCCCATTATAATTGTTAATTAATTACCTTCTGCATGTGTGTCTTGAGGCAATCTACACAACACAGTAAAAATAGTTAAAGCAGAAAATAACAGCAAATGAACTAAAAATAAAATAATATAGGAGGACACACTCATGGCAGAGGCCTATTAATCCAGTTGAGAAAGCTTGACCATGGTGTGGGGTTATTGAAATGTTACCCCAAAATGGCTCACAGAAAACCAGTTTCCAAGCATTGAGCACAATGTTTAAAGATGTATTTAAGCCATACTCAAAATCTTGGATATAGAACATGAAACCATTAAAATATATAGTAGACACACAAAATTGGGTATGCCTTGCATTTGAAGACATGGGACTACCACATTGCATCTAGTTCTGCACTTAAACATCATTCAAAGTCTGAAAAAGGCACCTACAGTAAGGTTTTGGTAATATGCAAATAGTCAATTAAAATGTATGATTAGTAATTAACACAAACTGTGGAAGATTAAGAGAAAAAACAATTTTCAATATAGCTCTAGTTGTTGTTTTAAACCATGAGCTTATGAGAACACTTTCCTCCCCACTGGCTGTATTCACATGCCATGGTAAACCATAATTATTGATTTACAGTGAACACACAGACAGTTGCTAACTTCTTCCTCTCCTAGCAGGGTCGGAGCAGCAAAGCAGAAGTCCTGACAACTCAACCAAAGACTGCTTTGTTTTCCTCCAACTGAATTGCCATGTGAAGCCAAGGTTTGTTCCTGATTTGCCAACCATGGTTTGTTTGCGTGAAATAAACCATGATTCCTGACTCAGAAACAATGCTAAGTCCTTGCTTGTTTTTTCATGGGAGTGATCTTTATAGTAAAGATAAACCATGCATTCTGGTTTTACCATGGCATGCAAGAGGGTCACTGTGACCAGAAAAAGCTTGAAGAAACTTGTTATCAAATATGAGGCACCTCTTGGCATCTTGGTTTAAGAGATTTCTCAAAGTTCCTTGTCACTTTTTTATCTCTTCAGATTTTAATTCACAAATACTGGAGAGCCTACCTGCATGTTGCTTCCCCACTGAGCCTTGCCCTCCAGCAGAGAATCCAGGACAGCCCTGCTCGGTTCTTCAGCAGCAGGATCATTCCCACTCACCACGTAGTAGGATGACCTCACCCTCTTGAAAAACTCTACATCGACATTCTTGCTGTTGCTGTGGTTGGGAATATAGACCAGATCCAAATACACAGGAGGTCCTGGAGGCACAGCTATAGATTTTGTTTGTTTTACATTTCCAGGTCCTTAAAAAAAAAAGCACACAAACACACACAAGTGTCTTGTCTGAGTTATTGATGAGAAAATGTGACCTTAGAAAACACGTAATTTAAAGTTGGACAGAACTAGCTTGTCACACTTTGACTGTGGAACACATATTCCCCAATGAATACTACTGACTCTTAAAAGATTTGCTAAAATATGACAGTTAAAGAATCAAAGACTGCTTAGTGAGGAGAACAAGAAGGGGAAATATACCTGATCAGTTTTTATATAGTTTTGTTTTAAACCCTCATCATCAGGTACTTTGTATCATGTAATAGGATTGGTTAATTCAAGAATTGTCATGCAGAAACTGTGATTATTGTCATTCAAAAAAATAGGATTCTTCAACAGAATTTATGGAACATCAAAATTTTTGGGAAATTCCTGAAGGAGGTCCTCCTATTATACAGTTTTCAAGTTGGAAGAACTACTGTCCCAAATGCCAGCTCAAAGGTCACTCAGATGTTGGAACCAGGAAAAGGTTGACCCAGACCATTAGGATGAGAGCTCTAAGCAAAACCATGGCAGAACAGTAGCACCTTGCAAGATATATAAGAGCAGCAATGCAACTGCGTTTAAGAACTGAAAGTAAGATTTTCTAAAAAGAACTTTTGGGAAAGGGGCCAGGAAGAAATCAGGAGATCAGTTGCTCAACTTGTTCAAAAGATGTAGGTTGTGTTTACGTTCAGCACCTTCCAAGTTTGTGAGGTCAAGTACTCATTTTCACCAGCCACAATTCAACATTATGCAATTTCTCAGATTATTCATCTTTGTTGTTGTTTAATGCTCCTATTGCACAACAGCACTCCCCAAAAATTAAACAAGAAGGGGAATGGGAATCAGTATATGGCTTCCTATATAAAGAAGTAGAAATACTAGGAGATTCAGTATCACAGTGGATGCTAATCAAATACAGCATAGGAGAATATGCAAAATGAAGCTGGGTATTGTGCTACCACAGTACTGTGCTACCATTGTACTTCCATTCATGAAAAAGAAACTGGTAATACAAGGCTAATAGAGATAGGATATACAGAAGCAACAGCACATGCTAACTGCAGTGCTAGTTCTGCAAAAAAGGCAGGATACCAAAGGCAAAATGGGAAAGCCATTCTGGTTTGGTTTGGTTTTTTAAAAGGCTGACAATTAGCAGCTTCTAATGCTTACAGTTCTTTCAGAAAATATGAGCTAAGGCACCAGGGGAGTTCATGATGAACATGGATTACATCTATGTGTATGCTTGCATGCACTCATCTTTTTGCTATTTCTACTGTTCTAGGCATTCATGAAAATTCAGGAAGATCTGCCCATAGGCTTCACTCTGTAAACAAGAAATAGCTCTTATACATATTTCACCTTCCTCACTTTTCACTATAGTTCTTCTAGCAATCAATACAATACCAAACTCTTTGATGGGCACCTCTGGACCTTTTCTTGTAGCCAGTTACTTGGCTGCCTAAAATGTACACAGTGTTTCATTTCTACAATGAGGGATGTTATAGGTCAAGGCATTCTCAGAAACCTTTTACCTGCTAACTGCACCCTTATTCTTTCCAAAGTAACAATAATGTACATGGTATCTAAGCCTTTCCTTCTTTCTGGAACAGATTTTACTAGCACAATGTAAACCATAGCAGCAGCATTTTTACTGCCTAAGGTGTGAGTAACATACCTTTAGCTTCAAACACCTGTATGTGCATTGACCACAATATTCAACTTCTATCACTATTTTGGGAAGCAGCCCTGTCTGCTTTTGAGCCACTGTGTATTTTCCCAGTCCAACCTGTTATTCAGGACTGAATTAAAACAATCGGAAAAAAGCTATGCCCCTACCCATTTACTATAAAGGGGAATATAAAAGCGGCTATAATATAATTCCCTTTTCACAGAGGTGGGTGTAATTTGCAGACATAGGAGCCTACACAGATGTTAAATGTAGCAGCACATTGTCCAAACTCTATGGCATTACACAGTAAGTAAATAAGTAATAATAATAATAATATAAAATATCCATAGCAAGCATTTCTGCCATGTCAAATCTGGATCTATTCTCAGTCATTCTTCAATAACAAATGGATAAACAAATATCCATGAATAATTAACGTTTGATCAAAATGCTGTTAAACTGTACAATGGATGGCATCAAAATTATGGAAAGCAAAAGCAGGAACTTATGTAGGTTTATGTTTGCATATGTGAAATGATTGTTTTTAATAACCAATGTATAAGCATAGGTACAAAAAACAGGCAACAGAATTCATACTTAAAACTAAGCCAAACCATAGATAACTGTGAACAATCAAGCATGTCTGGGCCCAGAGGTAAAATAACAGCCACTTTGCTCTTCCCTGCTGCTTCAATACCCAAAATCAGCCCATGGTTTCACTTAGCATTACATGCCAATCTGAGCTCATGCTATGTATCTGCAAAACAATTCATGAATGGTGAACAAAGAGCCAATCTTGGCTACAACTTGTGGTTTGTTTGGAGTGGGTGAAACCATGAACACATATGTTCACACATATCACTAAGCCAAATCATGGTTTAGCTCTGGGTAGCATGGCAGCAGCAGGACTGGAAAAGAAGTGGAAAAGCCATGATTTTTGCTCCAGGATGCCTCATGATTGCAGTTTGCCTTAGTTTGCCTTAGCATTATGTGCAAACTGGCCCACTATCATAGCTACATTCTCTTTAGATGATTGTTTCACAACATAGGTTGAATCTGTAGCTGAAGCAAACAAGTGCTGCGTCTAGGATAGGACTAGGGATCCTTTTTGGTTCCCCTAGCCAGATCCTTCTCTGCTCCTAGCTTCACAAGGCCATATTTGACAGGTGGGACTGCCCACCTGTCAGTCACAGTGAAAACAAATGATTGGGTGTTCTGAAGTTGAGGCTTCAAAGCACAATGCAGGGCCCCATGTCATGCTTTGAAGTATCTTGAGGCTTTACCAGTGGCTGATGGGAAGAAGAGCTGAAGTCTGCTGCCTGCAGCCATCAACTGTGTCAGAGAGTTCCCCACAGGGATCGCGCTAGCACAGACAAGCCATTAGCAGATGAGAAGCAGAGCCAAAGCATGCTTTCTTCTTGAAAGCACACAATTAGGAGTGCACTTTGAGGCTCCTCATTTTGCACTTAGCAGCCACATCTCTGCCTGCACATGACGTCAAGTGTGGGGCAGATGGGCAGGGCTGGCTGCCCAATGTATGGCCCAAGGGCTAGAGACTCCCCCTCCCCTGCTCTTTGGAATTAACCTTGCCATTTCATCTTACCTGCAGTTGCAGTCTTTGCCGACTTTGATGTTGTAGAGTTGGCTGCATTCTTTGTCTCCTTATCTTTCTCCTCATTACGGGAAGATTTTATCTCTGGAGTAGAGACATTTTTGGCAGCTTTCTCCACGGACTCCTTCTTCTTTGGAGAAGCTGTTCTGGAAACTTTATCCAGCGAATCCTTCAAGCCAGCAGGCTTTGGTGAAGCCACCTGTTTTGATTTGCCGTCGCTCTTCTTGGAAGGAGAGGAAGACTTGGTCTTAGTGCCCTGCTTTTTCGTCTTTGTCTTTTCTTTCAGATCCTTCCTCAATGGTTTGCCTAAGTTCTGATCGATAGGCAAGGCTTCTGGGTCTACCATGGAGACGTCAGGGTGTCTAGGCGACGGACTGCGATCTTGCATGGGGACTGGCAGAGGGTCAATGTGTTCATATGTAATGGTTTTATCTGTTGGAATAGTCTCAGATTCATCTTCCGAGTCAATGTTAGCATCTGCTGTAATAGAAGGGCACTCTTCTGTTTCGGGCGGCACGTCTGAATCCGTCTGTGATGGGGCAGATTCGCTGACGGAGGTTGGAGGAGTTTCTCCACACAGGCGCGCTTGCTGTTTTCCCCCTGAAGGCGGCTGTGCTCCTCCAGACTGAGTTAACGGCTTCTCTTGCTCTTGAGACTGTTCTTCACTAGCAAACCATTCCAAGGGGTTAGGGTTGATAAAGGAGGGAGAAAGTTCTGTTTTGGGATGCTTGTATTCGCAAGATGTAACGAGGCACAAATCAACATCTTGACGGGTTTCTGGTTTTTCTGAAACAAAGTACTTATCAGCCTCATGGTGGTAGCTAGCAGTGTCCGGGGATCTCATGGCTTTCCCACTCACTTCGTAAGAGTAACTGACAGTCTCAGATGACTTGCTAGTTTTCCCAGGGGTCTCATAAGAATAGCTGACTGCCTCAGCAGATATGTGTGTTTTTCCAGTGGTCTCATAAGAGTAGCTGACAGACTCAGATGATCTGGTGGATTTTTCATAGGAGTAATCAAAGGCTTCTGGTGACTTAGTGACTTTCTCTGTTGTTTCATAGGAGTAACTATCAGCCTCAGGTGATCTGGTGGTTTTCCCTGTCGCAACATAGGAATAATCAAGAGCTTCAGGGGATCCAGTGGTGTGCTCTGTTTTGTCATAGGAATAACTAACAGCCTCAGGTGATCTGGTGGTTTTTCCAGTTCCATTATAAGAATATTTAAGATCTTCAGGCGATCTGGTTGTTTCCTGAATGTCTTCCTGGTCCGTAAAGGCTAAAAGCTCTTGGCTATGTTTTGTTAAAGGGTCTTCAACTATTGAGGTATGATAACCAAATGATTTGTCGGGGGACATGTGCAATGATAATGGAGGTGAGTGGCAAGCGGCAGTAGTTGTTTTCATCACAGGAGGTGAATCTGAAAAACCAGGTGAGTATAGAGGAGAAGATTCCCGTGGTGTTAGTGGAGATAAATCAGATTTTGGTGAAAGTTTTTCTCCAAGGCTGTTCACTTTTTCTGATGGAAATGCAGAATGTAAGGGCATATCACTAGGCTGAGTGACACCTGATATAGTTTCTTCTTGTAGTGGAGAACTTGCCTGTGATGGTGTATGAGCAGAGGAGGAAGAGGGCGAAGCTTCTATCTGAGATACTGAAATAATCTCAGAAATATCCTTGTCATTGCCAAAACATGCTTGTTCCACTGGTGATATTTTATTTGCAAAAGGGTGCTCCTGCATGTCTGTAGGGCTATAATCGACTTCAGTTGGACCATTTTCAGATATATGGTGCATAGTAGCACCTACTATTGGATGTTCAGGAGACTGTCTGCTGAAGTCCATTGCCAAAGACTGCTCAGGAGAATCTTGCCCAAATTCTACTGACATAGTTGATTGCTCAGGAGACCTATGATCTTGAACTGGTGTCCTTGATTTTGCTGTTTTAGGGGAGAAATCTGGGGGAGAAATGGACATAGGTCTTGGGCACTCCTCTTTAGATGGAGACATTTCTGTTTCCTGAAATGTTGTTGGTGTCTGAACAACAGATACAGAAAGAGAATCGTCTACTTCAGTAGAATGCGGGGATCCAACTTCAGCATGCAGTGAAGGAGATACATCATCAGTGGTTGGTTCTGGGAATGAACTAGTAGCGACAGATGCTGTGGAAACAGAGGCAACTCCTTCAATATGTGAGTAAGTGTCTTCTGCTACAACTTCATCAACAGGTGTTGCAGATTTATCAGAGACTGTACCTTCAGAGATCGACATCTTGGTGTCTTCTTTGAAACAACTAAAATGACTAATATCTACCTGTGTAGGAGAAACCTCTCCTAGCTTCCTTTCATCCAAAACCAATGAAGGCTGAGTTTCTGAAGTTTCTAAGTCATCCTTTTTCTTTTCTAGGACAAAGTCCAATTTTGTTGGTGAAAGCTGTACATCGTTTTCAACTTGCTGTTCTTGGAAAAGGTTTGTAGAAGCAGCATCAGAAACTGGGCTCTTCTGTGAAGGAGAACCATCTCTTTCACTCTTCTTTTCAAAGGGACTGTCAGTTTCTCTAGCAGAAGATATTACATCACCACTCAAAAATGCATCATAGGAAGACTCTGAACCAATCAGTGGGGGGCTTCGTAAAGGTGAGAGCACTTTTTCAGAAGGCAATTCAGAGTCAGGCACTGGTTCATCCATTGGGCTTAGTCTGTGTTTTGTAATATTATCTTTGGTATCACTAACTTCAAAGCTGAATGAAGCATCTGCTTTTCCAGTAGTTTCAGAAGGAAGTTGACTTGATTTTTCATCTGTGGGAGATTGATAATATGGTGTATGTCCAGCACTACCAGCAGCTGATTGGGAAGGGGACACCACTTCTAATGTTTTATCATCGGGACTGGGGCAGTGCTCTTCATGGGTTTCATGTTTTTCAGAGAGTGCTGTGAGAGCTGCAGGTTCCGATGTCACTTTAATCTCATTAGGAGTCAGTGAAAAGTTCACACTACGTTCACTTAGAGGTGTTTTAGCAACAGGTGACAGAGGGGTTGGACTTTCATCTGGACTCTTAGTTGGGCTATGCTTGTCATCCAAAGCTTCTGAAATTTCTAGTTTACTAGTACTCTTGACTTCACTTTCTCGTTGGCGGTACAGATCTTGGAAGGAAGATTTGCCAAATTTGTCTTCCTCTAAGGAAGAAGACGGTGAAATTGTAGAAGCTGAAACATTATAGTCTTTGCCCTCAGTAGCATCAGTTTTAGATCCTTCAGATAGCCCATTGAAAGCATCAGGAAGGGGAGAAAGTTTAGTCCTAGTAACTTCTTGAGAGTACAGTGTTGATTCATACTTGGTAATGTTAACATATTCTTGGGAAGGGGAGTCACTTTCCTCATTATTAGTCTCATCACTCATCACATCCCTTGGAGTTGACATTTCATCCATTGGAGTTGGCTCACTGGATATTTCAATGGTGGACTGGGTATAACCTGAAGTAGCAGTGAATTCCTCAGGCTGGTCTTCTCTGTTTTCTTCATCTGAAACAGTTGCTTCACTTTCTGAACCACCAGGTAGCGTTTCATCATGGATTGAAGATGCTGGTTCTTTAGCAGGAGATGGAGGTTCTGAGTACTTAGCTGGAGTGGTTAGGTGCATGCCATATTTATCATCAATCTCACCAGCTTCTGCTGCTTTGTCCACCACAGCCATAACATAATCCTCTTCAGCTTCTATTTTTTCAGTTTCATCTTCATCTCTGACATCCTCAGTTTTGTCTTCCTCCTCATTCTCTTCTGTTTCTGCCTTTTCAACCATTTCATCTACATGTTCTTCGTCTCGCTCTTCACCCTCTGCTCTAAATTCTGCTTTTTCATCATATCTCAAATCTTTAGCTTTTTCATGCTCAAATGCTCCAGCCATTTCTTTTTCAGTCTCCCCAGTTTCTATTTTATCCCTCAGGTCTTGTTTTCTGAGGCCTAGTGGTGCCTCTTCTTCCTCATTGACAACTTGTTCTTCGGCTTCCTCTGTCTCAGCCTTTTCTTCATAGTCCCCTGCCTCAGAAGATTCCTCGAGACCTGTTCCTTCATCCTCAAACTTTTCATTGTCATCAACCCTGTCCTTTTCTACAGGCTCCAGCTCTTCAGGAGTTTGTTCACATTCACCCTCAGGTTCAGTGGTAGTTATGCCTTCATCAGGAGAATCAGCAGGCCCTTCTGTTTTTTCTTTCTGAACTTCATAATCCTTTTGTTCTATATCAGTTAACTTGCCTTCTTTTTCTATTATCTCTACCTGAGGCTTTGTTTCCTTTACTACTTCAACTTCTTCAGCTTTTAGTTCTTCAAAGTCTCTGGTTAAATCTTCTGGTGAAGACATAAGGGACCTCTCCGCTTCGAGTTCTTTTCCAGCAGCTGCAACACCTACAGCTGCTACCGTGGCAGCGACAGCTCCCAGAGCAGCCACTGCAGCAGGCGTTTCGGCAGCCTTGATCTCTTTCTTTGCTGTCTTGCTTTTAACTTTTTCTTTTGGTTTCCCAACAAGCCCACTTTCTTTCCTGACAGACTCTTCCTTCTTTTGTGGCTTTGGCTTTGTTGTAGTCTTTTTCGACTCCGGCAGAGAGGCAGATGTTTTCTTTGTTTCTTTGAGAAGCTTTTTGGGCTCCTTCTTTTCTTCTTTTTTGCTCTCCTTTTTCTCTTCTTTTTTAGATTCTTTTGGGGGAGCTTCTTTCTTTGATTCTTTTTTAGATTCTTTCTTCACATCTTTCTTGGTATCTTCCTTTTTAGGCTTTTCCTCTTTCTTAGCCACTATCCTTTCTTCTCTCTTAGACACCTCTTTCTTTGGCTTTTCTTTCTCCTCTTGCTTTTCCTCAGATTTTACTTTCACTTCCTTTCTCACATGCTTCTCCTTTACTACTTTTGGTTTGACATCTGCTGCTTGTTTTTCAATTGTTTCAGATTTTGCCAGCTGCTGTTCCTTAGCTGTCAGATCCTTTTCTGTCACAGAAAGCCTAGTCTCAGCTTTTGCTGGTTTGTCCTTTTTTGTGGTTGTTTTTTCTTTACTTTCTACCCTTTGAGTCTTTTCAGGTGGGCTAGTCTTCCCTGTGTCAGACGCCTCCTCTTTTGATTCTTTTCTGACTGTCTTGCTAGACAGGGATTTTGCAGCCGGCTTAAGACTTTCCTTACTGTCTGCTCGCTGCTTCAGTTTAGTTTGTTTTACTGCTGGGCTCACCATGTTACCCGTTAGGTCTTTCTGTGTAACTGTTGGTTGCTTAAGAAAGTCTAAATGTTTGAGTTTTTCTAGTCCATCTAGTATGCTATATTGGGTACTGTTTCCTGGGAAAAGAACTCTGATTATTTTTTCAGCAGGGTTTGCAGGATGCCATACAATCAAGGATGAGATGGAAGTCAAATAGGAAACTGGGATGTCTACCTCCTGACCATTTGGTAGCACCAGCTCAGCTTTATCTTTGCTTGTACCCGTCCACTGATGCATAAAATATTGCATCTCTTTGCTGCTTTTGACTGGGTTGAGCACATACATCTCAAGCTTACCTACTCCCATTTTTTGAAAAAGGATAATTGGTTCAGTGCTGTTTGCCACATTTCTAAAAAGAGGCTCTGGTTTCACAGACAGCTTATTTAAGTACTGCAGGGTAAAGCAAGCCTCCTCTACACTTCTTTTTAACTGAAAATTAGGATCGGGGTTTCCTAGGCTTTCAGGGGCATTAAGGAATACAACTCCTAAATCAGGTGAAATTAGATTTTTCATCCAGTCACTGTTGGTAGTGGAGCCTTGAGACTGTTCCTCTTCTAATTCAGCTATTTTCCGTTGCAACATGCTATTAATCCCTGGCAGGTTATCATCTCCAATGTGGGTGAGCAGAATTGAATCCACTCTGTCCAAATGTCGAATGAGTTTCCAGAAACAAGATTTTCTTTCTGATCCCCCATTGATGAGCATGTTGAATCCGTTGACTGCAAATAATGCAGAATCTCCTCTTCCACCTGGGAAAATGTAACAGCAAGGTTTTGAAAGCTTCAGGAAACCTCCTGATGTTGGTGGCTCCAAGATATCAAAAGGTGATGGCACTTCCACTGATTCTGACAGGTACTCTGTGAATTCAGAAAGTCCTTCCATTTCAGGCAAGATAGAGGCAGAGTTTAGCTTAATGTTGATGAAATCTTGAAGGTTGTGTCTGTCTAGGTTTGAATTCTTCCAATCCCCTTCCTCAGGGCAGAATAGTGTTAAGCTCGCTTTGTTGGCAGGATGAGTCGTGCTCAATAACTCTCCAATCTGGGGTTGCAAAACATAAAGGGGAATGTTATGCGTCAATTTACACTAAATTGTAGTCACTTTTTATAAAACTAAAAGGCAGTTCTCAGGACTCCCTAAAGCCTCAAAAGAAGGAAGACTTCTTAATGTACTCTATTTGAAGAAGAAAGGCAGGACCGTGCTCAAATATTTTTTAAAAATACATTTCTCTTATTCATTCAGATTCCAGTAGCTGCAGTGAATTCTCCCCCAATGGATTCTCCATTTACTACAACAGAGGAAGCACTTGGACATGCATACCTGTGCACACATTGCTGTTTTCTTCATTTAAATGAACGAGTAAACTTGCATCTCAGGGTTGTGTGTGTAGTGCACACCAAGAAGTGGATTCAAGAGATAGTTTAGAGGAGGCTATGATTCAGATGACTGGCAGGTGGCAAGAGACATAGATAGTTGCAGTTGGTGGGGCAGGGCGGTGGCACTTACCTGATCTGCCACCAGTACTGCTGTGATTTAGTGGGAGAGAGAGGTACAAATGTGCAAGTAGGAATACAGGATTGGCTCTGTGTTCTTGCACCATGAAGACCTCATCACCGCCTTGCCCTTTTCCACCCCAGGGAGCCATGGTGCTGTTGACAGGTCAGGTGAGCATCGCTGCCCCATCCCAGAGGTATGCCTGTCCCAATCCTTGCTTGCTTTTAGAGGAGCAGTAAAACTGGCATTATTCTAGTGGGCATTGGGGGGTATTTATATTTCTTGTATTTCTGGTTGCTGCTTTTAGTATTTTTTCATAACTTTTTTGATCACAATAACACTCTCCCCCCCTTCTGCGATGCCCAGCGACTGATAATCAGAAGCACACTGCTTGTTTCTTTATTGCATTAAATAATTGCTTGTTGCTTCATTGCTGTTTGATTATTGTTTTATGGTTATAAGCTGCTCTGTTTATGTGTATAGAAAGGCAGGAGACAAATGCCATAAAATAAAATAAAAATTCAGTACACTAAAGGGATGGTTTAGATCAAGGAATTAATTGGTCATGCCAAGAATCCTGGCCTACAAATTTAATTAGCTAGCAGAATGGAAAAGGACTATAAATAACCACAAGCACATATTTATTTCCTTTGGAGATTCAAGCACTTGTTATGTATTTTAATATATAGTATTTTTTATTATTGATTTTGAAAGAAACTGTTATGAAAGTCATAGAGCAGATGTTTTGCTCCTGAGAAATAATCCACCCAACATCTATATAAAAAGAAAATAGTAACAAAATAAAATAAAGAAGACTGAACAGATGTTTTGTCTTCATATGTCACTAAAACTGCGTATATTACCATCTTATGGGATATAAATAGATCTTATCCAAATGTCAAGCAGAGAAGCCAAAACACTATTATTTAATAGAGTAGGAAACACTCAGGAGAATAAACACTGTAAGATACAAGAGGAAAGCCAATAAAAGGCACCAGGTTTTCTAGAATATAATCCAACAGAAGCATTTATAAGACATGATCTAGGTTTTTCCTTTAAATGTTATGACATATTGATAATGGAAGCCATCCTCATTTTTTAGTATGCAAAACTGGGGTATCAGCAGACCTGCAACTTTATCAAATTTCATTTTCTTTCAGTGTTGCTTCTCATTTTTTTCCAAAACAAATATGTGTATGTCCTTGAGACAGAATCCTGAAGTAGCCTGCCTCAAGGATTGCAAAGTGGACATCTGATAAAAGAAGTTAGCATATTAAATTAGAAAAAACTGGCCAGGGTCATAAAATAGGTGGCTGGGTTGTTTGTTGCTAAGAAGAGAAACAATGTGAGACTTCATGTCAAAGCAATCAGTATACCTCTTTAATAAGGTATATTTTCGTGGGCAATATTCCAGTAAGTAGCAGCAGATTGTCCAGCAGATTTATAGTTTGCATGAAGCTAATACTTAAAAAATGTTCTAGGAACTGTTAGGAATGAAGAAGCACGATGCAACTTCTTTTTTTTTTTTTTTTAAACTAACTTTGCAAGGTAACTTAAATATAGAAATCAGGCAAGGGATTGATTGATTGATTGATTGATTGATTGGCTGGTTGGTTGGTTGGTTGGTTGGTTGGTTGGTTGGTTTGTTTGTTTGGTCTGTTTCCCACAACCAAACCAGAAATGTTGAAGAGCATGCTGCCTTAGTTGAACTCATACAAACACACTTGGTGGGGACACAGGAGAGGGCCTTCTCGGTGGCTGCTCCCATACTTTGCAACTCCCTCCCTAGAGAAGCTAAACTGGCTCCTTCCTTGCTGTCCTTCCACTGGCAGGTGAAGACTACCTTGTTCCAGCAGGCTACTGGGAACTTACTGCTTTTAATGAAAGGTCTGGTGCCATACTGTTTTTACTGTAATTATCGGTATGTTTAAAACAGATTAAATATGCGTATATAGTATTAATACTATCGATGTTTAATTGTATTTTAATGATTGAGTTTTCTATATTTTTAGCGGTTCTTGTTTTTATCAGTAAGCCGCCTTCAGTCCCGTCATGGAAAAAGGCAAGGTATAAATATAATTATGATTATGGTAATTTCCTAAAGTACCCCATATGTTCCATAAGTATCCCAAATTATGGGACCAGATTTCTCTTAATATTGGTCTGACTGAGGCTTAGATCTGTTAAACTTTCCTTGGATTCATTCTGTGCCTATGTATCAGTGCTATAAAAATACATAATTCAGCTTGACAGTCTGTTTACGATGGGTTCCTTGCCTTTCAGGAATTTGCAGACACTGTACATTAATTGCAAGCCAACATAATGTCTAGAGAAACAGAAAGAATTAAGTACAGCCCTAGTGACTACTTGACAGATAGACCATCTCTGTAGATAGCAGATCTGGATTCTTTCAGTTTTGGAATGTTGATGTTTTGAATATTAGGGAGCAAAACTCACAAATCATGTATACTGTTGTCCATAGAACAAGATTAACAATGATGTATAGTGGGCTCAAGGTCCAGGCCACCACCATACCCTTTTGATTTAATTTATAATCTCTTTCAATCCCTCCTGGTTTCAAACAAAAACTCTGGAAATATCTGTGTTTGTATCTGTTGAAATTCCAGTGATTTGGGTTCAATTTCCACTTTGAGACATCAGTATTTAAAGTCCGGAATAAGCCCAAAATCCAATCAATTGTGAATGATGCAAATCATTTTTAAAGACAGATTTCCCTACAAAACACACATAAGTGGGGGGAAGCTGGGAAAGAATTACTTTCACATCCACCTTTTAGCTTTGTTTCAAACGACGTCCTGGGATGCACAGAGAAAAATACTTGGAAAAGGACCACTGTGTGGGTCATAGAACCTCGGTTGAGTGTCTACTTTGTAATATAAAGGGTTATGGTATAACTTTCCAAACATTTAACAAATACCTTGGGGAAATGCTTGGGGAGAGCACCAACATATCCTGATCCTCTCCAACTTTTTATTTATTGAACTTTATTATCCTCCCCTTTCACAGAAGTAATTCAAAGCTACTTACAATAGTAATTAAACAGTATAAAGGTAAAGGGACCCCTGACCATTAGGTCCAGTTGTGGCCGACTCTGGGGTTGCAGCGCTCATCTTGCTTTATTGGCCGAGGGAGCCGGCGTACAGCTTCCGGGTCATGTGGCCAGCATGACTAAGCCGCTTCTGGCGAACCAGAGCAGCGCATGGAAATGCTGTTTACCTTCCCGCCAGAGCGGTACCTATTTATCTACTTGCACTTGGACATGCTTTCAAACTGCTAGGTTGGCAGGAGCAGGGACTGAGCAACGGGAGCTCATCCCGTCGCGGGGATTCGAAGTGCCGACCTTCTGATCGGCAAGCCCTAGGGTCTGTGGTTTAACCCACAGCGCCACCCACGTCCCCTAATTAAACAGTATACCGTACGGTAAAACCAGCATAAAACAAAACAGGGGGAAATCTAAAACTCATTCATATTTCTTAAAAGGCAGGACTAAAAGATCCCACCTTCTGAAGGCTACAGTCAATTAAACACCAAAGGTGTGCCAGAATAGAAATAGTTTTGCCTGGTGCCTAAATATAAGTAATGATGACATCAGGTGAGTTTCCCTGGGGAGAGCATTTCAAACAGAGGAGCCAGCTCCTAGGGGCCAAGATCCCTTCAACACCACCTCCAAAAATATCTGAGCCCTCCCTCACTGTTGATGGGTATTGCATCCTGAAATTGATTGTGCAGGTGGGGCTTACCTGCCCCCCATATTACATTCAAGTTGGCACCCCTGATTCCAGAAGAGGGGTATCATATAATGAGCTGGTTCCCCTGATCACTGTGATGTGCCCCCAACAAGGGAAGGGAAATATGCCAGTCCTGGAGTAGGTAAACTTGTCTCCTCTCCAGCACCCCCGTCCCCATTTCATGCCCTGGCCAGCGTGAGCTTGGTAGGGCACAGGAAACAATAGCTGCTATGCCCCTGATTCCTCTCTGCCCACCACAGGATTGCTTTGTTAGTATGTTTGTTATTTTATTGCCACCTTCATTGAGAATGTTCAGCACATAAATCTACAAATTAAATGTGCAAATAACTAATATTGAAAAAGACATTAGAATAGAGAGTAGTGAAATACAAACCTCCTGGTCAGTGAAGATCTCAATAAAATTCTGAAATGAGAAGGAGCCTGATTGAAGAATGAGCTCGCCTGTATTTTCAAAACTCTGCCCAGTTAGTACCAGGAGTTTGTGTCTAGCAGCATCTGTGATCATTAAGCGCACCTGTAGAAAAGGATTAAAACAAAAAATGCCCTTAAAATATCTCCTGCTTTCTACAGGGACTATCACTTCTACTTGACCTAAATAAACATGCATGCAGCTGGCTTTGCATTTTATTTATCCCCAAACAGAGGAACACTAGAGATGGGGGAAGAGGGTTTGTAAAATATGGTGCACAACAGGACAGAACTCTATAAGCTCAGCTTTCAAGGCAGCTTACACTCAAACAAAAATCTTAAAAATCTATCCCAAAATGAACTATAACCAAAAATAGAAGCAGTAGCACAGTGAAAATGACAAAGTTAAACCTATCAAGTTGAAGCAGCAGAAAAACAAATGCAGCCTATAAACTGAAATCATTTAACATTTAGAAGGCCTAGGAAAATAAAAACAAAAACATATTCATAGCAGATTACTTAACAAGCAGAATGGCTTTCTTTAGATCAAAAGCAAACACCATCAAAAATATGTTTTCTCAGTTGCTCCTCACTACTGTATTACTATCCCCCATGCTCTGCCATTATTTCTCAAGTGTATTCAATAGACTCACTTTGTCATACACGAACTATTTCTGCTAGGTGAATCAACTGAATTCTCTCAAAATACTTTCTCAGCAAGCTATCTTTATCTGTATATAAACAGTCAAACAATCAAATGCTTTTTAAAAAAATAACCATGCCTTGAAAAAAATCAGGACTGCCCTGAATTTCTGTTCAAGGACTCACCTTCCACAGATAATTCAAGGGCATTCACTAAAACACATGGAACAGCAGAGAAAAGAAATCCCATTATGGTTTGTCACTAATTGTATTGGGATATAAAAATGTAACATTACCCTTGATGGGGTCAAGTCCATTTTCTGTATGCATTTTTTTAAACAAAAATAGAGAGCACTCAACAATCAGATGAGTGCCACTTAAATCTCACCTGTTTTAATTGCATTAAAACTATTAAAAATTGAATCATCTTGTTTTATTGTTTCCTGTGTTTGGCACAAAAGCTCTGGGAAAGTCGCCATAAGCTTTTGTACAAAGCCATTAGCTTTTTCAGCAAAAAAACCAGCACATTCACTTTGCTGATATTCCTGCACCCTGTTTATTTATTGATGGCTATAGATGGCATACAGGCAACATGTGTAGAAACTCTCTCTCTCTTTCTCCAGATACTGACTTAGAGAATGTTTATCTATTTGTAAACTGAAATATTTATGTCTGCTGCTATTAGAGGCAAGAAGTTGGAAGTTCTGTTCAAATAAGGAGAGTGAAAGGAAACACAAATTTTGGCTAAAGAAGTGCAAACAGATAATACAGATGCAAAAATAAAAATTGAGAAACATGTTGCTAAAAATATTCATACAAGCTAAAAAAAACATGTTTAAACACATCAGAAGCAAAACACCTGTTCAGTAGTAAAATCAGATATTTGGATAAGAAGAGAGTCAAAAGAAGCTGAGAAGATTGCAGCAAAGTATTCACTATAGAAGGTGTACAGCCTACACCGACCTTTTCAGGAACAGAATCTGAAGAGCTGATACGAATATTGGTGACAAGAGATGAAATTAAATACCTTATTGACAAGCCAAAAATTAACAAACCACTAGGTTTGGTTGATATCCACCTGAGAGTTCTCAAATGTACTAAGATTGGCCTCTGTACCAGCAGACATCAGTTTTTTAAAAAGGGAACCAGATGGATGTGCGAAGTTACAGAGCAGTCCGTCACCTCTGGTGGGAGTGTGTTCCATGGTCAAACAGCTCTTATAGGTTACAACATTTGGGGCTTTTTAGTTTCAAAAAATATGTGTGTAAGGAGGAACATGACAGAAGCTTATAAAATGGTGTAGAGAAAGTGATAAAATTTTGCTCCTTTCTCCTAACGCTAGAACTCAGGGTGATCCAACGAAACTGAATGTTCGAAGATTCCGGATGGACAAAAGGAGGGACGTCACACACCACATAGTTAAACTATGAAGTTCACTCCCACAAGTTCAACCATGGTTGTAATCAGTTTGGATGATTCTAAAAGGGGAACAGACGAATTCATGGAATAGAAGGCTCTCTATGGCTCCTAGTCAATTATGGTTAATATGCTATCTCCAGGATCAGAGGCCTCTGAGGGGAGGTTGTTGAGAAACAACAGGAGATGGCTATTGCCCTCACATCCTACTTGTGGACTTTCCATAGGCCTCTGGTTGCCCACTTTAGAAAACAGGATGAAGAACTTAAGTAGGCCTTTGGTCTGACCCAGCAAGGTTCTTGGTATGGTTTTGCTTCATAAAGAGGCAAACAGAACTTTGACAAGGAAAAACTAGATAATGGGAAGCAGAGGATTCTTATATTTTATTTTATTTTCAAAATAATGTCTATTTTCAAGACATTGGTGGGCCATAAAAATGTCAGCCCAGATTTCAGAGATGGACATCAATGTCCTGGCTCTTATGAAATTTATTTATTTTATGTCTGCTGTGTACAATGCATTCATTTATACATTATTGATGAATTTACCTCAGTACTGACAGCTTCATCGGAAGGGTTGATGAGGACTACAGTTTCTAAGACATCACTTCTGTGGTGAAGGATTTTCTGACCTGCATAAACAGAAGGAAAGAAAATGAATTGTAAGGTTTGCAGGACAGGTTTTTTTGTTTGTTTCCCTTAAGACAGTCTAGTTTCCTTAAGGATAGCTCTTCTAATAAACTCACTCTGGAGTCCTATCTTGCTTTTCTCTGGCATATGAAATACTAGTGTTTTCAAATAAGATTGAGCAAAGATGATAACATGAAAGTTCTGGGGGGGGGGACAACAAATCTGGTGTGATCATGTGCCACGTAAGAGACTGTTGTTGTAAATACTCAATAGTTAGCATGTATCTATTTTTCAATGTAATGCTCATCAGCCTTGGAGCAGCTGCCCACAATAGGCTTCTGCCATTTTCTTCTTCCTTTGTGGCGTTTGGCAGCATTCTTATTGGTGCTCCTTTCTCTGAGAACAGAAATGAGATTAATTAGCACTCGTATTGTGATTGTGAAGGGAATGTCATCCAGATACCCAAACGGCAATTAGTCCAGCACCCAGAAAAGAAGCCAGGCACAAAATTAATTTTTAAGGAATGAATGAATGAATGAATCAACCTTGACAAAAAGAGTGCAAAAACACACCCTACACACATACACTTTAAAAACCCATGAAAAGGAGCACAGCAATGCCGGATAACAAATGTGCCGGTGTTCAAATCAATTGGTGTAAAAGCTCTGACATTTTTATGGAATTTTTTTTTTACTTATAAACATTTTCTGCCACAGGAGATTCTAGTGTGAAATACGGGATCTGGGCAACTACAGAAGGGTTCCAAAAGCCAAATTAATAATAATAATAATAATAATAATAATAATAATAATAATAATAATAATAGTCTCTTGAATATAATTCACATACCTTTATATTTACACAATGCCTCAAGGCCACCTCTCCCCATATGAACCAATCTGGACCATGTGATCATCACCTGAGGTCCTTCTTCATATGCCTACTCTGTGAGAGGTCCAGGAGGCAGCAACATGAAAACGGGCCTTTTTGTGTTACATATCTTTAGGAACCAGGCAAAAACATTCCTCTTATCTTTGCCTAATTGAACAATCTATGCCCTTTTAAACTGTGGGGGGTATTGGTTTTGTTTGCTATTATGCTCTATATTTCTGTGTTTTTATATTGTAAACCAGCCTGTCATTTATGGATGAAGGGTGACACTAGTGGTCTCCTTCTATCCCATCTCTCAGCAGCCCCCTTTATACCCTGGTTTTTAGTTTCACCTCCATCCCCGTGTCTATTCCTCCCTGCTCCTTTTCTGCCAACCCCTACAACTCTGGAACAATGATGAAATACTAAACCAGATGGGGCCAATTGTTTCACAGACACATTATTCTACTGATGGCATTGTTGAGAGTTAGGTGTGATGGAACAACTGGACTGCCCCTTTTGCTCAGAAAGTTAATTTCCACAGGTCAGATTTTAACACTCTAGTCAGGCAGTCAAGTGACCTTTTACAATGTGATAGATAGTATGCTGTTCCTGCTTTATGGATCATTTACCGTGAAGGCAACATCATCCATTTTGTGTAAGGTTTGCATACTGAAATAATAAATGAAGGCATAGGTAAATGAAGGAAGAATGGCTCTGACTCTTCCTCTACATTGCTACCTAAAATAATGTATCTTCCATCACAGAACATGTATATTTTCAGAGCGGTCAAATGAGATGGTGCCATTAGCTTTCATGGCACTGAATGCTAACTCTTTACTTAAGTATTCCTAATTAAAATGGAATCCATAGAATTTTGGTAGATGTACTCTGAAAGATGCTCTTTGGTTTTTAAAAAAAATCATAAAAAGAGAAAAGTAGAATGATCAAGCATTTTATGATGTGCCCTTACTTGGCTATTCTGAATACTCATTTGCCTATAACTTAAGGCTGCAATTCTATACACACTCAGCTGGGATCAAGCCCGACTGAGCGCAACTGGATTTACTTCTGAGTAGACATGGATAGAATTCTGCTGCAAGTATTGCTTTTGATGGAATGAACAATATGTTTACTGCAGACATCACACCACAAGGGGCTTAACAGATGTCAGAGTCAGCAAAGCTCCCTAATGAATCTTCTGCTCACAACAAGTGAATAGAACTCTGAATAGTCAGCAGATTGTGAGTCCTCTATGTATTTGCAAATTAGCTCTGATGCATATAGACCCCCAACTTCCTCTTGCCTTGTAGTAACATCCTTCTAATGATATATAAAAATAAAGAGGCAAAAAATGCTTTGAAGGAAGCAAGAATTTCACATCCAAGGTTCCCGTTCATTCTCGGATGTTTTTAAACGGCAGAAATAGTGATGTGAGGGGGCAAGGGAGAAGAGAATGCCCTTTGAAAGAAATGCTTTGTGTAACAAAAGCAGCCTGAATATATTGTGTTAATGTTTTTAGTCAGAAGAGACCACTGGCCTTGAATCAATGTTACTGTTATAGAGGGAAAACAAAAATCCCATTTAGAGATTACATGCCACACCACGTGGAATTTATTTTTTCCAGACTGGGTTTTAATGAAAGCTTTGATCACTTCTGAACCTTTGTGGGGCATGAGCTGCCTTAGACCTGAGGTGCGAAACAGAAATTGCACAGTTCAATTGGAACAGCGGGGGAGAAAGTTGTAGCTCCGATGTCAGTACAATCAGAATGTTCACCAAGTATTTCTCGCCATTCAAACTCTATGGTTATGGATGGCTGATCTGTGGTTTTAAGACACTGAACAAAAGCATTTTTCCTGGTGTCCCCACAGTGCAGCTTCACAGACTTCAGCTAAAGAATTAGCTGGGGAAATCACTTGTCAGTGACAGGAAGCACTCCCTCCCTCTTAACCCCCTTCCCCTCCAGTCCAAATGGACAGGTTTTCCAATACTTCAGTCCCCCAGTGAATAAAAATAGAAAGCATGTATCTCACTGAGAGCCCAGCTCTTACTGTAGGTCAGAACAAGACAACTCAAGGAAAGCACTTATGGCGCTCGTGAATGGAAAAATAATGCAAGGCACTGATCAGCATAATAGGAACTAACTACCATACTGTGTCAAAACAATGAGCCATGCAGAATAGCCGCCTGTCTCCAATAACAGTCAGCCTTTTTCTGGACACATAATAGAATAACCCAGATTATACAGACATGCAAGCAAATGGCTCAATTGATAAGAGGTGCACACAATGTGAATAGTGATGGAAGTGCTATTTGCAGAACAGAGGCTCACATCAGGGTTTTTTTAAGGTTTTTTTTTTTAAGGCATACATGTGGGAAGACACAGGACAATTGGCAATACGACATTCACTGAATTTCAGGCCGATCTACAAGCTCATTAAATAAAAAAATATGAAATGTATTGGAGATAAAATACTTGAAATACAATTGACCTTATGCTTGCTTATCCAGCAGTAGGTTTGGCATAGCTGACTCTCAAGCTAAGTGTGCAGAGCACAACAACTTTCAGTTGGGCCAAACTATGAGGTCTTTCACATTACCCAATGTATCGCCCGCACATCTTCCTTGCAGTGGAATAATATTGAAAGGGTTCACAGACATGGACAACAAGAGGCTGCGTGCGGCTATCCCATGAGCCAGGAATCACGGGCAGCGGGAGGAAGGATCCCCCAAAAGCCGCGCTCCCTTTAAAGAGCGTGCGGAGTGTGTGTGCGGCTCTTGGGGGCTTTTCCCGGAGGAGGGAGGAGGGACTGATGGGCTGCCCTTCTCCCTCCTTGCGGAAAAGCCCCCAAGAGCCGCACACATGCTCCACGCTGAGCAGAGCCTCCTGCCTACATTCACTCCATAAGACGCACACACATTTCCCCTTACTTTTTAGGAGGGGAAAGGTGCGTCTTATAGAGCGAAAAATACGGTATACTATTCCCAGGGGTGGACTTTGGTCTTTCAAATTTCAACGGCATCCTGTGCAAGGCCAAAATTTGATGCCCCCGCCTTCCTTTCTGCTCAATTCACTACGACACAGTTGAGGTACTCTGCATTGCCCTTTAGGCTCAGCACTCAGTGTGGTGGAAGCAGTCGTGCTACCCTAAATCGACCTCTGGCCTAGAATTATTCTGCAATTCTACTCTGTTATCTGCCCTGGGAACACAAAAAGTATATTGGCAGTGCAGAGTATAAATTATATAAATAAAAACCCAGTCAATGTTGCTTTTACATCAATAGTTGTAACAATTCCCTGACACTGTGGTTGTTTTTCAACCATATCTAATACTAAGCAGAATTAGAATCTATATAAAGTATATATACATGTGATTAGAAGTTACAAGGCACAATAAACGATCTGAGGAAATGTAGCAATACAACAAGAAGTTATTGAACTGTGCAAGGTGTAGTGAAATTATAGGAGAAAAATAATAAATAAAACTCCCCCATGCTAGGCTGGCAAAATAGCAGATATATGGTTCTTATGATTTCCCAACAAATATAGTCCTGGCCAGCTCCTAAATGCATGTTTTCTCTGCATATTGAAATAAGTGATAAGCTTTGCCTTTATGAACCTGAATAAAACAAAATGAAACAAAGTTTGTGCAATGCAAACTTAAGCATTTTTAATCAGAAATAAGATCATTTGAGTGAGGCTTAGGCTGTATACACACTATTATCTTCAAAGTACATTTTTCTCCTCAAAGAATTCTGGGCAGTGTGGTTTCTTAAGGGTGCTTGGAATGGCAACTCTGTGAGGGGTAGTAATAATAATAATAATAATAATAATAATAATAATAATAATAATAATAATAATT
Source organism: Podarcis raffonei (assembly GCF_027172205.1). NCBI lineage: Eukaryota > Metazoa > Chordata > Lepidosauria > Squamata > Lacertidae > Podarcis > Podarcis raffonei. The sequence goes on from NC_070612.1 coordinate 30,713,821, forward strand.
TATTATTTATACCCCGCCCATCTGGCTGGGTTTCCCCAGCCACTCTGGGCGGCTTCCAAAAAAATATTAAAATACTATAATAAATCAAACATTAAAAGGTTCCCTAAACAGGGCTGCCTTCAGATGTCTTCTAAAAGTCTGGTAGCTGTTGTCTGGTAGGGTGAGCTACAGTGCCCAGAATTTATTGAGGGAATGAATGTGCTTCAGATGTGCTTTAAAAGTATAGTGTGTATACAGCCTTAGTTTCTCATCTTCAGGTGGCAATGGGCCTGGGAACAGCTATTAGGTATCAAGACAGTGATTCACCTTGAGCAGTAACTATGCCAACTAGTCATCTTGTACAGTATATGATGACTGCATGTCACACTAAGTTAAAGAAACCTTTATTTGAACTTATAAGAATGATGTGAGACTGCCCTGATATCTGCTGCTATATTTTAATAGGTGTATGGCTGTCATCTACTCCTAACTTTTAACAAGGGTATCAGCTGCCTCAGCTGCTAGGGATTGTTTTTATTATTGCCTCTTGACTTGAATACTTTGGGGGCTATTTTGAACACACCGAGCATTTTCCATGAAAGCCTCTGTAGTAAACTGCATGACTTAAATCAAGTTGTGGGTGTCTAATGGTGTTGATTACCAGAATAATTGTATCAGCTTTTCTCACTAGGTATTGATTTGTTGTATCATTTGCCAATTTTATGTGACATTTAATTTGCTGTCAAACTACTGCCATTAATCAACGACGGACAAACATCTGACCTTTTACCCCCATTATTTACCATCAGGGACAAACTTCTCACAACTGCCACATTTATCACTCCTTGAAATGCACAGCTTCATTTTTTAATACTGCTGGAAGATGAAAACAACAACCGCAACAATTTCAACAAAAGTACAGTATAACAAAACCAGCAAACCCAGTACAATGTTCTTCCAGTGATGCTTAAAAAGAAAGCAAGAGTCACAAGCTAAATGAAATTAAGCACATTGGAGTTTTGTTTTAGTGGTGACTAAAAAAATACTTTTGCTGAATTGTGCCTTCCTCCAGTAATATATAATTAGTTATGGCTTACTTTTTATATTCCAAATACACATCAAGTAATGCATTTATTAGAACATTTATAATGTAATTAGTCTTAATAAAGGCATTTTGTTACTGTTGATTTTGATTTTTTTCCACTTAAGGAACCAAAGCCAATGTTCCACCTAAGTAAGCTATTTTTTTGTTTTGTTTACTAATCCCCCCTCTTTTTATTGCTAATTATTTTGCTCAATGCTATGTTCTGATGAAGTGCTTTATGAATTTTTTGAAACAGAATAAATGAAAAGAAATGTTTACAAACAATATGGTCATCTTATTAATGATGCATTCACCAACAGATTCCTATGACATTTCACAGAAATAATTTTGATATGACCACTGTTTTTGAAACAACAGTACTATCTCCTGAGGGACTAGCATTTCTTCCAGAAACAAGATGTTGTGGTCTGAGTGCTGGGGAAATGCAATATCCTAGCAACAGAAGTGCTTCTTCAGATGAAAACATCTGTATCTTAGGCAATCAACAAATCACAGCAGCACATTTACCCTACAACAAAGTACAGTACTTCAAAAGAACATTAAACTCCATTTACAGGTGCAATCCTTTTGCAAGATCTGTCAGGATGAGCTTAGGATGCAGTGGATCTCAAGCTCAGCTGGCATTAAGTCCCCAACCCCAACCCTGTTTCAGCCAAAGATAACTTTCTCATCCTGGCTCAGCTGGTTGAGCAAAGGCTGGCGTAAGCCCCCCAAAAGGGGTGCCCCAGAGGGAATGGGCAGCAGGGACTGAAATTGGATTCTGTTCAGCTCAGTCATGTCACCTGCAAAAAAGGGTGTGCGTTTAAGTCAAACATTCTTTTAAAGGCTTGGGTGCAAGTTTATGCTGGTTTAATTGGCGTTGGCTTGCTTTATGCCAGCTTTTTGTCTAAATGACTGCTCCCTACATCTCTTCCAAATATTCTTCAGAACCTCTTCAGGTCAAGTACACCTAGTACTTTCAACTGTTTCTCATAGACTGCCCTCTTATGGGCAACAGTCCATTTGTCAATGGACACTTTGTCAATACATGACCTGACCAGCACAAAATTGAGATGAACAATTGTTTTCCATGATAGGGACACAATACTTCTGTTAATGCAGCCCAGAATTGCATTAGCTTTTTGAGAAGTTGCATCACACTGCTGGCTCATGGTCAGCTTATGGTCAGCTAAGACAACTATATTCTCTTTACATGTACTGCCGCCAAGCCAGATCTCCCCAAACCTTTGCCTTTGTTTTACTTAGACCCAACACGTTTCCCACAGAAGCCTTCATTGGCATTCACAGGGACCCTGCCCTCTTCTGAAATTAGACTAGAAAGAAACATTAGAATACAAACCCAACAGAATAGGTTGTAGTGTGTGCTTGATATGTGTATGTGATCCCCAGAAATGTTTCTCCAATATGAAATTTTGCCAATGAGTCCAAAAAGGTTGGCAACTCCTGGTCTGAGTGAAAACCCTAAACTGACTGGGAGGCAGAGTCTGTTTTAACATGTCTCTTGTCTTGTTGTTTTTTAACCTCACATTAGCAACTTACATAAATAATGCATTCTAGTTTATATTTTTTAGTATTCCTTATCTAAATGCTTTTCAGAAGCCTATCTGTCCCTTGATCATAACCCTCTGCTGAAGACTGATATTCCCAAATCAAAAATATTTTCCCCCACTTTGTCTCTGAGAATGTCTTTCTTTTGGGAATCGTTGCATGTCTGGATGTTTGCCCAAGATGGCTCTAGGGATTACTTCCTTAAATGGTTTAGACTATAAGGTTTTCTGTGACAGTAGCAATAAAAGGAATAATAGCCCCCCTCCGAACAAAGATGAGGTAGGGGGGAGTCAAAAGTCTCTGGAGGGAAAGTGATGTGAATAGCTATATATAAATTTTCAAATAAAAGACCTCATGCGGTGGCACATTTAAACAGCTGAAATAATAAGACTGATAGGGACAGATGTACAAACTGGCTTTAGTGTAATGATCTCAAAGAACTACACAAAATTTTATTCATCTTCCTTAGAGATTTTGCATGTGTTTTGAGAGAACTTGAATTCAAATTCCTGCAGTTTCACAAACGTCTTCTTACTGAGAAGTCTTTATGATTGGAAAGTTTCAGTAAAATAACACAAACCTAGTTATTTCCCTAAAATATCAAGTACAGACAGATTTAACTCCCCTCACCCTTATTATTATACGAGAAATATCAAAATCACTTACATAAATTTGTTTTTATTTCTTAAATCTGTATACCACTCTTCATCTTAAGATCTCAAGGGGAGGTTCATAACATAAACATACAAAAATAAAATCACAATATACAAAACAAGAACAAAACAAAAAAGGACATGGAATGTTAATCAGCCAAAGGCCTGGCTGAAGAACATTTTTGCCTGGCACCTAAAGATATGCAATACTGCCCTCCATCCAAGGATCACAGAGTGGGTTTACAGTATAAAAACAGAAAAATACATAACATGATAACAAACAAATCAATACCCCCCAAAAAAAATTAAAAGTCCATATAGTGTTTAATTAGCCAAAAGTCTGAGAGAAGAATGTTTTCACCTGGTGAGATGCAATGAAAGCGCTAGGCGAGAAGATGGTTTTCTCAACTAACCAGAGTTTGTGATAAACAGCAATCATTGGTTTGACACACAACAAGCCAAGATTAGCAGGAAACTGAAAATAAATACTGGCAAAGAGGAGGACACAGCACAAGAGCCTGATTCCATGGCACTGTGTGTGTGTTCCAGAACTTGCATGTAATGCTAAACCACAGTCTTCCCCAATTGTATGCCCTCTAGTCTATAACTCCCATCAGCCAAGCCAATACGATTAATTGTCAAGGATTATGGGGGCGTTGTAGTCCAAAACATCCAGAGAGCACAAGGTTAAAGCAGGTTGTAGTAAACCATGGTTTAGTGTTGCAGGCAAATATAGCCAATGTAAGAAAATTTATTTTCCAAATTCAAGCTCCAACAGATTGTAAAACAACAACATTGTGTGTGCTTATGTGTACAAAGCAATGAAGAAATATTTGTGGTTACTACAGGCTGCAATTTCTAGCCTTCCATTAATGAGGCCACATGGCTCTCATCTGAGGTAAGACAAATATAGGGATGGAAGGAAAGCACAGCTCAAACCAGACTTTTCTCTTCTAAGCAGCCTATAGTGAATAGAGTATCATTATCATAGCGTAAGGAAAAACTTATGGGTTGTATCCAACTAAGTTCTATTCAGAGCTGACCTACTAGAATCAATGTCCAGTAATTCCAAATGAACTACTTTGAGTGTCTAGCATTGTACACAACCCTGTACCTTTAAGCCTAGACATAGTTCAGATTTCCTATATTTTATTTTATGCCACCAAATTCCTTGGTATCATACACAAGGTTAAACACTAAAAAGAAAAATGTTTCTAATCTCAAAAAAACCAAAAAACCACAATCCACCCTTCTACCACTGTGAACAGGAAAAGCACTGGTCTGCCCTAAAAATGTTTATAGGACTCTTTTGAAAAATCTGTTGTCTGTGCTTCTACGTATCTAGTCTGTCCTGCTCATTTTTTAAATTCTACTGGCTTTAAAGAGTGGGTAAATCATAAGAAAAGAACCATGGATTTGATCCCTGGCTAGCACCATTTTGCTGCAGGTGTTACTTTATAATAAAAGTGAAATGTTTTTCTCATTTATTAATAAAATGGTACAGACATAAAAAGTTATTTGTATGCACCCTTACCCCCTACAGTTCCCGCATCTCCCAAATTATGGACCCCTTCAGGTATCCATGAGATATTGATTATTCTTGCTTTATATTTCCTTCTTCCAGAGGCTTCCTCAAAGACAGCTCTCTTCTGACACATATGGATCTCCAAAATCCATTAACAGCCATCAGAGACAATTCTGCCTTATTAAAAATGCATTTTTCTTCTTGCAACCTGCTAACTGGAGCTCAGTTGAATTCTGCAGGTCCCCGCTTCCCCTTCTGTGGGCAGAAAAACTGACAGAATATGTAATTTTATTTCTAAACTGAATTCTGAAATATCCACATGTATAAAGGACAGCAAAATCCATCTATAGATTATGCTCTTGGGAAGAATGAAGACTATCATAAACAACATCATTTACAAGGTACTTCATAGGGAGAAATAATCCCCCACCTCTTAAAAAAAAAAGGCAGAGAGAATGAATCATATTTATAGAACTGGATTTGTGGACCATTTACTTCAGTGTCATCCATTAAATTCAGAGTTGAAGTATTCCCAGCACATGTTTGTTCAGTCTCTGCCTGAAGACCTCCAGCAAAGAAATGAAGTACTAACAAGAATTATGTGAAAGAGTTGGTTCTATCATGCAACAGCAAGCTATCATTCAGATTTGGAACACATTTTTAAAAGAAAAGCCTGGCTAGCTTTTCAGATACCTTTTAATACAATAACTTTTTTAAAGAAATGCCTGAAGTAACTGATATTATAGTTTGAAGTCTTGTTTATTCTGTTAAATTTTAATCCAAGAAGACCAATTTATCCTAAATAGAACCCAATGAAGCATGTGGGGAGGTTGTTCCAGTGCAGTGTGTGGTGTTGGGAGCACAGGTTTGGCTCTGCTTTCAAGTACTGCAGCAGGATACGCTCCCAGCACCTCTCCCTTAGTGCAAAAGTATGGCAACTTTTAAGATCTCCAGTTCTGACTTACGAAGAGTTTGCATAGTGCACCTGCTTGCGTAACACTACGCTAAAATATAATGGAGCATTAAAATATGCCACCTTACTTTGTTTACGTAAAAAAAGATACACAATGTGTTTCACTGCAAGTGTATTATGGTTATCTGGGAAAACTATGGCTTGCGGCTCCGAATACACATTCGATAAGGTTGCACTGGTAAATATCTGGCATGAAGAACATACTATGTCACTAAAATGACTTGTCTTCAAAATTCCAAACAAAATTGCCTGGCAAACTTCATTTTGTGTCAATTCAGTTAAAAATTTAGGGAGGGATATTATCACAATCAAAACCAGCAACACCTGCATCTTCTTCTCAACATTCCATTTAAGCATTGTCTTTTTCCTTTTTGTCAGTGGCAATCCAGTCTTTAAAAATTCAGTTTCATATACCTCTTTGCTGCTTTCTCATATTGAAACACTTGGCTTCATGCTGTATAAATAATATATCATAAAGCCCCAGAAGGTTTCTCATCTTTTTAATATATTTATAAAGGCTTCCTCTCTCAGTGCTTACAGAACATTATAAATTGATTTTCTGACTTGCTTAGAAATACATGGGATCACTTATTTGCATTTTCCAATATTTGGTTTCAACCAAACCGCTCACCTAAGCAATTTCTAATACCAAAAGAGGACTATTGGTAGACTTCTTAGAAAGAAGAGGCATGCTAGTCAGTTTTAGTGAAATGCAAACTGGTGTCTGAAGGAAACGTATTTTAGAATCTAAAACTGTATTACATAGACTTTAAGCATTAACTTATAACAGTTCTGAGGAAACTGCATAGTGTGTTTTCTATTTCATCTTTTGTGTAGGCTAATAGCAAAATGTTCCCAACATTTGACTTATTTAAAAAAATAACTCTGGCTGAATTTGAATAGTCCATCTCTAGTTATGTTAACATAGCTGATTAGATATCTATTTTATATGCCTCAGATATCTTCTTATATCTGAGTATCATATTTAGCCATTTTTTCACTATCCCATTGATGTCCACAGAATGGAAGATGGCAGGACCCCCATGGATGTACTCTATGGGAAGCTGGTTTCATGCACCAGGCCAACTGGCAGATCAATTATGTGTTACAGATATGCCTACAAACATGACGTGAAGGCTGGCAACCCTGCCATTTTCTAAGGGAAATTGTAAAAAATTACACTGCCAACCTGGGTTGCCATATGTCCGTATTTTCCCAGATATTTCAGCTATTTCCGCTTGGAGGCTGTTTCCAATGGCCAATTCCTAGCTATGTCCAGTATGGCAACCCTATAATAAAACCACACCTAACACTTTCTACAGTGGAACCTTGGGTTGCGAACGTGATCTGTGCGGGAGGCACGTTCGCAACCCGCAGCGCCGCATCTGCGCACGTGTGGGTTGCGATTCGGCACTTCTGCGCATGCGCAAAGTGCAATTTAGTGTTTCTGCGCATGCGCGAGCGCCGAAACCCGGAAGTAACCCGTTCTGGTCACAGCTGTCAACTTTTACCTTTTCTTGCGAGGAATCCTATTTGGAATAAGGGAATTTCCCTTTAAAAAAGGGAAACGTTGACAGCTATGGTTCCAGTACTTCCGGGTTTGGCGCGGTGCACAACCTGAAATCACATAACCTGAAGCGTCTGTAACCTGAGGTACCACTGTATTAGGTTTAAATGTTCTATGTGACCTGGTACATAGCTGTTGTAACATTATCAGAACTCACGCTACCAAATATTTTATTTCAATTCTAGCAGAATGTGGAAGAATTATCCTGGTCATTGAAGTATTTCTGCACTGATCATTCAGAATGTTCAAGATACCAAAATGGGAAACAAGCTTTTTTCAGATATCACCATTTCAAGGCTGCTGTCAGAGATGTTCCTTGTGTTCTCTTAAATAAGTGTTCTGTTAAATAAATCCAATATAGCAATTATAGCCCATTTTACTTCCGTATTAGCTTACCCTTTCCTAACTCTTAGAAAATAAAATACGCTAATATGTAAAGGAGGATTTGGGGCTCTAAATTGCATAGACCTAAGTATTAAACCTTTTAGTACATTACGGTAACAATTTGCATTTCAAAGTTGACACCTAGCATCTAAAAACCGGTGTCATAGTTTTTGTACTTTACAAAGAGGAACATTTGCCATGTTTTCTTTCCACTGGTTCTTTCAAACCTGTGAAAGTAGTGTTCAGTCATGCAGGTTGAAAGAGCCTCTACAGTACAACTTAATCCTATTTGTTCTACTCGGGCACACAGAGATATTGCCCTCTGTGATTTGCTGTACTTCTTAAGGAAATTATCCTTCCTGAATGCCAGAGGGGAGGAATGAAATTTCATTGAGTTATCCTATGGAATTCTGTTGTGTGCTTAGTACAAGCAAAATTAAGTTGCCATATTTGGCCTAGTTGTGGCAACCTAATCTCATGCAGAATGAGAGCTAATAACAGGTCTTGGCTAATAAACAAAAACAAAAAATCGGCAAAACATTTAAATAATAAATAAATAAGCAAAAAAAGTGGCTTGTTAATCAAAGAGAAAGTGAATATAGGATGAGACTCACTCATATAACCAAAAAATGGCAGGCCCACAATAAAATGCAGATCTTTATTGGGTCCAAATGCTGTGTTCGTTTTACTAGATAACATGACGCCATAGGAAAGAACAGGAACTTTTTCTCATGGATAAAAGAAATGCAAACTCTTTTGATTTACCTCTCACAGAAATACATTGGCCAAATGGTGAAATGTATTCTGTAGCATACAATCTATAGCATACAATCTGAAGAGAAGTCATTCTGAACCATCTTCTGAGCTACTGTATTTTCAAATAGATATGCTTCCATGTCAGTCTATTAAGTCTGAAATCCAAAATCCTTTAAAATTGTATCCATGCATTTCGCCCCACAAGATTCATGCATTGTGTGTACATAGCTCATGTGCAGCTGCTGTTGAAGACTGGACCTGAGTCTCTTCTTCAAGAATAGTAGTGGAGTGGCACCTTCTGAATCCACTTTCACAAAGTTCCTGCCTAAAGAAGAATCTGTTGCTGTTATAGGCTATCAGCACAGAAGTCCAAAAAAGGCATGTGAACTACTTGGGGATCCAATGTGGATTGAGTGTTGAATACACACACTATTATTTCATATAACAGAAAAAAACTGAAGCCAGGTTACACTAACCATAAAGCTCTGTGAAGATGGTATGAGAGCACTTTCAGGCCTCCAGGATATTTAATGATGACTGAAAGGACTCTAGTAACATATTAAAGGTAAAGGTAAAGGTACCCCTGACCATTAGGCCCAGTCGTGACTGACTCTGGGGTTGCGGAGCTCATCTCGCTCTATGGGCCGAGGGAGCCAGCATTTGTCCACAGACAGCTTCCGGGTCATGTGGCCAGCATGACTAAGCTGCTTCTGGTGAACCAGAGCAGCGCATGGAAATGTCGTTTACCTTCCCGCCGGAGCGGTTCCTATTTATCTACTAGCACTTTGACGTGCTTTTGAACGGCTAGGTTGGCAGGAGCTGGGACCGAGCAACGGGAGCTCACCCCGTCGCGGGGATTCGAACCGCCGACCTTCTGATCAGCAAGTCCTAGGGTCTGTGGTTTAACCCACAGCACCACCCTCGTCCCTAGTAACATATTAGGCCTCATAATTAGACCTCTAAGCAGCATGCAAAGAAGTGAAAATGAGTAAAGGGGTGCAATGCTGCAATTGTATATCCATGTTTCTTTCAAGAATGCAACCTGCCGCTCTTAAACGTGTAACACTCAAATTGTGTGTTGGAGCATATTAATACGCCACAAACAATAAAATATATGCATAATTTCATTTTCCTGTTGTTGCCAACTTCCAGTCAGTCTCCACTAAGACCGATGGGCATTTTATTGAAAAAAAGAGAAAATTTAAATGGGTACTATTCACAAATGGCACAAACTAAGCATACTAAGATTTCCGTACTGGCAAACCAAGTGTAGCAGCCCCAAGTGCATTTAGAATTTTTTTTCTGAAAATGTCTCTAGCACAATTTTTACTGAAAGTGTCAGTTCATTCATATCAAAGGCAATACATAAGGTTTCTGAGAATTTTGTTTCAATGCTTTCTCCTTTAGGGCTATAGCTTAGTAAAAAAAAAAGATTAAATGTGCATGGATACCCTATTTAGCTATAATATCATTTTTTGACAGCATCTTGGGGTTTAAAAAACTCCACTGAGATCCTGGATAATCTTTTACTAGAAAAGGTTCAGAGAGCATCAGATGTCTATGGTATTACTGTCAAAAGCTGTAATATAGCTTCTGCATAGCCTTCTTTGTAAACTTAGCAATGTTAAGCATTTAATATATAACTGATGAAAAAACACCAGTATTCTTTGCAGTAATGCATATATCAGGGGGAATCAGACTTGCTCATTAATAAGACAAATACTTGTATTTGTTTAAAAATTAACTTTCACAATACATTTAGCTTTCTTTATTTATTTTAAATGTAATAGTTCATTAGTTGTTGCTTTCCATAAGCAACATTCTGAAGCAAACAAGGAGGCGGAGTTATTGTTTTGTTGTTTTGGTTTAATTATTTACTTGTGTTTTATTTTTTAATACTGTTTTATTTATTTTCATGGTACAGAAGATAAATTTTGAGAAAACAATTGTTACAACAGTAAACAACAAGTAACTTGTCCTGATAAAAAGATCTTTGAATAAGGGCAGTATATAAATTTAATTAAATAATAATAATAATAATCCTGTATATCACAATCCGCTTCCCTGAGCTGCACCAAAATACTTATAGCATTAGGATCAATGACCAATCAAAATATTTGTATACATTATCATACAAATTAAGTGATTTATTCTCAAACAAGTGTGGCAAAGATTCTAGCCACAGAAAGGCATTTATCGTACCAAACTCATAGAACAGATTGCATCCTTGTGTGAAAAAAACCCTTATAGTAGACTGGAAGTTTTCCCTAGAGAGGCTTTAGAGAAATGAAAGGGTCCTTTTCCCCACAAGAAATGTGCTTGCACACAACAATAGCAGCAAAGTTGCAAAGTTGGCATACCCAGGCAAAAGGGTGTGGGGATCAATAACAATAAAAAGCAGTGAATAGGTGTTCACAGAAGCTTCTCTAATACATTAGTTCCCTGTGGTTTTCTCTTCCTTTCTCCACTTAGGACTGCCAGCTAAATGCTTTAAATGGTGGGTGGGTGAGGTGATGCCATTTCTTGGAAGTAATGATTAGAAATCTCTTGTCATCATTATCATCCAGCAGCTACTTAAGAGAAAAGAATGAGGGACCAACTGTTTGCTGCAACTTAGAGAAGAAATATTATTTGCCCTATTTGGTCATCTCGTCTCCCACTGTGTTTAAGTAAGAAAGAGCCATTAAATTCAAAACTGCACCAAGAGGTTCCAAGATATTCCCCTTGGAATGTTTGTCAACTGAGGAAAAAGCTTGCATCAAGATATCACAAACTATCTGCTCATATTTATTCCAGCCCCCTGAGGTCAATTAACAGACAAGGCCAACAGCATGGATGGCATTGAAGACTGTGCCCCAGAGGAATGCCGAATAATTTGCCAGCATCCTACTGGAATCAAGGCAAACAAGTTTTACTGGGGCTTCACTTGGCTCCTCTGTGATCTAGCAGCCACAGAGGATCATGATTTTCCTAGATGTTGCTTCATTTTAATTTTAATTTACCTAGATTTTAAGTACAGTATAGAGAAATTGTGTGTAGTATTATTTTTGTCAGGTGTGATATAGCATATGTAGTGTTATGTTTCAAAGCACTTGGTCATCCTGTTGAAACCAAATGGAGTGAAAATGAATCTTGCTGGTATGATAATTTCCGAGGCAAAGCACAACCCATTGATGCCAGCATATTCAAATTCAATTTGATTTAGATATCAATCAAAGTCCGTGATATCATGAGGACCTGTTTTATATAAACAAGGTGAGGGTGTTAGCAGTGATTTTTCTGCTCAATTCAAGAAAGAAACAAGTAACCATTCAGTAAGCTAAAATCCTGAAAGTGTACAGCTGCAGTCTTCATTTTTTGCTCCCAAACAAGCTTGCACAAGATGCACAAGTGTAACTGCAGCGTCACCTGTACACATATATAGCGCTATGATATAGAAATATTCAACAATCCAGGAAGGACACATTGAGATCAAGAGCAGCAATGAAATGAACAGCAGCAAAGGGATAATGGAACAACAAGGGAGCAATTCAAACCCAATAGAACCCAAATGTTATGACCCACAGCAAAGATGTTCCTTTTCTGATGTACAATAGGGTACAGTTTCTGTTTTCATAAAGTCATAGGGAACACGAGAGTCATTTAGTCCAACCCCCTGCAATGCCAGAATCTTTTTGTCAAACATGGAGCTCAAACCCACAACCCTGAGATTAAGATTTTCATGCTCTACCAATTGAGCTATCCAGTTAAGCTAAATAATTCAGAGAAAGGTGAAAGGTTAAGAGGACAGAATTCCTTTTTCATTTCAGAGCTGGCAAAAAAATATCACTTTTGAGATGATCTCATCGTATGAGTAATGCTCCCTTGTCATACAAAAACTTTCAGACTCTGAACAACTGCTTTCAATTTCAACAAAAAATAGCTGAAAAGGGAATAGGAGTTTCGTTACAAAACGGCAAGATATTCAACCTGGGTTTATAAATCGGAAGCCACACATTACAGTAAAAATACCTTTCAGGTACTTTTGAAGTCTTACAAAGAAAATGTGAGTGTTGCTGTGGGTCTTGAATTAGTTTATTTTAATGAGAGAAAGCAGTATTTCAAAAGTAGATGTACTGCATTAATCTGAATTTAAGCCCTTGGGCTATATTAGAATTCATATCCCTAAATGTCATGCTGAGGTACAATTACTATATTCAAATTGTGTAGTAAGTACCTGCTATCCCTGTAGCATAATACTAGTACTTTCAATATGGATTGGCTGAACAGGGCCTGTCTTCAGTACCGCATGTCTAATATAGAACTGCTTACACTGACTTCTTCTGCACCTATACTACAGACTGCCTTTATTAACATTCCACTTATTTTAATTCCTCTTCAAAAATGAAACGTCTTGTCTTCCCTTTTCCATTTTAAATGATAACCCAACACCATTACCCTCAATTCATGGGAAAGGGAGGCAGGCAGAAAAAGTTATTATACTGGAGATGGAGAAGACAGTCAAACAATACTAAAACAGTATCATCTGTGGCTATATTAGTCCACATGATGTTATATTACCCAAGTGAGTGTCTCCTGTTGTATGAACACCCTCATTCTTTAAGGTCTTCTGCAGGGAGAAAGTTGCTGAAACTGTTTCCTACATGACGTGAAATCTTGTAGCACCCACAGGTTTGGCATCATCTTCCAAGGACAACGAGTTTGGTGTAGTGGACAGAGCAGGGGTAGCCAACATGGTGCTTTTCAGATGTTTTAGGCTAGAACTCTCATCATCCTCAGCCAGCAAGGCCAAAAGCCAAGGGTGATGAGAGTTGTAGTCCACAATATCTGGAGGGCACCATGTTGGCTACCCTATGGCATGTAGCCTCTGTAAATGAAGCACTGCCTAGGACAAGAGAAATCCAGGTTCAAATCCACACCCAGCCATTGGCCTAATGTACCTCACAGGGTTGTTGTGAGATTAGAACAAGAATAGAGCTATGGAAGTTGCTTTGAGCTCCCTGGAAGAAAAGGTCAGATATAAATGTAATATAACAAATGACCATCTTAGCCATCTCAGTATCAGAGTTCAAGCACAGTGTAAATTCATTTTTATTCTCTTGTGCTTCTGTAACCACAGAAGAGTGGTTACTTTTTCTTTTTTATGTGTGTGTGCCTTTTTTCAATCAGAAAGACAATCAATCAATTTTATAGACATTCCATTAATGTGATAAGAAACAGATTTATTACAGACTCTCCTTACAGCCGCCACTTCTGCACCCAAAGTCAGAAATATTCAACTGTTACTTTGAGGAAAGAGCTTTTAATCTTCTTGGGAAATATCAGATTTGATTTGATTGTAGCATATATAAAGTGTTGTTTTAGATGTGTAACTTCCCATTTGCCATTTTATATATGACTATGTAATTAGTTTCATAAATTGTACCCCGTCAGAACGACAAGGTGTCAGCACTGGCAAGACTTTAACCTACTTAGGGAAAAAACATTCAGTAAGCTTTTAAGATCACCATCAGTCAAAAATAGCACACACAGTGGAATGAGAGGTGAATGCTAATTTTTCCAGGAAACCCTTATGCTCCTTCATACAGTAAAATAACTGTATTCCATTTCATTTTGTTATTGCTTTCCAGTAGGTCTGGATAACAAATGTTTTCTTCTCCAGCTAAGTAATGTCAATTCTTGGGAGCTTCTAGCATTTCCACTGGGGACTTCTCCACAGAAGAAACTATACCAGGAATAAGCAAACTCGGCCCTCCAGATGTTTTGGGACTACAATTCCCATCATCCCTAGCTAACAGGACCAGTGCCTGAACTATACTCATCCATTATAAAACTTAAGGGATGAATACTTAAATCAATGGTGAGATACATGCTTTGACAGCATTAAAAATAAGTCTTACAAAAAGGGAATTGGAATGACTACATTCAAAGTGACTGTGGTGTGACTCAAATGATTTTGTTTCTAAGCATCCGTGGCATCCATGGTATCACCATACTAGAACAGAACATCATGACATCATGGACAAAACTGTCTGGATAACCACAGTCAAATAGATAAAACTTCAGTGTGCACATACTTGACTAAGGACAACAAAGAAGAAAAGAGGCAGTCGAGGGGACAGCATCAAAGCAACACAAAAAGTGCCAGAAATGGGTGGCTCTTCTCAACACTCACAAAGTTCACTGGAAACTTGGTAATTTTGGCCCTCTAAATTTTGGGACTCTAACAGGAAACAAAGAAAGTAATTTTGGCCCAAGCCCATGCACAGACATTGATATAATGTAACTATGTCCACTGAAATATGTCTCAGATCACCAAGAATTGGTCCAACTCAGTTCATTGTGGCTGCTACAAGATCAGTAGCTGGCGGAGCCCATTGTGTCATCCTGTACATCTTGACACTTCATCCTGATCAAGAGCACCATGTGCATTGCTTCACGCCCAGAGACCAGGTACCAGCAGATCAGTGCATACAAAAGACCAACACTGCTTGGAAGAACTCCCAGTTTGGGGGTGTGGGTAGGAAGCGGGAGGGGAAAGTGGCAAGGAGTAGAATAACTTCCTTCTCCCACCCACCAATTCTCCCCTACAAACTGTCCCCTCCCATCACTACTTTGCAATGGCTGGATAAATTGGAAATGCAAGTTGGCTATTAATATGTGGTTCAGGTGTTTGTTTGTTTTTGCCTTAATGTATAGCTTATTCACCTACCATGCACAGTAGGTGACGTGGGTGGCGCTGTGGGTTAAACCACAAAGCCTAGGACTTGCCGATCAGAAGGTCGGCAGTTCGAATCCCCACGACGGGGTGAGCTCCCGTTGCTCAGTCCCTGCTCCTGCCAACCTAGCAGTTCGAAAGCACCTCAAAGTGCAAGTAGATAAATAGGTACCGCTCTGGCGGGAAGGTAATCGGCATTTCCATGCGCTGCTCTGGTTCGCCAGAAGCGGCTTAGTCATGCTGGCCACATGACCCGGAAGCTGTACGCCGACTCCCTCGGCCAATAAAACGAGATGAGCACCGCAACCTCAGAGTCGGTCACGACTGGACCTAATGGTCAGGGGTCCCTTTACCCTTTTATAGCTTATTCACCTACCATGCACACGTTATCTGAGAGTAAACTACAAGGCTGTTTCCATAAGCAAATAATGTTCAGCCAGCTACATGCAGACTATCACATTTTATTTATTAGGTGCATTAGCGAGATGTTACAATTTTGAAAGTCATCAGAACCAGCTAGATGAGAATGATGCCAAAAATTTGTTAGTTAAGATAAATGCCCATCATTTTCATAACATTCTGGTATTTATACAGTGGTTATTAGCTCAAGAAAACTAATGGCATGTAGCCTCTGTAAATAAAACACTGCCTTTATTCAAGCTTGAATATTACACTAAAACAGCATGACGTAAGAACATAATGGAAATGGAAATGACAATATAATGCCACAAAGCAAATCTATTCTAATACTTGGTATTGGACAAAGAATGTTCAACTGTTAGGAATAAGCATATTTAGCATCTTTTTTCCTTTCTTTTCTTTTACAAACGAGAAAACCTGTTTAGCAGGCCATACTTTCTACTTGAAAGAACCTTTGGAAGGAATATTGATTTATCATTTCATCTTGTCTCTTAAGAGATATGGTGCTCTTTCTTGCCTAATTAAATTGTGCTAATATGAAGGTGTGGGCCAGCTCTATAACACACAGCAGATCTGCCAGATTGTGATGTGCCTTCAAGTCACTTGTCATTTGAAAGATACGTATAGAAACTCTGTCTGCATGCTAATGCCCCCCGCTACATCATAATCCACACAGATGGAATTTAAATCAACCTCCTCTACTTCAGCTTTATAGTGTTCTAATTAACCCTCAGCCATAAAATATGCATCAATGTTGGGCGGTGGCGTGTGCGCCTGGCAAATCAGAGGTGACAAAAGCCAAATGCTAGTCAATCTCATCAACCCCAGGAGTTGAAGGTGACACCAGGCAAATAAGCCCACCTGGGCTTTTAATAAGAATACCCATCTATTTTGTCTCTGCATGGGTTTAACTTTTACCCTGTAAGCACTTCTGGGTTGTTGGGTTTTTTTGGTGTGTTTTTTTTTAAAGGACTTGCAAACAGATTCCAGAAACAACAAGAAACCACATACGGTTCTTCCAGAGAGACATGGCAAAAACATCCAATTCCTTTGTGAAGTGAAACTTGAGAAGACAGCAGCCCGTATTTCATCATGGGTTTTGCTTTGCACAAACCTTTTAGATTCTAGAGAGGAGTATCAGCATTGCAAAGCCACTTACCAACTGCCAAGACTACTAGAACTAAAAGCAAGGGGTGGAGGAAAAATAACTGAACACAGATTTTTTTTCCCCTTTGACATAGCAGCTCAGTAAATCACGACCACTGCAGAATATGTTATGTGCGTATTGGTTAAAAACAGATGAATATTTTTTTTATAAAAAAAATACAGAACTGGAATAAAACCCCAAAATTACCCATATATGGAATTAACACACTTTTGCGGACTCAGCTCTATTCTCAGACTAGTGTGGATGCAGAGCCTTGTAACCAAGAATGAGCAAATGGGTATGAGCACATATTCAGCTAATTTTGAAACATCTGCACAACCTACCAATAGATTCTCAGTAGAAATGAAGATATAAAGGTAATTTGATTATATATATATATATATAATTGAAAATCCGTCTTTCAATACATAACACCAAGGCAGCTTACTATTTGAAAACAATAACAACATAACACAATTTAATGCTCACACTCAAATCTAGTACAGCAGCAGTTAAAACCTGAGCACAATACACAGCTACTTAGTCCTTGCATAGAGGAACTGCACATGTCAATCTAGTCATTCCCCACAGCAGTCTGGGGCCAGAGCCAATGGTCAGCTGCAAAGGAGGAGATGTTGTGCCACAACCTCCGCCCACTCCTGGACCGAGTGACTGATATTTCTGAGTACTAGAGTCAAGTTCAGCCTGACACATAAGGGCCAAGAGTTTGGGGGTGTGTGAAAATGCAAATATAACCAAACAGAGAAAGAAGAGCCAAAATCAGGAGGAAGATGCCAAGAGCTACAGTGAATCTATTGACTCCTGGAGCAGACAAAGCTGAACATTGAGAGTTTGACTGTTCAAACCATTTTAAAATTAGGGTTCCCTCCTCCTGAAAATATTCAACTGTCTGCCTTACAAAAACCTTTCCAAAAGCTACATTTGTTCTGGCATACTGCTGTCTGAGGCCTTGTTATTCACCCCACGGCAAATTGTTTCACCACACCACCTAGTACAGAGAGCTGGCAGGGTCGGTAAGAACATTCCAGATGTCAAGGGATGTTTGGTGGATGCAGCTAGGAAATAAATATACCCACTTGATGGCAGCAGTGAAGACAGTGAGAAGGACTGGGGTTGCACACACCTTTCCTCTCATGATTCAGGCTAAAGCCTGCATTTTTCCTCCTGCACCCAGGATTTCCCTTCAAGGATCACCCTGTATTCAATTGAATGCCACCCAAGACCTTCATGTTTTGAGTAAGGTTTTGAACTGTCATCTTCCCAGACCAAGTCAAGAATTACATGACATTTCCCCCTGTCTCCACAGGAGCCCAATCTCTGAAAGAGAGGCATTGCTCAGAATCTAAAGCGCTCAGGGGATTCTGTTCACATGGACTTGGGCAGGGCCTTTTGGTTACTGTCAAATGTCTTTCATACCTAATTGCTGGGGATATGCAGAAAAATATTGTTTTTGTATCAGAACACAAGGGAAGTGTTTGAGCTGATGTTATTTTTTTACATTCTAATAATAACAGCAGGGACAATAACGATTCTAACATGTTAGAAAGCCAGTTTTCGATGATATTTAATGACTGGTGCTTTTGTGGTCAAATTTACTTTTTTAGAAAAAACAGGCGATGGAAACTGTTAATAAATATTTAATATATTCAGCATTAGTAGTATTCATATGCAGAAGTTTAAGTGGGAATACAATTAAACTTTTATAAGCAAGTGGTTGTGAATAACAACTTTTTTTAGTGCCAGCTACTGGTTAAAAAGCAGCCATTAACTTCTATTGCACATTACCTTACACACTTTATTATTGTAGAAGCAATCCACAAGTTTAAAGCAAGCAAAAAAATCAAAATCATAATATTAACCTATGGTTCAGTCACATTTGGAGTACTGTGTGCAATTCTGATAGCCAGCATTTCAAAGGGGTACCATAAAGTTAGAAAAACGTACAGAGAAGGAAGATCTTCCCTTTGAAAAACTAGTTTTTTGGGGGGAGAAATTAACATAATTAAAGCAGAATATGACTGACATTTATTAATAGTATGGAGCAAAAAGAAAGTATGGCAACCAAAAAGAAAGTACTTTTTCAGATAGCATATAATTAACTCGGGAAAATCCACTGCCACTGGCTTAGATGGCTTTAAGAGGGATTAATAAAAACACATAGAAGATGAGTTGTCAAGAGTTATTAGCCATCATTTCCAATCTAGAGGCTGTATGAATGCCACTTGAAGAGGGTCAAACAATGGAGGAAAGACCTTATTGTGGACTTCCCTAGAGTATTTCAATGGCCATTGTTAGAGGCATTGCTACAGGGGAGAGACTGCGCCTGAACCATCAAGGGGTTAAGCTTTTCTACCTGCCCAGCCCATCCTGCCTGGGACGCTGAAAAAGAGGAGTTGCTCCCTAAACATTTACTCTTGCTCTCTTTGGTATCTTTGCAGGGTAAAGGGACCCCTGACCATTAGGTCCAGTCGTGACCGACTCTGGGGTTGCTGCGCTCATCTCGCTTTATTGGCCGATGGAGCCGGCGTACAGCTTCCAGGTCATGTGGCCAGCATGACTAAGCTGCTTCTGGTGAACCAGAGCAGCGCACGGAAACGCCGTTTACCTTCCCGCTGGAGCAGCACCTATTTATCTACTTGCACTTTGGCGTGCTTTCGAACTGCTAGGTTGGCAGGAGCAGGGACTGCCCTTTTAATCAGAAACACCAATGCTTTTAATGTTTGGCTTTTAATGTTTCTTTTAACATTAAGACTTTGCTGTCTATTTTTTGTGTGAGAGCTATTTTTTTTGTATTTGGGTGTGACCCTTTGTGAGGGACCTTTTTTGGCTGAAAGGAAGATGCTGACTATAAGGATCCTTGGGTCAGCATGATCTGAACTCTCTCTTAAACCATCCCTAATAAGTTTTATTCAAATGAAATGTTGTTTTACTGTATTTTAATGTTATTTCTTGCTCCAAACACGGAGAATTAGTTTTAAAATAACCAACCAACCAACAACATAAACCTAACCAATTATCTAAAATGAGGATGCCTAATTCCTATAAAGCTGTTGTGCTTTGAAATTACAGAATTTGATGAAAAAGAAAACCGAAAAGCAAATAAGATTTGTTTGATGGTACAAAGTAAGCCATTCTGAGAGCCAACTTGGAAGATAATCATCCCAAATGTGCTGCAGCTTTCTGGCAGTTCAGTGCTATGAGTGAGTAGAGAGGCAAGAATGACTTGCTTTTATTCCATCCTCTGGGACTGAAGGATTGGTAGCTCAATAGATTGTAGCATTGGTAAGAATGGCAGGGAGCTACTGATGGAGGAGAAGAAAAGAAGCAGGAGTTGTGTTGGGGCAGGGAATGGCTGGTGGGAAGGCAGAAGAAGCACATCAAGTTTGTTGCCCATTTTAAAATGCTAATAGTGGTTTCTTAGGCAGGGGAAGCAAACTTTTTAAAAGAACCCTAACTCCACAATTTGCAACCCTTTTTATATTCTATTCATTTATTTATTCATTTGTAAAGTTGAGGATAAATGGGGCCACTGACTTTAAGCATTAGATTCCTGAATTCTCAGACTGCACCATGTAGTGTAACAGCTGAAACGCAGCTACTCCTATTTATTGAACTAATGATTCTATAGAAATACTTTTGTGTCTCCTGTCTTGCTTGTAATTGCTGGTAAAGGGTTATTATATAGATGCTCCTATTAACTTGCCTAGTAAATGGCTATACTCTACTGAATCATTATGAGATGAATTAAAATCAGATTCTCCTATTTAACATAAAATGACAATGTCAGCAGGGTCTCCTTCCACTTGATAATCCCCAACTTGACATGCAATGACATTATCCCACTGAAGCCAAAGACAAATTATAATTCTTGATGTAATTACAGGGTTTAATGGGGAGGGGGGAGTTGTTAGGGGCAAAGCAGCCATTCCCACTTGGGTCTCTTTATGAATACAAATGGAGTAGCCACAAACTCTATATGTGATTTTGGAATCATGCTGTGATTCACCTCCAAGGAGATACCGTAAGACTTAATTACTGTGCCATACACAAATAACCAAACTGTGCTAAGGTTTTGGAATTATTGTACAAGATCTGTTTTGTTTCTACATGAAACCTTCCCCCTTAAAAAATCTTTTAAAAATAAATATAATTAGCCAAAAAATGCGGACAGTAAAATATTAGAATTGTAAGTTTTTAATAAGTGCTAAATTTGAAGGCTCCTTATTACCTATTGAAGAATATTTAAATCTTTTTAAGTCTTAATGAACTTCTCAGAAATTGGAGCGCTGCAGCTTAAAACTGATAATGATAACTTTAAAAATTCAATAGACTAGGACAAATGATTATGAGTAATATTAAATTAGCAGACTGCTAAATCCTGTCTTCAGACACATTAGAGCAAATGGGCTTTTATGACTCTCCTAATATATCTTTCAGAAGGCTAAAACATTTAAAAGGTGTACAACAAAAATCTTCAAAAAGTTAAGGTGAAAGTTATTTAGTCAGATCTGATAAATTACCAATTCTATAGAGAAAAAAATAAACAGAAGCTTCCGAGTTCCAGAATCTACTGGGACTCTTGTGGATGCCAGCACTGTATTTAAGGCAACCACCACCCTTGGAATGCCCAGACCCTGGGCTTTGGGTTTTTTTACGAGCTTTGCCTCCTCCTGCCACCTTTTAGCTGCTGCTTAATCAGGGCTAGATTAACCATAAAGCAAAATAAACACGTGCTTAGGGCATCAAGGGTAGGGAGGAACCACAGAAATTTTAGTCTTTTCACATGCAAGATTGCATGTTATTGGTTTTCATTATTAGTTCAGCACAGAAGTGGTTCTCAAAGTTTTACATGTCTTCTACATAGAAATCACATATGCACTCAAGGTGAAATTGAAATCTGTGGGAATTCATCCCATGAATGCCACACATTGTCCTACATAGCACTTCATTCCATACTGGAAATGCATTATATTTGCAGTATCCTGAAGTCAATAACCTTTTTGGGGGGAGGACTTTGTTGCCCTCTTTTTCAGCATCAAACGTTTTAGCTCATGTATCCAGAAAGCTATTTTACTTTAAAGGCCAGCACTGTGGTCAGAAGGTGCACAATACAGAAACCAGGTTTGAAACAGCACATATTCTACTTTGCTTCTTAAAAACGCATTCAGTTTTAATGCTACTTACAGTTGGTGAAATCATAGGGCTTCCCCCCACCCTACAGAATGAACACAATCCAGGGAACTGTTAAGACATCTGTTTTCCCCAACTCATGGTTACTGTGTAGCTACAGATAGCGATGCTTTGGTACAGTTGCTAACAGCAACGCCTCCACGGAGAAAACTAAGGAAGGATCCATCGGCATGAATCAGCTAAATGAATCTAACCTCTGTCTCCTAGTCACCATTTTCTTTCTCTCCAAGTGAAAGTATAAAGATGTGCATTGAAGATTTCAGTCAATTAGGGGAGTCAGAGTGGAATAATCCAAAGATCTGCCAAGCCATTATGATCCACTCTTATGAGATATTCCAGAAATAACACTCCTCTGCTATCAGAAATCTTAAGACTGCTCTTTATGAGTTTAATGAAATAGTTGCATAGCTGCTTCAGTTTTTGAAGCAGCTTTAACTTTGCAAATTTGCAAAACTGCTGTGCCATGGGGTATTGAATATTCTTCGCACCACAGTATATCTACTATGAGCACCTATGGGAGGAAGGGCAGGACATAAATTTAATAAATAAAGTAAATAGTATTAAAAGTTCACATTAGTTTTTTAAAATTTCCCCAAATATTAAACCTCACCTATCAATCCTAACAACTACCCCCTCAAAAGTGGGATTCACTTACAATTACAAAATTAAACAAACCAGCATAATAAAAACAAGAGAGGTAAGGGATGTAGATGCAAGTCAGCATAACAAAACAAAAACGACTGCAAAGGGAAGAGAAGTTCAGAAGCTATCAAATAAACAAAATAAGAAGGTCAACAATAGATCTGGTGATGGTCATAAGAGAGGGATCCAACCAAACCTCCCAGAGGAGGGTGATCCACAGTCTGGGAGCCGCAAATGTTTTGTGTACCTGCCAGTCACCCCTCTAAAACTGCCAGAACACAAAGCAGAGTCTCAAATGTTGGATGCAGTAAGTGGGCATGCTAGCTATCCTTCGAAAATGTTAAATGTTTTTGCAAAGCAAGATGACTAAGCTGGAATGCATTTAAACCATTATTTCACAATATTGCTTCACAGTGCTCCAAGTCAGCTGGTAGAGAACAAACCATTCCAAGGAATGGAGGAAAAGGAAGGTAAATAACTAAAGCTCTCTGCTTGCAGCTACTCCTTCCTATCCACTACTATAAAACATAAAACCTCTTTGGAATGCACAGCTGTTCTCGCTACATTCCAGTGGTTGCAGCTCTCTATTCTGCACAGACTTCAACATGCACCTTGTGAGTATACTAATGAAACTGGATGGAAACCAGCACTGCTTGAACCACACCCAATATTTCCCTATTATGTTAAAATACACCGTGTCCAATAATCCAGTGGCATGAACATGCTTTGTGATTTATTTTAAGGAGTTAAAATGAAAAGCACACAAGATCAAATGCTTAGCAGGTGAATACTAGCATGCCACAACTATCCAGTTGTGAAGCAGTTCAAGTATTAAGAAATGAAATGGCCATTCAGTTACAACTCAGGCTTGTGCAGTCTCCATTCCTAATTGGTTCATCATTCCATGTAATATTAGAAGTAGAGAGCAAACAAAGCTTAAAGTTTAAAATAGAAATGCCTGCTGATAATTAAGAAAGTGTTCTTTGAAACATAGTTTTGTGGGATAATGAACGGGTATAAATATATTAATCAAAGAATTAATATTGGAATATTGATGACTTTAACATACTAGTCTTTTCCATGGGGCCATTAAAGCCTCACTGAATTCAACAGGACTTACTCTCCAAGTAAATGTGTATAGCACTGCAATTATACCTCCTCCTTTCAAGGTATCGTGAGACAGATTGGTAAAAACATGGGGGTAGAAGCCAGTTGATGCATTTATGCTCCAGAAAGGTCTTTTGTTCCTTTGGATACCTCCCTTAACAGAAGGAGGGAGGCCTTTTCTGATTTCCCTTGAAACCCCCAGCACAATCTAAAAATAGACTCCAGAGAGTTGAGGAATTCACTAAACAAGGTGGATGGGTTGTAGAGAAAAAGGTGAATTGGTCAATACCCCCTATTCCTCTTCTGTTATTAGATATGTGTGCTACATCAAAAGCCCTTCCCATGAGCATCAGCAGGATTCCACCATGAACATGGGTTTAATTCTCCATTAATCCTTCATCAGTTCTTTTCCCTTGTCGTTTCTGCTCTTGGACACTTTCAAGGATGTAATATGGGGCATGGGTTGGATACAGCAAGACTGCATTTATTGTGGTAGGCATCCTTTTTGCCCTTCTGCTGCAAATGGAAGCATCACACTGGCTCCGCCCCCTGAACAAGCTGCTTACCACTGCATTATGGCATTTGGGTTTCTTTGTTGTCATAGCAACCATTAATTAGACATCTCGTTTGTTTAACATAAAATACACAATGCCGACACCAGTGCAAAATTTTTTGTTTAACTTCAGTTCGTCTTAAACAGCAAGGGTACTGTAATCTAATGAAGTGAAACTCTACTTTGTGTATCATGAGGCTTAGGTGCCTCCATCTTACAGGGTTTCACTGCCTATTGTGACTACAGTCACAGAAGCATCCTTGGCTTGGCATTGTAAGGAATGGAAGAACAAAGGCCCACAGAGACAATGAAATGGGCAAATGTACAAGGCAGATTGCATTTCTAACTATGCAGCTAGGATAAACACAGATGCATCCTATAATGGTAATTTTTAGTGTCTTGAAAATGAACCTTGTTTTTTTTAAAAAAAAATAATTCTTAGGGGTTTCAGGTTTAAGACAGATTGCTTTCCACGCCTAGAACATTGCTTTCCAGCATTTTGTTCAAATACTGCAGTTCATGAAACATATCCACAACTGCACGCCATAAAGGTGGTGATGAATTAGTCACATGCAATTAAACTGTAATCCGACACAATGACAGATTAAGCGTACAAGTCTAGACCAAAAATATTGTTCCTGGAAAATATTTCCTAGAGTACACCAAATCTTTCCATTCAAAAGATAATATAATCCTGCTTTATTCATTTGAAAAGGAGGATTTGCATTATTTTAGTTCTTGAATGAAGCTATCAAACACACTGGCCACGTTAAGAGACTTAACAGCCTTTGATCAAAGTGAGACATTTGCTGCAGTGATTTCTCCAATTTCACATCCAATCCGGTGGCTTCAATGCACACACCTGGATCCTTAGAAGTATACACTGAGCTCCACATCTGAAGGTACTTCCCAATTCTACTATAGTATATGCGCTATACAACTAGCATGGCATCTGAAAGGAGACAAACCCTTTGTACATTAGCTTCCCACTGCGCAGAAAGGCACACAGCTTTGAATCAACCATGTGGTGTTTCTTAAAACCTAATCTTAAATTTGGCGTTGTCACCATATATATCCTTAGGATGGATTAAAAAAAAAATCATTACTGAGTTGAATTTATATCCCGCTCTTTCTCCCAAAGGAGCCGAGGGTGGCAAGAAGTGTGCAGAGAATATGCAAAGAGGAATGCAGATTCACAAAACATCATCAAGTCAGGATTAGAACAGCATTGCAATAGTGCCACAAATAGTTAAGCTGCACCAGTGTTTAAAACATTTACATCAGAGTATTATTAAATCAGATTTTATGTTAAATACTTTAGGAATAAAATCTCGCCTAACCTCTCTCACTACATTAAAAAAAGATGTATCTTCAAACAAATATGAAATTGGATCATAAACTCAGCACTATCTGCATAGTGTACAATACTGTAAACATACTTTTGAACTTGTGGAACACAGCCATTTAGAAGACTACATCTACATATTTGTTTCACTGTTTTGTAGAAGCCCAAAATAAACCAGAGCCATTTTTTTTCTGAATTGGGGGGGGGGGATGCAATTGCCAGTTATAGTTTCTGCTACAAAATCTGATGCAATGCTGCAAGAAAATGAATGAAATTACAGCAAAAAAAAACCAAAAAAAAAACCAGCAGTGTGATTCAGGCCAGTCCAAAATACTATGCAGTGCAAGACAGAAAAGAATAATCAGAATGTCATTGGTGATAGCCAGTCCTAGCATTCTACAGGATCCAAGAAGTAGCTCATTATAAGCTTGCCTATATTGGTACTTATTTTTTGTAAGACAATAAGT
Organism: Podarcis raffonei; assembly: GCF_027172205.1. NCBI lineage: Eukaryota > Metazoa > Chordata > Lepidosauria > Squamata > Lacertidae > Podarcis > Podarcis raffonei. The sequence continues at coordinate 30,739,921 of NC_070612.1, forward strand.
TTTTGTTCAAGTTCTACAGTTATGGAGAGGCTGTTTTTCCTCCCACCCAAGTATTCTGTGTTGATCCTTACCTGAACAGATCACCTCTAAGAGTAAGGCTGAAGTCTATGAATACAACAGACTAAGATGGTAGAACTGACTCTACCTCTTCAGACTTCAGGAGCAGACTCACACTGCTTCCCTACATTAAAGAAATCCCCTGCAAGTAGAAAGTCTACACAGCAGGAAGTATATCTAATATAAATCTGAAGATTATTTTGAAAGGGAAGACCCCTGCCTGAAGCAACGCAGCCCATTTCTACTGCCTAATTCTGCTGCATGTGTACATCGGGGCTAACTCATTGTGACTAGGAGAACACTCCTAATCCAAGGCTGGGGTAGAATGGAGCAGCAGATAGGATCAAGCTTTTGCTTTTTGCTCTGCCAGCTACAGACTAGCACAGAGGCCTGGATTCATCTCCTCCTCAGGTATGGACCAGCTTTGAATCAAACAGAGCCAACACCATAGCACACCACCACCCTGCCCTAAAATATCTGCTTTTGAGGTCTTATGACAGCTACTGCAGGGATTGACGCTGTCAGCAGTAGCATCACCACACTTTAAGCAGGTGTGAATGAAGACTAGCATTTTATTTATAAACTTGAGCATACAGACAACCCAGGTAAGTGTTAGCCACTTAACATAACACTTTCCCTCCTTACAGGAGTCTTGTGAACTGGGTCAGGAAAGGCATGTGAACACACAAGCTTGCAGAAGAGCCAACCCAGAATGTGTTTACTTTATATTTATATCAGGGTCCTAACTAACAAAATGAATTTCAATAGGGACAAATGTAAGGCTCTACACTTGGGCAGGAAGAACCAGCTGCACAAATATAAGATGGAGGACACCTGGCTTGCCAATGTACATGTGTAAAGGATCTAGGAGACCACAAGCCTAACATGATGCAGCAGCAAAAAAATCCTAATGCCTTGGATGGCCATTAAGTACTAGTTGCTTATTCAAATTTCCATGTCAATCTATAACCACTTAAGCACTCTGCCCAATTATTTTAAATGTAACAGAGTTACAATTATTTTAAATGTAACTGATATGCAGAGTTACAGTTTAGGCGAAAGTGCTAACCCCAGTTACCTAAGAGTAAGCACCATTCAATTCAGTGGGGCTTTCTTTGCACTATTATTGCACAAAAGGGAATATATAAGGAAAATGTAGAACTCTGCAAAAAAAATTGTCCAGAAACAGAACCGATGTGCAAAATATGATACACAGCATAGCTGTTTACAAGGCTTTTTGCCCAACTAGGAATATTTCCAGGGAATTAAATCCCCCTGAGTTCAATGAGACTTACTTCCTTGCAATCATGTTTGAATTGCATACTATGGCTGTGATCCCATGTTTATATCCACTGTGTGGTGTTATTTTTAACAGAAGAGCCACGAATAATTCTATATACATGAGCACACATTATCCAAAAGGCTTGTTTTGCCATAGGGGGAAATAATAGTTTAATGAATTAAACTGAAATCATGCTCCATTATGCCAGTAAGTTTTTTTACATTCTTTTTTGCTGTTTATGGGTAAAGACAGAAAAATAAAACCTACCCCGTACATCTGGAGAGAATCGAGCCGAATGGCGAGACACAAAAAGCTTAAGTTCTTGATCCAAGTTGCATTCAATAAGGTTTGTGTCCCATGACCGGATCCCTAAAAACCAAGATAAATAAAATACATGTAATTATTGGATACAAACAGATTGTATTTCTGAATTTTCTTTTAATAAAATCTGTGCCCTATCTGAATACTCTATGCTCTTAAAAGCCACATGGTGATTAAAAATAAATTATCTGCTCTCATTTTCCAGGACTCCATCCATCACCATGCTAAACATTTTCTAGTTCTTCTGAATACAGTACAGTAGTTGTTGAATGAATTTCTGCTCAAGGCCTTGTAAACACAACTTTAAGACCTGTTACTAGTTTGGTTATTATGTAGCAGGATTATGGGGTGACAACTGAGAATATTTTCAAACCTATTTACAACATAGTTAATTTGGAATGGTTGTTGTTGTTTTTTACTCATTCTGCATGCATAAAATTCTTGTAACTTCTTCCTAGTAACTTTTTTGCAACATTTTATTTTCAGTAAATTCAGTAAATTAGTTTTGCTTATGAACCTGAAACTTTGCTTATGCAGCTTAAATAACATGTAACATACAAAATACAAAACTTCCCTCATTGAAAAATACTGATTGCAGATAAACTACAATGGACAAATCTGTTACTCTGATTTACTTTGAAAGCGTACATTGGATTTAGGGTATCTTGTGTCATCTGAGACCACATTTCTTTCCTCACAATCACTAACTTGAATTACATTGCCCACTTCTTTATGTATAAACACAATGGAAGAGTGAAATTCATTTATTAGTCTTTAGCCATATATGAAAGTGTGGCTAAAACTCAAAAAGTGGCGACTATTTTTGAATAGGCCACATTTAGTTGGTGTCTTTCACACTTTCATTTATTACCCGTATGACTCAAAATCCAAATTCCTGTCACAAGAAGGAACTTTATTTTTCATTTCTTTCCACAACAGCAACCTCGTCAAACTCTTGTTAACCACACTGCAGTTACAAAGAAAAGCATGCACAATAGTCCTATAAATAGTAGCAGTAATAGCAAGCACACCAGTGTGCCAATCTACCCTTTTGTTCTGGGCTTTTCGTAATAAATGGGATTGTTGGGTTACATAGTTTGTGCTTGGAAGAGGGCCTTCAGCTGGCTAGCTGTTTGATTCCCAAGCAAAAGTGCCTGGGGTTGGTGGACAGGGAGTGTTTTGAATGGGCCCCCTCTGGCAACCAGCCTATCTCCTGCACCAGCACTGTCAGACAGACAGACAGACAAGACCAGGCACCAGAGGGCTGTAAGTAGTAGCCTGAACACTGTCAACTGGCGCCACAGCATGACAGCTCCTTCTAGGCTGGTTTGGCAGTCTTGTTTAGGGAAGCTTTTAATGTTTAATAGATTATTGTATTTTAATATTCTGTTGGAAGCTGCCCAAGAGTGGCTGGGGAAACCCAGCCAGATGGGTGGGGTATAAATGAAGAAGAAGAAGAAGAAGGAGGAGGAGGAGGAGGAGGAGGAGGAGGCAGTCTTAAATCATTCCATTGAGTAGCACACCTGCTTTTCCATCCATTGCATTTGCTTTGCCTCAACCTGCACTGCTTCATCTTGCTTCACTCCATCATTATATTTGATGAAGTGAAGCAAGGTGAATTTGACTTCCATCCTGTGTGCGACTAAAACTCTCATCCCTGACTCTGATCTGGTACCTCCATCCATGTTTTCTGGCTTTAGCCCGCATGCCTACATTTCCATCTCAGATCCAGACTCTGTGGCAAATTGTGACAAGCCCAAAGCCTCACAACTTTTTTTATGCAGGCAATCACAACAGTGGATGCTAGTCTTTGTTTGAGGCCTGTATGTATGAGGCCCTCTTTTTTCTACTGAAGAAATCGCTCACTTTTCCCTTTGTTAGGACTTCAGTCTCTCCTCTACATACCATCAGGACCAGCCCATCCAGGAGGTCAGGTGAGCAGTCGCAAACCTTGGGGTTTCGAATTTCAGCGGCACCCTGTGCAATATCAAAATTTGGTGCCTCTCACCTTCCATTCTACATAACAGTTGTGGTGCCCCTATGGCAACACACCCAGTATGACCAAACAGGTCATGCTCACCTAAATCCACCTATGAGGTGAGGCGGCAGGATCCAAAGGGGCAGTAGATCCCAATTTAGATATTTATTTCCCTCTTATTCCTGATGTAGATGTTCACTCACCCCCAGATTAATGTGCTGCACTAAAACTTTTAAACTGAAGTGCACTTTAAAAAATAAAAAGACCAGAATTTTACTGTTTGCTTGGGAAAGGCTTCCCTATGATACAGGGCTCTACACGACACAAATACTAAATGTTAAATGCACATAATAATCCAAGACAGTTTTAGGATCGTGACTATATATTTAAAAAAGCCTGCAAGCAGTAGTTCTACATGGCAGAATAAGCAGAGATGTTTTGAAAAGCAAGTCCAAACTAGTTGCTATGTCATATTTCAAAAGGTCACTTGCCTGTTTTCTGATGGAGGAAGTCAAAACAAAACCAAAGTATAGAAGAAAGTTAAAGAAACTCTGAATGGTTAAATTGCTTGTCTGATGTTAAAAAAAAAAAAGCAAGCAGTGGAGTGTAGAAGATTGTGCTTATACACCTGGTAAACATGTGCATAAGAGGCATTTAATACGGGAATGGGGATCCGGTGAACCTACTGATATTGTTGGAGTACAACTCCCATAAAACACAACCACTGGCTATCCCAGATGGGTTGGTGGGAGTTTGGGTTCAACAGCATCTGGAGGACCACAAGTTTATCATCCCTCATTTAATATATGGAGCTTGAAACCATGAAATGGTTTTCTAAAAATAGGTGAGCTTTACAGCACAGTAATATTAGAGTGGGTGAATACTGCTAGTTGGAACTTTACTTCTGTACCAATGTTGAGATTTTATCATTGTTTATATTAAAGAAATGTACCATGATGTGGCTAAGGAGACATCATTTCAAGGGACCTAGCTAATCATATAAAGCTTTTAAAAGTTATGTGAGAGCAGTTTTAAATTCTAGCATTTAAATTCAAAATGCTTGCAATAGCAACAAAATCTCACTAGGGGAAAAAAGAAAGTCTAGTTTTCCTCTTAATACCGTTTTTTGGGAGTAGTGGTTATTTTATGTGCAGTAAAATAGAGTCACTCCAATGGTGATTCTGTACCACCAATGACATTCACAGTTGCTTGATCCTTCTGTTGCAAATGATCTTGGCAAAGAAAGGAGGGGATGTCTTAGACAATTTTCACACAGTCCTTATCTAGTTTTAAAACAATCAGCTTGTCAGACAGATTAAAAATGCTAGATATAAATGCATATATATTTTAAGTGCATATATATGCTCTAGAACTCTCCATAAGTGTTACATACAATGGTTAAACAAACTTTGAGGCATACTGAAATACTTACAGATGTGTTTTGGAAGGAAAGAAATACTTAATGAAATTTGCTGATAATCCCTGATGAGTCACTATCTGGCTGTTGCAAAAACTTATGAGATTTATATAGGATGAAAAATTAATCTGCTGTATTTTTGTTGGATATGTTTACTAAATGTGTCAGTCATATAAGCTAAATCATGTTCCCAACCATTTAGGGCATTGGAGTTTCTGAATTCAATTTCTGCTGAAAAGCCTACATCATTTAAATTAGAATGGACCTTCATCCCTGTTCCTTGTGGAAACTTCCAAAATTCAGTAATGACCACTAGTGTCAGAGTCCAAAAGGGGGGGAAAGGCAGATTCACACTTTGAACTGACTCATAACATCTTCCTCAACCAAATTCAAAACTGTCTCCACTGAAAAGTATAAGGAGAAAAGAAGGTTGCGCCTGCAATAGGAATATAGATAATACTAGGTCAAACTATTTGTCCTTCTAACCCAGAACTGTCTGTGTGCTCACTTATCCAATTTCAACTAGAGATACTACAGATTGGACATAGGACATTTGTTCACAAAACATCTGCTGTACCACCAAACTACAAACCTTCCCCTAAAGAAAGAAAAAAATCACTGAAAGGTGTGGTGCCCACTTCTGGTTGTATGGATATGTCCAGGAACAGAGCCTAGGATTTCTTACACTGAAAGCAATAATCATACTCTCCCTCCCAAAGACCAAGAATCCTGAGATTACTGATCTGTGACCTGTATCACACATGCATATCACCTATTTCTTCCATACTTAGTGGGTGATGAATATGCCATGTGTAAACTGTGCCTTAGGGGACGCGGGTGGTGCTGTGGTCTAAACCAGAGAGCCTAGGGCTTGCCGATCAGAAGGTTGGCAGTTCAAATCCCCGCGACGGGGTGAGCTCCTGTTGCTCGGTCCCTGCTCCTCCCAATCTAGCAGTTCGAAAGCACGTCAAAGTGCAAGTAGATAAATAGGTACCATCCCAGCGGGAAGGTAAACGGCGTTTCCGTGTGCTGCTCTGGTTTGCCAGAAGCGGCTTAGTCATGCTGGCTACATGACCCGGAAGCTGTACGCCGGCTCCCTTGGCCAGTAAAGCGAGATGAGCGCGCAACCCCAGAGTCATCTGCGACTGGACTTTATGGTCAGGGGTACCTTTACCTTTACCTTTTAAACTGTGCCTTACACTTTAAGGTTAGAATAAAGCTGCAATCCTACACAGTTATGCATATAGCCCCCATCAAAGTCAACAAAAGGATGAAAAACTTCACCAAGCAGATAGTTTTCAATGACATTTATTCTCAGTGCCATCCCTTGTATAAACTGTATACAGCCAGAGATTCAAAAGTAACAAAAAGAAACAGCAGTACTTTGTGACGGTTTTTTGTTCAATCCAGTACAGGAAAATACCAAAGAGAGGATGTTTTGACCCAGTTGCTTAGTGTAGAGATACAGATATGATGTCTGTTTTGAATCTGACCTTCATTTCCTTGCAGATTTTTACTGTTCTTTCATAGAGTATATTCAGAATTTGTTTAATGCAACATAATTGAACAGTGTTCGTATTTCATGGTTTCCAGATATCACAAGCATTTCATTGTGAGCAACATTCAGTATCATTTGTCATGTGGTTAAGATTGAATTGAGGTATATATATATATATATATATATATATATATATATATATATATATATATATAATTTTCTTGTGGGGGTCATACTTGCATTGATCATTCATGATCAGACCACTTGGAGATGGGCCATCACAGCACAAAGCATTAGGTAGCCAAACTGAGTGATTTGCCTCCTTCTGTTTAAAAATAAACTCCAGCCATATATCATTTGTAGCTGCATATCATGCGGTATCGTTGAAGCAAACTGGGAATTGTGTGGATCAAAGCCAGGACTATGTCTTGAAAATAAAACATCGTAACTTATTAACAATCCATTGCCAGTCATCCTCAATACAGCTCCATGATTCAGCAGTTCTGACAGAAACATGACAGAAACACAACACAAAATTCACTAATACAGGGGAAATCTGGAAAAATATATATAGATAGCCTGCTGTTATTAATGTGAGTGACCAATGGAATTCCAATTGAGATCAAGTTGTTTTCTTCTGTGAAAAGAGAGTCAGGCCTTACAACAGACCCCCCTCCATTAGCAACCAGGGCACACCCACAAATCTTGAGTTTCGTACAGATCCTAGAGTCAGTCTTTTACATATTGAAAAAGGATAGCCAGTGAATTAAAACAAATAGCTTATGGAGATCATTAAATTATGCTGGACAAAGTCCCTCTTGACAATATTTAGAACAAAAACCAAATCTTCATCCTCCAGATAATTCAGGATAAACCTTTAATAAGTCATCAGTACATGAAGTCTTCTCAGATTTCTCTGCAGTGAGTCTCATTAATCTCATTAATCCAGCATCTTCAAGGGTGGTGCCCAAGGCACAAAACTGAGAGCACAGGTAAGTTACCTGAAATACTGAGGCCCTTGTTGGGAATGCAGACTTCAAGTAAGAACTTAATATATCCACTCATTAACTATATAATCAAGCTCCACAGAAAAAGAAAAATCTGCATTCTTCCCCAAACCAGGTTCAGCATAAAATCATTAATAAGAGAGACCCTGGATTTCTAAAAATAGCATGTATTGCTCTCAATTTCTAATCCAGCTTTTTGAAAGTAGGCATTGTTTCTAAGGAGCTACAACCAAACAATAAAGCAAGTGGGGGGGGGGAATGGTGCAGGAACAGAACTTATTTCTTCTGGGGGAATGTGAGCAAGTTGGCGTCAGATGCCTTGAGAGCACAACACACATCCATTTACTATATCAATTATTAATAACTTTAAGTAAGTAACAGCTAGTTCGGGCTTAAGCTAAAACTTCAGATAAAGCTAAAAATAAAATAACCAGAGCAGTCTAAAACAAAGACTTTCGTTCTGAGCAAGTGTCAGATAAAGCAGGTCAATTTATAAAAATAGCCACCAATGAAGGCAGCCCCATCTTCACTACAATGTGGATTTGAGAAAAGATGCACAAAGAAATTATGGATTCGAACCACTTGTAGGGAGTGAAGCAACAATAGGAACCAACTGGAGCCCTCCATCTGCTGAACCACACCTATATAGCAAGAATGTAATCAAGGCACTGCCTAAGGGTTCTTTGAAAATGGCAGATTCCTGAAATCCCTTGTTCTCTCCCAGATAAAGCAAAAACCCACTAAAAATGAAATGCATTTGCTCAAAAACTTAATATTACTAAGGACTTGTATGAAACCTATGAATACTGCCTTTTAACACTTGTGTATCATTTATCCCATTTGCAGTGCACAACTGCATCCCCCAGAATGACACAATGCAGAGCATTATATTTAAGATCACCTATAAGAAATCCACTTGTTTCGGCTAGTATTCCAATGTGACTTTTATAAAATAAAAGTTAACAATACAGTTCTATAGCTGGGCAATGTCTGGAGCTGGGCAATGACAAGATTTAACAGGAAAAGTGCTCAATATTTTATAACCAGAGCTTCTGTCCTTTATTGTTACTGTTGTTTTTCTTGGGGAAAAGTCTTTCTGAAGTCTCAGTTTTGTTCTAAGGTTCCTGAAACAAACCCCAGAATACTTATGGCTTAAAGTTAGAAACAAAGGAAGATGCAGCAGCGTCTCTTGTCAGGAACTGCACCTTTTGCAGCACAAGAGATCTCCAAATCTTTTTGGCTTCAATTTGCAGGCAGCAAAACCTGTCTACTTTCCGATGCTTATTTAATGCATTTTTCTTTTTCTCCTTGACTGTGTAAACGCCCTTTGTCCGCTATGGGCTGCCATAGGGACCGCACTGCGGACTGCACCACGCCCACAAGCCGGTATCTCTGGGCAGACTCCCCAGCAGCAGCACCAAGAGGCGAGAAAGAGAAAGCAAAGGAGGGACTGTTGCTGGCTCTGCAAAAGACCTGAACGACCTCTGCTCTGCCCAGCTAGTTGGGGAGGGTGTCTAATGACAATGCTGGGAGCGAGAAGGCGGAATGACTCACAGAAGGAAAAAGTGGCGCAAACTCAAGATCAACTGCTTTCAGAGGATGGGAGGAGGGGGTGATATCCCCTTCCCACCTTCCTTGTGCCAGTTAGCACAGCTAAATGCAAAAAGCCAGAATTGCAGATCTTTGGAGGGGGGGGATCAAAGAGCCTGTCTCCCCCCTACTCTGTTGCTGCTGCAGGATTCTCAAGAGCCATGAGCATCTCAAGGCACTGCTATCAAGTGCTATCAGAGAGGGATTCACACAACCTTGGACACCCACCCACCTGCCCAAGAAAGAAATCCCCACTGGATTCCTGCAATGCCTCCTTCTTACACGTTCTGCAATACCGGAGCCGATTTAGAGACTCTTGTTTGATGAGTGCATATGTTGTACAAGCTTCCCCAACCACGACAGAGAAGGCGGTGGTGGTGGTGGGGAATCAACTTTTCTCTGACTGTGTTTCAGGGTTGTTGTTTTGTCGGTTTGCTGTCAAAGTCAGCTATGGTTAAAAACAAAGCCATTAATTATAAGGGAGCCATTTCTTCCATCTCGCCACCCCCCCTCCCCGCGCGCGCCACCTCCACCCAAGAACTGCAGCCAGCCAGTGGAGAAAACACACCCTTCCGCGATTCCAGCTGCAGCTTCTTTCATTCCATGCGCAATGCAACTCCAAGAAGAGTCTGAAACGGAGGCTGGGTAGGAAACCGAGGCTGATGGAGATCGCTGCCAACTCTAGAGCCGCAGTTCTAGACGGAGGAGCCTCCTGGCCCCCTCCCACCACACACACACACACACACACAGGGGTGGGGGAGAGGGGAGGGAGTGGTTGCATCAATGTTCCCTTTCTCGACCTTCTCTCTGTCTGGACCATGAAGTCAGCCCAGTGAAACCCCGCACCGTTTTCAACCTCAGACCACAATGAGCAGCAGCTCCGACGGGGAGGCGGCTGCGCCAAGGTTAGCTGCACAGTCAGGGGCTGCGATGGCGCAGAAACCTCCTCTCGCTGCGGGAGCCGGGACTTTTCGCGCCACGCAACCTGTAGGTCGCCTCTCCAGCCCTTTCGCTCCCCACCCCACCCGACTGGCCGCCCCTGGAGAGAGAGAGAGAGAGAGAGACGGAGGGCGGCAGCTGAAGTATCTCTTCGCCTGGCTCCTGAGGGAGAGGGAGGGAGGGAGGGAGGAGGGCTGCCTGGCGGCGGCGCCTTACCTCGCTCGATATTGCCTATGGCTCTCCTCAGATGCTCCTCGGTGACCAGCTCGCCTATAACGACCAGGAGGTAGAATTTGCTGTCGAGAAAGCGGTGCGACAGGCTGGGCGAGGGGGGCACCGCGTTGGGGAGGCTACAAGACGGCTCCGTCTCCGCTTCCAGCACCACCGTCGCCATCCTGGCAAAGCCCCTCTCCTCCTCCTCCTCCTCGCCTTTTCTCCCCTCAGGCAGCGGCGACGAGAGAGGAGAGGCGGCGGGACGAAAAGGCTTTTAGTTCCAAAGAGGCGCCTCCCTCCCTCCCTCCTTCCCTCGCGAGGGGCGGGAAAAAAACAGCCACAAAACCGCGCGCTCCAGAGGCACCACCGCGCTCCAGGCAGCCGGGCGAGTGAGGGAGGGCGGGGAGGCGGCGGCGCTTTTATACCGAGACAGTGCGGGGCTGGGACCTGGCGAGGAGGAGGAGGAGGAGGGAGGCGTCGGCGGAGGAGGAGGAGGAGGAGGGGACCCGCCACAGCCACGCGCGCTGCCTTCCTCGCTTGCTGCTGCTGCTTCGCCAGCATCCAGCCCAGGCAGCTGATGTCATCTGCAGCAAATCATTCCCATCGCTGCCTCCGGAAGCAGAAAGGACGAGGTGGGCGAACAATGCCCGGGCGAGTAGACCGGGGGGCAAAGGAGGCCCGGCCTTGGCGGGCCCAGCCCTCGGGCTCCAGGGTCCCAAGGTGAACCTGCCCGTCACTTTCGACCCGAGCCGGTGCATTTGTTTGCTCCGAAGTGTCCAAGGAGGCTTGGAGCGCGCGCGGAGGCGATGGAGACCAACACGCCCCGCAGCCAGGGGAAGGGAAGGCCAAGCCAGCAGGAGAGCCTTTTCTCCTTAGCGGACCCCGAAGAGAATAGGTCGGGGAAGAGGGTGCCTAAGGTCAGGCACGTGGTGTTGGATGTACCAGGTGGCAGGCTGTTTTGGTTTTCCTTTGTAACCCAGGGACGTTACATTTGCACTGTGGAGAAAGTGGCTAGAGGTGTATGTTCTTTTCCCTCCCTCTTTGGTGATGCTAGAGCAGGGGTCAGCAAAGTTTTTCAGCCGTGGGCTGGTCCACTGTCCCTCAGACCTTGTGGGGGGCCGGACTATATTTGGGGGGGGGGATGAATGAATTCCTATGCCCCACAAATAACCCAGAGATGCATTTTAAATAAAAGCACACTTTCTACTCATGTAAAAACACCAGGCAGGCCCCACAAATAACCCAGAGGTGCATTTTAAATAAAAGGACACATTCTACTCATGTAAAAGCACGCAGATTCATGGACCATCCGCGGGCCAAATTTAGAAGCCAATTGGGCCGCATCTGGCCCCCGGGCCTTAGGTTGCCTACCCCTGCGCTAGAGCATCATTCAACAGGCATCATTCAACAAAGCTGACTGGCGAAATATTCCTGACTCCACCCTCGCCACAGGCCACTGGGAAATTGCAGAGGGTCTTGATGGAACACTTAATGGTTTTGGCCCCTGTCTGTGCCAAATAGTCATTCGTTGTGTATTTATTAAAAAAATTCCTTCCAGTAACACCTTAGATACCAACTAAGCTTATTATTGGTATGAGCTTTCGTGTGCATGTACATTTCTTCAGATACCTTCAGATACTTATATTTATTGTTTCTTTTATTTTTTAATATTTAATTCTATTGTATTGCAATTTGAATTCCGTAGCATGCTATAGAATTGAAATGGTGCAGGTTTCCCACAAAAATCCTGAATGGCCACTTGTGGTCCATGAACCCCATTTTGGAAACCTCTGGTTTAAACAAAAAGAGGTGCTTCTTCATTTAACCAACTGGGAGAGGGACTTTTCAGTAGTGGCATCCTGGTTACATACCAGTAATAGCCTCTACAAGGAGGTTTGCTTGGCAACATCTTTTGGGCACCGGGTGTTTCCTCAAACCTATTAAGTAACCGAGATATTCCAAGCCTCTCTGTTTAAAATATGTTTCTAATGGGGGGATGGGCAGCAAGTTCTGCTTTGCTGAATTTATGTAAATTTCATCCCTCCCTTTTTAAAAAAATAGTTTTGTTTTACTATATATTTCAATTGTTTATACATATTATTATAAGGCATCGAGATAACTTCATGGTATGGAACATCATACAAATATAGTAAATAAATGAACAATTAACTTTTACCTACATCTATGAGTTTCAGCTGGTATGCCGGCCATGCCCTTTCCTGGACAAAGACAGCTTGACCCATACATTAGTAACCTCTAGACTGGATTGCTTCAGTGAACTCTGTGTGAGGCTCCTCTTAAGGTTGGTTCAGAAACTGCTGCTAGTGCAAAACACAGTGGTCAGGATGCTCAGTGGTACATCCTACCGCACATTTATAGCATTTGTGTACTAGAGGAGTTTCACTGGCTGCCTATTTGCTACCAAGTCAAGTATAAGGTTCTGCTGCTAAGGTCCAGTCAATCTGAGTGATTACCTTCTTCTTTACAATCCAGACTATTCACTGAGATCATCAGAGGAAGCTCCGTTAGTCATACTGCACCCATCAGAGATTTGTCTGATGGGAAATACTGTGCAATAGCCTTTCCCTAGATATTACCTTATGGTAATGGTGTTCAACCAGCTGGTTGAAACATACCTATTCATGACAACATTCTCAAGCTTTGATTTTTTAGTACTGGCTCTATTAGAGATATCAGATATCTGTAGTATTTGGGTGGTTTGTTTTCTTTTGTACTGTATTGATTTTATGCTATAAACTGCCTTGCAATGGAATGTAAATTTTCTAATATATTAAAAATGTAAGTTTATTGCACAATGCAATGATAAACAGGACATTAGAGCAAACAAACCAATATAAAATAATCAAACTTGTCCAATATCACATTAGAAGGGAAAAATACATGGGTGAACCATGCTTTCTCATTATACAATATAAATGCCAAACATATAGTATTGATTACAACAGAGGACTTGTCACTGACAACCTTCTTTAAAGGTTGGAGACAGTCAGTGAAATATTTAAATAAATAAAATCAGGAGTATTGAGATAAATTTCAGGATACCTCTTTTTTTAAAAAAAGTGGATAGAAGGTGTTCTAGGTTTTTCTGGTGAGAAATAAATGAAATAAATGAAGAGAGACTAGTCCTTATAAAATTTATCTCTGGTAAAATGTTGTCTCTGATTGCTCTGCAATGCTGTGTCTACAAGTGCAACCTTATATGATTGCCAGACCTTTAAAAATATTTTAGTTCCTGTGATACAGTTTTAGCTCCAGTGATTTCTAGCCGTTTTTATCATTTGTATTGCTTTTCATTGTGTCGATTTTTTTGAGCTTTTTGAGTTTTATGCTTGGGTTGGGTGTTTAAGGTTCACAGTGAGGTTTGTTAGTTTGTTGCACTTTTATGCCTTCTAATTGATTATGTACAACAGCTAGAGATACAATGTGCAGCACAAGCACCGAAGTAACAATATAATCACAGTTTACCTTATGTTTAAAGCTTCCAAATGTTACCAAGTTGATGTGGAACCAGACCACGGGGCTGCCATTTTTTAAAATGTATTGTTGTTGTTTAGTCGTGTCCAGCTCTTTGTGACCCCATGGACCAGAGCACGCCAGGCACTCCTGTCTTCCACTGCCTCCCGCAGTTTGGTCAAACTCATGTTGGTAGCTTCGAGAACACTATCCAACCATCTCGTCCTCTGTCGTCTCCTTCTCCTTGTGCCCTCCATCTTTCCCAACATCAGGGTCTTTTCCAGGGAGTCTTATCTTCTCATGAGGTGGCCAAAGTATTGGAGCCTCAGCTTCACAATCTGTCCTGTATGGGCCTATGGCCGTAATAAATGATATCTATCTATCACAATCTGTCCTTCCAGTGAGCACTCAGGGCTGATTTCCTTAAGAATGGATAGGTTTGATCTTCTTGCAGTCCATGGGACTCTCAAGAGTCTCCTCCAGCACCATAATTCAAAAGCATCAATTCTTTGGCGATCAGCCTTCTTTATGGTCCAGCTCTCACTTCCATACATCACTACTGGGAAAACCATAGCTTTAACTATATGGACCTTTACCTATCCTAAATCTTCCAACATTCAGCTTCATTGGATGTCCATGAATTCTAGTTCTATGAGACAAGGAGAAAAGCTGTTCTCTATCCACTTTTTCCATGCCACATATAATTTTATGAACCTCTATCATTTCACCTCTAATTCACATTTTTTTTGGGGGGGGGGACACTAGATAATTCAGGGATTTCCTTATGAGCAGAGCTTCTAAACACAGGAACGTGGACCTAAAATTTAGACCACTGGGAAGATTTTGGGTGGCTAAGCATCCCAGGTACGAATCAGGTATCTGTGGTACACATTTTTAAGCAAACAAAACACCAGTCCTCTTGCAGAGATTGCCAAAGCCACTTGGAAGTGGCTCCATCATAGCAAGGGCCCAGGCAGGTGTGCTCAGAAGACAGCATGTTCGTTCACAGAGGACCAAACAAGCACATCAAGCAAAAGTAAACCCACCTTCCAGTTGGGCCTTCAACCAAAAGTTCTATGAGTTTCCAGCATGTAATTGCACAGCCATCATGAGAGAAGTCACCCTTAAAGCCACTTGTGAAAATGCCCTCAAAAATATACCGACCCTGTGCTTATGATTAACTGGAGTATGCAAGGGGCAGAAGCTACACTGGCGATGTGATGATATTTGAGTGTTCCCAGAGGGTCCAGTTGTAACACTGAAAACATACCAGTTGTTTAGACTGTAAATGTGAAGCGCAAAAAAAAAAAGGGAGAGGCTGCATAGAAAGGGGGAAAGTGAAGGGATTGTGTGAATAAATTGGGTATGGTGCATTGCAACCCTGTACAAAGGAGGAAACCTATGCCCACTAATGTGGATGGACATTAGCGGAAGTCTGATTTATATGCACTACATTCTTCTCAGAACATGTGCTTTGTGTGTTTGTTTGCATGAGTGTGCATGCCATTCCTTTTCCTCTTGCAACTCCTTTTGCTAGCATACTTTTAGGACTGGGTGTCTAAGTAAGAGGCAGTCCAGAATTACATGTTCCACTCCAGACAAGGGCATGCTGTCTAACTCACATTGTACTCATCAGTAGTTGATTATATATTCCATACTATCTGTCTGTCTATCTATCTATCTATCTATCTATAGATAAGGCATCTACTTTTGACCCAGGAGCTTCTTAAGTGTTGATCCTGTGCCCAGAAAATATTACTCAGTCTGCACTGACCCTTGCTTAGATTTTCTTCACATGCTTCACGTGAGCTGCAAATTGCCGCAGAAGTCAGCTCTGGCAGTTAAAAAGAAACATGGGCTCCTTGCTGGAGCATCTTCTATTTGAAAAAAACCTCTGTGGTTTAAAGTTGTCACCTTGGACTGAAATATTAATCCATTTATTTTACAATGGATTTCTAGTTTCCAATATAAAGTTTGAAGGCTGCAAGTTCTAAGTCCACTAACTAGAAGAAAGTCTTGCTAAACTCTGCCATTCTTACAACGAATTTTACCTAGGTCTGGGCTGTTTTGGATTCTTGCTTCCTGCACATATGGGTATTAAACAAATTTCAATAATTAGTGTGCATTTGATTTGGCTTCATTTTCCTTCATTTATTTCCTGCCAGATCTATTACTTGGTCTTTGGAATTGTGTTATCAAGATGTCAGGAATCTGAGATTCCTTTATGCTCCCATTTCTGGTTTTCCTTTTCCTCCCCCCTCCCTTTTTTCTTTGGTTAATTTGATACTTTGCTTATTAAATGTCATATTATTGCTTTGGACAACTGCCAGAACATGTGGATTGCAACTAGGAAAAACTGATCTAGTAGAGAAAATGCAAGGAAATTAAATATATATATTTCCAGAATACTTAGCTGATTTCCGATTAGGGGAAAAAATGTCTTTTTTTCGTGGTTTTATGTACATACTGTTGTAAACTGATTTTTTTTTAAAAAAAGAATAATGATATATATGTATTTTTCTAAATAAAAAAGGGAAGTCATTTGCCTAAAAAATGAGGTCATCCTGTAAACTGCTGTAGAGGATATATTTTATATATATATATAAATATATATATTATATATATATAAATATTATATATATATATATATATATATATATATATATATATATATATATTGATAAGAACTTAAAGAAAAAAAGAGTAGCAAAAACAAAACAAATATCAAATTTATAAATATTTATAAATATCAAATTTATAAATATCCCAACGAGCATCACAGTTATGAATATCCTTATCCAACAATACCCTGTAGTGCAAACGAGTTCTTAATGCAACCTCTTCTCTTTTTTATTGGCATGGCTTGGTCTCAATCATTTTCAAAGTTGTCATTTTCCTATTCCTGAGCAACTTGTTAACCTGTTTGCTATAAGTTTGTTTCAAGTTTTATTCCACCTCCATAGCTCAGTGGGTAGAGCATGAGGCTCTTAAACTCATGGTCACGGGTTCAAGTGAAATATGCAGTAAAACTGCAGCTATCTCACCTCAAGTATGGCTCAGTGAAGGTCTATTGCTGAGGGAAATCCTATTAATCCAATCATGTTTTGGCTAGTCTGACCGAAAACTGCTATCTCTCTCAGGATCTGATCATTCCCAGAAACATGATTTCTGCTTCCCTCACTCCCAGGTCCCTACAGTAGACAAGTCCTCCTTCCCCAAAGTTAGAGAACCACTCATTAATCTTTTAAAAGAAACATGCAATGGAAAGGTGACTTTAACAGTAATATAATACTTGGGAATAGTCTCTGAAAATCACTGTCTGATGATGCCTGCTTCTGTTCTACCTGGACACCCTTTCAAGGCTGCTGATCTTGTGTGGCAGGGGGAAATTGCATGATCTTAGTCTGGCCTCTTGGAATTTTGTCCAGCAGTTTAGATTGGAGCTGCAGAGATGTTGTGAGGTTTGTTTGTTTGTTTGTTTGTTTGTTTGTTTGTTTTTGAAGTGCCAGATTTGCAGTATGCAAAATGTTTTCTACCTATTTTACTTCTTTAGGACCTATTGCAACCAACTGCATACCTGAATGTTTGATAGCTTGTCAATCTCTCTCTCTTTCTCCTTCTCTCCCTCCAGTTATCCTGCAAGTGAATTCTTTGCATTTTTATATGACATCTTTTGAAACTTACCACACGTTTTTTCAAGACATGTCTGCACTGGTTGGATTTTTTAAAAAAGAAATCTACGTGAGTCCTTCCACAGAAAAATAAATATTGTTGCAATGATGCTTCAAAGTGACAGGGGGTGGGAAGGTAAGCCATAGGAAAAAGTGTGTGTGGAATGAAGTTATGGGAAGAAACTATATAGCAAGAAACAGAATGTGGTGACCAGGAACCAGTTCACATATATGAGCTGTTAGGATATTTCCGTTCCACCTTAAAAGGGAGCAGGATGTTTGTATAACAGCCTGCGTAAGTTCCTGTCTCACAGGATGTTTATGTTGTAAGTTCGTTTCGTTTTTGGCTGTTTTGCCTGAGCAGTCGGAGCAGACGGTCATGATTTCTTTGTTCTGACCAACGCCTAATAAACTGTAAATATGCATGTTCTGCTCTCATGCTGTGCAACTTCTGTTGTGTGAATTCTGCTGATAGAGTGTGCACAAGTCCAAGAATGTGGCTATCTTTTCTTGAGGCTTCGTGTCGCTATAATTGCTAGATACTGCATGACTAAGGGAGGTCGATGGATCGCCCGGCACCGAGCTTGGGGGCTCAGATGGATTTTATCTCCCTGGCAGTATCCCAACAACAGGTTTCGGGCCCAGATTCACGGCACTTGCAGGAGAGTAAGACTGCGACAGTCTGCTGAGGTATGTGTGGGAAAAGCGAAAGCAGAGGCTTTTCTGTTGCCGCGGCAGCCTCTTTGATGTCCGGCTGGCCTAATTGGCCTGGGAACCGAGCCAAGCAGGCTTCGTGATTTATGGGTGCCAAGATAACGAGTCTCTGAAGTGAAGAAGACTCACGGCTGGCGTTAAGAGGTGGAATGGAGTTTTTCCAAGCCTCTGAAGCTGCTGAGTGCCCAAAATTAAATCGGGACAATTATGAGACCTGGGCTAAATGGTGTGAGAGTTTGCTGCGTCAGTTTGGAGTCTGGCATACTGTCTCAGAAGCCCCTCCAGTTCCTCTGACAGGGAGATGGGAGGCTCAGAATTCGAGAGCCATAGACGTAATAGGCTTGTCCGTCTCTCTGGAGGAAATTGCTACGCTAGCTGGCAACACGACTGCACGTCAGATGTGGAATGCTTTGAAGATAGCCCATCTGCCAGTCATCCCAGCCCAGAGTTTGACTGCATCGGAGGTCCTGGCTGTTTCCCAGAATGCGAGTGAATGCACGGATGCCGAGGGCACCGGTTGCAAGCTGCAGGGGGAGCTGACTGTGATATCATCCCAGGCAGCATTCCAGCCTCCAGGGGGAGCCAAGGAGTCGGCAGCTGAGAGCTCTGTTTCTCGTGAGAACCAAGGTCAGAGCCTATGCAGAGGCCGGAAGACCAAATGTAAACAGAGCAAGATGCTTGCAGGTGGCCAGGAGCAGGGGGGCAAGTTGCAACAGCCCACGCCAGTGGAAAACAAGGCTATGTTTGCTGGCACAGCTCCACCAAAGGCTAAAGGCACGTCTGATGGCCAGGAGCAGGGGGGCAAGTTGCAAAAGCCCTCGCCAGTGGAAAACACGGCTATGTTTGCTGGCACAGCTTCACCAAAGGCTAAAGGCAAGCTGCAAAAGCCCACGCCAGTGGAAAACAAGGCTATGTTTGCTGGCACAGCTTCACCAAAGGCTAAAGGCAAGCTGCAAAAGCCCACGCCGGTGGGAAACAAGGCCAAGGCCAGGTTTGTAATTGACTCAGGTTGCACGCGCCATCTCAGCAAAGACCGCCATCTGTTTATCTCCTTCACACCTCAAGATGGAGAGGTCCAGCTGGCTGATGGAAGGACTTTGCAAGCTACAGGAGTTGGAACTGTGAAACTTGCAAGTCTGAATACGACCATTAGCAATGTACTTTTTGTTCCAGGAGCTGCGGACAATTTGATTAGTGTACCACAGCTGACTAGGCGTGGTTTTGAGATTTCCTTCAAGAGGACTGTCTGTGTCATCAGAAAAGGCAAAGAGGACATGTGGCATGCAAAGTTGGTGGATGGTTTGTTCAGTCTAACTTATGATGATGTTGCTGTGTCTAATGCTGATACTTGTTGTGTTGCACAAACTAACAAGGTTCTTCATGCAGGATGCATTCACGATGCACATCGCAGATTTTGTCACCTCTCTTGGCAAGCGCTAGCCAAGATGCCTGAGTTGGTTGAAGGTTTGGACATCAAACCTTGTAAATATCACATGAAATGTGTATCTTGTGCAGAGAACAAGGTGAAGGTTGCTCCAAAAGGCAAGGAGTCTAGCAGGCAGGCTTCCAAACCCTACCAGCTAGTTCATGCAGACCTGGTAGGTCCTCTAGAGCCCTCTTTGGGAGGAGCAAGGTACTTCATGGTTCTAATTGATTCTTTTTCCAGGTACATTCATGTGTTTATGCTCGAGCAGAAATCGCAAGCATTTCCTAAGTTCAAGGCATTCTGTGCTTGGTTGGAGAATGCTCACGGTAAACGTATTGGCTGTCTGTTTACTGATCGGGGCGGGGAGTTCACTTCTCAGCAGTTTGAAGCTTTCCTGACTGAGAAGGGAATCCAGCATGACTTGTCAACGCCTAGATCGCCATGGATGAATGGGCTTGCGGAGAGAGCAAATCAAACGTTGCTGCAAGGAATAAAAACCTTGTTGCATGATGCCAACCTCCCTGAGAAGTTTTGGGGGGAGGCTCTCTCGAATTTTGTTTACAGTTTTAATCGCAGACTGTCATCACCTATTGGCTGCACTCCCTATGAGAAAATGTTTGGTAAGAAACCTAACACCAAGCACTTGAGAATCTTTGGTTCTGACATGTGGGTACACACCCCACAAAGCAACAAGCTTGGGAAGCGTGGGGCACATGGTTTGTTCATGGGGTACGAAAAAGGTGCATACAGGGTATGGATGACTAACTCTAAATCCATAAAGTTCACAAGGAGTGTTGAGTACAATCCTAAGTGGGGGGAAAATGTGGGAATTTTCCAGAGTTACCCAGAGGAAGAAGAAGGTGATGTGAAGAAAGCAGATCATGCTGAGAAAGCTGAGGAAACTGATGATGATGATGATGATGATGATGATCAGAGTTCGGATTCCAGTTCAGTGGGCGGCGCTGCTGCTGCTGTCAGTGACAGTGATGACACAGCAGACTACAAGAGCGCAAAGGCCTCAGTCAGACCATCTGATGAGTCTGACAATGAACTGGAAGAACCACTGTTCACCATTGGTCACTTTTCTCCTAAGAAGGAGGAGATGAGTCCAGAAGACTTGCGTCTGGTTCGCAGGTCTGAAAGGGCGACCAAAGGCAAACCTCCAAAGAGATTTGCTGATGAGTTTGCTAAGATGGCAACTGCTGTTCTTAGTAGCTCAGAGAAGGTGTGGGAACCTTCAAGCTTCAAAGAGGTCCAGGAGTTAACCTCTAAAGATGCTGAGCCTTGGCTTAAAGCCATGAAGGCTGAAGTTGATTCCTTGAACAGGAACCAAACTTGGGAGCTGGTACCGGTAGTCCCAGGAATGAGACTGGTTGGCAGCAAATGGGTCTTCAAGGCCAAGACAGACCAGAATGGCAAGGTTGTCAGACACAAAGCCAGATTGGTTGCCAGAGGTTTTTCACAGGTACCAGGGCAGGATTACCACGAGACCTACTCACCCACGGTCAAATATGAGAGCATTCGGCTGATGCTCAAGATCGCTGCGGAGGAGAAACTGCATGTTTCCCATCATGACATTAATACAGCTTTTTTGTACGGGATTTTGGGGGAGGAGCTGTACATGCTTCCACCTGATGGAATGCAGATACAGAAGGGAATGGTCTGTAAACTGCGGAAATCCTTGTATGGTCTCAAGCAGAGTGCCAGGTGTTGGAACACAAAACTCACTGAAACATTGCTTTCTCTAGGTTTTCACCAGGGCAAAGCTGATCCATGTGTGTTTGTCAAGGAGGAGGGGCAAAACAAACTGTATTGTTTATGTTTTGTTGATGATCTTCTGATGTTTTGGAAGAATCAGGCTTTCTACCAAAGCACCCTAGCTCAGCTGAAGGAGCACTTTGACATGAAGGATCTTGGTGAGGTATCCAACTATCTTTCTCTGCAGGTGGAGAGGGACCAAGCAGGTAATTTTCTGGTACACCAAACACAGAAAATTGCTGATGTATTAACCAGGTTGAATTTGGTTGATGCAAACCCAGCAGACACACCGATGGTGACAGGTTACCAGGTAGATAGTACTGCTGAAGCGTTTTCTGACACAACGCTGTACAGATGCATTCTAGGCAAGTTGAATTTCATTGCTAGATGTTCAAGACCTGACATTGCTGTAAGCACTAACCTGCTGAGCAGACATGCTAACAATCCTACTGTTCAGGATTGGAAAGCTCTGAAGCGCATAGCCCGGTATTTGAAAGGGACTATGCACTACAGGCTGAGGTTCACCAGTCAGAAGACTGGAGGTCTTGAAATCTTTGCAGATGCAAGTTTTGGAAGTGACACCACGGATGGTACAAGCACTTCTGGAGTATGCTACATGTACAACCACTGCCTGTTTGACTGGTTGTGCAAAAAGCAGACAACAGTTAGCCTAAGTTCCTGTGAAGCAGAACTCAATGCTCTGTCATTTTCACTCATGGATTGTGAATGGTTGATGCAACTGTTTAAGGACATTGGGGTTTCTGTGAAATGTCCTATACAAGTGTATCAAGACAATAGATCTTGTTTGGCTTTGCTGAACTCAGAGAGTTGCAAGCAAAGGACCAAGTACTTGCAGATTAAGCTACATCGTGCAAGAGAGTGTATTCAGAAAGGACTCATTCAGGTGTCCTACATGCCAGGAAATGAAATTCCTGCTGATCTGTTGTCTAAGGTTGTTAACAGAGAACAACTGAAGGTTTACGCACAAAGGTTGCAATTGGGTTGAACCACAGGTACTACAGGTTACACGGAAAGGGGGAGGATGTTAGGATATTTCCGTTCCACCTTAAAAGGGAGCAGGATGTTTGTATAACAGCCTGCGTAAGTTCCTGTCTCACAGGATGTTTATGTTGTAAGTTCGTTTCGTTTTTGGCTGTTTTGCCTGAGCAGTCGGAGCAGACGGTCATGATTTCTTTGTTCTGACCAACGCCTAATAAACTGTAAATATGCATGTTCTGCTCTCATGCTGTGCAACTTCTGTTGTGTGAATTCTGCTGATAGAGTGTGCACAAGTCCAAGAATGTGGCTATCTTTTCTTGAGGCTTCGTGTCGCTATAATTGCTAGATACTGCATGACTAAGGGAGGTCGATGGATCGCCCGGCACCGAGCTTGGGGGCTCAGATGGATTTTATCTCCCTGGCAGTATCCCAACATGAGCATGGGTCAAATATACATCAATATGTGCAAATAGAGTCTTGGGTGGCACATGCATAATTTTATTTTGCCAATTTTGGTGGGAACTGTACCTCGTTTAATCTTTTTGAACATAGTAAGTGGCAACAGTTTCTGTTTAATAGTGCTATACCATGTATGTTTCGTGATAAGCTAACTGGGACCTACTCATAGGTACATATGTACATGATTGCAGCCTTGGGGTTTGTTTTGTCTTTTACCTATTTTTGCTAAAAAAAATTATCATGTGTTGTTTTATTACATTTCTGTTAGCTACCCTGGGGACATGAAGATATACACCATATATATGCAAGAATTAGCAGCATTTTTAATATTATTTTGCATGTAGCAATAGACCTGCTTGTTCTTAGAAGTAGAATAATTTATTTGTAAAGGCAGAGTGGAATCTGGCCCCAGGCTTTCAACTTAGCTTCTATTTGCCTCATAATTTCCTTTCTTATGCATGACCCGGGTCTTTCCCTCAGTCTTTGCTATCTTAACAACCCCCCAGCTCCTCAGCCTCAGACACTCAGTGCTTTTCTTCCCAGAAATTAGCCAATCCCCAGCTCCAAACGTTTACCAGTCAGCCCATGATTATAGCAGTGAATGGAATTCTTTATGTGAGAGCAACATCTCAGCTGAATTGTACCCCAGAGCCCAAACATGTCATCCGGAGTCTGTCTCTGCAAATCAGTGAAGTCACTGCTGCCCAGGAGACGTTCCAGGATCAGGTACACTGATCTGAACAAAACTGAACTCCAGTCCCTTGAGGAGGAACTTCTGAAGGTCACCCACCAGAGTAGGAATTCTGAAAGAGTGACCAGACATATTGGATGTGATTGCTTGTCCATCTGATAATATGGACAGTGTGCTTCACAGGACAGCACGGAGCCTTCAGACCTCTTGACTTGATGTTTGACCTTAAGTAGACCAGTCAAAAGTGAAGCTTTCCCCTTTAAAAGAGACATTCTGGATTTTTTCCAGGTAGTTACCAGATTAACTTGCCTCCATTTAAAAAGTAAAACTCCCTGTGCTTCACCACCCAAGTGCCATGTTCAACCAATTCACTTGAGCCTTTGACAAAGCTTGACAGCTAAGTTAAGTTCTGTGTGATTCAGAAGTCAATACGAATAAACTGAAGGCAGAATTGTTCACCCTCTGATTATGACAATAAAAGAATCAAGAGAGAATCCTGCAGATCACAGTCAATGCACCCACGAGTCAGACAGACGGGCATTGATCCTAGGTGCAAGTCACAGCACCATCAGCTAATTTTCTGGGTCCTGTTTGTACAATGGATGCTTTAGCTTTGACCAACAGGATTTTCCATTGGTTTTAATATTGGCTTAAAATGCTCTAGCCTGCAGGATAGCTCAGTTGGTAGACCATAAGACTTTTAATCTCAGGGTTGTGGGTTTGAGCCCCCCATTGGGCAAAAATATTCCTGCATTGCAGGGGGTTGAACCCTCATGGTCCCTTCCAGTTCTATGGTCCTACTGGGCCATAGAATCTGAGAAACTGAAGCACTTCCAAATGCCTAGAATTACAAAATAACTATTTTAAGTGATGGTGAATGATAACCATGAATAATAGTACTAAAGAAACCTCTGAGAATGCAAATGAAAAGGCTGGCAAATCCACTGATATATTCCTGATCATAGTTTAATTGACCAACTTTTTGTAGCTTGCTCATTTTTATTTGTTACACTACACTATGCTTTAAATGAGTTTCTATAGGTGGCCACTTACTTTTGCAAAGATTCTCTATTGTTGCTGCTTTAAAGCAGCCTTCCCCAGCCTGCTGTTGTTGGACCCCAGTTCCTCCAGCCAGCAGAGTCTATGGTTAGAGATTATGGGAATTGTCATCTAAAATATCTGGAGGGTATCAGGTTGAAGAAGGCTGCTAAAAATATTGCATCATATCATTTTATTTTATTTTTAGTAGCTAATGTTTCTATAGGGAGCATGTCACCTCCTGTATTGACTAGAAAGGTGATTAATATGTTATTGCTAAATAATAATAAGAAATAATGATTAGATTATATGAACTTCCATCAACTGTCACTGCTGTATAGAAGAATGCACTGAAGTTCCTCACAGGATCAATATGACTTCTGTATTAACAATACAGTCATTTAATTTAATTTATTTCTGAAGACATTTATATGTTCTTATTGTGTTGCATAGTGGCTTTTCGCAATATCCCCAGTACCACATTTGATGGTTAGGAAATGGATTGCATTAATATTTTTATTCCATACGCCACATAATGGAATGATGTCTATGAACATGATGCAAAATCCATTATTATATATTTAGGCCATTTATTGAGTTTACTCACATTCTGAAAGATTGATAACAATACCAATTAATAAGTGTCAATGGTGTGTGTGTGTGTGTGTGTGTGTGTGTGTGTGTGTGTTCAAAGTCAAAATTCCAGATCATGTACGTATGCTGCAAAACCAATTTCTGCAAACCAACTGGAGAAATTATTTCACTACCAAGAGAGAACAACCTAATTTACTTTCCAGCTCCACAGCCATCGTCTTCTAGCCACCTTGCCTAGTACTCATCTGCTTAATGATGAGTCTGGTATTGATTTTGAGAATAATGATCAAGGGTAAGGTTGTGGATTAATGATGGACTGGGAGGAGTTGATAGCTATAAGCAGAGCCAAAGGCAGTTAACCTCTTCTAGCCATTAGTCCCAAGGTGCTGCTGAGTACTGACTTACTTCTTGCCATTATAAGGAATGTAATGAAGACTAAAAGCAAACTACAGCATAATGGTTTGTGATGGGGGCCTGGAAGAACAGAGACAATAGTCAGTCAGATAAAACATTTGACAAATTTTGGCCAAACTCAGTAGTCCTGTTATATTGTATGTGGGCTTTTAAAATGTTTTGATAGAATTATTTTATTGTGTATTTTAATTATGTATGGATTTTATAACTGATTTTATACTTCTAAACTGCTTAGAAGCAATTTTGGCATGTGAGCAGTATATAAATACAAAAAAAGATTAATTAATATTAATTGCATTCATGGAATTACCAAAGTGCTCCAGGAAGAAATATCTGCTTAACTGTCCTCTAGATCCTTCTAATCACAAGGCTCTAGATTTTGGATCATGTATTGGAATCTCTTATGCCAAATATTTTGCTTGCCAAAGGCAGTGGTTCTTTTGGATTTGAGAGCAACAAGCAGTTACTTGTTGGGTGAAGGCTGTGTGTTTTAGGAAAGCATTAGACATTAGCATGCACAATATACCGTACTTAGACTAGACAAGGCAAACTACCAAGTTCTTAAACCCAGCTAGAATAAAACACATTCCAGACTGGTTCATTATAATGTTCCATCTGCTGCCAAAGAACGCTTAGACACAATGAATGATACCCCTTGGAACTGGCTGATGCGTAGCACCCTCTCAAGACCTCCTGGTCTAGTCTGAGTTCTGCCTGACAGCACTGATAGCGCCTCCAGCTCTCATATTTATGTATCCTGCTGAGTAAGGTAACTCATGCCCATGTGGGTCACAGGTCAGTCCCTAGGACCCTCCCATAAATAAGTCCCTTATTAGCAATGTATGTATTTAAAGTTTTCTGTTTTAACCATCAAGCTGAAAATGTGGCAACTGCTGCTGCTTCCTTCTTTTTCTCTCCCTTTTCTTCCATGTTGTTTTTGAATGACTGGCAGGGGAAGACTATGGACAGAAATGCGTATTGTACTGTATATTAATGTTGGCACTTCTCTTGACCAAAGCGTGTGCATTTTGTAATACAAGAGAAGCAAAGAGTTTAACTGTTCTACAGCAGGTAAGGGAAGCCATTCATACTTAGCTCTTTAATCATCATGCTATTCAATTAAGTGTTTCCTAGCAGACTGAACACTGTGAGAAACTTATAGATTTTCCTTGTCTGTTTTGCTTTTAGAGTCAATCAAATTGATGTGTCAAATTACCCTTTGTCCTGTATGAAATAGTAGCTAGAGTAGTTTTAATTGGTTCAAAACCTAATCTGAAGTGCCTTTTTCTATATCTGATGCCTGTTTAAAAGTGTGCATTTCCCCCCTTTAGGAAGACAGTAAAGGGATGAAGATTACATATTTGGAATCCAGTGGCCATGTTCTGCAAGGCAGAACCACTTGCTAGCTCCTGCCAAGAAGAAAAGCACCAACCTCCAAAAGAATTTATACATTTATTTACATTCATAGTCTGGTTCTACATAATAGGTTTCTTGCAGCCAAAGTATCCACCTTCCAAAATGCTGGAAGTAATTTAGGCTTTCTGCAAACCGAGGTTCCTAGATGTCAACAAATGTATTTTCATACAATAAACACTTATTTTTGCCCACTTAGATTTACAAGCAGTTCAAGATGCAGGTCAAAATAATTTCTGTTCTGGGAAGTGATGTGACAGTGTTGGGGAAGGTAAGATGACTGCTTTTCCTTTAGATTTCTGATTGCATCCATATACAGACAGTACTAGTATTCAATAACCCTAGGCATTTGGCATTCCTCCAACAGTGTATTTATATATTGCATTGACCTGCTATTGTTCCAGCTCATTAAATATAGCTGATGTCAATGATCAGGGGGGAATGGACTGTCTGCAGTGGTCTAAAGGATTAGAGTAGCTGCAGCCACTCGCCACCTTTCCTAGACCAGTGGTATTCATTGTACAGTCTATATACCTTGCAATCCAAACTGCTTGTCTGAACACTCTCTGAGACCAATCACTCACTAAGGCTAAGCCAGCCCAAGAAAAGCATATACACTCACATACTTTTCCACTTGTGTGACCCTTAATATCAGTTCAATGCAAGGTGTTGCTGCTGCTGAATTAAAGGACAGGTAGTGGCTGACTTGTGACTTGTGACGCGGGTGGCGCTGTGGGTTAAACCACAGAGCCTAGGACTTGCCGATCAGAAGGTCGGCGGTTCGAATCCCCACCACGGGGTAAGCTGCCGTTGCTCGGTCCCCGCTCCTGTCAACCTAGCAGTTCCAAAGCACGTTAAAGTGCAAGTACCACTCCAGCAGGAAGGTAAACGGCGTTTCCGTGCACTGCTCTGGTTCACCAGAAGCCGCCTAGTCATGCTGGCCACATGACCCAGAAGCTGTATGCCAGCTCCCTTGGCCAATAAAGCGAGATGAGCGCTGCAACCCCAGAGTCGGCCACGACTGGACCTAATGGTCAGGGGTCCCTTTACCTTTACCTTTTAGTGGCTGACTTGTACCAAATCATCATCCCATGTATATAGGTGGTTTGCAAAAGAAATATAGAATAAAAATGGGTTGATGCAAACCAATAGAAAGGGACATCATTCTCCCTTCCTCTCTTTCAGAATTGGGGCTTTTTTTCCAGCCAGAACTCGCCAGAACTAAGGTGGATGCCATTGCTGTTCTAAGAGAATGAAAGAGGTGTTCATGGTGAGTTCCGGCACCTCTTTTTCTAGAAAAATATCACTGTGCAGAATGCCGGGGTGCAGATGGGAGTCCAAGAGAAGAGGAAGCAGGATGATCTCAGGGGAAACCATTCCTCCTTTCTGACCTTGTGAACTTTTCTCAGCATTTTCATGCCATATCAAACCAACAGCAGCACACACAGCCTCCAGCCAACAGCATTTAACTGCCAAGGTCATGGCAGGATAATTGACAGTGCTAGCAGGCAGAGGAAGCAGGCTTTTTTGGAGTTAACGGAGGCAGAGTTAAAGAAATACTGAGTGATATTATGATCTTAGGAGCAGAAGTGTAAAAAGGTTCAACTTTTTAATGCTAGAACACTTGCCGTCGCTGCTATGCCAAAGCACCACTTCACACCATTGTAATTAAATATATCTATTCTGGATCAGTATAGCTAAAATGACGATTGAAAGAATTATGACCGGATTCTCAAGGGGTAAAGGGTCACATTACTGATGTATCACAGCACAACTGGTTCTAGACCCAACAATGTAGAGAATCAAACTTCCTGCTCATTTTCTACCATCATCGCAGTGGCAGACAGGGACATTTTCACACATTGCGTGTCAAGACCCCGCAGCCACCCCCTCGTTGGGAAATAACACACACAAGGACACGAATATTAGGTTTATGTTATTGGGCAAATTTGGCCACAACTTTATTGAATTACAGAATGTGAGCGGTATTGGCTTAGGCCTTGATTGGACCTGACTATATCTGACTCCTGCCCGATGCGCAGGAAGTCCGGTAAGGGTAAACCACCGGATGGAGGAGCCCTGTCAATGCATACCAACTCAAGCTCCCCCTGGTCTTCCCGTCGGGGTCGTGTCATGGCCCTAGCTCACGCGGCCCACCGCAACTCCTCCCCACTTGGAAGTGGAGCGGATTTATCATCCTTTGCCAGTTCCCCATACCTTAGAGCAAGGCATGCTAAAGCAAAGGCAAATTGGGACTCAGGTCTCACCCTGCCTAGGAGAGATGGAGCAAAGGCCCAGGAGCAACAAAGCAGAGTATATCCCCTCAGTTAACTCCCTCCCTTCATGGCCATTTGGGTTCCCCATTGCACACCCAGTCCTCCATGGCTTGTCCCCACCCCACCCCATAGTAGAAGTAATATGTGTACACCCGTGATTTCTGATGTATTTACACTTCACAATTTGAAGTGAACTTCTTATCCAGTGGTGGCTTTGTAGCAAACACTTCTGCTTGCACCGAGTGTTACTGATCCCCCTACCCACTGCAGCCCCTGTTGCCTTCCAGCTGCTCCTCAGGATTGGGGGACCTGACAGAATAGTGAGAGATAGGTCACTGGAGCTGCAGAATCAGGTGCCCCAACTTTGTCGGAACGTAAGTGCTTTCTACTAGTGTTAAGTCTCTGTTGGATATGTGTGGAGGAGCAGAGTTTCAGTTGTAAACAGAAGCAATGCTTCAGTTGTAAAGCTGCTGATAATCACTCTTGCTACCCTGTTTCCTGCGTCTACCTGCTGGCCTGTAAAGCATGTTGGAAGAAAAAGAGAGCTGCGACAGCAAAATCCATTACATCAGAATTCCGGCAAGCTGTGTTAATGTATTGGCTGCATTGTGAGTGCTGTACACCTGCGATGCCTCAAAGTGGGGGTTGGGTGGTGGTTTTGTTTCAGCTTGTATATGCTGCAAGATACGCTGAGGAATCCTTGACTGATGAACTTCTTTGACGGATGACTGAACCCAAGGTGCCCATTAGCGCTTAAGTATTTCACCAATTATATGCAGACACTAACAGCATCTTAAAGGTTAAATGTATTTTCATAACTCTTTTCACATAAGCAAATCCACCTTAGGATTAACAGTGATTTATTCTTGTTGGTTATTGACGATAAACTGCCAAGAGGCAGAACGATAATTAACTCAGATATAATGATTCTGTGACCAATTATATTGGATATATCTGAGATCATTAACTCTGCATCTACAACAGGAAGCAAAAACAAATAAATATCTTATAAAAAAAACACACCAAGCAAAATCATTTTTAGAATTACTGAGTCATAATAATAAAAAAGGGAACTAATACAATATAACAGCAGGTTTGATTGGCTTCACTTGGCCCTTTTGCTTAGTGCTAATATTATTTGCCAACCGTGCCTGAAAAGGAGGTCCTTCGTTTCTAACTGCTTAATAATTTGTTTTTATTAAATGTTTGAAACAGGGATTTTTACCATTACCATCTTGAGAGCATTTACCCAGTATAAGCCAGATATCAGGGGTATAAATTTATGAATGCACTATGGAGATATATAAATACCGGTTAAATTAATAGGATGGATAAGCAGGTTTGTTCATACACTGGCTTCAATGGAAATTAAGCATGCCTTGAGATGCCCTGGATTGTGCCCGTGATAAATTAGGTTTATAGCACCATTTTTTACAAGTTAGAGGGTAATGGGAACAGTGATGGAGGGCAGAGTTAGCACACTGGAACCCACTGCCACCTTACATTTACTGCAGTCTTTATCAAATGCCTGAGAAGGACTTTTGTGAACCAGCCCAATCACACTAGTAAACAGCTTCCCAAGAATCAGCCATTCCAGGCTATGTACAATGAAACTCCTGGGATTGGCTGGCCATAGCCACCTGTCAACCAGAACCCACCTGAGTCAAGAGTCTCTATAAATGCTAGTATTCCCTGGTCCCTTGATCTCTGACTATTCAAGATGCTGTATTGCTTCTGCTTGAAGATGGCCCTAGACTTTTGTGAGTAGCTTAGCTACTAAAATAAACACAACCTTTTAGAAAATTTAAGCATCCTTCTGCCTCTTCACTTGTGCTTGCCCTCTCTGAAACCCTGTGTTTAGTAAACTCTCTTCAGTTTGGCTGCTGAGGTTCTTGTGTGCATTCGGGCCAAACTCAAAAGGATATTCCCCTTCATGCTATGTGTGCATCAGATGGGATTTGGCAGAGAACAGCAAGCTACATTGGGCTCGGGTGAGAGAAGGGTGACATCCTTGTGTTTCACTTCCACTTAGAGCAATATAAGTGTAATGGCAGCTTGCCTGAGAGCCTCTTGCATGGCTGGCCTACCTAGATTGGCAGTCATAGCAAAAGCGGAGTAGAGCAATTTCCTTACATGGGTGACCAGATGCTAAGCAGGACAAAACTCCTTCATACATATCAGCTGTGTAGAAGAGTGAATTTTGCCAGATGCAGCTCATCGTGCATGGATCCTCCTTTTCAGGTCATTCAATGGAGGCTGCAATTATTTGAGATTTATTAATGTATGCAATCAATAGGATCTTGAGGGTAATCCACTCTGAGGAGCTGACTTTGATGGAAGATGCAGAATTGTTGTTGTTGTTTAATCGTTTAGTCGTGTCCGACTCTTTGTGACCCCATGGACCAGAGCACGCCAGGCACTCCTGTCTTTCACTGCCTCTAACAGTTTGGTCAGACTCATGTTTGTAGCTTCGCGAACACTGTCCAGCCATCTCGTCCTCTGTCGTCCCCTTCTCCTTGTGCCCTCAAGCTTTCCCAACATCAGGGTCTTTTCCAGGGAGTCTTCTCTTCTCATGAGGTGGCCAGAGTATTGGAGCCTCAGTTTCACAATCTGTCCTTCCAGTGAGCACTCAGGGCTGATTTGGGTTTGATCTTCTTGCAGTCCATGGGACTCTCAAGAGTCTCCTCCAGCACCATAATTCAAAAGCATCAATTCTTCAGCGATCAGCCTTCTTTATGGTCTAGCTCTCACTTCCATACATCACTACTGGGAAAACCATAGCTTTAATGATACGCACCTTTGTTGGCAAGGTGATGTCTCTGCTTTAAGATGCAGATTAAATGTAAAGGGTAAAGGGACCCCTGACCATTAGGTCCAGTTGTGGCCGACTCTGGGGTTGCAGCGCTCATCTCGCTTTATTGGCCGAGGGAGCCGGCATACAGCTTCTGGGTCATGTGGCCAGCATGACTAAGCCGCTTCTAGCAAACCAGAGCAGCTCACAGAAATGCCATTTACCTCCCCTCCGGAGCGGTACCTATTTATCTACTCGCACTTTAATGTGCTTTCGAACTGCTAGATTGGCAGGAGCTGGGACCAAACAATGGGAGCTCACCCCATCGCGGGGATTCGAACCAGCGACCTTCTGATCGGCAGGTCCTAGGCTCTGTGGTTTAACCCACAGCGCCACCCAAGATGCAGAATATAAACATACAAAATCCTATATATATGCAGTTAGTCAGGAACAAGTCCCATTGAACTTAGTGGGATGTGCATCCAAATAAACATGCACAGGAGTGCACCATACTGCATGTAAGGCCCAGGAACAGATAAAAAACAGCTCCTTCAAGGCAAAGAGATACAACAGAGAGCCTGTGAAGACTGTGCCCTCGTGGAAATGTATTCCTTCCAGCTTAGCTCTACCAATTATAAAGCTGTCTCAGAGAACGCACATTTCAGAATTTACTCCTGCAAACTGCTACATGCCATAAAATATGTTTCACATATAGGGTACTGTCTCTATAGTAACACCGGCATGCTATAAGCGCTGACTTTTCAGATAGGTATTGAAAAGGAACCCCATTGCAATTTATTTTTAGTTGGCTGGTTGCAATTTATCTGCTATTTTTTGTGATTGTGTTATGTATTTTAAATTGTTTTAGGAGTAATCCTCTCCAAAATTGCACTTGTATTAAAGTGCAAGCAAGAAATGTTTGAAATAAATAATACTGGCTGCAGCTAGACTAGATATTGTTGCTAACTAGAAGTATTCTAAGTCATTAGGCATAGATCAATGGCATAAGACATTCTGGGAAGGAAGTCTTCTCAGCTAAGTTTAATTATTTCAGAAAACAAATGAAAGGAAGAGCACAACATATATTTAAAGTAAGATGGGAGCCTTTTTAAAATAAAGCATTGAAATATACAGTTTCAACATAACCTCTGGCCCTACACTTCTGTTACATTAAAAGATTTGATTTGGGTTAGCACTTCTATGCATTGCTGGAACAAAGATGATATATAATATTTATGCTGTACTCCAAGGACATTTAAAATAACTTTTTAACTCTTACTGAGAATTAGTTTGTATATAATTGGTTTATTCATGATAAAGCTTTCCACACGTTAATCACATACAAGATTGAAAATGGCTCATTATTTTTTCTATGCACACTATTGCATGTGCTTATACTTTCCCAGTAACTATATTGCATCTATATATATATTTGTAATAATAAAACAATATGGTGGGCTTTTCTTAGTTTTACGTTGACAGATGGTACCCTTTACAAAGACACACAGAGACACACACACTGCAAAAGTGCTCCTAAACTTCCCTTTCAATTCTGAAGGTTTTTGATCTGGACATTGCAGGAGGCTGATGGCTTCCAAGGCAAACTTTCACATTCTATTATTGCCCTCAAGAGCTATCAGCCAGCCTTGCCTTCAGAGAATAAATGAGCCAGGAACCTTGCCTTCCGTTTTCATTTGGGATTGCAGTTAAAGAAGAAGTAGGGTGCTCAGTCGGTTTTGTAGAAAAGTGTGGCTGGTGGGTAAACAAAGGCTCCTCCATCTTCTCCAGTTGTCTTTTTCTGTGACACAATGTGCCCCAGGGCTAATGTAAAACCTTTAACTCTGCAGGTGTCTGGGCAAGACAATCACTGTAAAGCTACTCTCCCAAAGACATTTTCAACTTGATTACCCAGCAGCAAGCAGCCCTGGAAGGCTTTATGATGTTTGCAACTGCTGCCAAATGTGACCCTCCTTTGGAAGTTGCAGGCTTTTATCTCTAGGATTGCATCCAGCTGGAAGCTCAGCAAAGGGATGATAAAGCAAAGCTAAAAGCAGCAATGCTACATAAAAAGTAATCTCTGTGATGCACACAAGTCAGGCCTCCTGACTGAGACAGTAGCCTTCTCCAGATTTCATCCTGGCAACACACATGAAGGATTTACCCTGAGAAACGTATGCTGAGCTGCAAAATAATAACAATAAAAATGCTACTGTTAGCAAAACACATTATGAATCTCTTACTGTGATTAATGAAATCCTGCTTACCAAATAACTCTGCAAAGGGAAGGGCACCGTTGTCCAGGCTTTGCAGATGGAAAACTTTTGAAGTGAAGATGCCATTTCATCTTCTTAGGAAGAAAAAAGAAGAAAGGCACATTGGAAGGGACAGAGGTTTATAATATATAATGAGAATGAAAAGACATAAATTATTTCCTCCCCCCTCACTTTCAGTATATTAGGAGGACTCTAGGCCATTTGTTTTAAAAGTAGCAGTGTAATACAACTACTACAGCCAATGGACATTGGACAGGGTTGTCACTACATTTAAAGACGGTAGATTCAAGGTGTCGTGAAAGAGCAGCAAATTGTTAGTTACTGCATCATTCCTGTTGTCCTTTTGCTGCCAGAGAGGAAGTATTTTGAAAGCTGAGAGGGAAAATCCCAGAAGCACCTCTTGCTGGAAGTAAAACATCAACAACTTAAATTACTAACGATTGGCTGTCTTTCCATGGCACCAAAGAATCAGCTGTCCGAAGTGGCTACCTCACTTTATCACACTGACACTAGGGTTTGTTTTTTTCTCCTCATTTAGTCTGAATGGGTACGCTAGCTTAGTAATCAGCTTGCAAAACATAAAAAGAATTTAATTCTTCAGTGCTGTTGTGCCTTTGGCAAAGTGTTGGTAGTCTGTAGCATTTTCTCTACTCGGCTCTCAGAAAACGTCTAAACCAATTTATTAGATATTTTGATGATGATATATTATTTACTCTGTTCATGAATCTCCTCCCATGAAACATCCTGAAATGATTAACAAAGGAATACATATGCATAGATTTTCTAGCCCAATAAAGTCAAGGACAAAAATCTCTATTGGAAAAAGAAGGTATTCAACAATTGCTGTCCATTTGATATGTAATGTGGGGATGCTCCAAATGGTGGTTACTATCACACTAAAGGTGTGGTTGCTACACACATGGAATGGTTGTTCTGATAAAATGGTATCTGTACGAACCCTTTTCCTGCAGACTGTAGTGACTGGGTATATAAGAGTTGACGCAATCCTTTGGGAACTTAGATATAAAAACAGAGGTCTAAAGTTTAAACACTAGGTTCACTCAATAGTCTTGCACATGCCAAAATGGATATTTGTTCAATTTTAGACCACTTTATTCTTTGGACAGCAACAGGCACTAGTATCATACCTCCCATTGATATATCACAAACTGCTTTTGACTTCACCCTCAGTTTCAAAAGCAATATGACACACTGTAGGAAGAGGATCTTTTGTTAGAGAAAAAGATATTTGAAGATCCCTTAGGCTTACAAAACTAGTTTTATGGCTCTTTCTATCCTGGTCAAAGTCTGCAGGTCAGGACATGTATAATCTTACTTCGTAATAGGGGCAGTCTAGAGGGCAGCTGGAATGTGTGATATGTATCTATATGGAGCCAAAGTGACCCAATATTCATAAAATAAAATAAAATAAAATAAAATAAAATAAAATAAAATAAATAACCACCTTATACTTTTTCAGAAAGTATGAAAAGTAGTTTGAAAATAAAGTATTAGTCATAAACCTAATGGCCTTATATTAAATATATTTAGGATAGACTTGCTGCTTTGCATTGTTGGAAAACATAGTGTTGTGAAGATATGGGAGGACCGTTGAACGAAGAGAAAATACTGATTCATTTATTTATAAGTTTTGTATACTGCTTGATTGTATATCTGCTTGATTTTGTATATCTGCTTTGAGGGTGGTTGCTGATGCTTTATGAATAATTGAACATAAAATATTATTTAAATATTGTATGTGTGTGTGCACGCACACACCCACACCCTGCAGGAATGTTTATACCTGGCAAGAAGGAAGGGTTAGGCAGTTGCAATAATTCAGGACCATGGTCAGCTCCCTATGGAGCAAAAGTCGTAGGCTGAATGTATGCAAACTCCAAGCAGGTGGTTAAGCCCAGAGGCCTAGGAGCAAAAGGCAGACTGCCTAAACCCCAGATGGGTCATGTGAACAGGCATTGCTGTTCATGACTTGGTGCATCGCTCACTGAACCACATGGAGAAATGAGAGCAAGAACTGCAGCCAGGCTGCCAGGGCTTCAACAGGGCCTGCTACTGCACTGTTCCCTGCCCTGGGATCTCCACACCAGTGAGAACCACTGCATAAATTTCCTGCAGAATCCTATAGCAATGCTATGCTGTGGGTCACTGTGGGAAATTAAAATGGTGGCTCAAATGCAGCTGCCAGACCACTGCTAGATAAGCCCACATGGACCCAAGGGCACAAGAGAAGGCCCACCAGAGGACACTATACAGAGGTGCCCCTCAAACCCGGACTGAGCGTTGAGTGCCCAACAGGTTGTAAGAACACTGCTGAAACTGTGAGGTACATGATGTCCAACTCTGATGAAATGTGTGAGGAAATATCTCCTAGCAGTTGTCGAATGCAAGAATCAGATTTACGAAAACAGCTTTCTCTTCTCTCTTTCTCTCTTTAAGAGCTTATCAGTCACCTTTGCACTGAAAATTGCTCAGGGCAGCAAGGAAAAAAGGAAATGAATATCTACAAATACACACTAAAATATCAAAAGCAATTTTTTGAAGACTGGAAGAAAAGGCTTCTGTTTATTCAGAGCAAGTCATTTGTCAAGGCCTTGTCACAAGCATCTTCAGATCCTGATAGTTTTGCACAACTGACTGATTTTCTTTACATTAGAAATTCATGTCTTGTTTACTGTGGAAGCGTCTATCAGCAGGCCACTACATCATAAGGCAAAGACCAACAAGAACTCAAGGACATATTGGCCAAGCCATTTCACTGTTTACCTCCAGACATCTTGTCAAGACATTTCTGTTTAAGCAAGCCTCACGGTGCTGGTGCTGTGAGTAGAACAACTATTATTGATTGCTTTCAGCATTTTCATTGTTTTGCTGTTTTTAAGAAATGGTGCATTCTCTTCCTTGATAAAGGCTACGAGTGCTCTTTAAATAATAGCAATTGATAATAGTGCCTCTTTGCAGCTCATATTAAAAATTATAGTACATTTATATATGTAAAGTCGACAAACCCTGACTACTTGCTTATAAAGCTGCACATGCTCCAGCCTTCGGCTTAACAGAGAGATCACCAGCCTTTTGGGGCCTACAGGCACATTTGCAAGCTGGAGGTGTGCAGCAGCTGTGAAAAAAGGCAAATTCTATGCTAGGAATAATTAGGAAAGGAACTGAAAATAAAACTGCCATTGTCACAATGCCACCACACAGATCTGTGATGCAACCATACAGTTGACCTCAAAAAATATATTGTAGAATTAATAAAGGATCAGAAAAGGGCAACCAAAATGGGTGGACTGTGTGGGATGTGATAGATAAGTAGCAGTCAAGTACAACTTTCCTTGTTTTCCTAGAGTGGACATTGTTGATATTTTCACCCCTCCCATTGACAGAATCTCCAGATCTGATGTTTTGAGAAAGGAGGGGGTGGAAACTGCTCTTCTACTCTTCCGCTCCTGCCTGACTGCCTGACTCTGTGTGTGGAGAGAGTCTTATCTATGTAGTGATTAGATGGCTGAGTGGGAGATGTAACACTCATGCAAGCCAGTAGTTCGTTAGTTTGTAGTAGCTATTAGAAATAAAAGGAGTTATGCTTCACAGCCAGCTTCCATGTTATTTATACTCTGCATGAGTCTGGTGCTCACCATACACAGTTGTGGGTCCTGTGCACTGGGATCTGCTTTCCAGGATTGGAAGGTCTCTGAAAGTGCTCCAGTCGTCTAGCCCAGTCGGGGCAGAACCAGTTATTGAGCCCAGTCGCTGACATCGGTTGAAAGGCGTACTGACAGACATGTGGGGGAATGTTTGGTCCAGCCAGTCGAAAACTTCCTGTTTCCTTCTGGCTGGGACATACTTCATTTGCATGTGACTAGAGGTGGGCATGACCTTACCTGTCCAGGTAACAAAAGGACAAGACACGCAGCACACACTCTCTCTTTGACTTCCTCCGTCGTCAGAACAGCTTTTTAGTTAGAGATGCTCTGTTGGCTCTCAGCCAACAGGGGACACTGGGATTATCCTCATATGGAATAGATTCACATATATATACTTTGTAACTAAGTCTGCCTTCAGGGATCCAACTGTGAACTGAATGTGAGTAAACTTCTTTTATATACTTTAAACAAGATTATGGCGTGTTTATTCTTTTAAGAGGGATATAAGGGAATTTACCAGGAACCTAATAGTGAGAGGCTTACACAAGCCTGCAACCAGCTACCTGCTGGGTGTTTAAAAGGGGAATGTGAAACTCTGCTAAGTAAAGGAACTTGCTAGCACAAGTTTGGAAGGATATTAATAAACAATGTATCCTATGAGGAAAGGTTGTCATATTTGGAGCATCTTAGTTTAGAGAAAAGCTGAGAAGGAGGCAACATGATAGAAGTATATTAAATTATGTGGAGTTTGCTGGTAAGAGGGATTGGTTGGTTGTTAAATCCTTCTGGCGACTCTAGCGCTGCGCAAGAAACAGGGGTCTCTTAACAACTCGCAGCACCCTTAACAAACTACACTTCCCAGGATTCTTTGGAGGGAGTCATGGCTGTTTAAAGTGGTGCCAGAGTGCTTTCAGTGTATGGTGTGAACGTGGTTTTGCTTATGTCCCATAGATTTCAATTGGTCTGTTCTAAGCCTAAGTCAAGATCCAACCCCATGTTTGTCTTTCAATGCCCTTGTGTCCAAAGAGATTTTAATATAAGCATTTTAAAATAGAGAGAGAAATGTTTTCTGGCTTTGATTAACTAATGACATGTTAATTAATTGTGGCAATTACCCACATTGTTTTCTCCCCAAACAAAACATAAAATTAACAAGCCATACTGCATTTTAAGCAGGCCTTCATTACGCAGCAGAATGCAGAGGAGAGGTAGCTCAGCTGCAAGCAGCATTTTGTAAGTGTCTTGCTTAACCTCCAGGTTCAGCTAAAAGCATCATGGATGAGGTCATTCTCAGCAATGAGGTTTTGGCTTCAGTCCTAATGACATTGTTTCTAGCTCTTCTGCACTATGAGATACATATTGGTGGAGGGGGTGGGGGTGGGGGAGATAATTCCTTGTAAAAAAATGTATACCACAGACAATATGACCTTCCTTACCTTGAAATTTATATTGCACGAGGTCCTGCCTTTTTCAATTAACGATGGCAATGCTTTTGGAGCACTGCAATATAAAGTGACTAATTCAGCCTTCTGCAAAAGGCCCAGTTCTGCAACACTGCTGTGAATTCCTGCCAGCATTCCATGTTGCAATATAATAAATTTTATAACCACC
Source organism: Podarcis raffonei (assembly GCF_027172205.1). NCBI lineage: Eukaryota > Metazoa > Chordata > Lepidosauria > Squamata > Lacertidae > Podarcis > Podarcis raffonei. The sequence continues at coordinate 30,779,490 of NC_070612.1, forward strand.
TCTAGAATTTAAATCTGCCTTATTCTCAGAATCTGATTCTCAAGATGAATATAGATTGCCTTTGATCAAGTGGCAGCTGTCTGCAGTGGACTGAATGTGTCCACACAGTGATGAGCCGAATTTCTGAGAGTATCTGATTTACTAAATAGGGGAAGGGACATAGTACAGTGGTAGAGCATCTGTCTTGTGTGCAGAAGGTTTCAGGTTCAATTCCCAGCTTCTCCTTAAAGAGACCCCGTTTACCTGAAACCCTGGAGAGTCGCTGCTAGTCAGTGCAGACAGTAATGCACTAGATCAGTGTTTCCCAAATTTGGCCCTCCAGCTGTTTTTGAACTACAGTTCCTATCATCCCTGACCACTGGTCCTGCTAGCTAGGGATGAAGTGAGGTTAAAGGGAACCAAACAGAGGGCCTTCTTGGTAGTGGCGCCCGCCCTGTGGAACGCCCTCCCTTCAGATGTGAAGGAAATAAGTAGCTATCTTCTCTTTAAAAGACATCAGAAGGCAGCCCTGTTTAGGGTAGTTTTTAATATTTAATGCTGTATTGTTTTTAACACTCGATTGGAAGCCGCCCAGAGTGGCTGGGGAAACTCAGCCAGATGGGCGGGGTATAAATAAATAATTATTATTATTATTATTATTATTATTATTATTATTATTATTATTATTATTATGAGTTGTAGTCCAAAAACAGCTGGAGTCCCAAGTTTGGGGAACTCTGCACTAGATGGACCAAGATGGACTCAGTGTAAAGCAGCTTCGTATGTTCCTGTCTTGCCATAGTGTGCAGATAAGCACATAACAAGATGGCTATAATGTCCTATCGGGTGGTAAGGAACATGTTGCTACCTGCCTGCATGCAATCAGAAATCCAGGAAAGTGGGCCATTCATAGAATTCACTACTTTGTAGGCCACTGCAGATGATCACAGGTGAATACAAATGACCGTTGACCAGCTGATAGCGTACAGCAGAATCCTGTGTATATTTACACAAAAATATGCCTCACTGACTTCAATGAGTCATCTCCACACCATGAGAAGTATTCCACTAAGTTTTACTCAAGTTAGATCCACAGAAAGTAATGAACACGACTAAGTTGGGTCCATTAATTTCAGTAGGTCTACCTAAAAAAAAAAGTTGAAAAAATAGTCTCCATACATTCAAATAATTCTCTTACCACTTTTGCACTCATGACTTCCCCCAAAGAATCCTGGGAATTGTAGTTTGTTAAGGGTGCTGGTGTCATGGAGCTACAATTCCCAGCACCCTTAACAAACCACAGTTCCCAGGATTTTCCATGACTATAAAAGTGGTATAAGAATGCTTTACTGTATGTTCTAATTAACTGGGGCTGAAATCCTATCCAAACTTACCCTACAGTAAGTCCCATTGAACAAAGTGTGACTTATTTCTGAGTAAGCATGCACAGTATTGATCTGTAAGTGAACATAAGATTGTGGCATTAGGCTGCTGCCTAAGCACATTTATTACCGGTAGGTCCTAAATCCTGCTGGGCTCAGTGGGACTTACTGTTGACTAAATATGTTTAGGGTTGTGGTGCACATGGGATAGGCATTGCAGAGGATGAATTACCGTATTTTTCGCTCTATAACACGCACCCGACCATAACACGCACGTAGTTTTTAGAGGAGGAAAATCCGTAGGCATGCCACCCGTAGGCATTTCCTCCATAACACGCACAGACATTTCCCCTTACTTTCTAGGAGAAAAAAAGTGAGTGTTATGGTGCAAAAAATACGGTAAGTATTAAATTTATATCCCACTACCTTGCTTTATAAAAGCTTTCAGAGTGGTTTTTAAAATTTAAAATAATTAAACAATACTTATTTACAATAAACAAAACATACAATTACATGGATAAAATGCCACATATTAAAAATAGAAAACAGCATTTTCAAATAAAACCATTGTAGCCGTAGAATTTCCCAGTAAAACCATAAGAACTGAATTCTTAAAATAACAGATATGAGATCATATTAAAGTTTAATGGCATTTCTGCTGTTTGAGCTCAGTATTGCACAGTGACAGAGAGTTCTACCAACCCACAATGCATTGTGTGAGAGAGGTTTCTTTTAGCAACAGTTAAACCTGCTAAGCCATTAAGTACCACTGAGTATCATTAAAAACCAAAGATTCACAAACCCATGAAAAGTCACATCCCATGTGTTTAGCTTGGGTACTATGGAGACTGAAGTGTGTCAAATGTTGACTTTTATGTGGCATGCTTTATAATTCTTGAAATCATCTCAGTATCATTTAATCAGATAAGACCGTAAATCCTGTACCAAGTGGGGATACTGTCACCTGAACAATGAAGGCTATACATATTTGACAGTAACTTGCAGACTGAGGTGCCATTGAAGGATTCTGAAATGTCATTTGTTAAGCCCTTACCCTTGTGTGTAAAAACCTGTTCAGCTCTCATGCACGGCAATGTAAATTTCTGCATGTATAAAGAGATGCAGACATTGATTTGCATACTGGAATCACGGGCCAGAGCGAGACTTAGTGACAGCCCGAATGACAGCAACATGAATGCCCAGACATAGCGATGCAGGAGAGATTCAGTTCACTTTGCATTTTAAAGCAGGCCTATCTAATTCATATTTCCCGAAAGAAGGTGACGCAAAGTGCAGCTGTTCTTTAAAGCTAGCGCTTCTCCAAATTTGGCAGTATGGTTCTTCAACCCAAAGAAGGTGTATATCAGGTGGGAAAGTGTGTAATATGCACATATGAGTGAAAATAGCATAGAAAATGCATTATATTTAGGAAAATGAGAAGCAATGCACACTAAAATCCTGATTTTTTTTTAAAAAAATCACAAACTGATGTGGAAATGTGGTGGGCTCAATTTAAGACCAGAGAAATGAAAAAAAAAATGAGAAAAACTGCAATTGACACATTAGAGCGTACCCAGGCATTAACACCCCAAGAGTGAGGAAGAGGTGGCAGGCACTGTGATCTCTATTACTGCACTTTATGCAGATTCAATGTGTCACTCTGCAGTAAAGGTTGGGATCTTTGTACTGACCTTGGTATCTTGATGCATCAGAATTAATTTGGGTGTAAGCCTATGAAATGTAAGACAGCTTTAGAAGAGGACTGGGCAACTTCATGGAGGAGAGGGCTGTTGAGGACAATGAGCCACGATAGCTATGCTCTGCCTGCACAGTTGGAGGCCATAGTGCTTTTGAACGCCAGCTGCTGGAAACCGCAGGAAGGGAGAGGGCTCTTGTGCTCAAATCTTGCTTGTATCTGTTTGGCCACTATGAGAACAAAGTCTGGACCAGATGGGCCATTGGCCTGATCCAGCGGGCTCTTCTTATGCTCTTACGTTATTTTATGCCTGTTAACAATTACTGTGGAAAATTGTCTTTTTAAAAAGTCAACTTCCATTCCAGTTGGAAGTGAATTTGGTGGCATCTGCCTGTGTTGAGAATCAATGCACCATCAGACGTAAAGTCAAACTGTTGGAGACTTACAGTGCTTGCTGTAGCTATAGAGACCGATATGGGAGAAACATATTTTATTGCAGCTGGGGCAGATGAAGGCATCTGGTTTTGCTGTTACAAATGCACCTTGCTGCGTTTCTCCCAGCAATCATTTCTCCTCTGGTCACTGCTGCAGCTACATGACCTGTCTCCAGGCACTGCTGTCACCTGCAAGGCATTCCCACATGGTGGGGTTAATGTTGCCAACCTTCATGACACATTTGTAGACATCTTTATAAGGCAGAATTGGTCTTTCAACAGGCCTCATACCTGAAGCTAGCTCACCACAAAGCACATAACTGGAGATCCTGTCACCTTCCATTCTGGGTACATGACCAAGCCAGCATAGACGTCACTGAGACAGAAATGAGAACCACTGGGAATGTGGGTTTGGAAAAACATATATTTGTTTGAGACTCTGTACTGTTATGCGATGCCCAAATCTTCCTGACACAGTACATATGGAAGGCATTGAGGCATCACTCCTGGCAGGAGTGCCAACTTGGCCCCACGACCATGGGTGCCTGGGGCTGTGGGTGCCAAGCAGCATGCATGGCCCTGGCACCAAAATTTGTGGGTGCCTGGACCCTTCATGGGGAATGTTGTGGGTGCTTGGGCACCCAGGGAGTTGGCACATATGACTCTTGGCAGGTGTAAGTTGCCCATGACTTACTTCCACGAAACATTTCTGCTTGGAACAGCAGTCCTTCAGTCCTATAGGGTGGGGGATACTGTTCTCAAAAGCGATGTTTGAAACCAGTGTGAGATTCAAAAGAGCTTCCAATACCAGCCAGGATGACTGGACTGCTGTTTATAAAGAAAAATTAGCAGTGCAATCTGGTGCATGTCTACTCAGAAGTAAGCCCCACTGAATTTACACAATGCTGCAACCCTTTATATTGGCCCCATTAAATTTGTTGAAGTTTACCTTTGAATAGACATGCGTAGGATTTCCCTGTAAAAGAACCAGTATGGCTTTGAGTCCTTCCCATTTGATGCTCTGGATCTGGTCCACAACACATACCTGTCATACATGTAAAAGTATCTTTGAACAATCTGGCTGAATTCAGTTGAAGTGCTCTGGGTACTTTCTTATCAGTACATGAAAACAAAAGGCAATAAAATTTTACAATAAAGGTCTGCTAGCTTGCTTTCAGGCCCTTTCTGCTAAATTGATCACTTGGCTAATGTTGCCTCTCTACTCCTTCTCCTCCTCCCCCTCTTCCTCCTCCTCCTCCCTCCCTCTCTCCCCCTTCCCCCCATCACCCATGTCTTGGTTTTTACTCGTCTCATTATTTACAGCCTCAATGGAGGACAGGAGTGGAGAAATGTAGAGACAACCTCAGCGCTGTCCCTGGAAGACGCAAAGATGAAAGATTTCCCTTGCAACTATGAACCTGTGCCATTCTGGTTATGGAGCACTGCGATACAGCAGGGGGTGTCTGGCATCATCTTTCTTTCATGACTGTTCAGAGTTGCTAGTTGAAAAGATTCTGCTCCAGCGCTGTTGGTTGAACTTGTTCCATTGCAGTCTTTACATTAGATTCCCAATTCCTGCTCTTTATAGTCTCTGTCACAGTGGTAGGCCCTGCCCATTAGCCACCCCGCTTCTCTTTAAACTTACGACATTTGCAAAGAGGGATCCCATTTGTATTCAGCCTCTCAGTCGAAAGGGGTGGTTCACACAATGGGTTTGGCATTAGATGCATGTAGAAATTGCATTTGCACTTCTTGCAAAAACAGAGAATCATAGAATTGTTGATGGTGCTGGATTTAAACGTTCTCCCTGTAGCTAGTGAGGTGATTTGGGGGCAGGGGCAGGCATTGATTCCTAGAATTAAGAATTAGAGAGAAATGCATGTTTGCACATAAACAAGCCACACATGTTCAAAGGTGCTTGCTCCCAAGTACCTTATTTTTTGCTCTATAAGACTCACTTTTTCCCTCCTAAAAAGTAAGGGGAAATGTGTGTGCGTCTTATGGAGCGAATGCAGGCTGCGCAGCTATCACAGAAGCCAGAACAGCAAGAGGGATTTCTGCTTTCACTGCGCAGCGATTCCTCTTGCTGTTCTTGCTTCTGAGATTCATAATATTTTTTTTCTTGTTTTCCTCCTCCAAAAACTAGGTGCGTCTTGTGGTCTGGTGCGCCTTATAGAGCAAAAAATACGGTAATTAGGCAAAGACAGAAACAGTGCTAAAGACTCTTGGTTTAGGAAGGGTTTCAACCTCCAAAGCCCTTAACCTTTCTTGCTACATGAATCCCGGTTCCAACTCTCCTTAGTGCTTGTAAATATATCATAGGTGCCATTCTGCCTTACCATCTATTGCATGCAGGTTAGGAAGGACAAGTGGAACATACAACAAAATGTTGCAGTGTGGAGGGCTCCAGTTCAGGGTTCCAGCCTGTCAGCCATACCTTCTTTCAGGATAGACTGTTACATCACTCATCTACTGCTCCTTTTTTTGCCCCCTTTCTCACAGCAGGCATTCTGTTCCTGATATTAAGAATAAGAATAATTTATTTTTATATGTTTCCCATTTGACTGGGTTGCCCCAGCCACTCTGGATGGCTTCCAATAATTTATAGAACTGTGTTATTATTTATTTTATTTTTTAAAATCTATAGTCTGAATAGGGGTGTATTTTTCTGAACATGTGTGGTCAATATCTTGTTTTTATTTTTGCATAGTGCTTAGCTATCTAGGTCACTTTCTCGATAGTGGGTGGTATTCAACTACATTTTGCTCAAAGTAGACCAACTGACCATGACTAATAAAATAATAATAATAATAATAATAATTATTATTATTATTATTATTATACCCCGCCCATCTGGCTGAGCCTCCCCAGCCACTCTGGGGGGCTCCCAATCAAATATTAAAAACACAATACAGCATTAAACATTAAAAACTTCCCTAAATAGGGTTGTCTTCAGATGTCTTTTAAAAGTAGGATAGTTGCTTATTTCCTTGACATCTGATGGGAGGGTGTTCCACAGGGAAGGCACCACTACCAAGAAGGCCCACTGCCTGGTTCCCTGTAACCTCACTTCTCGCAGCAAGGGAACCACCAGAAGGCACTCAGAGCTGGATCTCATGTCCAGGCTAAACAATGGGGGTGGAGACGCTTCTTCAGGTATACTGGGCCAAGACCGTTTAGGGCTTTAAAGGTGCACTTTGAGTTGTGCTCAGAAATGTACTGGGAGCTTAATACAGATCTCTCAGGACCGGTGTTATATGGTCCCGGTGGCCACTTGCAGTCACCAGTCTAGCTGCCACATTCTGGATTAATTGCAGTTTCCAAGTCACCTTCAAAGGTAGCCCCACGTAAAGCGCATCGCAGTAGTCCAAGTGGGAGATAACTAGAGCATCCACCACTTTGGCGAGACAGTCTGCAGGCAGGTAGGGTCTCAGCCTGTGTACCAGATGGAGCTGGGAGACAGCTGCCCTGGACACAGAATTGACCTGCGCCTCCATGGACAGCTGTGAGTCCAAAATTACTCTCAGGCTACACACCTGGTCTCAGGGCACAGTTACCCCATTCAGGACCAGGGAGTCCTCCACACCCGCCGGCCCCCTGTCCCCCCAAAACAGTACTTCTGTCTTGTCAGGATTTGACCTCAATCTGTCTAGGTCTACTCTGAGTAAAATTTAATTGAATACTGCCTAATATATATTTATTACATGTCCCCCTTTTGCACTCCTTTTTCCTAAACTAAAAATCCCACCATTTCTTATTTATTACATTATATGGTTCTTCAGGTTATTTATCCTTTCTCAATTTAACCCTATATAAATAAAAGAAGCATTACATAAAGGTAACTCCTTTTCAAGGCTTACTGCAAGAATTATCACAATTAAAGAGCAATGTCTAGCTGAATGTATCACACGAAGGGCCCAGTTCTGGGGCTAAAAAAACATTCATTCACATGAGTTTTGACTTGCCACTAATGAAAAACCTTCTTCTCTCTGCTCTTTTTTTGACACTGCACTGCCCATGAACTCTAGGGTAAGAATATATTGATCTAAAAAAGACACCATAAATATTCCAGGTTTGGATTAGAACTGCATTGACTGCAAAAGGCACATCTCAGCATGACATGATACTGCACACACACACACACACACACACACACACTTCTTTCTTTTCAAACTATAGATATATGGAGGGGTGAGGAGAAAACAGGGAACAGTTCTTACAGCATAAAATAAAAATGACTATATGTTCAGAGCATCCAGCAGGATTGCTTCATTGCTTGGCAATGTGCCTGTATGAAGAGTCCTCTTGTAAGGACAGGGAGAATGTTGTTGTTGTTGTTGTTGCTGCTGCTGCTGCTGTTATAAATCAAATTTTTATTTGTATCTATTTTCATTTTTACAACCCATATCATTAAATAAATAACAACAACAACAATAATAATAATATTCATAAACTCAAACCACACATTTCTTGGTATTTAAATGTAATATCTAACTCTGTAAATCATGTACAGTGGTACCTCTAGATACGAACGGGATCCGTTTCGGAGCCCCGTTCGCATCTAGAAGCAAATGTAACTAGCGACGGCACATCTGCGCACGCACGCGTCGCTTTTCACCACTTCTGCACATGTGCGTGACGTCATTTTGAGCGTCTGCACATGCGTAAGCGGCGAAACCTAGAAGTAACACGCTCTGTTACTTCCAGGTTGCCGCAGAGCACAACTTGAACATGCTCAACCTGAAGCGCATTCAAGCTGAGGTATGACTGTAATACATAACAATTCTCTTGAATTTCCTTACATGGAAATGCAATCCAACATGAAATAGTTTCATTTTAAAGCCCCCATTAATTTTATTCAATTAAGATTCCATGTTTTAAAAGGCCCAGTTCTTAGGTCAGGGGCAATATTGGCCGGTTAAGACTCCAAGCCGTGAGGCAGCTTTTATTCACATTGTTTCATTTCTGCAGCATTTACCGGTATCCCCAGGACAAATTTACGTTTAGCCAGAATAGTTTCAATCAGTCTCCACATTGTGCTAAAGAACAGGCCCCAATTAACCTCTGTGAGATTCTTGTTTACATCTAGAAAAATCGCCTATACAGTAATCACAGCTCTGAGCTTAGCTTGCAGCTACCTAGAGATAAATGCACCATCGCCTCTTGATCTGGCAACCCAATGGCAAAACATGGTGGGTGCATAAGCCTTGAGAATGCATTATGCTCAGCAGCCATGTCACCGCCTTAATAGAATTGAAGTGGTCCAGACCAACATCAATCACTTGTCCAATTTCCTTTAGCTCTCTCCTTTTTATTGGAACACAGTGTTAAAATTTAATGATGCATTTCAGTGTTTTCTAATTTGGAAACAAAGGGATTTCTCTTTCCAGCTCATCGAGAACAGCCACCATCCATTTGGGTCCACGTAGCTTGCTGAGCACTCGCCTGTTTCACAGTTGCCACCACGGACATCTGGCCAAGGCAGGTTCTCGTTTTAATACTTTAAACTTGTTGCAGGATGTTCTGGCAGTGGCAGCTGGCTGCAGACATTTCCTCCCTGGCAGCACAACCAATAATGGCACTAGGATTTATTGCTTCCAGTCCCCGACGCCCCCTCCCCTTTCATCAGAGGCAGCTCTCCATTCATTACAGATGACCGTGTTTTATATCACTTAACATTCTGCAGTGCTTCATCATAGGAGCAGATTGATGCTGTGAAATGTCAAACAGCAAGGTTTTATAGTGCCTTGGAATCACATACGAGTGCAAATATCAGAAAGGAATGTTATGCTTCCTGGGTGGCTGGGCATCGGCATATAGGAAGTCTGACCTGTTGCAAAGCAGCTATGTTGTTCATCGAATCTAGGATTGACTACTCTGCCTGACAGCAGTTCTGCCAAGACTTGCTACCAGATCCCTTCTGCATGCAAAGTGTGCACTCTGCCAATGAGTGATGGTCACTTCCCAGGCCGGACACCAATGGTCGGTCAGGTCAGGGAGGCACTGGCCAGGGGCTCCAGGATTCACTGGAAGGTTACCATAGCACACCAGCAGAGGCGATTTGGTGTTCCTGCCAGCAAGTTTGCACCTTCCCAACACCTCACCTCTCCCTACAGGTAAGCAGCAGTGACCCATGTAATACAAGGTTAGTATTTAAGTAAAGGTAAAGGGACCCCTGACCATTAGGTCCAGTCATGACCGACTCTGGGGTTGCGGCGCTCATCTCGCTTTATTGGCCGAGGGAGCCGGCGTACATGTGGCCAGCATGACTAAGCCATTTCTGGCAAACCAGAGCATCACACGGAAACGCTGTTTACCTTTCTGCCAGAGTGGTACCTATTTATCTACTTGCACTTTGACATGTTTTCGAACTGCTAGGTTGGCCGGAGCAGGGACTGAGCAACGGAAGCTGACCCCATCGTGGGGATTCGAACCGCCGACCTTCTGATCAGCAAGCCCTAGGCTCTGTGGTTTACTGCTGCCCTATTGTTACACACACAACCCACAGACCCTCCAAGTGTCCCTATTTTCCAGGGACAGAACCGGATTTACAGAAGCTGTCCCAGTTTCTGATTTGATCCCAGAATGTCCCACTTTTCTGCAGGATGTCCCTATTTTCATCAGAGAAATGTTGGAGGGTATGGAGTTATCCGACCCCCTGAGCCAAGGAGATAAGTAACCTCTGGGAGATAAGTAACCTCTGGGAGATTTCTGAAGGCAGCCCTGTATAGGGAAGTTTTTGAATGTTTTATTATGTTTTTATATATGTTGGAAGTTGCCCTGAGTGGCAGGGACAACCCAGTCAGAGGGGTGGGGTATAAATAATAAAATTATTGTTGTTATTATGGAATAGGACAGATTCAAAGATCTGTAGAATTGGAAGGGACCACAGGAGTCATCTAGTCCAACCCCCTGCAATGCCCTAAGTGGGGCTAGAACCCACAGCCCTGGGGTTATGAGTCTCATGCTCTACCAACTGAGCTATCATCCCTATTTTCATTGAAGAAGTGTTGGAGGGCATGAACCCGGCAGTTGTTAGTCCCCTGACTGATGAATGAGATCAGACCACCCTTCCCTTCAGTTTTGCAGGCCCAGGGCAACTGGCAGTTGGAGCTGAATATTCTTTCTGGCAGGGAGTAGCAAAGATGCTCCTTTTCTGGCCAAAGGAAGGGGCCAGACTAGATTTCCTGTGTCCCCTGTGACACCACAGTTTGCTTCCCTTCTGCTCTAGTTTTTGGAGAACTGCTTTTAAATGGAAGACTTTAGTTGCCTATTCAGCACATTCTTACACACACGATGGATGCAGGGTCCCTCCAAAATCTGAATTAGGATGCTGTCCATTACAGGGTAGGGCACTTGCTGAGTTAATTCGGGGAACAAGGCAGAAAACCAAACTCACTACAGCTGCAGAAAATGCTGAGGAAGCATCATTGCTCCTGAGTCGCTGTGAACACATTGTAAAGCAGTCACATGGACAGCACTAACAAGCTATTAGATTATTTGTCTTTTGTAATACCCCCTAGAGTTACAACAAATTATTCCCCCTAACAGAACACTGTTTCCACCCAAGGTCTTCCTTCTCCCTTTCTTCATGCACTTCCTGATGAACTTGAATTATTTCCAAGGCTTTCCCCCTTCTGCTTCTCTGCGAATTTCACAAATACATCTGTGCTTGTGTAAACTCATCAAGGGTGGTAAATGGTCAAATGAATCATGTGGTCTCGATATAAATGTTGCACACACAATGCGCACTTGATTGCCATTCAGTTCACCTGGAGTGTGCGCCTTAGTGAAACTAGTTATTTCCTCTGCCTTTTATTGTGGACAGGCTTTGTAACTCTATTATGGAAGTCATGGCAAATAGGGGTGCTGTGAATAACATAATGGTTGAAAGAGGAAGAAAGCCATTTGAGCAAATACTTTGCATCTTAAACAAGACATTTCACTTTTAAAATTGGCTCTCTTCATCGTGAAATTAGCAGGGATGCCCTCAGCTGGCAACAGTTGCAGCAAAGCAAGATTTAAAGTAATGTCTTATACAGGGGTACCTCGGGTTACATATGCTTCAGGTTTCATACGCTTCAGGTTAAGGCTCTGCTAACCCAGAAATAGTAACTCGGGTTAAGAACTTTGCTTCAGGATGAGAACAGAAATCGTGCGGCGGTGGCGCAGCGGTGGCAGCTGGCCCCATTAGCTAAAATGGTGCTTCAGGTTAAGAACAGTTTCAGGTTAAGAATGGACCTCCGGAACGAATTAAGTACATAACCAGAGGTACCTCTGTACATGTGTACTTTGAGCTAAGTCCCACTTTCGTTGAACTGGGCTCACTCTTCAGGTAAGTGAACACAGTCTTCTGCAAAAAGATTTTTCTACTTTAAGGGCTTATTTTATGCTCTGGTATAAGAATATTTGGAATACTGCTATTTGGGAGAAAGTTACACTCTGTTTCCAGACATTGCAATGAACAGCTGCACTGGACACTTTTGGTGGGATTTTATTTTGTAGACAATGAACCACAATTTACAACAGCTTCGTGTGAGATTCTGAACTCTTGAGTTAACTTTTCTTTGGCCACTTAATATGACGTGTGATTTGGGTAATCTTTCTTCCTTATTGGTTCCTTGTTGTTTTTTATTTTCCCCCTCTCTTTTTCCCTTTTTATATTAAAATCCGTTTTTAAAAAAACTTATCTCAGCAAAGTGAGCTCCTGATCATTCCTTTGCTGATGGGCAGTAGGAGCACACCTTCCTCCAAGAAAATGGCATTGAAACTGCTGCCAAAATGAAGCTTTCCCTCTCTGGCTACAATGCAAACTATGTTTTGTCACAGATCCCTGCAAGAAGCAGACTTGAATTTACCGCCCATCTGCTGAGTTTGAGCCTTCTGGGCTGGTCCTGTCTATGTGTTTTGGTACTTATGCAAGAAGAAGAAATAATAATAACACCCCCCCAGCCAAAACAGCCCTAATACAGATGCACTACCGTATTCTAATTTTCTGCTTCCCATTGTCCTCCTTGCCGAGTATTAGCCTTCCTTCTTTCTGCTGTGTAACAAAAGCTCTTTCAGAAGGAGGAGCATATCCAATTCAAGGGCAGAAAATCCTTATAAGTAATCAGGGGAGAGAGAAAGAGAGAGTGTGCATGCTAGCCAGACTGTTATTTGGGTTTTTCTATAACTGCTTACTCTGCTTTCAAATGAAAGAGAACAGTCACTATAGAAACTGCTGCATCACATGACATTTAGTCTGCCTCTGAGGTATGAAATACCTTTCTAATGAGACTCCCCCACCCCAACATAGTCTCTTCCTCACCCCCTTTCATTTTTTTTAAAAAATCAATCTTTAGACAATATATCCCTTCCTGTAGCCCTCGCTAGCCTGGTGCTCTCCAAAGGCTTTGGACTGCATCTCCTATCAGCCTGGCTAATGGGGGTTTTGGACTCACTGCTGTCCATGGAGACACAGGTCGATTCTCTGTCCAGGGCAGCTGTCTACCAGCTCCATCTGGTACACCGGCTGAGACCCTACTTGCCTGCGCTCAGTCTCACCAGAGTGGTACATGTTCTGGTTATCTCTCCACTTGGAGAGCCCTATTCAATTCTGTGGGCATTTAAACATGAACCTACCAAATCTGTGCTTTCTGAGACAAGATGCGAACTGGAACATCGCCATCCTTCAGTTTTTGCGCATATCTGAATTTTGCAACAGAATTTTCCAATTAAGTAATGTGTATAAAAGTGCATATACTGGGGTAAACCCTCTTGCCCCCACTATCCTTGTAATCATTCCCAGGTGAGATGCAAACAGGAAGGAGAATCACAATACTTTACAGAAGTAGCTACATATAATCGGAGGTTAGTTTCAATTTGGAAAGAAAATGTCAACATATTCTTATGATTAATTAATTGAAAGTGAAGGATTTAACTACTAGTACCTATTTTTCAAGCAACGGAGCTTCATCACTCTTCAGTAATTAGAAGCTCCAACACATTTTCTAGTTACCTGAGAAAAGAGGTTCTCTCTAATAATTATGGGATGCAGTTTGCTGGTTGATTGTAAATTGGACCTTTGTGCCAATTTACACCTTCCTTCGCTGTCTTACGCTCCTGGCATTCCCCATGGGATTCTGCTGGAAAGAGGATAGCTACAATTTAGTTTTGGGACCCTGGAGGAAAAGTTCCTGAAACATGCACTTTAAAAATGGCTTTTCATGATAGCCTTGCTTCTAAAGCAACAGTGCAAAGCGCATGTAATGGGCCATCTCTGAACATCTCTCCCCCCCCAAAAAATAAACCCCAACCCAGCTGCTTCTTAGAGTTGGAGGCATCAGGGAAGAGCATGTTGTGGTTTCTAGGCAACAGACCCATTTGCCTGGAACAAAGAGCAACGTGGGCCTTAAACCTTTTGCTGGCTTAAAAAAAACCAACAAGGGGGGGGGGAGTCAATTGCATCTGGAGTACCGGAGGTGGCCCTGAGGGACATGAGTTCCAGCAATTCCTTGGCAGTGACTGGGGTCAGGCCTTGAAGTTGCCTTCCTGTAATTTAAGCTCATTACTTCTTGCGCTATCTTCAATTAATATGCTTGGCAATTGTTTCCCCCTTGTTATTGTCTGGTTACATGATGCTTCATTCGATTTTCCCCAGGACTGCCTCATATGACTATAACAGGGAAGTCGAAAGAAGATACTATCCCCTCTTATTATACAGAATAGCAAGCTTGGTAAAATGGCTTTGGTTTCGCTAAATGTATTTGTCCGCAGGGAAATGGGTGCTTTTTAATGCTGCCTGCTGCTCAGGGGCTGTGTCAAGCTATACTGTGAGTAACTGCAGAAATAGGCAAGAATATTAGGGGACCAATGGGACACATTCCCCCCCAGGTAAACGAAGGTACTTGCTGTGGCAATCACACAGGGTCCCTGGACGATTCACCGTCTATTGATCCCTGTGCCACCACTTTATTTCTCGCTGCCACCACCCAGGCCCTACCTGATACAATACTGAGTCCAGTCAGGGTTAAATTGGAACATAAACTTCTGTTTATTTATTGCAGTTTAACGAGCGTGTAGTTTCATAAACGGTATCGGTCAATTACAATCATGGGGTGCCTATCCAGACCTATAACTTCCACTACCTGCTCTCACTCACTAAACCACCTCTCAGATATTTACTTGTCTTCCTAGCCCCTAACTGTTCCTGACTCAGCTTATTTCGCTACAGTAACTCAACCTACCCGCAGACTCTATCCCAATTCACTCCCACTCCAACCAACCACCCAACTCCCAACGAACTCCCTCTTCACCCCTCTCATAGCTGGTTTTATAGTCCCTCTGACTCCACCCCCCTGGGTTCTGATTGGGTAACCTGTTTAACTATTTCACCTCCAGCACTCTCATATGTTAACGTCATGCTTGCATACCCTCCAAAATGTCTCTGCAGAAAACCAGGGCATGTATCTTCTGGGATGTGCTTCCGCACGAATCACGGGACCCACACAAGTTTGCAAAAGATGTGCATGAGGGGGGACTGTGATATCATGGTGCCCAAAAATGTTTGTGTTTGGGTGCTGTGTTCTTGAGAGCACAGCCTCCCACAACGGGATGTCCTGATTTAATTGGGACAGCTGAAGGGTATGCATTTGCCTTACTTGTTATTTCTACCAATTAAAATACATGAGGAGTAGGACACACAGATATTTTAAAAGCCCGAATTCTGAACCCAGACAGTGGTGAAAGGACAGACAGAGACTGAAAGTGCAGGTGCACACCTGCCACTTTTCTATTCATGGTAATTAATCTGGAATAACTACCACCCCCAGGTTCCTCACTCACAATCATTTCTCAAGAAAGCACAGAGAGAAACTACCCTGTAGCATCTCTTTAATCACTCTGTGCCTGCCATGTGGTGATTAAAGGCTCATCTGGGTTATGTGATATAAATAGATTTAGCCAGCAGCCCAGCTGAGTTTGTTATAGGAAACTACCAGTAGCATCCTGTAGAAGGGGAGTAGGGTCGCCATATGCCCTGCTTTATGCAGGGCACTTTGAAGAACAGTCCAGTCCCAATTCTAGTCTAAAGAGAAC
This sequence comes from Podarcis raffonei, assembly GCF_027172205.1. Lineage (NCBI taxonomy): Eukaryota > Metazoa > Chordata > Lepidosauria > Squamata > Lacertidae > Podarcis > Podarcis raffonei. Next base: position 30,795,059 of record NC_070612.1, read on the forward strand.
GAACCAGAGGGAGGGCCGTCTTTAAGTTGCCCATCACCAGTGAGCTCCTGGACTGCAGACGCAAGCTTTCTAGTAATTTTGATCTACACCAGGGGTTGTCAATCTGGTCCTTACCACCCACTAGTGGGCGTTTCAGGATTCTAGGTGGGCAGTAGGGGGTTCTACGGCACAAGCTGAATCCTCCTTCCATCGAGCACTGGTGGGTGGTAAGGAAATTTTACCATCAATAAAGATGCATTAGTGAGCGGTACATATAAAAAGGTTGACCACCCGTGAGCTACACTGTATTCTACTTAAATTATATTAACTATTTCTAAATTTGTACCTAAGTATATGAATTAGCATGTGCAAATTTTATGCACAGTGGTGCCATGATGCATTTCCTCTGGTTTGGCAATGCCTAAGTGGCCACCCTAAGAAAAGGGGCTTCCTTCAACCTAACAAACAAACATGAGAGGTCAGAGTGGGAATCCGATCTGGTCCGAGGTCTGTGTGCAATGTGTGAGGCACGGCAAGAATGAAAACATTACTGATTTATCTTTACTTCAGTTCCAAGGTTATATGACTTGTTATCTGGTTAGCTATCTTTGTTTCACAAAGTGATTGGTTAGGGTTTTGTAAATGTTACTGATCCGATAATATGATGTTATTTTAAAAGATTTCCATTTGATTGTTAATATTTATTGCTGATTAATATTGGTTATTAATATTTCGTACTGTGTTTTATTTTTATTTTGCACACCGTTTTGAGATATATTTGTTTGTTGTCTTTGAGTTCTGTTGGGCATATTGTTTGATTTCTTTTGTATTGCATTTAACCTACACTTGCATATTGTTTTGAGATTCCTTTATACTGTGTTTCATTTTTGTATTGTATATTGGTTTGAGTGTTTGTTTGCTCGTTTGATATTTATTTCCATTTCGAGCATGGTTTTGATATTCTTTCGTATAGTGCTATGCCTCTACTTTGTACAATGTTCTAAATCTCTGTTATATTGTATTTGATTTTAATTTTCAGTGCATTGCTTTGAGACTCTTTGGAATCTAAAGCTTTTAGGAAATGTTCTAAATAAAAATGAGTAAGACTCCCCAGCCAGTGGCGTAGCGTGGGGGGTGCAGGGGGGGCCGGCCGTACCGGGCACAACATCTGGGGGTTAGGATTAGGGGGCGCAAATCCACGGGTTAGGGGGCGCAAATTACTTGCCTTGCCCCGGGTGCTGACAACCCACGCTACGCCACTGTCCCCAGCTGGTGCACTGTGTGTTGTTGTGCCTATTGGCTCTTCTGGTTGGGTACAAAGGATCCTGCCTTATAGTGCAGTGAGATGGTGTCGGTCTCCATCCATCCTCTCTCTGCACTACAGCTTCATGACTTCATGACCAAGAGTCATATGAGGTTTGTGCGACTGAAAGCTCAGTTCACAGTGGTATGTTGCTGACTCAGAGGTACAGTGACATCAGTAAAGGACTTAATGCCCCAGATACAGGGCCGGATTTAGGTTTGATAAGGCCCTAAGCTACTGAAGGTAATGGGGCCCTTTATATGTCCAGCTGTTGTTTGTCAACAACAAATTGTCACTGTGTTTGTGTGTTGAATATATGCCACATGGTAATTTATTACCAGTCCATTCAGAATGTAGGCACCCTATATATAGAAATGAGCAAACCAATGATATTTTAGGGAGCAGGCTAGCATGTGGGGCCCATTACTTACATCATAGGAGCCTACACAATACAAAACACTGTTGCTCTATGTAGGTTTTATTTTATTTGTTTTTTATCTTATATTTTGGAAATGTACATCCAGGTTTATTTTCCTTTATTCTGGGGGCGGGGCAAGAGAGTGGGGCCCTAAGCTATAGCTTGCTTAGCTTATACGGAAATCCGGCACTGCCTAGATACCAGTCCTCCGTAAACACTTCTGGATCAAAAATAAAGCACTCGATTCCTGTTTGCAGAAGTAAAACTGAAAGCATTTGATGCACTTCCCAGCCTCCAAGTGGCAGAGATGGGAGAAACAAATTTATGTTTTGCAAACAAAAGCAGGAGAAGCCCTGTTTCTTTTCTCCCCGTCAATGGCAGGGAGGGGAGAAACAAGCAATTTTCCAGAGCTTTCTGCCATACGTCCCTTGTGGAGTGGTTCCTGCACAAGGAATTTTGACAGGTGGGAGATTTTGTCCACCTGTCAGTCATCTGGTGTCATAATGCTGTCACACAATTGACAGGTATGCAGCTCCACCCACCTGTCGCATTTGGCCCACAAGGTGATCTTGAGAAGGATTTGGCCCACAGAGTCAAAAAAATTTCCACCCCGTCCTAAGCCTGGTATGAGCCAGAATATACACTCCTTTATTTAAAAAAGTCCCCTTTCCTTCTTTCAATCCCCAATGAGCAACATCCACTAGGGATTCTTTTCAGATATTAAAAGGTGTGCTTAGCTTCCATTGAGAAAACACCCTTTGTCTTGAAATACTCATCTAAATGGGATGTTGGAGATGTGTGATCAGGATTGTGTGGGGCTGCTAATTTGATCAGAGAAGCTGCACTGAGGAGGAATGGCCATTTTAAAAAAAAATTCCATGCCATTTCCCTGATCTAAATCACTCCCTGAAATTATTTGTTTCCTGGATGTTTCACTCCACAGGACAAACAGAAGCTGGGGGGGTGGGGTGCAATTTAGATCAGGAGAATAACACAGTAAGAAGCCTTATCCCACCGACCCCAGGCACTGCTTGGGGCAGTTTTTTGACATTTTAAAGAAAAGTTGCAGATGATCTGTGATCATAGATCTCCCATCATTGTACAGTACAGAATCGTCATGTGGGGTCTTTCCAAACTGGATCACTGTTGTTTTACTAATTGAAGACCTGCTGACGCAACTTGGTTCTCTTCACTTGCCACAACCCTCATCATTTTCTCCCATATAATTAATGTAATTCATTTAATCCAGTTTTAGAGGAGGAACTGAAATAGTGTTCCTCAGGGATTACTTCAGGCCTCCCTGTCTCAAAGCAATACAAAATGCCATGGCTTCACAGAGCACATTCATATTATAGAAATGTGTGTTGAATAAATAATCTGACAGATGCATATGCAGACAAGCGACTTGTGTGTTATATTTATCAGCCCCCACACTAGTAAATATTCCATTGTATTACCTCCTTCACAGATAAAGCAAGAATCTCACGGAAATTAGAGTGCTGATAATTCGCTGGGGTGGTTTATTGCTACCTTCAAGTCATTTCCTGTCTATTAATATAATGTGCCTGAAATATATGAGGCATAAAGTGAAATATTAGCAGACATCGGATTTAATAGGATATTGGCCTTAATACACAGCTGTGTGTTTTGCATTTCAGTAAAGCTGGACTGCAAGCATTTTTGAGCAAGCAAAACTACAGGGAACATGGTACTGCTTTCCCCCCATTGTTTTCACCACATTTTGAATCTTTCTTTGCTTTGGGAAAATCTTCTTCATTAGTATGTACTGCCATTCCTACCTTGCTTACCAACCCAGCATAAAATAATCTTGAATTCTTCTGTGCGATGGCAGGAGTCAAATACTGAAGCTGAAACACATTCCATTTATAAGTAAAAGCATTTAGAGTGAAGGTCAAACTGCCCAGAAAATCAAATTTCCTTCTAAAACATCTTAGGGCACAAAAGCCAAAAAACATTGCAAGGGACAGTGTCTTTCAGACATTACAGACAGTAAAACAAAAATAGAGAAGCATTCTAATTTAATCCCCCTTTCATGAATGTACACTTCCTTTGCAGATCACTTGCTATATATAAATATTTGTTTATCAGTCATTCCAGCACTTTTGAAAAAAACAGTGGCAAGTGATATGGCCAAGTTCATTTCCTGGTTGACATAGCAGCGCATGTAGATGTCTGTGTCTTAATAAGACACATGAGACATACAGAGAAGAAGAAGAAGAAGAAGAAGAAGAAGAAGAGTTTGGATTTGATATCCCGCCTTTCACTCCCTTTAAGGAGTCTCAAAGCGGCTAACATTCTCCTTTCCCTTCCTCCCCCACAACAAACACTCTGTGAGGTGAGTGGGGCTGAGAGACTTCAGAGAAGTGTGACTGGCCCAAGGTCACCCAGCAGCTGCATGTGGAGGACAATGACAGTGGCATGTAATGGACAAAGTTGCAAAGATTCATACCGTTAAGTAAAATTCAACAACTAATAACTTTACTCCCATGGTAAATAGTTCCAGACGCCTGACAGCAGACAGATCTGTTTCAGCAGAAAATGTAATAATGAAAGAACTCTGGCAGGGTCTTAGAGTCTTCCTGTCTCCTTCCTAAAACCTAGAATGGGCTTGCCCAGATTTGGGGAGGATAAGAGAGGGTTCTAGGATCCTGCCTGAGTCCTCACACTGCCTTGCCAAAGCTCGGAAAGCCTGTGCAGGTGTGTAGGGAGGAATAAATAAATGTACAGTGGGTTTCCTCTGCTCTTCATTTATTTATTTATTTCCCCACTCCCATCCCACCCTGTGGAAAGCTGCAATCACATAAGTAAGTGTTAGACGCATGTTACCTGTAGTTATAAAAAGTTTCCTTAATGGAAATTTGTAAACTCTTTGGCCGCAGAGTGGAGAATAAAGATAATGAAACAACAACAAGAAGTGTCTATTGCAACTGAATAGCAAGTCTCTAGGATAAATATTAGGCACTTACCATAGGGATGCGGGTGCCGCTGTGGGTTAAACCACAGAGTCTAGGACTTGCTGATCAGAAGGTCGGTGGTTCAAATCCCCACAACGGGGTGAGCTCCTGTTGCTCAGTCGCAGCTCCTGCCAACCTAGCAGTTCGAAAGCACATCAAGGTGCAAGTAGATAAATAGGACCGCTCCGGCGGGAAGGTATACGGCGTATCCATGTGCTGCTCTGGTTCGCCAGAAGCGGTTCAGTCATGCTGGCCACATGACCCGGAAGCTGTACACTGGCTCCCTCAGCCAGTAAAGTGAGATGAGTGCCGCAACCCCAGAGTCGGCCACGACTGGACCTAATGGTCAGGGGTCCCTTTACCTTCACCTTACCATAGTTTTCCGTGTATAATACTAGGTTTTTTTATTTAAAAAATTATGTTCAAAATTGTGAGTTGTCTTATACACAGATACAATCTCCTCCCGCCCCATTTTCTCAATTTGGAGTCCACAAAAATAGGGGACATGTTATACATGGGGGGCGTGTTATACATGGGAAAATACGGTATTTTGTTTGTGCATTGACAGTGCAGGCCCATGCATGGTTACTCAAAAATAAGTCTTACAGAATTCAGTAGGATTTACTCCCAGGTAATTGGCCTAAGACTTCACTCTAAATATTTCATTTTGTGATATAGCCTATGTATTCCTGGGAGCTTCACTGAGGCTCTACTTTATTCCTCTGATGGCCGTGTCAAAGGGCATTAAATAATGTATAAATGATATTCTTGTGAGACCTAATCTCTGCATTTGCTTCTCGATGAGGAAGTTAGCTCTGGCAGGAAATGATAAATAAGTAACCATATGAAATGGTTCACTTTGCCCCGTCCTGCACACTAACCAAAGGCAAAAAGATTCCTTTGTATCTCATCCTCTCAAAGCAATTTGCAGCAACTGAAAACCTCTTCATCCAACCTCTGTGCCAATATAATGTATGTGCAATGATTGATCAAGTTGCAAAATGAATCTTGAATTATATTTCTGTTAACACTCCACTTGTAAGAACATCTGCAGGACTGTGTTTATGTGATCTCATCAGAAGACTCCTGAAGGCATTTCTACTACATATAAGGCTTTTATTTCCAGATGCTATTGATTTTTCCAAATAAAATTAGGATCGATTCTTTTTTAAGCATTTGGTTCCATTATAGTAGCTTGCCCTGCTATAAATGTTAGTGACATAATGTTAGTTACAAAAAATCCAGGAATACATATTTCCAAGGGCAGAGAGATATCATTATTATTATTGCTATCATCATCATCATCATCACCATAAATTTATAAATCACCTTCTACACAATATCTCAAGGCGATGTACAACAAAAGCAGCAAAAACCACTTAAAAACACAGAAAGCGACCACTGCATTACATTGAAAATCAATTGAAGGAAGAGGCTTAAAGAAATTTACTGCAACTTTTCTTGTAACTCTGAGGTTGTATGCTAAGCAGAGGCAGATTTCGGGTGCAATGCCTCGGGGTGCCTCAGGGGGCACCACAACTATGAGGCAGAGTGGAAGGTGGGAGGTGGGGAGAATAGGCTGTTGCTAAGGTCTATGCACATGGAAGTCTCTCCTTTTTTACCTACCATTGAGCAGAGGCTTCCAATATAACCACAGAGGTGGAAAAGCTTAAAGCAAATATCTTAAACCTTCCTCACTCCCTAGGTTTTTAAATGGAAAGATCGCTTGCCTGGCCTTTGCAAAATATGTATTCCTGGATCCCTGCAACTTAAATCTTGGCTTCAGTGAATTAAGTGGAGCCAAGATCTCACTGTGTTTTGTCCCATATTTATACATCCTTGTGCCAACTGTGACTTTAAAAAAATCTCTGCAATGTGGCATAAAGCCATCAATTATATTACCGTTATATGGAAGTGTGCTCTGAGAAAAGTACTTGGGGACAGTCCAACGTGAAGAGTGAATTCTCGATTTTAGGCCATGCCTGCACTGCAGGTTAGCTTGTTCTATTTAACGCAAGGCTGGCTTGACTCAGCACATACAATTTTCGCAATGCAGTTGTATGTGGTTGTCTTTTTCTTCCAGAGTTCTCATACTATACTGCAGGCAAATCCAGTACATAGAATTTCAGCTCATTTTTGAATAATGTTGGGTTTGGGGGGGGGTTAATCATCACCGCCATCATTATTTTTAAAAAAATAATATTTCCAAATATACATAATATTCGTAGCAATTTTCATGCAGTGATGGTCAAAAGAGGAGAAGACGAAAACCTCACAAATAATTTAAATTTGTTTAAATAAGACATATGGATGAGTATTATCTCAAAATCTGAACAATGTAGGGACATATTTCAATAAATTGGTTAACTGTTCACCCCTGAATTTGGAAATTTTGACTTGCACTGTAGTGGATACCAGACTAACTTCATTACATCATGGGGTGAGCTAGGAGTTCAGAAACTGAAAATTGCTTTGCTGTGTGACATGTCAGAGCACATAAATGGTCAACACACTGCAAAAAACACTGCAACTCCAGAGAAAAGCTGCTGGAGAGCGGATGATAGAGCAGGGAAGCAGAAGCAGACTACTTAACCCTTTCTCCACCCACCATTTTCCTGCTCCAAATCACTCCCCTAAGCTGCTTCTTCCTATCCCCTCATGGCTTTATACTGTTCATACATTACTCTGAATGCAAGCATATGTAGAGAATGGGGCAGAATCATAGACAATTGCATTTATTAGCCCTGCTACTCACTCTTCAGTCTTTAAAGAGGTTTAAAGACTGTCTCAAGGCAAATCTTTAAAAAAGTAGTAAAAACACTGACAACTGGGAAACACTGGCCTGCAAGTGCTCCAGCTGGAGAACAGCCTTTACCAAAGGTGTCATGGGCTTTGAAGACACTCGCACTCAGGATGCAAGGGAGAAACGTGCTAAGAGGAAGGCACGCTTGGCAAATCCACACCGTGATCAACTCCCACCCGGAAACCAATGTCCCCACTGTATCCAGAATTGGCCTCCACAGTCACTTATGGACTCATTGTTTGGTGTTTATGGAAGACAATCTTACTCAGCTACGAGTGATCACCAAAGAAGAAGCTTGGTCTATGCAACCTATTTGGACAGAGCCTGCAGTCCCCAAAAGCAATTATCATTGTGCAAGGAAGAGAGCAGGGATTAGCCTGTTGGCATTGTCCATTGCATCCTCACTGCCAGTTACATCACCTTCCATGTACTGAGACAGGAAATGTCTCCTGCAAGGGAGAGGCCTTTTCCACTCATAGAGACACACATGTGCAGACTATAATATTTACCTGGCATTTCAGGACTCATCCCCACTGTCCTCTTTGCATGATGGCAATCACACCGTGGTGGTGGTTACGATACCTGAATAGGGATTCTGAGCTCACCATTTGTAAGTGTGTAGACTTTCTTGAATATTACTTACACGGAATGTCTATGCCTGATATGGACCAACTGAATGAAGCAACTGAATGGACCAACTGAATGGACCAACTGAATGGACCAACTCCTGTCTTTGGGGATGCACTTTTAGCAAGGAGCCTTCGTAGGTGCTTGCAATCATCACCCATCAGTTTAGATATGGCCATCAGGTGCCATCAGGGCAGGATTTGGGGGCAGAAACCCACTCATCAGGATGAGCAGGAAGGTCCCCAAGGGCAACAGGGCTGGCTCACTACATTTTGAAGTAAGTGAATTAAGAAACACGGCCATTTCAGGAGCATATGCCCATTAAGCCCAGAGTCTAAAATTACTTAAGTGCACAACGGATGACTTGAAGAAGCAGGGATGGCTGAAACTGGAAACAAACCTAAGGGCATAAAATTAAGGGAAACATTATAACTTGTAGTGGGAGACAGGAATGCCTGGATGTGGAGCAGCAAGAAGCAGAGCAACAAATGAACCAAGCTGGCAAGACAGTAAAAGGGAAGACGTATTCTTTTTCCATTCTTCTTAGTATTCACTCTGTTTTCTGATGCCTCTGTTGTTTGGCCTTCGTTTGGCCTCCCAGCATTTGTGGAGCAGTTCCTCGGTGTTATTTAATACAAGAGCCAGACTGCAGCTCCCTCCCACTGTCTGTTGGATTCTACAATCATTGCCTCAGGAGATTCCTTTCTGTTTCCCCATATGTTTTACTACCTTGGGCCTCAGTGAGTGACATCTGGCACAGGTTGCACCATACATATGCCCAGGTTGGACTTCCGTTTGTTTACCTCTTAGTCTTCATATTCTGTGGCCAATTCAGCATGGGTGGGAGGATGGAGAGACTCCCCTGTGAAGTCAGGTTGCAGTGTTTGGGACATTTGAGTTTCAAGAAAAGGCAAGTAAAAGGTGACATGATAGACATTTATAAAATTGTGCATGACATGAAGAAAGAGGAAATAGAAATGTCACGCCCCCCCCCTTGTAACCCTAGAACACATGGACAACCAGTGAAGCTGAATCTTGGAAGTTTAGGGACAGAGAAAGGCAAATACTACTTCACATAGCTAATGGTTGAATTATGGAGCTCACCCCCCCAGGAGGCAGTGATGGGTACTGTTATGTACTAAGCTTGGATCCTAGAACGATAGGCAAGTAGAATCCTAGAATGCAACAACTGATTGGCTTGCATGAAAAGACCAATCAGGCTCCAGGAGGAAGTTAATCAGCCTATTAAGCTGGTAGGATCATAGAATGCAACAGCTGATTGGCCTGCAGGAAAAGACCAATCAGGCTCCAGGAGGGAAGCAGAATCAGCCAGTCAGACAGGACTCATTGTGTAAATAATGTATATAAAAGCCTGAGGTTTGGGGGGCCATTCAATCACTGGTTGACAAGCTGCAATAAAGAGCATGAAATCATTACAGGACTCCGGGTATATTTCAGGTACCAACCTAGATGACTTTAAAAGAGAATTAAACAAATGAATGGAGGAGAGGGCTACTGATGGCTACTAGCCATGATGGCTAAGCTCTGCCTCCACAGTTGAAGGGAGAGTGCTCTTGAGCTCAGATACTGACGGTGGGTTTTCCCCACAGGCATTGGGGCATCATCTACTGTGAGAAAAGACTGCTGGACTAGATGATCCAGCAGCCCTTGTGTTCTCAAACTGCTGTTGTTAGCGTAAAAACTGTAACATATTCTACTGGCTTTTGAGACCTAATTTCAGTAGGGGAGGGGACCTTGTGGATGCCAGGAACATAAGAAGCTGCCTTGTACAGAGTCAGACCAGCGATCTGTCTACACTGACTGGCAGCAGCAGAGCTGAGTTCCCTGGGAAGAGAGTTTGATGGTTAAAGTGCTCTGAGATCTGTAGATCTGCAAAGGGGAAAAGGGGTCTCCCAACAACTCTTTTTTCATATTTTATTTTCAATTTTCAATAATTTAACAATTCAGCCTCCAAATTACTTACTTATTCATCCCTTCTATGCTTCCCCCCACCCCACCCCTGATTTCCAATTTCTCCCCTTTATTTCCTTACACATCTTTAGTTTTCCATTCAGCTACAAGTCCATTGATAACCCTAATTCACATTACTTCATAGATGCTATGTCAATCCAGCTAATGTTTTTAAGTCTTTACAGTGGACCTTAGTAAATTTAAATTTAATCCAGTCTTGTATAAACTTTTTTTCATCTTGGTCCTGGATTTTCATGGTTATCTTTGCCATTTCAGCGTAGTCTACCATCTTAGCTATCCATTCCTCCTTCGTTGGTACTTCCTCTTCTTTCAAAATGTCTCCCAACATCGTCAACGAACTATTGTCCCCAGAATTCTTTGGGGGAACCCATGACTGTTTAAAGTGGTATAATACTACTTTAAATGTATAGTGCATGCGGGTCCTGGCAGAATGTGAGCCCTACCCCTTTTAAGGTACATGGACCTGCATTTCATCTTTATAAGGTTCCTGTTTGTGTTGGTGGTTCATGGCTCTTCCTCTCCCTTCCAACCAAGTGTGTTGAAGGACTGGGCTAATTAACCGTATAGAGTGCTTTTTCCTCTCACAGCTGCTTGGAGAGCATTCCCTAGAGCACTTTTTCAGGATTTCTTCTCACTGGCTCCTGCCTGGGAGCCAGCTGTACCCAACCCATTTACCCATCTGCTTTCTAACACACACACACACCCTTCATTTCTGGAACTGTTTGGAATTGCTTCAGTTGGGCAAGCTCGGAATTTACATACACCTGTATCAGTAAACGAAAGCTAGAAGAAGATAAATTAATTAATTATATGGGAATTATTGGAGTTAAGGGTGGTGACGTAGCCAAAAAAAGAGAAAACATATCACTAAAAAAGTAGGGAAAGTAAAATAGTTTTTTCATATGCCAGTATTATATATAGATGCAAATTTTGAAAGAATTTTTTGAATTTAAATTTTGCAGAAAGCAAGTAATTTCCCATGCAAATCAATTCCCCCTCAATGAATTTACTTCACATTAATCCTCATTATTCACCCAAAACTTGCCCCAAATCCATTATTTTGCAATTAGCACTCAATCCTATTCCCCCTGACACTAGTTCCAAAAAAGAAAAGAAAATATATGAGTGGGTATATATACCCCCTTGTTATTGCGTCTTTTTGTCCAATGAAGTGTGGGAGGGTATTCTGGGGACATCTGTAGAGAATTGAAAAATGATTATTTTTGAGTGAAGGGGGTAATTCTTAAATGTAAAGTTGTGGGGTAGGCCAAGGGCTCTTTTAAAGGCAAAAGCTGCCAGAAATGACTGTGAAAAACTGCAGACATGAGCTTTAAAAATGGTGGCTGGAATGGCCATGGAAAAAAGGTGGCGATGTAGCATTGGTTACAGGCACATTGCATAGAAAATGTCTGTGGGAAGAAGGTGGAAAAGAAACAAAGATGGATGACCCCATGGGTGTTCTATCTAGTGATGTTCCAGTTAAATTTTGAAAGTGCAACTTGCCATTGGCTGACCATACACTATACCTTTAAAGCACATTCAATCCCTCAAAGAATTCTGGGTACTGTAGTTTACCTCTCACAGAGTCCCAGCAACACTTAAAAACTATAGTGTCCAGAATTCTTTGAGAGTGGAAATGTGCTTTGAATGCGCTCTATAGTGTCCAGGCAGCCATTGCCTGTTGAAATTAAGTTTTTTAAAAGTAAAGCAAGGAGAAAGAAAAACCAGCTGCTCTAATAATAAACCAGAGGTGCCAGATTTCACCCAATATTGAGGGTGCCCAGGCCCTTTCCAACAAACATTGAGGGGGCCGAAGAAATGTTTGCTGGGATCTTGTACCCAAAATTATGATAGTAAATCAAAACGATAAAGGTGGATATATGTGAGTACAGCAAAGCATAAGATGTCAACATGTTCTACCTCTTTTTAATCTGCACTTGAAAGTAATTGATTCTGTTCTTTTTTCAAAGAATCACATTGATTGGCAATCTATCCTGGATAAGAAAGTTTGCTATCAGCTATTGGAGAAAAGTGTTCATTTTGTAGGGCAGTCACTGGAAAGTGAATGGAAGCAATGATCTTAGCAACTACACCAGTCGCCTAGCCATTCAGTGTCATTCTAAGGGTTGTATGGTGGAATTAGCATTAAATTTCTAACAGTTGAGAGAAGAATGATAATATTTCTTCCACGTCCTAAATCCTTGAGACAAGGTAGGCTATTCATCAAAATAAAGGAATACTAAAATGTTATCAAATTATCAGAAACTCATTCAGCATTGATTATCTATCTATGCAGGTCAGGTGTTGCAAATCAGATCTGGCTGTGGAAGCTTGTTGACAGACAGAGTTAATAGAAGACAAATGTAATAAGACTTAGTGGTTCAGAAAAAGCAAATAACCTTTTAATTTGACTCAGGAAGGAAGAAGGGAAAATCCTCAATATCCTCTCGTTTGCCTTCTCACTTTTTGGGTCCAGTGGAGAAAGACAAGGTCTTAGATAAGAAGACCTACGTCTGCCATAGGAAGACATCTTTCACTTTTGCTCTTTTGCTGCAAGCAACGAATGTTTCAAATTATATAAAACTATAAAACTGGCAATTTTATTTGTCATGCAATAAAAGAACTTGTTTTCCCAATGGCCCAAATTACGTCTTGATGTTGTTAGCAAATTTAGCCTAATGAATCCTAAATAACATACACTGGTATCTCTGATGTTCTAGCAATTCTATGTGGTGACTGTCCATGCCAGGAATGTCATCCGCAGCAACTTTGCATGTGGAAACTCGTCACACTGAGGTGATAGTGCCAGGGCTGTGGTCAAGAGGAGTCTCGGACGAGGCTTTTAGGCAGCCAGTTCAACCTGAATGAAAATTGACAGATAGAACCCTTCCCCTCATCTACTTCCACCCTGAACATGGGGCCACCAGTCATCAAGTATCTTGTGGGAAGCATTGCAGGAGAGAAAGGGATTGCAGGCAAAGACCATCTCATAGTCTTCTTCTTCAGCTTCACTATCACCTCATTTGTACCAAAAATATCCTTATAATTTTTTATGTATTTATTGAGGATTCAAAAAATGTAGTTTAACATTTCTTATAAGCCACCTGGACAAATGCGTAACCTTGAAAAATGGGGTACAAATAATTGTAATAAACAAATGAATAATTTCTAGAGAAGTTATTACCAAAGCTGCGTTGGCTCAAGTAATGAGGCAGAGGCTTCACGTCAGGCCAGGCCTTTGGCTCTCCTGAATAAAGATAGGGACTGCAGTAGCAAAGGAATGAACAAATGAACAAACTGCAAGCATGAGGGTTATGCCATTGACTGACTTATCCACTAGCATTTCTCCTCTTTAAAACATTGCTGTCTTTAGCTATCTTCCTTTTCATTCTGGAGCAGCTTAGGCCAGTGACCACCAGCCTTCTTGAACCAGTATGCCATTCGGAATTTTGAGAAAGTATTGTGGGTACCAGACACAAAATGGCTGCCATGCGGTCATATAATGAATGTTGTGCGAGTGTGGCATAATGCAAATGGGGCTACATCCCAATTGCTGCCACATCACAGAGCATGAGAAAAGAGACAAGACCACAATATGTTGTAGACATGCCCTCCCATCTGCCACCCCATAAATGGGGGAGAAAGGCAGCCAAATCAGCCACTTCTGCACTTGCTTACAGAAAGCAGCTATTTGTGGCCCTCCTATGTTCATCATATCCTGATATCCAGTGAAATGTGGGCATGTTTAAGAGGGTGTTTCAGTGTAAGAGAGGCCGACCTGGTGCAAACGGAAATTGAGCATGAACAGTAGAAAGTCTCTCATATCTTGTGTTTTTGAGGGAATATTTACTGAGACCTTTTGTGGGTGCCATAGCAGATATTGGTGGGCACACAATGAGGGGCAGCACCAGAAAAAAATATGGGGCACAGAAGCGGTAAAATATATGCCTAGGAAAGAAGAAAGAAAGAAAGAAAGAAAGAAAGAAATGTTAATGATAGGAGTTCAGAATGGGGGGCAAGTGGAGGACAGGCTCCTTTGAGGGCGGTGCCTACCTCCCCTGCCCCCCCCCTGGTGCCACCAACATCTTGATCAGCGCTGTTTTAAGCAATAAATTACGTGAATAGTCCAGGACTTTGCTGCAGAGAATAGATTTATCTATCTTCAAATTCTTTCAGCTAAAGAAAAAGTATGCCTGAGAGAAACAAATGGCAGTTATCTGAATGAAGTATTTGACCTTGCTTCTGGTTCCTCAGCTCAGACTTATCTAATTCTGACATCATTGCCAAACAAACAAACAAAATGTGATTAAGAGTCCTGTCTTATAAAATGCTCCTTGAAGAAATTTACTGGAGAATCAGCGGAGACCAATGTCCATCATGACAACATGCCAAGGCATACTCATTCCTTCTGAAGTGACAACCTGTAAACATCAATTAGCTTTTCAACCAATTTCTTTTCATTTTGACAATACCCAACAAATAATGGATTAAATTGTTAGGCCCATAAATACTGTAACTGGATAAGCAAATCTGAAGCAAGAACTAAGGAAACACTACCCCCCCCCCACATAAAATAGCTAAGTCACCTTTAAATTTTGGTCAGGTTACCTGTTGGCCTATATATCAAACTGTATTAAGAGGATAATAAATGCATAAATATGAATTTATTCCATATTTTAGCTATCTTTAGGGCTCAGTCAACATACATGTACACAAAGCCAGGGTTTAGGAACAGAGATTGGTGTGCTGGATTATGTGAACCCTCTCAGATGCTTCTTCTCCGTCCCATATTCTCTCTTTATCAAAAGAGTTTTTATTTTTCCTCTGTCCATGTGTTCCATGGATGTGCGGAGGGGAACCATGCTCATGGATTACGTACCGAGTGTCAGTGTGCTTAACCTACGCACTTCCACTTAAACACATATGGGTTGGGGTCATGGCCCACACTCCTGTGTCACACAGTCACTCAGTATGTGAGTGAATGAGTAACAAGAGTTAGAATCTGACACTAACCTAAGGTGGCAATTACCCACATATAAAGTCAAACCAGTTGTGCTCTGATTGAGACCCTATTTAAACATCCCAAAAGCTCATGCTCACAATATCCATATTCAGTTTTATTGTATATGTATTTTAGGAGATGTCAAGATAACCTGTTTCACATGTGTTCTGGCAGAAAATAGAAGCTCAGGGTAAGTAAACAGCATACGCTAAACAAAGGAGGTTTAGTCTCATTGTCTTGAAAAGTTATAGTATTTCTTCTAAGAACATAAAAGGTGGCAACATGAGAATATTAAAAAAAAAGTGGGTTGGTTCATTTGACATTATTTGTGCATTTATAATTTTTATTTTGTTTAATACAGGATGTTGAGCATTTTCCACAGCAATTGTGGATCCCTGCATTTTCGTGGATCTGAGCAGAAATGGCTTTTGATCAAACTTTCATACCAGAAGGCTCATTGTGTGTTTTTTCTTCCCCTCCCTTTCCCCCATTGTTTGCTTGTTTCTAAAGCTTGTCATTCTGACAGGGAGCAGAAACAATACCATGTGACTTGGGTGATCAATCACACACACTATAAAGGCTGAAGGGCTGGAATAAACAATTTTCAGGCATCCCTGGTTTTGCTTAAACACATATGGGGCCTCTGACAAATCCCTTGACTAGATCTCACATCAAGATCAAAAGTATGACTTTTGCTATTCCCTTCCCAACTGGGCTTTGAGTTATGTATTTATTTAGTTCTATAGCTTGCCTTTCCCATTTGGTGCATACAAAGCATCTAATTACTGATAATTTAGATAATAGATCCTTGTATTTTTGGGATCCGCTATCCACCCTCTTTATAATTTAATTGACTGAGTATACTTTCTAGAGCAGGGCGGTCCAAACATGTGGCCTTCAAGACCGTTTTTGGCGGCCCTCAGCAACATTTGATGCCTCCACCCCAGCCCACCCACTAGTGTCCCAAAGCTGGGTGAGGCACTGGGCTTGGGGAAGGAGGTGAGACAGCTCTGACAGGGTCCTAAAGTCCTCTCTCCACCTCCCTAAAACCTAGTTAGTGCTTTCCCAGCTTTGGGATGCCTGTGGGAGGGCTCTAGGACCCTGCCAGAGCCTTATACCTCCTTCCCAAAGCCTGGCACCATGCTTAGTCAGCTTTGGGAAGGAAGTTCAATGGCTGGGGGGTAAATTTTGGCCTCACTCCCACCCATTCCCCAATGCAACAAGTCAGTGTGCAGCTCATGGGTTCCATGTCAAAATACTCTTGTGGCCCACTTAGTATGAAAAGTTCAAGTATGAAAGCCTGTTCAAGAGAGGCAGAACATAAAATATTATTTCATGGTGGGTCTCACAGAAGTCCAAAATCATGAGACCCAGAGGTAGGCTGAAGTAAGTGCTACAGAACTCTGTCTACCAGTCACTGTTCCTGCTCCTTTTCTCTTCCTCTGAACTGGGCTAGTCAGACCTCCTGCCAATCCTCCTTTTAATTGGGTGGGGGCTATGCAGCAGTAGTATGCAGCAGACTGCATCTGTACCTCACTTGCAATAAGGGGTTAACACATTTTTTAGGCCCCGCAGCTATAAGGCTCCTTATCTCCCTGCTGATGTGAGATCTATTACAAGAGCATGTCGTTCCATCAATTTTATAATCATGTGCACTTCATATGACCTACTTTAGGCATGCCTTTCTGAAGCGTCTTGATATGTTCTAGCTGTAGGACAATATTTCACTGTCATTTGAAGGGCACTGAAATACAGCCCCCTCCCTCAGTGACAGCCAAAACCTGTAAAGGAAAGAGAGGGGGGGAAACTCCTACAGAGATATCTAATTCAAAGAGGGAATGTTCGTCGCAATGATACACAATGATTACATTCAGAACATTCAGCTTTCTTCAGAGGAGGGCTGCTTCTTTTCTCTTTGTCCAACATTGCTTCATTTTGAAAAGAAGGTATGGAATTTGTTTTTTAATAACTAGAGCCATGAGACACTGAATAATAAGAGTGATGTTGCCCCTTGAGAGTGCAACGAAGGAACAGCCATTTAATAACCCTACGAGGAAGCAGTACAAGTGGTAGAGTGGAAAGCAGGGAGAACTATAGTAGGTTCAGCCAGAGCCAATGACAGGCCAAGTCAACTAATTCTAGTTTTGTCCCCATCCTCTTCCCTGCCAAGTTCTATGGAGGCAACATGGGGACTTAGGAAGAGGAAGATGGCAGGCTGTGCCACTCTCTGGTCAGGTTGGCTGAGGTTGGTGGGGCAGTGTCTCATTGGTCTAAATGGACCAGCCTCTACTAATAAGAACTGGCTAGAAAAGAAGTCAAATACCTGAAAGCTGCATCAATTAACTATGCAAATAATGACATTCTGGGAAGTCACGTTGCTATTCTTAGGACTAAAAGAATTCTAGATGTTTATAATTATATATTGAAAAGGGAACAGTGGTTTCTTTGCAACTTACTCTCTGTTTCTATCGAACGAATAGCTACATACCAGTGTCCTGAATTATGCTGCTAGTTAATTTTGGGGTACGGTGTGGGTAGTAAGCTACTCCCTCATCATGGTCAGCTTTAGTTTAGTTTAGTTCAGGGCTGTGTGTGTTGCTTTCGACCAGTTTTTTTGGTCAGCTGAATTGCTTTACACTACAGGTGATGGGACGGTGACTGATTTTGTTCTACAATACCTTGCATTGTTAAAGAAGTGAATAATTCATAAGATGTCATTATCTTCTTGTTTAGTCGTTTAGTCGTGTCCGACTCTTCGTGACCCCATGGACCAGAGCATGCCAGGCACTTCTGTCTTCCACTGCCTCCCGCAGTTTGGTCAAACTCATGCTGGTAGCTTCGAGAACACTGTCCAACCATCTCGTCCTCTGTCGTCCCCTTCTCCTTCTGCCCTCAATCTTTCCCAACATCAGGGTCTTTTCCAGGAAGTCTTCTCTTCTCGTGAGGTGGCCAAAGTATTGGAGCCTCAGCTTCAGGATCTGTCCTTCCAGTGAGCACTCAGGGCTGATTTCCTTAAGAATGGAGAGGTTTTATCTTCTTGCAGTCCATTGTCACTATCTTAGTAATTTCTAATTAATAGTTATTGTAGCCCTTCCTTATTACTTGGTATCCCTTGCTTTATTTTTCTAGTACAAAAAGAAAAGTATATCATAGTAAGAAAAATCTTCCCAGAGTTCCTCTTTTGCTCCTTTCTCAGTTTTCCTACCTGCAGAAAATTGGAACAATTCCCAAAGGGGTGGGAGAAATAAAGGCAACCTGCACATTGCTACTTGTTCATTTTAAGCTTAAAAGGTTCGAATGAATAAAACCTGGCACAGGAATAGAATCAAGTGATGCAATTTACAGTAAGTGCTTCTTTTTACTGCTCCAAAGGGACATAAATGTATTGTCATTTGAATTATAAATGTGATCAAAAAAATGAAAAATTATCACTTATTTAATATAGAGGGTGAAGTAATATACATAATATAAACGTCCCTCGTTGGAAATGGCTCCAGAGAAAACAGCAGAGCTATGACTCTGCAGAAGCATTAGGGATATCTTCTTTCATGTTCCTAATGAAGGGGAGAAGATGATATGGAAGTTAAGTAGCAAAAGAGTGAGATAGAAAAAGGCACCGAGTGATAGGATACATAAATTTCTATCACGTTCTGTCAAAAGCCAAATTAGGCTGCAGTCCTACCTATGACTAAGTGCCATTGTATACTGTGTGACTTATTTTTGATTTAATGTGCAAAGGATTGTGCTATTAATTACTCAGCTAAGAACATATTCCATTCATTTCAATAAAACTTCCTTCCAGTTAATCTGCCCCAACTGACCATTGTGTCATATTGTCCACCTACTGGTTTCTGTCCTGAGAGCTGCTTTAATTTCCTCTCTGTAGGTCTAGCTCCAGGAGGTTGTAAATTCCTCCTTGACAGATAGGGTGGTACCAGGAGACAAGACCATACCTGAGAAAAACTGACTTAGACCCAGAAGATGTAAACAACTATAGATCAATTGCTAACATCCACTTCCTGGGCAAGGGATTCATGCAAGTGGTTACTGACCAACTCCATGCCATTTTGGATGAAAATGATGTTCTAGATTCAGTTCAAACAGGCTTCAGGCCTGTTTTGGAAGGTAAACTGACTTGGAATTTTGCCATGAGAGGGGCAGGGAAAGTGTGACCTTATTGATACTTTTGGACCTCTTCTGACATCCTCAACCATAGTATCTTTCTGGCTAGGCTTGCTGGGTAGGGTGCTGAAAGCACTGTTCCACAGTGATTCCACACTTACTTGAGTGGTCAGTTTCAGAAGGTGGCATCCCAGTTGCACATTGACATTCCTGAAGAGGGTTACCTGGGCCATACACTGTGGTATTTCTGTGCCAAGTGAAGACTTTTTATATTTCCCCAGGCTTTTCAGTCATGATTTTTAAAAATGCTTTTTAGATCCCTTTGTTCTGATGCTGTTCAGTTGCTGGTTTTGTAATTTGTTGCATTTAATTTGTATATCTTGTGGTTTTAATTTTTACTTGAAAAACCTCCCAGAGGACCTTTGTTCTTGGGTAAAATTCAGTATCTATAAATATACTTAATTTTTCATAGATGACACCACTAAAGGCAAGTAGTGTCAATTCTGTGAATGTCTACAGATGACACAGTGGAAGCATTACTGAAATGCACTTTCTCTTGACAGATTCCAAATCATGGAATTGACTTGGGGATGGGGGAAGCACAGTGAGTGCATACAGAACAAGTACATTTGCATTTTTTTATCCTGTTGTGTGTCAGAATCAACTATCTGCCAGTCAAGGAATCAGCAAACACAATCCATTTCATTTTTTGCATGTTCAAATAATTATAACTTGATATGCCACGCTTTGTACCCATTCCTTCATTGCTAATAGTATCTTGTTTACATATATAAAAATCTGCACCTGCCTTATCAGCGCTGTATAAATCCATTGTTATTCTTTTTTTTTAATCATTTAGAAGATCAGTGTGGTGTACAAAAAAAAATGTAATATAAAATAAAGCAGGCTGTATAAAAGCTAGTAAGCATTTTTCTTTGAGTTTGAATCTGAACCCTTCCTTATACATAAGCCCAAATTGAGCACTCCCTCATGACATGTGGCTGGAGGAATCTTGGATTAACTACTAGTTCCAAATCTGCCATCATGAAAACTACACAAGGAAGAGTGGGGAGACCCAGCAACATGGGGGCAGAGAGAACAGACCATCTTCTGGTACATGTGAGGATCTGAATCTACCAGCCAAGGAATCAGTAAATGTCATCCTTTGAATGCCTTTTGATTTTCTTCTGATGCATCTGCTTGGTGGCCTGTTCTTTGCAAAGGCTGTCATCTCATCTCTGAAGGCTGTGTCAGATGTTCAGCAGGAACGTCAGGTGCTGAGCACAAGGGAGACATTGAACTCAGTTTGCTTTTGTGAAAAGAGTGGATGGCAGTCCAAAGGCAAAGGATGCAGTTGAGGTGACTTGTAATGAATGCATTCCAGACAATTTTGAGAACGATACAAAACTCTGTGAAGAGAAGCACTGATTATTTGCTCTTGTTTGATTTGGGTCTTTTTAACAGAGATATGACAGGGCCACATAGTATAGTTTTCTGCATTACTTAAAACCCTTTTTCATTATTACTCATTTGTCCATGTAAATCTGCATATTGCAAAATTGCATTAAGACCCAAATTGGTGCATGGGCTGATGATAAGCCCATAAAACAACATTTTAAACAATGACTACAATGCCTGTAGATTCACAGTTTAAGCACAGTGGATGAATATATTTACAAATATTTATTTTCCTCCTTTCCGAATGATTGAAAGTGCTCTTTTGATTAGAAATGTGGCACTTCAATGGTAGGGACACGGGTGGTGCTGTGGGTTAAACCACTGTGCCGCTTGGGCTTGCCAACTGAAAGGTTGGCGATTTGAATCCCCGCGACGGGTTGAGCTCCCGTTGTTCAATCCAACTCTGTTCCCTCTCTACAAAGCTCTGGGGATAGGTATCTTCATGACTGACATATGAGCCAATTAGTTTTATATACATTACCCCTAATTACCCTATAGATGAGCAGATGTGGCTTTGTGACTGAAACAAGGATGGCCAATCAAAATAACAATAAACTTCTGCTTATTGTATTTTATTTATTCTGTAGTTTGAAGGATGCTTCACAGCAAGAGACAAACCCTCACTTCCCTGCCTTAACAATATGAAACTAATATGCATTTTGGAATTTTAGCTGGCCTAATAAATTATTGCTGCAATGAGGGTTGTGGAGGAAGGTGAATCCCTTTTACTTTCTCCATTTAAAAAAAAAACCCTGGACCTATCTGTCTGCAATTTGGCAGGCTTAATTCACACTGGACGGGGCGAGGTTTCTCTACCTACAAATTTCATCTACTTCTGTTCAAATGGGAAAATGTTATCGCCATTTATAGATTTCTCACAAGAATGAATGGGGAATACGCAGCTTCATTTTACACAGGGTTACTTGGAACCCAAGTCACAGACTAAAGCAAACAGAAACAGACTGATTTAAGGTGGAGGGGCGAAGATACAAGTACAATGTGAATCTTGAGCCTGTACACACACTCAGTATGTCCCCACATAATAACTGTGATTTATATGGAGAGCTCCATTCAAGGATCAACTCTTCTAATAATTTCAGTGCTGAGGGATACTCTGTGGATGTAGAAGTAAATATCCTAATATTTTCAGAATGTCACAGTGCAATTTTTTCCTGTTCTTTCCCTGTTGCTCATGAAATTGGTCATTTCCCATGTTAATCCAGTGCTTTGTGTTTCAATTCTCAGTACTACAGAACAGCAATGAGTCAACAATTCTCTCTTCACTTATCAGGCATCAAGCCCAGGAAAGTGGGTGTATTTCTGGCTCAGAAGAACACTTTGCTCTTCTTCAAGGAAAGGAGATCGCCCACACATTA
This sequence comes from Podarcis raffonei, assembly GCF_027172205.1. Classification (NCBI taxonomy): domain Eukaryota; kingdom Metazoa; phylum Chordata; class Lepidosauria; order Squamata; family Lacertidae; genus Podarcis; species Podarcis raffonei. The sequence goes on from NC_070612.1 coordinate 30,817,114, forward strand.
TCCAGTTAAACTATAAGTAATATGCTACACTATCAAAGTATCAAGGCAGCCAGCAAAAAATATATTAAATGACAAGTAGGCAGCCTTTCTTATCCGATATACAAGCTCCTGTCTCGTCTGTGGCATTCAGATTGGTAAATGCCGAAACCTTTCTAAACTCCACCCACACTGCATTCCAATATTTGCTCTTTTGCTCTTCCCTTCCTCTCGTTTTAGCATTGTCCACCTACAGAAATTCTGCCAAGTCATTTCCCTTCCCACAGTCCCACAAAGGACAAATACAAATGGGAACAGTTCAAAAAAAGAAAATGCAATAAAGCTACAGTAAAAGTACAATAGATCAATAAACAGAGCAAAAAACTCAGAACACCATGTACCACACTTTATAAATTCAGGGGCTGCATTGGTGCTCTCACCACAAATGCAACTGCCATCACAAACACACCTGATTCCACCACAGGGTTCAATTCTCCAGGTGCAAAACCAGGAGCTGGGCAGAAGCTGCCAATCAGCAATAGTTCCATTGTTGCTCCCTGCCACTATCAGGCTTAGCTTCTCCTTCTCAAAGGATCTCTCAAGGAAATCTAGCATAACCCTCCCTTTACACCAGGAGTAGGGAATCCCTGGCCTCTCAGATGCGGTTGGACTCCAACTCCCCCAAATTCCCCGGCCCTGCCTTACACCAAACTGCTTGCCACACCCATTTACTGCAGACACATAGCCAGACCAGGTTGTTTAGGTGATGGTATTTTGTGTATGTGTGCCAGTTTGTAACGACTGCGGGACTTGTAGCTTCCATCTAATCCATGTCTCTTTGCAAATATGGACATGTGGCTTTCATTTAACCATGAATGTGCCTCTCATATTTAAACTCATGCAGAAAAAAAATAAATCCAATATTTTCCTTATAGCCAGTGCTTTCCCCCTGCAACTGAGCAGATCATAAAACCCAGAAGCCTTGTGCTGTCAGCATATTGCACTCAGGACGTCACTTATATATGGCCCAGTCTAGCAGTACTGGAAAGGTTTCATTAGTCTGATGGCACTTTGGCATTATGTGAATTATTTACAGGAGATGTTGCAGAGCGATTAAGATATCTGCTGAATGGTTGGCTCTTCCCAGAGACAGTCTGCAGGTTTGGTTTGACTACTACTGGAAAACTGATGTAAAACACGATCAAGGGGTCAATGGCTGCTTGTTGTGAGTAGAATTGATTGCTGGCTTTTTCTTGGTAAAGTAATATCTCAGCAATTCTATACACTTCTCATTGCTCAGGCAGGCCTAGCTACAAGCCCAAAGTCATAAATTTTGTTCTGTTCCTCTTGCATTGGGGAAACTGCCAAGCACACATATAGGATCTGTTGTGAAACATCTTGTTATCAGCCCCTGGCTGTGAAAATTTAGACTTTTCATCACTTTGTGTTAGTCAGGCTGATTCAGCTGACACTGTGATTTTCATATTAGTTCGATGCCATCCTAAGGCGAATAGGGAAGCTTCTATGACCATGAACTTTGCAGACCTCCCATAGTATCTTCCTGGGCTTACAGACAACAGACATATAGCAAAGACTAGCTGCATAGTAACTATGTGCCAAAGTCACACACCCACCTTTACCGCTAGCACAAAGAAACCATTACTATTACTATATAAATGCCTTTTCATTTTGCAGTAAAAAGTATGTTTTGAGTACACACAAAGAAATGTAAGAACACCCTTGGAATAGAGCCAACCACATTTCCATCTACACCTAGAACTTTGCCTTAGAAGGGTCACTCATGGCCCCCAAAATAAGGTGAGCCCACTCTCTGAATGCTCAGACAGAAAAATGAGTCTGCTGTTGCAGTCAAGGCTAATTAAAATAGAAGAGGAAGTGATGAAGCCTGTTTACTAGGATCCAGCAACTAGATTCATCTTTTTGGGGAGCACTCTAGGAAGAGAGTAGCTGAGTTGAAAGCTAATGTATGGTAAAAGGTAAAGATAAAGGACCCCTGGACAGTTAAGTCCAGTCAAACGCGACTATGGGGTTGTGGCGCTCATCTCGCTTTCAGGCTGAGGGAGTTGGTGTTTGTCCACAGACAGCTTTCCAGATCATGTGGCCAGCATGACTAAACCACTTCTGGCACAACAGAATACCGTGACAGAACCCAGAGTGTATGGAAACGTTGTTTACCGTCCCACCATAGCGGTACCTATTTATCTACTTGCACTGTGTGTTTTTGAACTGCTAGGTTGGCAGGAGCTGGGACAAAGCAATGGGAGCTCACTCCATTGCGGAGATTCGAACCGCTGACATTCCAATCTTGAGAGTGCAGAGGGAACAGAAGAGGAAGCTTCTGGTCTTCTACCATTCCAGTACAGTCCTCCCTTCCCCAGTACCAGTTCTGAATTTAATATTTCATTTAATATTGGATCAACTTGAGTTCCCATTTTATGAAAAAAAACACTTCTGAGTTCTCCAGGGTCACCAAATTACAATGTGGAGAGGTTGCATTTCTTTTTTCTTTCTTTTTTTAAATGAAGCTGCAGGTGACAGTATAGTAGTCCTGGCTCTTCCTATCACCTCCCTCCCCGGCTCCTGCTCCCAAACCCCTTTCCCCAGCTGCTAAGGGCATACCTGGAGTTCTTCATGAAACAGTAGGTTAGGAAGGTGAGGCAGTGGCACAAGGGACTGATATAAACAATTCTTCTGGAGCCTGACTACAGGAGAGAGTTGATAATTTTTTTAAAAAAAAAGCACCCCACCAGTCCTTAAAAATGTGTATACATCACTATCTTAAGCCTTTAAACATTAACAAATGCTAACAAATGTTCCACAAAAACTTGTTGCCTACGGTTCTGTGAACAAGCATTAGCAGATGGAGTTAGGAGAGCTTGCTGGTCCAACATGTGTGGGATTCTAGCAGGAAATAGCAGAGATTCTCACCCTTTTCACACATTTTAGGCCCACAGACAAAACTTTTTACATTTCAGTTTAATTATGGTCTGTATATTGGAAGTAAGGATGAGATGGCAGACAAATGACTCTGGGCAACAAATAACAGAGGCATTTTTACTTTGTTTAGTGAGTTCACATTGGCAAATATCCTTGTTTGCCAGAACATGGAGACATGATGGGAACTGAATGTTGACAATTGATCCTCCACCATCTGCAAATGAGTCAGCCTGACACAGATTTTTCTGAAGACTACAACATGGTCAATGTATAAAGCAGTCAATGGGGATCAGCATGCTTTGGTCTGGAATTAGAGCACATTTTTTAAATATTTTCAGATTTTTCTTAACTGACAGCAAAGTACAAGGAATCCAGCTCAGTACCTTCCAGTGTGTAGCTCAGAAGCTCCTGATCCAACGGATTAATTTGAGATGTGGCTCACTGGAGATCAGTCACAATCAACAGTCACATGACTTCTCCATGCTTTTGAAGACTTCTTTTTCTGCTGGTGCATGGGCTTAGACAACTGGTGCATGGGCTTAGACAACTCTTAGACAACTGCTAGACTGCAAAATTGACATTGGCTGCTGTGGAGGACATCATATTTAAGTTGGTACCCAAGAGGTGATGCTGGATGTTCTTCCTTCATCTTCCCACGCTTAGATGTGGTATAAGAGTGCAGCAAATAAGAATTGTTTCAGCAGCTGAGTGTGCAAAGTTTGTGATTAAGGAAATGTACCGGTAACTCAAGTATTGAACCAGGCTTAGGTATGTGGATGCTACAAATGTTTAAATAATAATTCCTTTTACTTTATTTTTGCAAAATACGAAAAGAGAAAGAGAGAGATTGGTTCCTCTCCTTCTTTTACCCTATTTCTATTTCAGTAAAGTCAGTTGTCTTCACTGTCATTTCAATAAATTCATTGTGCCTTCCTGGCATATATTTTAAGCCTCCCTGCAATATATTTTGTGCCTCCCTGCAAGATTTTTTTTAGAAAATATTGTTTAAAATAAGTGCATCAAGCATGTTCTCTCTGTACTTGTCCAGCCAAAACAAACCCTTCAAGAAAGCAGACATTTTTCCTCAGCAGAACTTCCATATAAAAATAAATCATTTTGAAAACATTATTTTAATTTTTGGTGTGGTGTGTGTGTGTGGTGTGCACTCTGCTGCTCCAGCCCAAGAGCATACGTCTGCCTTCGTTAATTAAAAACATAATGCAGATGTATGGCAATCTTCCCCTTTCACATACACACTGCAAGGCTACCCTGCTCCCTTCCCTTGAAAGGTGCAAGAGATCTTGATGCTATCAATTCCTCATAGGAAAATGCCACTGTTAAGAATCTGATATGGAGGAGAGGTGATTTCAAGAAAGCACACTGAACGGAGAGCCAGATTGCAACCAAGAATGGAAAGAGGTGGGGTCAGGATGTAAAAGGGTTCCCACAGAGTGACACACTTAGCAGGGGGAAGCCGTTCCACATCCCCCCCTTATCATTAGGAGCGCAGACAGCTGGTGTCTGAAACAGCAGGGAGAACAGAACAATGACATTTGATTCTTTGGCTTTCCAGGTGATTATGTGAGCAGCAGGGCAAACTCCTTTTATGTACTGTTGCCTGAATAGCAATTTCCTAGGAAACAAGAGTTCATACAGAAGGATTCAGAAAAAGGATTTTCCTCTGGCACATGACAGAAGGCTAATTTGCAGCTGCACCCAGTAAAGTTACAATTGAAGTGACTGGGAAAAGTCGTAGGTCACTGGTGGGGTACCTGCATTCCACACAGAAGGCAGGTGGGACTGGGCGTTCCTGCCCCTCAGCTGATAGGCCATGACTTCAAGTCCATGGGATTGGCTCCTCTACTGAGTTCCTGCAGGAATACAAGAATGAAGCAGAATTCCAGAAGATTTGGGGCAGGCAAAACAAAGTACTTCTTCACATGGCATAGTTAAACAATGGGGCTTGGCCCCACAAGAAATAGCAATGGCCACCAACTTTAATGGATTTAAAAGATGGACTAGGCAAATTCAAGGAGATTAAAGCTATCAACAGCTCTGATCTCTGCTGTTGGCAAGATGCCTCTGAGTGCCACATGCTGGGATTGGCAAGTGGGCTGAGTGCTGTTGTGCTCAGGTTCTGCTTTTAGGCTTCCCATAATCATCTGATTGACCATTGTGAGAACAGGAAGCTGGACCAGGTGGGCCAATGTTTTCATGTCATGTTCCAGTTTGCAAATAATAATAATATAAAATAATAATAATTTATTATTTATACCCCGCCCATCTGGCTGGGCTTCCCCAGCCACTCTGGGCGGCTTCCAACAAAATATTAAAATACCATACTACATCAAACATTAAAAGCTTACCTAAACAGGGCTGCCTTCAGATGTCTTCTAAAAGTCTGGTAGTTGTTTGTTTCCTTGACATCTGATGGGAGGGCATTCCACAGGGCGGGTGTCACTACTGAGAAGGCCCTCTGCCTGGTTCCCTGTAACTTGGCTTGTGAGGGAACCACCAGAAGGCCCTCGGCACTGGACCTCAGTGTGCTCATAGACCCCAAAAGATGGCTAGGTCTTCTTCTGTTTTTGTGACTGGCACATGGGTACATCATCATTTTTTAATATAAATAGTTCTATATGATTTAGGATGGTATTGTCCCACCACATGCCATTTTGTTATTAGTGAAATGCTAAGAGGTTTGTAAAATGATGCGCAGTCTGAAGAACAACGCTAGAATAGCGTCTGGCCTGACTTAGCAGGACTCTTCTTATCTTCTTTCACATCATACCTCAGTACACAGATTTGGGAAATAACATTTGAAGTAAATCTTTTTTTTTTATCAAACACCACACAAACCACCAGTGGAACCTTGTCACAAGACAGCAATGCCATAGAGAAGCAAGATTCCCCCCCCCCCAGAGGAAAGTTACCAAGTTCACAGTTTCCTGGGCAGGTTGTTCCATTCAACACTTTCCCTAGTTCTAGGAAGGAACTAGAATTAAATGTTATGGCAGAACTGCACCACAGGATGCATTTGGATGAGGAAATGAAATTTAATACAAGATAGCTGGTTAATTACAAGTGGGGCTCTGATAGCAATTTCCCCAGCGGCTTAAACTGGCCTTTGTTCTAATTTGATTATGTGCAGCAAATAGAGCCTTTTTTGGGGGGGGGATTAAATGAAAATGTCTTACAAATAATCAGATTAAGGAAGGCCCCCCCCCCTTTAAAGACGTTGCCAAACAATTTCGTTCAATTAATATTGGTGTGCTATAGATTAAGATATGGATTATATATATAGTCACAAGCATCCTGTCTTATTCTCAACCAAAGGCTGTTTAAGAATAAAGAAAATGTGATCAGTATCAGTCATCCCAGCACTCAAGAGGACACACACCCTGTAACTACCCAAGGGAGGGAGTGGGCAATAAGGGCTGAGGACAGAGGACTTTACCAGCAAGTACCCCACTGTTAAGTTGTGGGTGAACATATCAGACGACACAGCGATTCTTCAAACAGCTCTTGTTTATTCACAGGCCAGAACAGAACTGAAGGGTTCAGCCAGCCTGCTTATATAGAGCTCCACTAGAACGCAACAGTAACCATTTTCTGTAACTATCCAATCACTGAACGTCACTTTCGATCCCTTATTTGCATATGTGGACCTGAGTGAAAACTATCTACAGTATCCCCCTGCTGGCCCAGGGTGAGAACTTCAGTACATAACACCCATCTTCTGGTTGCTTCAGCTGTTAGGCAACTCCCCAAAAGTGATCAACCTTCAGACGCAGCTTCCAATAAAGCACTGAAATAATGCACCAGGTTTGGATGAGAGTACTCAACTCTCCTGCATAAGATGCACAGGCGTGAAGAAGAGTAGATAAGTGCTGAGGAACATCTTTTCCTTTAATCCAGCTGTGGGGAACCTTTGGACTTCCAGATGTTGGTGAACTACAGTTCCCACTAGCCCCAGTAAGAGCAACCAATGGCTGCTGTAGTTTAGCAACATCTGGAGGGCTAAAGGTTCCTCACAGCTGTTTGGGGTATTTGTGTACAGCTTGAGGGAGGGGTGTGTTGCTTTCTGTGGGACCTGCCACAAGCCTTCAGGGGGTTGTGAAGACCCTACAGAAACAGACAACATGGCTGTTTGCAGAAGGGAAAAAGCAAAACATGAACACATTCCTGGAAGACTACAGAGGCAGAGTAAGAAAGAGGATAGCTGAGCAGGGGGAATGAGAGTCAGTTCATATTTAGGCCTGGGTTGCAGCTAGGTCTGTGGGAGGCTCAAATTTGGCATGTTGGCACAGATTTTACACGTTGTCCTCTCCCAGAAGCAGTTACATTTATCATGTTGGATGGTTTGTTATGCTTTTGTTCTAGCTGTAACGTTTAAGCAACAAAGAAATATCTGAGTACTCCAAACCCCGTACAAGACAGCAGAGCATTTTGCCTATCTTTTGATACTTGCAAATATAACAATAGACCTATTGAGTGTGGAAATAGCTGGCGTTTGTAGCTGTGTTTTACAGTACGTTCCTCCCATTGCTGTACAATATTTTCTTCTATATTGTATCTACTACATAATGTTCATTTTAAATGCATAACTGACGGTTCCATAGTACAGTCTTTTTGTGTGATAAGGATTTTCAGTTGCCTGGTATTTGAAGAAAGTCCTTTTTTGCCCTTGGGAGAAGCTAAAACAGTTATTATTACAGGGATAACTGGCATATAAAGGCTGTGAATTGATTCTATTCTATGTACAGCAGAGGTATTTAAGTAGCTAAGGAAAAGCTTTTCAAAAATCCATATCTTTGACATAAGTGCAGCTTCTAAAATATAATATACTTCTTTATTTTCGGGGTTCTTGGCCTCAAGTATATATCACTAAGGCAGAAAAAGGGCATCTATTCTTCCATTTCCTCCCTTGAATTTAAGTTTCAGACAGGAGGTGGTGGTTAGGTGGCTTTTTTATTTTTTATTTTATTGACTCATATTCCAAACCAATCTTTAGTTCATTGGTTATTACTGAAGGTTATGCCTTTCCAGGCTCGGGCAATTTTCTCTCTCTCTCTCTTTCTAACAAAAAAGCATCCAGAAGATTGGTGGAAATGTTGCCAAGGAGAATCGCAACCATGAATATCAACACTGAGAAGTTTACTTACAAGTGACCTTAATAAGACAGGGAAACAAGAACAGTGTGTTAAAACAGGCTTCATATACACTGTACATTTAAGGCACATTTAAAGCACAACCTGCAAAAATAATCCTGGAAGCTGTAGTTTACCCCTCATAGACCCAGCACCCTTTACAAATGTCAGTTTCCAGGATTCTTGGGGCATGCTTTAATTTGTGGTGTGTACCCACACGGCCACAGTGCCAAGGTGGTTCCATCCAGACAAAAATTTAAGATTGTAAATAGCAACAGTGTTGTTTTAAATCTACAAGATTTTCCCTAGCAAGTCAGAACCAGTAGAATTAATCTGAGCCTTGAAAAGCACATAGAACTGAAAGAGGACGTGGGGAACAGCGTCGCTCATCCAACTTCTTCCTTCAGCTCTATGACATTTTAAAGAAGGAAAAGGTAACAGCGAATGGCGGAGGAGGCTGCTCAGAGGTTTTGTGGGTACTAGGGAAAGACCCTCCAAGTGTCCCTATTTTCCAGGGACAGTCCCGGAATTATGAAAGCCAACCCAGCTTCTTATCTGATCCCGGAATGTCCCTATTTCCACCACCAGTGCTGCCAAACTTGGGAAGGAGGATGAGACAGTGCTTATCCTGACAAGTGATGGTGGCAGTGGCGGCTTTGAAGGAGCATCCCATGGTCTCTCCATGGCCGCTGTTGCCAGCCTCCTCCCTTGGACAACTTGGAGCAGCTGCTGGAGAGCGGGTGAGGAGGCGGAGAACCTGAGACTGCCAACGCCCAGTCCCATGTGACGAGCCAGCTGTGAAGCGCAGGCAGAGGGCAGGGCCAACCTGGTCGGGAAGTAAGGTGAATGCAAGAAATCTTGCTTTAAAAAATAAATGTTTTGTGCGTCCGCATTTAATCATGCCCCTTTCGTTTGTGTGTGTGTGTGCGTGTGTGTGTGTTTGTAAATCTACCAAAGAATAAAATAAAATCAGGATTAAGAGGTTTTCTCAGGACAGTGGACAGCATGTGTGCTGTGTCCTGTTGATGAGTTCATATTTCTTCTGATAGGAAATGTTTTGTGGGTGGGTGGAGGGACCAAAATTGCCGGGTTGGTGCCTCTGGACAATGGCGGAATTCCTCTGATCGGGAGGAATTTGCTTCGTGGAAATTAGGGTCTGGCCGCCACGGCGAAGGCAGGGACCCACAGAAAATCACAGGCGGGAGAAGCCTGTGAACGTGGGATTCGGCTGGCACCTTTTGCACCTCCCCTACTCGCAGGGAAACCTGGTTTCGGGGATCCGGAGCGACGTGGGGTGAGTGGCGTGGTGCTTCGAATTGACTGCTTCTTTCACGGAGTGAAACCGCATTGCTGTTGCCGGAGAGCGCTGACATTTTCCTGTGGACAATTTGATTTTTAAACGTCTTAATTTGGCACCGAAACAGGGAGGTTTCAAACAGGAAGTCCGCCTTCCCCTTTTGTAAATAGACTGAAGCAAAGAGGCTGCAAGCTAAAGTCTTGGAAAGCCTTCCGTAAAGGATTAAACTTCCATTGGCTAAAATTATTAAACCCCCCTTGGAAGCAGGAGAAGAGGGGGGAAATTTTGGGTCATGTAAGCCTGCAGGAGAGAGTGAAGAAAGTCAAATTACCACCGCTCTGAACCTGGAAACGGGCTGCTAGTAAGACTGATGTTTGGTAATGCTTATTGACTGTGAATAGATCGTTCGTTGACAGCTAGTTAAATAAGAGAAATACATTGTTTCCATTGTCTCCTTCTGCGTTTAAAAAGGATTAAAAGTAACTGAAAATTGAAACTAATTTTATTGCTTGAACTGTGCTTAAAAGGATTGATACAAATAGAAATTGTTTCCCCCTAGAGGAAGCCTTTGAAATTGTTACATGAGCTGAGCTGGGGGAATTTCCAGCTGCAAGATAAAATACTGTGAGAATCTGGGACTCACCTTGGAGCGTTAAGAATGTTGACAGAAGAAGCCTTAGTGGTTGCATTATGTAAGATAAATGATTCACTGGAACAGCTCCATAAGAAGACGGATGTGATGACTATAAAAATTGATAACTTGGGACAAAAAGTGACTAATTTGGGACAAAAAGTGAACATTATTACAGAAACTATTCAGGAATCGACACAGGGATCTACTTTGACAGGGCAAATTGTGGAGAAGGCAGGGGAGAAAGTTGTTGTTGTTGAACCTAAAGTAGCACAAGTGGAGAGGGAGAGAACCCCAGCCTTACAGATGCAATTTGATGACTATAAGTTGATGTTAATTATGAATGAATTTAGAGAAAGTCAGATTTTGAGGATTGGAGCCCCGCTTGGACTGGAGAAGGAAAGTTGGATAGATCCCTTCATGCAGGGATTTACTGACCTTTGGGACCTGGACTTGGGTCAGGAGGAGACTGGAGTTCTGGGGACCTCCAGATTTGGAGGAACTTTGAAATACGTCCTGAAATATCTTTTGAATCTTAGTTTTAACTATGGAGATTTGGCTGACCTGTCGAGAAGGAATAAAAACATTGCTAGGTGGGAATTTCCCCGAGATCTACTCTTCAGCATCAAAGGAAGGAAAATAAGAACAAGATCAGGAGAAGACAAAGTAAAGTACATGTATAAATATGAAGAAGACTTGCAGAAGGGACTTGGAAAAGAGTTAAGTGCCTCGGACAGAAGATCACCAGGTTGATGGACTATATGGAATTGAGGGAAAAGACTGGCAGAATCCGAGAGCAGGGAGAAGAGACGGTGGAAGAATATTGGAAAAAGTTTAAAGTTTATATATAGAAATAATGTAAAATTAATGAGTGTTAGAAAAATGATGGAATGGATTTATATGGCTTTAGTAGAAATGTTATAATGAATTAAGTATAAATAAGTACTACAGTATTAATGGAAAATAAGGTTAAAATATGTTAAGATAACCATATGACAGAAAATAGAGAAAGATGGAAAGGATTTGCTGAAATAATTAATAGAAATGGAATACAAAAAGGGAGGTGAGAGGAGGTCGATGAAACAAGGGAATGAAAGAGAGGGTATTGAGATGGTATGATGTGTGGTTTTTTTGTTTGTTTGTTTTTAATTGTTTTGGCTTAATGTGTTAATGTTGTATTGTGTATTGTTTATATATTGTACTGTATTGTTTTTTCTTTCTTTGGCTTTTTCTTTTTTCTCCTTTTTGTAAGGTTTAAAAGTAATAAATATTATTTTTTTTAAAAAAATTGCAGGGTCAAGGACAGTCAGTTGGAGGCAGTGAAAAATGTCCCTATTTTCATCTGAGGAATGTTGGAGGGTGTGCAGTTGTGTCCTTGGGCATCACATTGGCCACCCCTGACCTCTGCTGACTGGCATTATCTCTCCAGGGTTTCAAACAGGAGTCTCGTCCAGCTGTACCTGGATGTGCCAGTGATTGCATCTAAGACCTGGGGTATGTGAGCATGGCACTAGCTACTGTCTACACAACAGCCTCTAAAACTGGTCCATATGATCAGGCTGACCTTCAGAAATGTGCTATACCTAGTTAAACCTTCTTGCAACTTTACACTCTCTTTCAGCAGCGAACTTTGTCCACTTGGTATTTCTGCAGATGCAGAGCATTTTCCTATCATTGCTGCTGACGGGCCTGCAGTGACACCCACTGCCATGCCGATTTCAGTCCCAGTCACTCATGTATTCTCCAGAAAAAACATTCTAATGTCTGCCTCCCAAGGGGTTCTCCTCTGGCAGCATATCCAGATACGAATTTAGCAGCTCACTTGTTGATTCCACAGCAGAGTACAAAGAAAGAGGGGCAGCAAGGCTGTAGCAGCCATGTACTTACAAGATCTTGCCAAAGGGTTCTTATTCCCTTATCAAAACACATTGGCAAGGTGATATTTTGATGATGATGATGCTTACGGCTGTCTTTTGTCATGCAGCCACTGTACACCTGATGCCCCGCCCACTGCCCAGGTGCACTGCAGAATGCTAAACTTGTAAACTTAAGTCACACAAGTTAAACCAGCCTGGTTGAATCCAATGGAATTACTCTGGACAGCAGAAAGCCTACCAGATCTTTTTTTTTAAGTCTTTAGCTATTGGTAAGTAAATCCCACTGTGTACTGCAGGGTTTAGTCATCCCTTGCCTAAATATATGGAGAGCACTGGGTTGCAAACAGCTGAGGAACTAATTCACAATCCATTAACTCAGCCTTCTATATTTAAATGCTTCCAACCTCCACATTGATTAAAACATACCCAGGGTCCCAATTTAAGCATGCATCCCTTATCTCTGTTGGGGATTTAGGATTAAGAGAGAGCTGCGTGGCCTATGGGGAGGCACAGAAACTGGAACATTTCATGCTCCTGACTCGGTTGTTTTGTAATAAGTTCTCCTCCTGCCCACTTGTCTTACATGACACCTAGCAATTTGCAGTAACCTCTCATAAGACTTCAATCAATCCCCTCAGTAGGCTGGTAATAAAAAAAATGAATACATAATTATGAAAGTTCAAGGTGGAAAAGGTAATCTCATTTCAGACTCTTTTGGAACTGGCATGGCGATGCGACAGAAGCTGCCTCAGGTTAATCTTATTCCTAATGAGGGCTTATCACATCTGCAGTAGTTCTGGATCAGCCTCAGAAATTGGGAGGCTCAAACAACTTCTGTTATATTAAAAACTCAAGAAAGCCATTTTCAGGGTTAATTTCTTAATCTGCCGACTAAGAAGGAAATACTAGCTGCTTCAGGAAATATCGGTGGAACAATTATTATGCATTGCAAACATCGCTGTCCATAGCGCTATTGATTAGAGGGTGAGCACTGCAGCCTTTGTACAACGCTAAACGGCTGCCCAAAACCCACCCAGAAGGCAGCATTGCAATTCTTTGCAGGAATCCTTATGCCAATATCACACTTTACAAGCAAAAGGTACCATAACTACGGAGATGTCTATATTGTCAGAAAGCCTGGGGTGAAGTCAATCCATGTGTTGCTGTTTTTCACTGAGGATTGGAGTAGCATTCCCCCTAGGTTCTATTGGCACCATTGCATCACAGTGGAAGACCCACATTCTTGGAAGGGGGGCACCAAAAAGACCTATTGGGGGGCCACAGGCTAGCCACTCCTGCCCTAGGATACTACGCCACCAATTTCAATATCAGCTGCTAACCCAGATCTCCTCCTGGTTTAACACACAATGCAGATTTTTCTGAAGCTGTCCTGGTTCCTCTTCCCAAATGCTATTCTTTGCTAAGCCTTAAAAATGATCTCTTATATGTACTACCCATCCTCCCCACCAGCAGCTTTCATGGCAATACAGTGGTACCTCGGGTTACATACGCTTCAGGTTACATACGCTTCTGGTTACAGACGCCACTAACCCAGAAATAGTACCTCGGGTTAATAACTTTGCTTCAGGATGAGAACAGAAACATGCTCCAGTGGCACGGCAGCAGCAGGAGGCCCCATTAGCTAAAGTGGTGCTTCAGGTTAAGAACAGTTTCAGGTTAAGAACGGACCTCCGGAACGAATTAAGTACTTAACCCGAGGTACCACTGCATACCATCACTGGCTTAAAAAGCATCCTAAAGGAACGGTTAAATTCACTGGCTGTGTCTTCTTGAATATATTGTTTCTTGAACCCTACTGCATTTGGATGTAACTTTAAAGTATCCTGGCAGTACTTCAATGTGAATGAATAATGTTCCTATTTGAGGGAAGTATAAATATTTGGCTCCATTGCTTGTGATGCCTAGATCCACAGACACACATCCACACTCTCAATCAGGCCTCCAGCGCCCAGCAGAATGAGCAGGAAGGTTCTCAAACAATGCAAGGCAGGCCTGACCTCATGCACAGTTTGAAATAAGATTTTATTTTTGGTGTGCTGAATCCAAAGCTATGGATTTTGGGGGCCTCCATGGAAACCTAATGTGGAGGAAAGAGCTGTTGCAATATTAGTGCTGCGTCCTCTTCCTTCCATTCTAAAGGCACCACAGTCCCCACTGACCTTCATTCCAAAGAAACTGAACCCTGGGCAAATCCCTGGAATCTCTTGCTGCTCAGAGACTGAGCTGCTTGCAAGACCACCGCTCAGCGATGCCCTCCTCTTGGCAGAAGCAGATCGCCAGGCGGGGTGGAACTGCTATGCTAGCTTCCCAGCAGGGAGGGAGGTGGCAAGGAAGTCTGCCCAGTCCAGGTTCACCAACAGGAGAGCACTACCTTACCCCTTCCGCTCTTCCTCCCAGTAAGCAGCAGTGACCCATCTGCTGGGATGCTAGCAAAGCTACTCCACCCAGCAAGCCACTTCTGACTCTGGGCTGTAAGCAGCACCACACTTTGCAGGTCAATGTAGCCATTCACTCAAACGCTTGAATAAAGTGGCGCCCCTTCTTTTGCTGATGCTGTTACGTCATTAATATGTTATCTATTTTTATTTTACATTAAGTTGCATTGACATGAATATTGTTCTATTGCATTTTTACGTTGTTTCTTGCTCTGAGATTTTGTGAACGGTTCGGTCCAATCTGTGGAATGCTTTCTTCAGGGAAATGTACTTGACACCATTATTATAAGCTTTTAGCTGTCATACTAAGCCATTCCAGTTTGCTCAGGCTTTTGGCTCTCAGTCTTGAATCCCACCCTGGTATGATGCTGGCCTCCCTTATGCTGACATCATTGCACTGTGGAGTTCCTGGCTCCTGCCACCAGCAGCCAGTAATGCGACGCACATCACACATTCCGTCAGGCTAAATATGACCCGGAAGAGAGGGAATGAGCTCTGAAGTGGCGGCAGCTGTCTCTCTCTTGTAGCCTGTCATCCTATTCATAGGACCCCATTCAACGGCTTCCGTCAATTGCACCTCAGCTTCAGGGTCACCTTTCCATTCTGCACACTTCCTCCTCCCTCATGCCACCTTTAAGCCCAGCCCTGGCCCCCTCCGTCACAAGCTTTTGCACATAGCAAGGCTTTAACTGAACAGTGTTGCTTTCCTTGTCTGGGACACCCAGACGAGGCGAAGAAGAAGCGCAGCCGAGAGAGTCATCCGCTGCTTCTGGAACAAGTGTAAATGTGTCAATGAAATTCAAAGACAACTCAATTAAGGTTAGCCATGCCCAGCTGCTGCTGCTGCTGCTGCCACCCCATTCTGCTGTGTGGTCGCTGGAGCACTGCAGTAAAATATCTCCACCCAAACAGCAGCTGCTGTTTAAAAAAGAAGCGATTCACTTAGGAGAGAGAGAGAGAGAGAGAGAGAGAGAGAGAGAGAGAGAGAGAGAGAGAGAGAGAATCAAACCAAGGCGACTGTGACTCAGCAGTTTGCCAGGACATTGATCCTGGAAACAAATTGTGGAAAACAAAGGCTTTAAAAACCATCACAATTTAAAAACCACCAACCCTTAAAGTGCTACTGTTATATAAATTGCAGCATCAGCAGTATCACATTCTCCTCCTTTCTCTTTCTCTGCATATAAATGTCGATACATAAATGCCTCACCATCTGCAAGCCAAGATCTTGACCTCAGGTTACTGTTTTGATAGGTAGAGATCTTTTTTTAGCTAGAAGGCTTTACGCCTGATCCAGGCTAAGCTTGCCCCCTTTCTAGCTGGTTCACATCAAAACTGGGATCTGCATATATTAAATTTTTATAGTTAATAGATGTAGCATAGCATAGCAAATGAAGAATCGCTCCTCCTTTTGTAACCAGGGAGAAAGAATGAGGTCATAAGTGAAACATGGGCTGTATAGGGGAAAAGGACACTAATGATGTAGTTTGTAATTCAGCGATAGCTAACCCATGGCATGCAGACCTTATATGGTCCACTATGATAGTGTTTGTGGCCCATGGATAGCCCCCCCCAAATATTGTCATTGATAAATTTGGCAGTTGTCCACCCCCCAAATTACACCCCGCCCCCGAATTTTTAACTTATGTGGTGTTCACTGAGCTTCCTCAACTCCCATACTGTAATTTTCAGTGTGGAGCCAGTGTGGTGTAGTGGTTAAGAGCGGTAGTCTCGTAATCTGGTGAACCGGGTTCGCTTCCCCGCTCCTCCACATGCAGCTGCTGGGTGACCTTGGGCCAGTCACACTTCTCTGAAGTCTCTCAGCCCCACTCACCTCACAGAGTGTTTGTTGTGGGGGAGGAAGGGAAAGGAGAATGTTAGCCGCTTTGAGACTCCTTAGGGTAGTGATAAAGCGGGATATCAAATCCAAACTCTTCTTCTCTTCTTCTTTCAGGTGATTTCAACTTCACTATCCATGGATTTCAGCACCCCTCCCCAAGGCTCCTTCAGTGCTCTCTGAGTGTTCCCCACTTGCCCACAAAAATATCTGGTAGTGCTACTCTTTTCAGTGCCACTCAGTCGCTAGTTGTGATGCTTTCAGCGGTCAAAGAGATCCTCTCTAAAAAGCAGCCAGAGGGATCTGTTATCTCCAGTTCCACAGCACTAAGACTGGAGATGCAGAATTTTATCCCGCCCACCCTAATGCTGGGGTAAGGATGGGTGGGCAAGCTGCTTTTTCCTCTGCATGGATCCTATTGTGCAGAGAAAAAGGCCATATTGCACAGAGAAAAATGGTGTATTTGTTACATTTACACCCCTCCTAGGAACTCAAGATTCTAATACATGGCTATGATTCTCCCCCATTTTGATGGCTCTGCTGGTATATCTTTACCAGCAGATGGTTCCACTGGTGGAGTACAGGCTATATATTACACCGGTGGCATTTTTCCCAAGTTCTGCTGGCATAACAGGGCCTTCGTCAGATTCCAAAGCCCCTCCTGATGGATCTTGAGTGTAAGTTGCACCCTAAAAGCAGTTACAACTACAACTGGACAAAGACAGCTTCTCCTTTTTTTAAACAATGCATGCATGCAATCAACACACAACATAATGTTGTACCTCTCTAGCGTAAGATCCACAAACTAAATTCAGCTTCCCTTCCAAAATTCACAGAGATTGCCATGAGCATCTATTTTGCACTGTTCTTTAGTAAGCAGCACAAAGGAGTGACTCAGCCGGAACCACTCCGAATCCCAATGCAGAGCTCAGGATGACTTGACAAAACTGCCTTACCAGACAAGGCCTAATGAGGGAAAAACTGCAGTCTTATTGAACAGAAGTTGTGCTGCTCTCAAAACAAGTCAGTATTAAGACCACTTGATGCTCATTTATGGGCTAATACAGCAGTACTGGGAGGTACTAAAACAGAAGTCTGCATTCCAGACTATTGAAACTAGATTCTTCATTGCTTTATCCACTTAACCAAGAGCCTCATTAAACTGTGCATAGGATTGCACTGTTAGTATGTGAAAGTGAACTGACCACACATTCTTTCCTGTTTATCTTCACTTCTGTCTTCCTTCCATTTCTCTGTTATCTCCCCTGTGTCAGATTTTAGAGCAGGAGTAGGCAACCCAGTGGCGTAGCGTGGGGGGTGCAGGGGGGGGCCGGCCGCACCGGGCGCAACATCTGGGGGTTAGGGTTAGGGGGCGCAAATCCACGGGTTAGGGTGCGCAAATCCATGGGTTAGGGGGTGCAAATTACTTGCCTTGCCCCGGGTGCTGACAACCCACGCTACGCCACTGAGGCAACCTAACGCCCGGGGGCCAGATGCGGCCCTATCGCCTTCTCAGTCTGGCCCACGGACGGTCTGGGAATCAGCATGTTTTTACATGAGTAGAATGTGTCCTTTTATTTAAAATACATCTCTGGGTTATTTGTGGGGCATAGGAATTCATTCATTATTCTTTTTTTTCAGAATATGATCTGAGGGACGGTGGACCAGCCCACAGCTGAAAAAGGTTGCTGACCCCTGTTTTAGAGTATAAACTCCATAAGGAAGGGACGTGTCTCCTTGTTGTTCTCACGCCAGGCACATTTATAGTGCTAAATATTCTCTCACACACACATTGTAATGAGGAGATGTACAGACAGCATCTTAAAAAGCAGAGACATCACCTTGCCAACAAAGGTCCGTATAGTTAAAGCTATGGTTTTCCCAGTA
Source organism: Podarcis raffonei (assembly GCF_027172205.1). NCBI lineage: Eukaryota > Metazoa > Chordata > Lepidosauria > Squamata > Lacertidae > Podarcis > Podarcis raffonei. Next base: position 30,835,180 of record NC_070612.1, read on the forward strand.
GTGATGAATGGAAGTGAGAGCTGGACCATAAAGAAGGCTGATCGCCGAAGAATTGATGCTTTTGAATTATGGTGTTGGAGGAGACTCTTGAGAGTCCCATGGACTGCAAGAAGATCAAACCTCTCCATTCTTAAGGAAATCAGCCCTGAGTGCTCACTGGAAGGACAGATCCTGAAGCTGAGGCTCCAATACTTTGGCCACCTCATGAGAAGAGAAGACTCCCTGGAAAAGACCCTGATGTTGGGATAGATTGAGGGCACAAGGAGAAGGGGACGACAGAGGATGAGATGGTTGGACAGTGTTCTCGAAGCTACCAGCATAAGTTTGACCAAACTGCGGGAGGCAATGGAAGACAGGAGTGCCTGGCGTGCTCTGGTCCATGGGGTCACGAAGAGTCGGACATGACTAAACGACTAAACAACAACAACAACAAAGACTCACTGAATTCAGTTGGACTTACTTTTGAGTAGACATGGTTAGAATTGCACTTTAGGACCAAATATATAAAAGCATGCCTGTAAATATTAAGCAGACACATTCATTGTATTGTTTTGATGCCTGCTAAGCAAAACTTTTTTGTTTAGGGAAGCCTACCCAGACATGTAGTTTTACTATGTACAGTGGTACCTCGGGTTAAGTACTTAATTCGTTCCGGAGGTCCATACTTAACCCGAAACTGTTCTTAACCTGAAGCACCACTTTAGCTAATGGGGCCTCCTGCTGCTGCCGCCGCGCCGCCAGAGCACAATTTCTGTTCTCATCCTGAAGCAAAGTTCTTAACCTGAAGCCCTATTTCTGGGTTAGCGGAGTCTGTAACCTGAAGCGTATGTAACCTGAAGCGTATGTAACCTGAAGCGTATGTAACCCGAGGTACCACTGTATACTTGTTTTTAAAACTGTTGATTTTATCTATAGTTTGATAATTTAATTAGGTCTACTTGATTTTAAAGTCTGATAATTTTATTGGTATTTTCTTATGAATATTTTATACCATTTTATGTAAACTGCTTAGAGGGTATTTTTTTTATTAAGTCATAAATAAATCTTGTCAAAATTGTAATTTGGGGATAATATAGGTAGGAATGATCAAATATATCCCCTCTGTTAGACTCTCATTATGACTTCTGCTCATGGATGAGGTGATTATAGTTTTGTTGCTCATCCTTGTTATGATCAATGATTTTAATTTATTTTTCTTTGCTATACAGTACTGTACAGATATGTTTGTTTTTGTGACAATAATAATGAAAGTGAAAATTCAAATGCAAAATAATAACCTAAGATGATGTCTGGAAGAGAAAGGTTCGAGCAAACCTAAAAAGGAAGGATATGTTTTAATCACTGTGCCATCCCTGGAAAGTCTTTGTGTGGAGCCAGGGGGGTCTCATCTAATCTTATATAAAAACAGAACTGAGAGTGGAGCATCTGAGGCTGACCTTAACTGAAGGGGAAAACTCATATCCAAAAAAGCAAACCAGCTCAATCCCTGCCAAAAATTTCTAAAAACGTGTGCTATGATGTTGGCAAAACAATCTGAAAAATCTGCACTACTTTTGACCACAACTATGGCAAACAGACTGTGAGGGGGTGGGGAAGATTCCCGATACAAAAGAATACCCCTCTATAGAATCTCAGAGAACTGAGTGTTTTTCCATTATCCAGAAAGAATTCTTCCTTCTGTTTCTGAGATTTTAACTTCTGGCAATTGAGTGTGTCTCTGTCTTTCTGTGTGTACTGGGAGGTGCTTTTGGGTGCGTGGATTTTGCTTTCAGCTACATTATTTGAATAACCACTTCAGGCTATTAGAACATACTTCTGTATTAATCAGGATGAGGGAGCCACACGGCTAACCAATTAATCATTTATATTTGAAGATCCAGAGTCAGATTATAATTAGGTCAGATAGCTTTGGTGGTGTCTCATGCTTATTCAAATCCATAAAACTCCTCTCTCAATCTCTCTCTCTCTCATCGCTAACATTGAAGCACATGGTTTCAATTATCACCTCTAATGCCGATGAGTCATAATTCACATGGCCATCCTCATCCATTCTTGCTTTGAGACTCAGATCTAGGTATATTTTATCTAATCCATCCAGACTCTATGAGGCTATGAACAGCTATTATTTGCACTTGGTGGTGCTGTGTGGAGTTTGATTTCTTGTGCAGTTAGAAGAAACTGATTCTATGATTCTGCAGTGTATCCAACTGAAAACAGATGAAATATGTAGGCAGTCCTGGAAATAAAAGGTGTATCCATACCTGCCCAATGATGTGGATGGGCGTGCACCAATATTGCCATCACCACTTTCTTCTTCATTCACCTGGGACCTGAGCAGAGCAGAAACAGAATGGGCAACCTGACCAAGAGGAGTGGTTTCAAGTGTGCATCAAGTAACCACACCTGCCCTTGTGGGCTGTAAGATCTAGAATCAATCTAGATTGAAAGCAGCATGTTGAGGATGAGCATGAGTGATTCTGGATTGAGAAAAACGTTTTGTGCTGCAGCCTAAGAGTAGTTTTAAAAAGAAAAACAACTTATGGGATATGCAGAAATGGTGAAACTTACCGGAAGAATAAGAAATCAAGATAACAAGCTTTTTGTAAAAGAATAGAAATGGTTTATTGAATATTTACAGATAAATTGTAAACAGATAAAAACATTGGCAGGATTATTGTAATTGTTATGTACTGAAGTTCTCACCCTGGGCCAGCAGGGGGATACTGTAGATAGTTATGCAAATGAAGGATCAAAAGTGACGTTCAGTGATTGGATAGTTTTAGAAAGTTGTTACAGTAACGTGGTACTGGAGCTCTATATAAGCCCTTCAGTTCAGTTCTGTCCTGGCCTGTGAATAAACAAGAGCTGTTTGAAGAATCGCTGTGTCGTCTGATATGTTCACCCACAACTTAACAGTAATAACCTGAAGCTATATAAGAGTATATACACAAAGAAGATAAATAAATGAGCAAGTTAAGCTAATTTGGATATGCAGAAGATATTATAAATAAATTTAAGGAACCACAGAAAGAAGGGGAAGGAAGTCAAGCTTTAAAATGTCAAAATGTATGTAAAATCAGTGAAATGTATATATCTGAAAAGTATAAATAATTATTTTTTTTAAGAGTAGTTTAAAAATATGGTGTTTGGTTGTTTGGTTGTTTTAAATTCCACATATCCTATGTAATTACCCTACAGCCTTGGCCTTCTCTTTGTGATTTCTCTTACAGAGACAAATATTATTACTAGCCATTTATGTGATTTTCCCACCACCACCAGTAGGCTTGTCGTAAATCTTTGTCACAAAGCAAAATGAAATTACAGTCCCGTTAGGAATTTAGCAGAAAACAAACCCTCTGCACAGGTTTAGGTCTGTCTCTGGCTCTCCGTCTGCCAGCCCGCCAGCCTGCATTCCACAGCTCTTTTTGTGACTTTGCAAGGATGCTTGGAAACTGCTAATTAGAGTTTGTACGCACACCATCAATTTCTGCCTGCCACGTCAATGAAAGGAGATAAAGGATTAGGAAATGTGTTGCTGGAAACCGTTTTTTTTTTACCCACAAAGCTATCAGGTAGTTTATGGGTGACCCAAATTTACTTACAGCTCATTAAAGTTTATGGTAGTGAATGGATACTGAATGTGGTTGCTCTCTGTTAAACCATTACAGTCATGTGTCGGAAAATATATTGTCTCCCTTTCTTGAGCAGCAGGCAGTACCAAGAACTTCTGAAGTCACTGGCAAAGAGGGGTTGCCACCACTAGGAAGAGGAGGAGGAAAGAGGCAGAGGGAAGATTAAGCCAATGGGGTACTCACACAGTGTGGTTTGCCCCAAACCCCCCCACCCATAGGGTTTGTGCACACCATACCTTTAAATAAAATAGTAAATTGCTTGGCAGGATCTGAGCAAAAGGTCACCTAGTTCACACATAGGCTTTCATACACTCACAAACAGGGCACAAAGGCAATCATCATCTCTCATCAAATGCCTCCAGCAGCTGGTAATATCAGATCAGTCTTTGATTCTCTCTCTCTGCATTAAAGCTTATACCGAGACAGGTTTTGAATGCTGGTATTTTAATAATGGGGATGCAAGTGGCGCTGTGGGTTAATGGAATCATTAATAGCATGCTCAGTCCCTGCTCCTGCCAACCTAGCAGTTCGAAAGCACGTCAAAGTCCAAGTAGATAAATAGGTACCACTCCAGCGGGAAGGTAAACGGCGTTTCCATTCGCTGCTCTGGTTCGCCAGAAGTGGCTAGGTCATGCTGGCCACATGACCCGGAAGCTGTCTGCGGACAAACGCCGGCTCCCTCGGCCTATAGAGCGAGATGAGCGTGCAACCCCAGAGTCGGTCACAACTGGACCTAATGGTGAGGGTCCTTACTTTATAACAAAATTTCCAAAGCATGTCCTTATTGTACCAAAGATAAACAGTTTCTATAAACCTGGACTCTGACGATGGGCCTCTTTGAGGCCAGTGCTGCTTGCCTGAGAGCTCCATTTTCAGCAGTGATGTGCATCAATGCATAGGCAAACCCTTCGTCACACACATGCCATAAGTTTCAGCCTACACTTTACCTCTTATGAGAGTCATGCGGGAGAAAGAATCTGGTAGGCAGGTGTCAGGAAATCAACCACAGAGGGGGCCAGATAGCAGTCGCTACCAGTTGTTTAAGGCACCAGCTACCACTCCTTATACAGCACTCGGGATCATGAGTCAGGATTATGACTCAGGATTATTTCCTGAGCAGTCGTCTGTATAGGCACGTCTGAAGGCTGTGTCTTGAATTATACCAAAGTCATTTAAGAAGAGCTGAGGATGTGGTGGTTTTGCTGCAAAGAAGTCCTTTCTGTTCACCAGCTGATTTGGTTTTGTAGTGATAATTATTAGGAACTGCAAGTGGAACATGCAATAAAATGTTTCGCAAAATGGAATACTCCTCCTGCTCGGTGTGCCAGCCACGTCCTTTTCCAGGATATGCCATTACATTCCCTCTCCCTGGCTTTTTCTCCATTAGGTTTTTCCTAAATATTGCTTGTACTTCTGCAAATCTTTGGGTCCTCCAACCCTACAGAGACCTCTCCCTCGAGTATAGATGGTTCTGCTTTGATTACATAAACATCCACACTTGGAGAGTTCGCTATCATGATGTAGGATTAGAGCTGGTGTCGCATCTTGGCTAAGAGATTGGAGTATGGATCAAGAAGCCTTCGTTCTGAATCTCACCTCTGCCCTGACCTCGCTGTTAGCCTTAGGCAACCAATTCCCTCTCAGCCCCTCCGTCTGCAAGACAAGAATTATAATCCCCACTGTGTTATTGTAAGGTTTAATGAAAAAAGGCATGTGAAGTCCTTGGAACTTTCAAAAGCAGCATACGAATGCTCAGCACAATTAAGTATTCCAAAAATGGGACATGGATAGGATGTGATGCTGGAGCACTGAGAGCAAGAAACACAAAGTAGGTTTCTGTCGTCTTATAACATTTAAAGCTGAGCTTGTAATGAATGAACCGAAAAATACCATCAAATGCATCTCCTCATTGTAACGTCCGCATATGTTTAAGCTGAGATGCTTAAAAAACATTAAATGTGCAAATAAAAAGGACTATAGAAGGGCTACTTCTAAAACACCTCTCTTTGAGTACCTCCCATTTCTCATCAATTTAAATTTCCTGTATGGTATACAGATTGTGTTTTTATTGCCAGGCTTAGCATTGATTTTTAAGCGCTGTCTCGTATGGAAACAGAATGCGCGGCATGGGACCCAATTTGCCTAATCATTTGTAGAGCCTGGGGAGGGGAGACGGGTGGAGGCGCAGGTGGCAAAAGTGCTCATAGAAGGAGCACCTATTACTAAGGCAACCGAAAACCGTTAAATGGCTCTAATGGGATCTGCGCTTGCTTAAGCCCTAAATTACTGGCGCGTGGTTTTAAAGAGCACAAGCATTCACACTTTTCCCTCCTTGCCTCCTGATGATGGTGTTCTTAGTTTGCATGCATGTATTTATAAGTCTTCTTTGAGGGGTGAGCCTGGTTGTCTCCAAATCCCTGTCCTAATCTTTACCATTGTTCTGGGTGGCATCAAACCTTCTTTGCCTCCGTGAGCTGGTTCCTGAAGGCTGTGTCCTAGTCGTATATAACTTGGCATCTTCCTTTTCTGCTACTGCATGCATTAAGAAATAACACATGTCGCACAGGGAGCTTTCTGGTTCAAGGACGCCCCACTTTGCTCTATCAAAAGGGGATTTGAATGGACTCATTAATGGAATATTTGAATGGAATCATTAATAGCATGGCATTATGGCAAGGACACAGTAAAGACGGAAAGTGTTTGTGTGAGTGTGCATAACAACCACCCTTTTTTTCCAAACTCAGGAGGAAGAAAGCACCTTTTTCCAAGGTTTTAAGGAAACATATGATGCTGCCTTATACTGAATCAGAACATTACTCCATTTAGCTCAGTCTGCACTGACTGGCAGCAGCTCTCTGAAGTTTTGGACAGGTAAATTTGCTGTTAGCAGAACACATCATTCAAACATTTGTACACGCTTCATAATGTAAGATAAAGCCATGCTTTTTAGGTATGGCTTCTCCTTACTGGGATGTTGGGTGCTGCTTAGGCAAGACTTACCTCATGCTTAAGTGGGACGCAGGTGGCACTGTGGGTTAAACCACAGAGCCTAGGACTTGCCAATCAGAAGGTTGGCAGTTCGAATCCCCGCGACGGGGTGAGCTCCCTTTGTTCGGTCCCTGCTCCTGCCAATCTAGCAGTTCGAAAGCACGTCAAAGTGCAAGTAGATAAATAGGTACCGCTCCGGCGGGAAGGTAAACGGCATTTCCATGCACTGCTCTGGTTCGCCAGAAGCGGCTTAGTCATGCTGGCCACATGAGCCAGAAGCTGTACGCCGGCTCCCTTGACCAGTAAAGCAAGATGAGCACACAACCCCAGAGTCGGCCACGACTGGACCTAATGGTCAGGGGTCCCTTTACCTTTACCTTACCTCCTGCTTAACAGTGATGGGGCAGAAATTCAATTCAGTTTGCATTTAAAGGTGAAACTACAAGATCCAGCTGTGAATTCTGCTCGGCTATGAAGCTCATGAAATGATCTTGGATCTCTCTCTCTCTCTCTCTCTCTCTCTCTCTCTCTCTCTCTCTCTCTCTCTCTCTCTGCTTCATCTTGCTCACATAATTTATGTTAGAATAAAATGGGAATGGGTTGCCATGTGTACCACTCAGAGCTCCTTAGAGAAAGGGCCTGGTGGAAATGTAACTATTATTTACTGCCTGGTCCAATGGTCCCTCAATGCTGTCACAGAATTCATTCCTCCCTTCATAAGGCATGCCCAATAAAAAAAAGAAAAATCAGCACCACTGTGCAAATTAATAAAAATATTTAATATAGAGTAATAATATATTTTTGTTTTAAAATATCCTAAGCAGGATAGATTTTACACAATAGATTTTACACAATAGAAATTTTTAAAAATCTACAATGGCAGGAATAGTTAATGGTCGAAAGCCATGGTCCAAAGGTACAGAATGTAATAACTGCTAAATCAAAGCAGGTCAAAAGTCTTTAGGTGGAAGACTTCTCAATGCTGCCTTGAGTATAAAACAGCAGGGAGGGGAGATGGATATAAATGAAATTATTCAATAGTATAATGATTAGAATCAAGCAAAAGCAGCATGGATATAAATTACTCCATTAAAAGCCTTCAAGAATAAAATAAAATAAAAAGAGCTCAGCCTGGCCCTTGAAATTACATCATGGTTTGTGCCTCTCGTACTGGACTGGGTAGGCAGGGTGTTCTATAAATGCGGAGTCATGCAAGCACAAAAGGATTTGGAATCAGATCCAAACTCTTTAGAAGTAGCAATGGGATCAGTTCTTTTAAGTGAATAGTACATTTGTTACCTTGAACGTTGGCTTCAATCTTTGCCATGCACTTCAGTAAAACTGGTTCTGGATGACTAGGAACTTCAGCCAGAAGCTTCAGCCAGTTTACTCCATAGATTTTTTTTGGAATTGATAAGCTCAGCACACTGTGATTTGAACACTGCAACATTTAAGCTTATCCCTGCAGCAGAACTAGTGGATTTTAAACATTCTAAAGCAAGCAGTAAACTTAAAATTTAAAAAAAACCACAACCACAACTTGCAATAGCCTAAAAAATGATGATTTTGTACAATTAAACAATGCATTCTCATCCTTTTTTTTTAGATTTGTACATGATTATTATGATTATCAATTGATGTATAGACTACCTTCTAAACCGCCATCTCAAGGTGATTTACATAGAAGACAAGTTAATTTAGTTATGACCTGCTTGTAGCTTGAAATGCCGGCATTCTGGTGGCTTCAGTAGATCACTGCTGCCCTTCAGTGGCAAACACCAGAAAAACGCTACATTCATTTGTTAGTGGTGAACTATATGATTTGAGTCACCAAAGAATTGATGCTTTTGAATTATGGTGCTGGAGGAGACTCTTGAGAGTCCCATGGACTGCAAGAAGATCAAACCTATCCATTCTTAAGGAAATCAGCCCTGAGTGCTCACTGGAAGGACAGATCCTGAAGCTGAGGCTCCAATACTTTGGCCACCTCATGAGAAGAGAAGACTCCCTGGAAAAGACCCTGATGTTGGGAAAGATGGAGGGCACAAGGAGAAGGGGACGACAGAGGACGAGATGGTTGGATAGTGTTCTCGAAGCTACCAGCATGAGTTTGACCAAACTGCGGGAGGCAGTGGAAGACAGGAGTGCCTGGCGTGCTCTGGTCCATGGGGTCATGAAGAGTCGGTCACGACTAAACGACTAAACAACAACAACAACATATGATTTGAGTGGTGCAGCATACACACTGCCCAGGCTTGCATCCCGGGGAGGTCACTTTGGTGCTGCTAACACAGCGGTTTGACTTCACCCCCAGAGACTCACTCCATTGTCTTTCAAGACAGATGAATGCCAACAATATGATTTGAAGCCACATAAGGAGAGTCCTGCTGGCTCAGACCAAAGGCCCATCTAGCCTAGCTCTCAATTTTACAGTGGCCGACCAGATGCCCCTGGAAGCTTGCAAGCAGAACAGGGGGGGGGGGGGCTACAGAAGTTCTCTCCCACTGTTGTTTATCAGGGACTGGCTTTCAGAGGAACCCTATACTGTACTTTCCAAAAAAATTAAAACTAGTTAAGTTCATCATTCATAAATGTTGGTTACATGTCCATGAGAAAGCAATGTGGAACTTGGAAGCCCAATGGTTTCCCCAAGACTGTGTACACATCACCAGTGTGCTCCCACCTCTGCTTTCTGAAGCCACAATCCCTCTATATTATGCTAAACATCACACCTCACACTTTGCCAGTTATCCCTTTCCTTGCAGTATTGGCTGAACTTTTCTGTTGTCAAAATGGGGTTTGCCCTAAGGTTGCCTGACGCTCATCACCTTTGCTGTATGCATGAGTGAAGAAAGGACCCTTCTCACAGAGGTAGATTTAGATGTTTTTGTAGGTTTTGTAGGTCTTTCCATCTTCAAGAAAACTACGAGCTCATGTCGAAAGCTTTTTTAACTCGCCTGATCTATATGAAAGGATATTTTAGTGATGGATCCATCTGTATCCTGCAGCTTTTTGAGAAATACTTCTATTTGATGCAATCTTCCTCAAAGCAGCTTCCATCCAATTAGAAAATGGAAGCCATTGTTAACCTGAGGTATGTACACATCAGACGGCTGTTGCAAATGGACAGATCGAAGCTTCAGTGAATTGGGGCAGAGGCAGTGTTGGGGTGGCGCCACGCTGCAGGGGGCACCAAAGCAATGCTGTAGAATGGAGTAAGAGAGGCAGGGGGTGCCAAATTTTAGTGTTGCATAGGGCACTGCTGAAATCTAAGAGCCCAAAGTCCACCACTGATTGGGGTTTGGAGTGGGAAAAGAAATCAGGTAAAATGCGTCAGGTGAAGTACAGCAATGAAAGAAAGTGAACTGAAATGCGGGGGGGGGGTGAAACCTCTGCATTTTCAAGCTGCTCATGTGCACACAGCCAAAATGTCCATATCTCTATTTCATTTTGTAACATAAATTCTCTCTCAAAGTAAATTTGAAGAGCACATCATAAAGCATTAATAGGCATTGCATTTTGGCAGTATTGATCAATACAGCTATAAAAAGCAACTGTAAACGTTTTAATATCCCCAAGGTGATCAATAAAATCAGAACTGTTCTTTCTTATAGATCGGGCAAGTTAAAAAGCTTTCATCATGGGCTTGCGATTTGCTCAGAGATTGAACCGACTTCCAAAATATCTAAATCTAGACCAGCAAGAAGATTCCTGTCTTCACTCATATATACAGCAAACATATTGGTGGTCAAGTGGCCTTAGATCATCCTCAATTAGGCTTGTGGCGGGGAGGAAATGTGATTTTTCAAGCCTTATTATTAGTGGAGTGGGGGAGTGTGCAGGTGTCATTGCAGTGTGTGTATATGTGCATGGTTGTGGTGTATGCATGGCTGAAGTTTGTGTGTGGTGCCTACCACAGTTTGCAAATGTGCTCATGGGCCTAAAAGGGTTGGCACACCTTGCTGGGAGTAAGTCCCATTGAATTCAGCTGGACTCACTTCTGAGTACACACGTATAGGACATAGTAAAGGTAAAGGGACCCCTGACCATTAGGTCCAGTTGTGGCCGACTCTGGGGTTGCGGCACTCAACTCGCTTTATTGGCCGAGGGAGCCGGCGTACAGCTAAGTACAGTCATGTGGCTAGCATGACTAAGCCGCTTCTGGCAAACCAGAGCAGCGCACGGAAACACCGTTTACCTTCCCGCCAGAGCGGTACCTATTTATCTATTTGCACTTTGACGTGCTTTTAAACTGCTAGGTTGGCAGGAGCAGGGACCGAGCAACGGGAGCTCACCCTGTTGCGGGGATTCGAACCGCCGACCTTCTGATCGGCAAGTCCTAGGCTCTGTGGTTTAACCCACAGTGCCACTCGTGTCCCTAGTATAGGACATAACTGTCAACTTTTCCCTTTTCTTGCGACGAATCCTATTCGGAATAAGGGAATTTCCCTTAAAAAAAAGGAAAACTTTGACAGCTATGGTATAGGATTGCACTGATCATTTCACCACCTTCTTTGTTTATTTCACAGACTCCTGCATCCTTTCTGCTGAGACCAAGCCAACCTCTAGTTTACAGTTTGCACATATGTTTGTGTACAATGAGTGTCATCAGCCTGGAAAAACCATGTAGGCAAGAGTCGTTTTAGCATCTAAAGCTGCCCTGAAGGCACCCAGCTGCTATTCACCCTTCAGATCTCTTGCCTGCATATGCATGTCCATATGTGACTATGTTGCATTGGGGGTTGTCAAAACAGAACCCCCAAATTAGGGGAAGGGAGAAGAATGAGACTGTTATTCTGAAACAAGACCATTCTAGGTTGCTCCTCTGAAAACGCCAAGTGCCAATGGCTACCTTTCATCCTGAATTCAGTTGCTTCCAAAGACGTAGAAAGGGGATTTCTGATGTGAAGCTGCATGAATCAAGAGCCAGGGGTTTGTCAAGGAAACTGACTACACTAAATCAGTTTCCATGAAACCTGCTGAGAGCATTTGGGAGCAACAAAGCATATGTGGCATGAGAGGATTGCCACCAGGCAGACTCAGCCTGAATAACAGCCAAAGGCACTCACTTGCTAGCGTATGCTAACTGCTTACTAAAAGCAGTAAATCGGTCCACTCAAGAAAACTGCAGGTTCCTCGCTGATGGCAGTATCAGTAAACAAAGTGTTGATTGGCAGTTAACAAAATTATATAAATGATGCTCGCCAGAAAACGTATTCCATGGCTAAGAACTGAAATGGGTCATTAGTCTGGACAACCATTAGAATGATTGGGCATCTCTATTCCTTGATCCCTTAACAACAGATTGGCTTGTGTAAATATCCCTGCTCAGGTACAACGACTGAAATGAATGCCCCTGCTCTAGCCATCGCCTCGCCCCCAGCCGAAACCTCATTTACTGGGGTCTCACCAGTTCTCACCAGAAGCTGCTGACTCTACACAACCCTGGTGGTCAGGTGGGACACCTGCATGGGGTTCCACTGCCTGAGGCACCTGCTTCAGTCTGCCTCATGGGCGGGCTGGCCCTGCCTAAGGAAGCTACTGTTACCATCCTTTATTTCCAGCTCACATCATCTATTGCCGGTTAAAAGGAAAAGAGCTACATGTCCCAGCCTGCCTTTAGAAAGTTTTTGTTCTTCCCTCCCCCTTCAGAAAAATAATCAGACTGTGATTAATAAATAATTAAACTTTGTTTTAAAGCATATTGTAGAATGTATTTTGCTGTTTGTATCGTAATGTGCACTGCAATGTGTTTGATAGAGTGGTCTTCTTTCTGGTCAGGTGAAAGTTTGTTTAACTGTCCCTGGGGGGCCTTAAGTGACAACTGAGAGGAGAGAGTGGAGACAGGACTCCATAGGCAAAAGGAGAATAGAAGAGATGCATACCTTGGGCTCCATCTCTGTAAACATAAGCATAAGAGAACCTGCTGGATGAGGCCAATGACCCATCTAGTCCAGCATCCTGTTCTCACAATGGCCAACTAGATGCCTGTGGGAAACCAGCAAGCAGGATTCAAGCACAAGGGACCTCTCCCCATCCTGTGCTTTCCAGCAACTGGTATTCAGAAGCATTTGTGGCTCCAACTGCGGAAGCAGAGCAGAGCCATCATGGCTAGTAGCCTTCAATAACCTTCTTCTCCCTGAATTTGTCTAATCTTCTTTTAAAGCCATCCAAGCTAGTGGCCATCACTACTTCCAGTGGCAGTGAGTTCCATAGTTTAACTGCACTATGTGAAGAGGTACTTTCTTTTTTCTGTCCTGAATCTTCCAACATTCACCTTCAATGGGTGTCCAGGTGTTCTAGAGTTATGAGAGAGGAATAATTCTTTTTTTAAAAAAACTCTCTATCCACTTTCTCCATTCCATGCATACTTTTCTAAGTTCTATCATGTTACCTCTTATTTGCTTTTCCTGTAAACTGACTGGGAGGTTAGGAGGAGAAGATTGGGAGCAGGTGTCAGAGGCTGAAGGGGCAACAGGGTTTAGTGAGGAGGAAGAGCCTGTGATAGGGAGCAGTTCAGACTCCAAGGCTGGAGCAGAGGAGGGGGTTGGTCAAAGGACTGCTGAAGAATCCAAGGAATCTTCCTCTCTTACTGCAACAAGCTCTCCTCCCCACTGGTCTCCAAGAACTCACAGAGAAATGAGAAGAACAGAACAGAGGTCAGAGGTGCGCAGATGCAGTTTGAGACTGTGAAACACCCAGGAGAGAAGGAGCCTTAGAGAGGGTGGAAGGCAGGGACCTTCAGTTCTGGCAACTGCTCCATAGGGGCAAGACCTTTGGGGGAGTGTTGCTGAGACCACAAGGGCAAGTTGTATGTTCATTTCCTTGAATAAAGAGTTAACTTCACTGACAACGGAGATCTGCTTCCTTTATTGCTGACCTGCATCTGACTCCAGCCCTGACAGTATGAATCGGGAAAGCTTGCTTTTAAATGCAAACATAATTGGATTTCTCTTCCATCCCTACCCCCAACACACAGTGGGGGTTTTCCCTACAGAATTCCAGTCCAAAGTGAGCTGCTCCCAGGCTGGCCCAATGCGGAGTAGTGAAAGTGGCGTAGCTGCATGTCCAGCTCAGTGGTCACAGTTAGCCAGCATTGTCTGAGTAGGTGCTCCTCTTTCCCAAAGTCAGCAAAGAGCCATCGGGGTGACCCCAGGGAAGCGGGAAACAGGGTGGGCGCCCCTGGCAGGAACAGGACACATCCCACAGGAGTGGCAAGGAGGGAACAGCCCTCAAGGGGGCGAAATTTAAAGGGCACCTTTTGAATTTTACTGTCCCTATAATTTGGCTGCCCTGGAAAGTCACACTGGTGGTAACAACTCAAACCTGACCTCACCACAAATCTCTTCCCCAGCCTCATCCAGATAAACAGCAGTACGACCAGCACTGAAAGGGTTGCTCCACTCCACAATGCATGCTGATATTGAAATGCTTGTGTACAGTAAAAAACACTTAACATTTTTTTTAAAAAAGCTATATTGTTCACCCTGAGAAATCAAAATCAACATTGCCACCTGCCGTTTCTGAGTTTCATGGCATTCGCACAGAGGTGAAAAGTCTCATCTGATGTTGCTGCCTCCTCTGGTGCAAAGACAGATGCACTTAAGGGAAACAAACTCTGCAAAATAAAACGATGTGCCAAGAAAGCCTTAGGCACAATGACGGCACTAAAATAAAACCTTGCTTGGCAACAACTGCTGCAATGTGACTGATGCCGGCAATGGATGAGGGTAGAAGAGGACTCCTGCAGCAGCTTCCCAGAAACCTTGTGGCAATACTGAGGAAAAAACCCCAGAAAGCTGGCATTCATACGCTGGCAGGAAAGAACCATTTGTTAATGCCAGCAGCTGCCTTAGAAACTGCTTGCTTAAGGGATTAGAGCATCATGTCTTCAGTTTTGCAGTGGATTTTGGATATAAAGCAGCTCTGACCGCAAGGGCATGTCTTACGGTTATAGGGGGAAGAACAAGCATGTTTTATTTCTATATGCTGGATTTAAATGGCTTTAAGAGCAAATCCTTCTCCCCAGAGGAACCCTGGGAAGTGTAGTTTGGCACTTTGATTCCTAGGATCATGACATGACAGCGCAGGTGGCGACCTGCAACAAAATGCTGCAGCATATCTGCTACTAACCAGGGCCAGCCCTACCATTAGGCAAGGTGGTGGCTGATTTTCAGTGACATGAAAGGACAGCAAAGTGTTGGAATTTAAACCAGTTCTGTAGGATTGAAGTCATTCCCACCAGTAATATTCATAATCACACTTAGAAACCATCAGTGGAAGGACAATGAAATAAATGTGGTGGTGGTGGGGTGTCATAAAATGAGTTTGAAAAATCCCAGAATAAAGGGTTAGCAGAATAACTGCAGGCTGGTGAATGTGTCATATGTAAAGATAAAGGTAAGGGACATCCTGATAGTTAAGCCCAGTCAAATTTGGCTATGGGGTGTGGTGCTCATCTCCGCTTTCATACCAAAGGAGTTGCATTTGTCTGCAGACAGCTTTTCCAGGTCATGTGGCCAGCATGACTAAACCACATCTGGTGCAACAAGACACCGAGACTGAAGCTAGAGTGCATGGAACGCCGTTTACCTTCCCGCCACAGTGGTACCTATTTATCTACTCACACTGGTATGTTTTTGAACTGCTACATTGGCAGGAGCTGGGATGGAGCAACGAGAGCTTACCCCGTCGCATGGATTCGGACTGCCAATCTTACAATTGGCAAGCCCAAGAGGCTCGGTGGTTTACCACAGCACCACCTGCATCCCTGAGTGTCTTATTACTGTTTCACAAGAAGCATTGGCACCAGGAAAGTGAAGCATAATGTAAGATGGACTGAAATGTAAATTCAAAGTTCAAATATAGCTGAAAGCTGTAACTCTACATTCCCTGAGAAAGCAACTCAGGGGCCATGGGATGGGGCAGATCTACCACTCCTGTGTCAGAGCCTCTCTCTACAGGGAGCACCATTTCCTAAAAGTATTGTATGGAGTTGTCCACTGGAAAACCCAAACCTAGAACAGTTTATGGCCTCTTGTTCCTCTGTATCCACCTCCCATTACCTCTCTCGCCTTACTTAATTTGAATTAACAAACATCCAGTGCTGAGTGATGCAAAGGATTGTGTCCTTAATCAATACAGGCAATTATAAATGGTGGTTGGCTGTCCTCAGGATTGATTGCAGCTTGTCTGAGGTCAATAAAAACATCTATCGAAAGCTCAAATAGTCACATCAGTCCCTCCCTATTTTGCATTATTGCTATTTATACCTGAAGAGAAGGGCACAGTTCATTACAAAGAGAATTTCCTTCCTCAGTAAATTGTGAATATCATCCTTCGCAACTGAAATGTCTTATTTTGAAAGCATTAGATATGGAAGAACTATTTTTGCAATATGAACATTAAAAAGTGTGCCTGTAGCAGAGCGTCATCCACTGGGCATAGCCGCTGCAGGACCTCCACCCATTCCAGCTGGCCTTTGCATGAGAAAATGCTGCACATGCCCCATTAAGGTGAATGCTAATCTCTCTTATTACCAGAAGAGGGAGTCAGACTCACACTTTTGGGTAGCAGCAGAGAGACAAAAGTCTTCCGTGGTATCAGAGTCAAAGAGGCAAGGTGTCTAAGCCTCAGCAAAATGCAGGACTAACAGTATGGAATCAAATACCATAGCAATCCAAAGAGGCACAAAACAAGGATGCCCACTGTCTCCCTTCCTCTTCATCCGGGCTCTGGAACCCCTAGCAATCCGAATCCGAGCAGCCACAGACATCAAGGGAATGGAAATAAAAGGCAGAACCTATAAATTAGGGCTCTTTGCAGACCACCTGATGGTCACAACACCAGACCCCAGACTGCTGAGAAGGAAACCACTGGAAACCCGGTGAGAGCAGAGACAGAATGGAGAACCTCTAGAAAAATTGGACTTCAGCAGTTTCAGATGCAAGTCTCCCTTTAAAGTGGAAGATGGCCACTAATGTGTGGTCACTAATAAGTCCATTATGAAATGCACTAGGAGGTCAAAATGTGTCTTCACTGGATTTTGGATATTGCCATTTCTACTTTCAGATTTGTACCCATTTATTTTTGTGTTTTGAGACTGGCCTGGGTGTCCTACACAAAATAAGGAAGAGCATTGCTGGCAAACAGTGGCATACATATCACATTGGAAGGTGAGCAGGTGAGTGCACACTTGATGTTGTGTGTTAAATTGATGTGCTTACTACTACTCTAATAAACATTCACCTTTCTTCAGATATCCTATTCAGTTATCCAAAGCAATGAACACACATGGTGCTAGTGCATATCAAATAAGACAAGTCTCCAAATCATAGAGATAGGTGATAGGCAGTTGTGATGCAGCAGTGTGTACATTTCCCACAGGCAACTGGCTGACCACTATGAGAACAGGATGCTGGTCTAGAAGAACCATTGGCATGATCCAGTAGACTCCTCTTACAATTGTGAAGTCCTTTTTATATACTCCTTTTTATATACTGCAGCACTGTTCTTAAACTGCTGCCACCACACCCCTTCTTTTTAAAAGCAAACTGACATGCTCAGGGGAACTGTTTATCACAGCCCCTCAGTGAGTAGAAGTGATCACAGGTGTAGGTGCTTCTATCTAAGACATAAATGCTGAGCAGTGACGCTTCTCCCCTGTCCTCTCTAGGCCTTTTTGAACATCTCAACAACTGCTGTTGACTACCATTTGTCAAATGCACTGAAAAGAAAAGTATCAACTATTTTTAATCTCACCGGCGGAGGAGTGAATACTGTCCTGAAATAGAAAGAAGTGTGTCTATCTGGCAAAAAGTGACAGTCTAATGCTGTCAAGTGTGGAACTGAGAACACAATAAAAACAACATGTAGGTATTTTTACATTCCACTTCCTTTGGGTTTAGAATCCTTTTTAATAAGAGAAAAACAAATTCTTATTTCTCCCCCCCACCTGAAGTCAGCTGGTTTAGTATGCAATCCTGTACACAATATGGGAGTAAACCCCATTGTACTCAATAGGATTCACTTCTGACTAAATAGGCACCCCACCCTCCCAAAGTGGCTAGAACCCTGATAAGTGTGAAAGTGTCTGAGGTCCAGGATCTGAGCAGAAGTGACTATTTGGTGATACCATGTACATCTTTTTGAACTTCCCATAGGTTAAGTCATAGAGTAAATCGATAGTTGACCTGAGTTAGAAAACAGGAAGCCAAAACTATGAATAGTTAGACAGTTTTGTCAGTGAACAGATGTGAGAAAGGGGGATCCTCAATAATCTATTGAGACCAGTGCTTGAGTTAGGGGTTAGCAGTGAGCAGTGAGGTGGCTCAGTTTGCTGATGATACCAAATTATTTGGGAGGTAAAAATGAAAAATCATTTTATTGCAATTGTCTTGTGAAATACTTGTTAATAAATTGCCTACTTCATAGTGTAGCGCAGATCAAATTTTATTTTATTTATCAAATAGCTTACAAGGATTAATATTGTGCAAGTGCATAGCTTCTGCTGCTGCTGCTGCTGCTTCTTCTTCAGTGCTGAAACTTAGCTTCTTTTTATATGCATGGTGTGGAATCACATAGGCAAAGTACAATTGACTTTGACTTGGTACATGCACATCTAAATCTGCACTGAGAGTTGAGCACTCACAGATATACTTGACAATGATAGCCAAACCTACGCAAATCACAGTGTCTTCATGGAATTGTTATCCCAATGAATGTTAACCATTTAAAACTACCGGTACATACGCACACCCCAAGACCCTATTGTCACACTTGCTGATTATTCTGGGGAATGTTGTTACCCGTTAGATTACTGACGCAAGGCACCTGCAACGCTAGATTGAATTAACTATTAAAGGCTTAAATCATCCGGTGGTGCTTAAATCACCACTGTCTGTGTCATTGTTCTGGGTGACAGCACAGCCTTATTACTCGAAAAGATACCCAGAAACTGCAGAGGAGGGAGCAAAATATGCACACTGTCACTGCCAAGGAAGTAATGAAGGGTGAGAAGGCTCACATCCAGACACCCTTTATATAGCGCACATAACATCCCTATTTTCCAAACTGGCTTTATTTTTAATTGTGTTTCTTTAGTTCAATAAAATAGAGGCTTTATTATTTTCAGCTCCTCAATTTCCACAGCCCATCCCTTGCTCTATCATTTATTCTAAATGTGTACCCACACAGTAGAGTTTATTAGGTTGGATCTAAACTGTCAGCACACTCCTAACCATGTCTACTCAGATGCATTCCTATTGAATTCAATGGGAATTATTTCCAGGTGTGGGGAAAGTGGTCCAGGAGATGCTTCCTCTCTCATAATATTAGACTTTGCGTCACAGAGTGAGCTGGCAGTTGGAGTTAACTCTTTGTTAGCAAAAACACGATCTTCATAGATTTGGCTGAGTGTCAGGCCTAATAAGCACAGCAGCTGATCCCCGGCAGGTCTTACCCCACTGCCAAGACTGAAAGTCCCCACTTTCCCACTGCCATCTAAGTCCTATCCTCTCCAGAGCTTTTTCCAAGCAATCAGAGACTGCACCTGTGTGAAGCTTGTTGCTGGTCCCATTTCAGCCCTCTTCTGGTTCTGGGAGATGGAGGGGAAGGGAAGGGAAGTTGTTGCAACAGGAAGGAGGCACCTGTGACTATTCACCAGCCTGACTCATCACTGCCTCTTCAACTCCCTCCTCTGACTCACCTGCTTCAGTTTCTTCCTCTGATACTGGACTTCTCTCTGCCCAGACCCTCCCAGCTCACTAAGCCCGGTTTCCTCTTCAGCTTCTGACACATCCTTTCCCCAGTCTTCTCCTCCCCCCCCCCCCCGACTGCTCATCATTGTCCCACCACCACTGTCTGGGCTCTGAGTCTTCTTCCTTTGGTGTTTCCCTAGCTGGTTCCTCTCACCGTTCCTTTGCTTCCAACCTTGGGGTCATTCAACAAAGCTGAATGTTGGAAGATTAAGGATGGACAAAAGAAATAACTTCTTGACACAGCAAATACTTAAACTATGTAATTTGCTTCCACAGAAGTCATGATTAGGATTGCACTGCAAGTCACTCTTGCCACTGAGGTCAGTGCAAACTGTGACTAACATAGTCTGAATCCAACGCATGGTACGTTTTAATTTGTTATTTATTGAGCACATGTTAACACTAAAATACCCTGGGCATTATGATAAAGCCATCATTGTTCCACCATTTTCCCAGAGGCAGTCCAAGACATTTGAGAGGTGGCCATCCTTGAATCTTGCAATGTTTCACAGGAAGCAAGAGAGCATGGAAGTGTTTATGAGACTTGTACCACAATATCACCAGCAACTTTGGGCGAAACCACTGGGTCCCACGTTGCTCCATTGGTGCGCCTGATAATATGGCCATCCACCCCAAGACACCTCCTAGATACCAGTGCATTTGGGCCATCCCCTATTTTCCAAAATATTAACCGTTTAACAACTGTAGCTGGTGTTAGGAGCATCCTGGTAGAGCATCAGGTTAATCTTGCTGACAATGTCCATCCAAACAAAGGCACCAGTCCTTCAAATTTCCCATTTACCGTACCAAATTCTGATGACTTTATTGCCAAGGCTTCAGCTTTGCTATTCACTCGGTCATGTATGCATACGTTTGTGCGGGTGAAAAAGAACTTGCAACCGCCTAACCCAAAATGCCCAAGTACAAAAAAAATCCCCAAATGTCTGACGATACTAAAAGAAGGAGGACTACACTGAAGAAGGACTTTGTAACAATGATTTTTATTAACAATCAAATAAAGGATTTGAACACAATGGGACATTACTGGAAAACATCTAAATATGTGAGCTGTACATTGTTACAGAAGTACAGAAGTATTCTATTTCATATGCTTCTAAACATTAGAACTCTTCCACTGAACTCTCAGTCTCACAGTTCTGAACCCTGATCTATTCTGCAACAGCTACCATCCATCCCACACAACATAAGATATGTGAGAAATGGTGCCTAAAAATGGAAGGTTTTCCATATTTAATAGAAATTTGTACAGTACCCACCTTGATTCAGTAGATCCTACATCTTTAATGTGAGCTGCTTGGAGTTTATGATGTCTTGACCTATTCTTTTCAATCTCTTGCCAAGACTTGGTCAGTACAATGGTCAGAGATGTGCACAATGGTCATGCTGTTTGTAACTGCACCAAATTCATGTGCTGGGTCTCTAAAACAATCCCAAGTGGAGTGCTTTCTTACAAGTAAAACTGTTGGTAAAAGCCTAGACATTTTGGTCAATTTGAAGAAGACCCTTGTTCTCCTTGAACCTGTATGCTTTTTCACTGTTGAGAAAGGAAGACCCAACAACTGGAGTTTATACAGAGGAAGATTTGAGCAATATTCCTCTCTTTTCCCTTGTGGCTCCTCCAAAACCTAATTTGGGTACATATTAAGCATTTCTTCCAATTATTTCAGATTTTGAAGCCTGCTGCAGATCAACCGTACACGGTTTTCAACGTAGGACTGTTTTCATACCACGTGAATTTAGTATCGAAGAAGCAAACATGAAATAACATGGGTGGCTAATCCATACAGAGTCACTTGCTGATGTTGTTTAACATGAAGTCACCATAGTGACATGTTTGCAATGCAGTTACTATTACATACACTTGCCCTTTGAAATGGCAACATCACAGGGTGATCCATTGCACACTTGGTCAAGAAAAATCATTCCTAGTTTCTAATTGCACCTAGAATCCTAGCATGCAGTATGCAATTAGCTTCCATTGCTTTTTATTTTATTTTATTCAAGAATTTGGCTGCCCACCAAAAAAGGTGCAGGCATGGGGTGAAGGTGTTACCAAACAGAGACAAAAGGACTGGCCCACAGGGTGCTTTGGAATGATGCCTTTGTTTACTTACTGCTCATATACACATTTTCCTTGGTGCGCTTTAATGAAAAAGGTATTAACAGACACTGTCCTGTTTATTGTTTATGTGTTGCAACCTCCGACGTGTCCTGTCTCTCGGGCCATCGGCTGCAAAGAAGGTAGACAGGTTAACGGACGCTCCCTAGATCTAGTTGTCATGAGGATATTCCACATACAAAAATACTAATTTCAAAATATCATTTGAGCTTCTTTGCACAGAGATACAGAGGCATGGGAAGAACGAAGATGGACACAGGGAAGAAAATCAAACGGCAAGATGGAGAAGAAATGGCGGCACAGAAAAATGTCAGACATCCTAAAAGGTAATGCACTGGCAACAGTTAAATAGAACTGTCTCCTTTTTTCCTGTGTGTGTGTGTGATGGATACTCCACCCCACCCCACCCGCCTCGGTGTCACAGGTATGATCCTTCAGGCAAGGCAAAACTGGATCTTTCTCTGTTCTCCAATGGTTGAGGGAGGGGCATTTCTTTACAAGCACTTCAAGAGAAAAGTGTTACAAGATGTTCCTCTGGGGCAGTCACACAGCTTTCCGATCCTGGATCCTTTCCGCACGGCACACTGCTCTCCAGCATCGCACTGTTGTTGAGAGTAACCAACAGTTAGACAAAGGAAGTTACCATGCAGAAGAACAAATGGCTACAGTGCCATTTCTACTAATTTTTCAACACCCGAGCTTTACTTCTTGAGGATTTAAATATTCTGCTATCCCAATATCCTAACAGGAGAACGAATGAGTGGGAGAATTGGTTTGCTCAACTTCAGGTTGGGGGGCTTCCAGAATGGGGATTAATTTGCAAATGGGTCACTGACATCCTGCAGATAGGTCATTGGCAACAGGTCTTTGTTTTTTTGTTTTTTACTCATACAGATAAATTCAGATTAAATGGAGGAGAAGCCAGGCTTGCACTTTGAGGCCAATGATGATGTGTAGGTGCTGCAAAAATAACAAAACAACAACAAAACCAACACCTGCTTGCATGAGGAGTAGTGATCCCACAGTAAGCACCCATCTGGAAACACGGATACCAGTATTGGAGCATCGAGAAAACCACATTAAAATCTCTAGCCCTCATCAAAAAGCTCACAAGCATACTTCCCCTAGGGATATTTGTTGATTAATAATGGAAGCATGCAGTACAGTATTTGAATTAGCAATCCTGTACGTGTCAACTCAGAAGTAAGTCCCATTGTTTTCTGTGGTGCTTCCTTCCAGGTAAGTAATAAAAGATCACAAGCAAATAACTGTTTTGACCAACACACACATATTGCTGCCAAACATTTCAAGTACAGATCGAAAACTGAAACCCTACATGTATGAGAATCTACTCAAAATTCAAACTGGAAATTTAAATATTAATAACATTAAGGAATTTTGTCTCCCGGTGCAATAGAAAGTAATCTTCTAATACCTTAATATAGCAAGGGGTAAGTGAATTCTAGTCCTCAGCTGAAATCAATGACCAGTTTCTTATCGGCTATTCGGAAGGAATTTTCTTTTTAACGTGCTCCAAGTTCCACATCAATTTTAGATTATAGGATATAACAAAATATGCAAAGAAACTAAGACTGCAACCTTCCACTTACACTCCATTTTGAAAAGAGGAAGCCTCTTGGATCTTCACCAGGATTTACTTCCAAAACTGGCTTCAAATTCAGTCATGTCTACTCAAAAGTCAATTTAATGGGATTTACTCCCAGGTCTGTGTAATCGGGGACTGCAGCCTTGTAATACCTAATGGATTAATACGGCAGGGAGAGCTCAGAACTCTTGAAATCGCAGCAATTGCAAAAGTTCTGAGAGGTGTGGACTCCCAAGTCCCGATTTCAAATTAAGTGGGGGACGCCAGGATGAGAACCGGGCAACCAGGCTGAAGTCCGGAGGAATTGCTCAGTTTCCAGAATCCAGATTGACACTCCCAGCCCTGTCTTGACCACACACACACACACACCCCGCCACTTCCTCTAGTCCCTCTCCGGACAACTTTCTCCTTCGAAAGCTGCCCTTTCCCCTCTCAGCCAACTCACCATGGGGACTTGGCCATACTTCTTCTCGTAATGCGGGAGCCGCTTGCTTTTCAGCTTCTCCAGAACTTCCTGCAGCGCCTCGATCTGCGGACACACAAAGCGCCCCGTCAGTGGATCGCGCAAGCAAACCTCGCAGGGCGGTGGGGCCCCTGCCTCTCTCGGACACGCGCTGCGCTGCCCGGGGGCGCCACAAGATGGGACGCCCTCCTTGAGCGCCTTCCTCCTCGAGCTTCAGCTCCACCTCAGTCGCTAGATCGCCTCCCTGCTCTTAACTGTGGCGAAGTTTCCCCGAGACTTCGACCTCTGCCGAGCAAAGGGAGCCATCCAGCTAAGCGAGAGATTTTACGCGCGATCCGAGCACGCTTTCTGGGTGGCCCCCGCCCTGCCCATGCACACCCTTCCCTGCTGTAGGACCTACCAGCTCCTTCTCGTGAGAAGTGTCCTCCATCGTGGAGTAGATGTCCAAGCCTCGCGGCTGGAGCTCCGGCTCCTCCTGCCCTTTGACGCCCACCAGCAGCAGCACCGCGGCGCTCAGCAAAGCGAGCAGCCGGTAGCTCTCCATGGTGCTGAAATGAAAACGCTGCACCTCGCGGAGCCCTCTTTATACAGCTGGCTGGGGGCACCTGTTGACAGAACTGCTTGCTCTGCGATACGTCAGTCCTGGCGCGGGTGCTGATGTGTGTGTATGGGGTGGGGGTGGGGAGGCGGGGACTGCAAGGTGGATGACGGATGACTTGGGCGATTAGCTCAATTTCCTCCAGGGTGGACGGGAGCAAGAAGAAGACGCAAGACAAAAAGAAAAGTGGGGGGAGGAAGGGTGCACTTCGGGTAAAGCGCAGTGACGGACCTCCTTCCGGAGACAGAAACAATTCTTATTTCTAATGCAACGTGTTCCTCATGGACATGAGTATGATCCAACTTAGTATCACTGTACATGGTCAGAAGGTACCTGGGAGCGTCTAAAATGTTGACATATAATATCTGTATTTTTTTATTATGTTGTCATTACACAAAAGAAGTCTCCAAACAACATAAAACGCAAAACTAATTAAACCAGTTAGGAACCAGATAACAAGAAGGAAACAAAACACAGTGAACAAAATTTCTCATCCCAGTAGTCCTATGAAAATGATAGCCCCAGACCAAAAGCTGAGCACCACAAAAGAGGCTTGATCATACTGAAGTATATGGGCAAAAGAAATGCCTTAGCCTGGCCTCAAAAAGCTGATAATGAGGGCACCAGACATGTTGCCCCAGAGAAAACATATAAGAAAGCAGTTGACTGAACATAGGAAGCAGTTCCTTCGTGCCAATTCAGATCATTGGTCCTTCCTCTCCATTTTATGTAGCTATTCAGGAATGTGGGAAAGCTGGTTAATGTTGGATGTAATCTGAATGTTACCTTTGTAGATTGTGGGAATGTGGGAAATGCTGGTTAATGTTGGATGTAATCTGAATGTTACCTTTGTAGATTGTCACTCTCATGGATGACTCCCATGTTATGGCACTAAGGCTCAATGTTCCACATCATGTTGTTCATGGTTCTGCTCCTGCCTCCTTTCCTAGTGTCAGGGCTGCTGACACCGGCAGGCGAAATATCCATATGATTCCAATAATGAATGTGGTGCAGAACTCAAAATGATGCCAGTAGAGCACAGGAACGAACTAGAAGAGGCAGCAACCACAGCACAAAGACCACATTTCAACCAGTCCTGAATTTACACAAGAGGATGGAGGGAGGATGAATAACTTTGCAGTCTACATTATGCAGCTGTCATTATGCCAAGGAAAATGGTCATGGTGGCTCTAGGCTTTCAGTCTAACATTTCTCTTGTTACAAATGAAAACTGTAAGTGCTACTGAGCAGTCTGTATCCTGCATGTTTATAATATGTTGTTTAAAATGGATTTTGGTGTAGATCAGGGATAGGGAGGCTGTGGTCAGATATTTTTGGACTCCAACTCTCACCAACCCCAGCCTACATAGTCCATGATCAGAAATTTTATTATTATCATTATTAAACAAATTTATAAACAGCTTCATGGCATAAAGCCATCAAAGTCATGTCCAGGGTAGAAACAAAGTAAAACACAGAAGCACAATCTCTAAGAACGAGAAAATCAGTCCAACAAATTCAGTAACAATAAAACTATCCATACAAAACTCAAAAAACAACAAAAACATTTCATGAAATGTAAAATTGATTTTTCAATAAATGACTGAGTTACACTTCAGGGAAAGCTTTTGTAAACAAAGCTGTATTTTGTAAGCATCTAAATAGAAGAGAAGAAGAGTTTGGACTTGATATCCTGCCTTTCACTCCCCTTAAGGAGTCTCAAAGCAGCTAACAATCTCCTTTCCCTTCCTTCCCCGCAACAAACACTCTGTGAGGTGAGTGAGGCTGAGAGACTTCAGAGAAGTGTGACTGGCCCAAGGTCACCCAGCAGCTGCGTGTGGAGGAGCGGGGAAGCAAACCCAGTTCGCCAGGTTACGAGTCCACCACTCTTAACCACTATCACCAAGCTAGGCCCATGACTTCTGCTGAGAGTTGTACTCCACTTTTGGAAGGGCACACGTTTCCAATCGTTTTGGATTGTTGGTTATACAATTTATAAAACAGGATAGAGTTGAGGTGGTGTAGGTAAGCTGCTTTAAGGCTTGGTTGTGAATGTAACATTTAGAAACTGCAATGACTGCTCAACTATGGACTTCAAAATAAATTGCTATTATAGATTAGGTCTCACTTATCTCATTAACCGTGTAATGCTAAGTAATTTTAAAACAAGCACTTAAATCACATCTCACTTACATGACTCACACAAAATAACCAGTTCTATCAAGAACTGCCCATGTTCTTAGGCAGTGCTATTTTTCTAGAAAAAGAGGTGCCAGAACTCAGCCTGAATGTCTCCCTTGTTCTCTGATAATGGCAATGGCTCCCATCTGAGGTGCCGGAACTGAGTTCCAGTGAGTTCCAGCTGAAAAACAGCCCTGAGTTTTAGACTCTCATGTGCAGATGCAACTTGGGATGTATTCAGCTAAGTCCTACTTGAGTAGGGCATTGAAATAAATTATTTAAGTTAGCCACAACTAACAAGACTATTAATTTTAATGGGTCCACTCTATGACCCTATGATACTATCCCTTGTACTCTCCCCCAGAGGAATTGCTTCTGTTCCTCAACCATAGCAGGCCTAGCTCCTTAATAATTTTAATGCACTCTCAATGAATAAAACCAAATGTTACCTAATATACATAATTTTATTTGTATGCCACCTTCCCATAGCTAAAGTCATGCTCAAGGCAACTTGCAACAGGAAAATAATTACATAACTAACAAAAGTAGTCATAAACAATTAAAATATCAAAAAGTACACAACCAAATTGAACAATTTCCACATAAACCATAGTATAAAGATATAAAAAATACTATCAATAACAATCCCCTCCTCCCTGCAAAAAAACCCTAAACAAAACCCCAGCGTGAGAGTCAAGACTACATATGTTTATGACAACAACACAGTGAAAATTAATAATTTCCTACATCTTATAATAAGCAACCAGGAGGTAACATTTGCAAGGTATGAAGTCTGTAGAAATGCATCCTTTTTCATTATCTACATCTCAAGATTATTGATGAATTATTCCCAGCTCAAGAAGGGATTTAATTACCACTCTCTGTGGGAACCTTGGCAAGCTAAGGATGTAATTCTGCAGCAAAGGCCTGGGGTCAGAAAGTAGTCTTCCCACTCCCTGTAACTAAAGGACAAGTACCGGTAATCTGGCAAATAGTTCTATGAGGCATTGTCTGCAGCCCAGAAGAAAGTGCTTATAATAGGAAAGATGACCCAATTCTATGTGCTGGTTTTGACCTATGAAGTCTTATGTGGTTCAGGACCCCAATAGAAAGGACCACCTCTCACCATAAGAACCAACATATTTTTAATATATCTTAGTCTCTAGGTTGATGAATTTCTTTTATACTGTTAGCCACCTTGAGCGATATTCTGTTGGATAGGTGAGATATAAATATTCAGAATAAAATAAAATAAATCAGCATATTGCTGATACTCCTGCCAAATTTCCTGATGAGAGCAGCCGGTGGCTTCAGAAAGATATCAAATAGCATGGGAGACAAGATGGAACCCTGTTCAACACTACAGGACAGCTCCCATGGCACTCAGAGCTGCCTTTCTATAACGACTTTCATACTGGGAAGTAGGATCAGAAGCACTGAAGTGTTGTGCCCCCAAGTCCCACCTCACTAAGCCTTTCCAGAAGTTACTATGGTCAACTGTACTGAAAGTTGCCGAGAAGTCAAGAACAAGCAGGGCCACACTCCCACATCTTTCTTGTAACAAATGTCATCAACCAAGGGTAACCAAGGCTGTTTCAGTGCCATGACCATCCATTCCTGAAGCCAGAATGAAATGGATCCAGATAATAGGTCTCCTCCAACCATACCAGAAGCTACACCGCCAGCACCCTCTCAAACACCTTGCCTCTAAAAAGGATATTCACCACTAAGAAATAGCTGTAGTAAATAGTTGTAGTAAATAGAAATTACACCTCTTGGTCAAAGCAAGGAGAGTAGGCATCACTGCCTCCTTCAAGGCAGTTGGTACCTCCCTGTCCTCCTATTTGTTGCCATCCATCTGTCTCAGGAGACAATGGAAGACTGCACCATTTGGGGTGAAGTCAAACGGTTGGAGAGG
Organism: Podarcis raffonei; assembly: GCF_027172205.1. Lineage (NCBI taxonomy): Eukaryota > Metazoa > Chordata > Lepidosauria > Squamata > Lacertidae > Podarcis > Podarcis raffonei. The sequence goes on from NC_070612.1 coordinate 30,863,464, forward strand.
TACAGCACCTGCTGTGGCTCTAGAGACCAAGATGCAACTGGGACAGATCAAGGCACCTGGTTATGCTGCAGCAGATGCTCCATAGCATTTCTTTTCTTGGCTCTCCTCCCCGTAGTCATACCTCCTCTTGTCACTGCTGTAGATACAGAACCTGCCAGTAATCTGTTGAGAACTACACTTGCCCCACAGTACACAGCAGGGAGATTTCATTGCAACTGTTAGTGATGGTGGTCACCTTTGTTCATGGAGGGTCACAATGCCTTGTTCTGAACACTGCAAGAGGAGGCTGTAGAGGTGTATCATGAGGGAGGAATTGAGTTTTCAGCACTTCTGTTGGAATTCCATCCTGTCCTGGGGTTTCACAACATGCCTGCTGAGGTCCAGCACCAAGGGCCTTCTGGTGGTTCCCTCGCTGCGAGAAGTGAGGTTACAGGGAACCAGGCAGAGCGCCTTCTCGGTAGTGGCGCCTGCCCTGTGGAAAACCCTCCCAGCAGATGTCAAGGCAATAAACAACTATTTTACTTTTAAAAGACAACTGAAGGAGGCCCTGTTTAGGGGAGTTTTTAATGTCTGACACTGTATTGTTTTTAATATTCAGTTGGAAGCCGCCCAGAGTGGCTGCGGAAACCTAGCCAGATGGACGGGGTATAAATAAATTGTTGTTGTTGTGCCTGAAAGTTGATGGTGTTCTTCAGCTTGTCAAGGGAAGGACATCTAGCTCTTCCAAGACAGGCAGAGTCTGGCTGCTGTTGATTGCTGTGTCAGAGACCATGTTTCCCCAGGAGTACAGTTCTTGATAGTGCTCTGCCCATCACTTCATCTGCTTGCCGTGGTCTGTGATGCTCTCTCCCAACAAGGTTTACAGCAGTGCAGTTTTCCTGATTGTTGGCTCAAAGGCTTTCTTCATGCCTTCGCATATTTTGCGAGTGTTGCCAATGTCAGCAGGAGTTGAATGCTCTGACCCAGCTTTAGCCAGAAGTCATTGGCATATCATCCGGCAATCCACTGGGCATCACTCCTTGCCTTTCTCAGTGCAGCAAGCATATTTCCACAGGGCACACTTTTGCCTTCCAAAGAAACATTAATTATTTGAGTATGTAACTTGGGGAGAATTACAATTAGATAACAATGTAGTAAATCTAGTTTCATTTAAATTATGCCTGAACACATTTGGACTAACAGCTGCGTCTTGGAACAGATTGCCTTGCTATGGACTGTGCTATGGAGTAAGATACAAGGTTAAAAAATGCCAAGAATCAAGCAGCTCCCATTGGTTTTAGTGTATTATCTCAAATTCCTCCCGTAAAGGCAATTAATCTTTGTTGGAGTCAAGTCTTTTCTGCTATTAAATGCTGTGGGTGAGACCCAACATAGTGGAAGCAGGTGTTTATTTATACAGGGTGGGGCTTCTTCTTTCTCTCCTCCCACCAGAATAATTTGGGAGGGGCACATGGGGGCTGGCAGAGGGGGGAGAAACTGCAATTCCCATTGTGCAAGCATATTTCCATTGGGCAAGTGGCAAGACGTCACTGAATGTCACCCTGTACGTTACAGGTGGGGCACCAAAGGAGGAGAGTAACATTGGGGACAAAATAACATTTGCGAGAGAAATATGACTGTACAGCAAAATAAGATATATGGCTTTGTTCTTTCTTACCTACTCATTATTACTCACTGTTAATTATAGCTCATTTTAGTTAACTGAAATATATAAAGGTGTGTGTGATGCCTGGCTATTTAAATTAAATTAATGAAGATGTATGAGCTGTCTGGCTTCTGAATCACTTATAAGCCTTAGATTCAAATTTGAATGTTATGGGGAAGATACTTGTGAATCCAATTTCAATTATTTAATAAACTGTTCCCATTTTTTTTTTTTACAAAAATGCCACAATTACCTGTCTAATTACTAGAGCAATATCATATGAAGCCTGATTTCAATATGCATAACAATAAAACCCAACTACAGTATTGAACAAAACTTTATTTCATATACTGATTCTTTTAGTCCATTTTATTTTTCGATTTGTCAATTAAAATCATATTAATAATCCAGAGGTGCCACTGCCAGACCATCCAAATCACATTCGGAAAACTCCAAACTCTGTCTTCTGGGTGGGCGCATTGAGTGCAGCACTCAGGCTGAGACCCAAAACCAGTCTTGTGTCAGCCGGGTCAATAATTCCATCATCCCACAGACTGAGAAATAAAAAGCAAAAATAAACGGTTACATTTTTAATGCAAGTGACACAGAAAGCTATTTCAGTTTAATAAGCAATAAATGGAACCTTTAGCATAGTACCCAGCTACATTTTGCTAGTAGTAGCATTTAAGTGACACTACTATATGGGCAGTAGACTATAGTAGAATCTGCACTGTGCCATGTGGCTCCCACATACGTAGCTTTGCTACATTTAAAGGCCACAGCATCCCAATGGATTCTATTCAGTTATGATTCCATCCTGAGACTGCTATAGATCCTGGTAGTCATTCAATAGTCAACCAATATTTCCATCAGAAAAACCAAAAAACCAAAAGTGACAACTATGTAACAGAGGAGAATGCAACTTTTCCATATTCAAACTACAATGGAATAACAACAACAACAACAACAACAACCCTATCAACATAAAGGCTAAAGGTGTGCAGTGACCACAACATTCACCTGTATCTGCAGAATGTGGAAATAGCACATTTCAGATCTGTTTTGATTTGTTATTCAGGCCAAAATCTGAACTTTTAAATCTGAAGCTGTTTCACCACCAGTCTGTAAGAGGAAAATCCAAAATGGGGTACAACTTTTATTTTCCACATGTGGATGAAATCTGCATGCAAAGAAGCCCCTCTTTTAGAGGATAAAGCCTTCTGAATTTCAGGCAGACCTATCCAGGAGCTTCTATACAGGGAACCTTTTAAAGGAAAAGTCTCTACATTTTTAATTTCGTGCAAGAATTGGATGCGAATCACAGGCATGGTCACCCCTTCTGACAACTATACTCTAAACACACACACACGTAACAAGAATCTCAAAGCGGTTAACACAAAACAATAGGGCGTTATATAAATTCAATAATAATAATAATAATAATAATAATAATAATAATAATAATAATAATTTAAAAAAAATCAACAAAATTTAAACAAAACTATTTAGTTTTGTATTAACCTATCCCACACATATAGAGCACAATCCAAAGAAACACTTTCAAGTCTCCTTCAGCATGTACACATGTACACACACACACACACACACACACACACTTTTACAATATCTGTTCTCTAAAGAGGAAATGTAAATTATGACTAATTACTGGGCTTAAATGTCAACTAAATATGGTTTTCGTATTCAACTCAAAGATAGAGAAAGTGGTGAGACATTTCTTTGTAATGCTCTGCCAACAATCATTTCATTAATCTTCTTTGTTGGAGAATGGAAACTAATGGAAACTAATCCAAGTCATAACAAATTGCCTTAAAGCAATGGATTCAAAACTAAAAAAAGGTAACAAAAGCACTCTATCCCAATGCTGAGTACATCCATTCATTTAAATTTTAGATTTATGTTGAGTGTGTGGAAGCCAGTAGGTACTAGCCAGTTGCAAAGTCAATAAACAAACTGATCATACAGATCGCTCAAGTAATTTTATTTGATTATTATTTTAGAGGGCAGGAAATAAGAGAGAGCAGGCCATCTGGAAAACAAGTGCTTTAGAACATTCATCTGCGAATAAGCAGTCGGAACTGAATGGTTAGAATAGGGTATTTTCCTCTGGCTAAAGAACCAAGCCTTCAACTGTTTATTGTCTGAAGATTATATTTTTAAATCTAATTATGCAGAAAACGTGCAGCCCGCTTCCAGAGTGTTAATATTCCTAAAGAACAGGACAAACCAAACTTCATTTGTACATGAGAACATACTTATGGCAGCCTAACCCCATCAGGTCTTGGAGATGGCCTTGGTTTGCTTTCGCCTGTTACACTTACAATCATAACAGCTGTTCTTTGACCTTTTTCAAGCTCCTTAAAAGATTATTCAAACTTAGCATTCCTAGATGTGCGATTTCCAAGCAGCATGCTCTCTCTGTTGTAATGTGCTACTGCATCTTAGCTCCTTTTCATTTATCTTTTAGCTTCTGGCTTTAAAAATAAAATAAAATACAAATGTCCTTTAGCCACATCTTTCTCTAATTAACTTATGGTAGAAACACAAGGAGAAGATAGTACTTTTCTTTAATATGTGAATGGCCTGAATTTTTAAAATATAAAGTTTGTTTGGAGTGTTGATATCAGGGAAGGATTTGGGAGCAGAAGTCCAGGGCAGAATGAGGGGAGCCCCCAAACGCAGCAGGACTGGCTTACACCACTTTGAAGTAGGTGAAGCAACAACACAATAGCATTTAAAGTGAGGGCTCTTAAGACTAGCAAAACAGAGTCTAAAAATTACTTAGCAGCACTAGTGTATGGTTGGGAATAATCTGTAGAACACAATTTTGATATGGCAAATAGAATTTTTATTGGCAACTTGAAAGATTTTTCACCGTAAGATAAAAGATTACTTTCTCCAAATCACTGTGGCTTCCTATCTTTGTTTAGTGAAAACTGCCTTCTGTAACAGGACAAAGCATTAATTATTGAGGAACCCATCAAACCCCATGGCGAGACCATGAATCATATCTCTGCTTGTAAAAAATTCATAACAGGGCCTCTGCAAGAAAAAGAGGCTTGGGAAGAAAGCTGCTCATGTCATTTGTTACAAGGTAAACTGATTAAACTCCTTTTAGAGACCTGAAAGCAGATTAATCTAGCTCATTAAAAAGATGTCTGGCTAATGACTCTTGGTAATTAAGACCTCTGCATGTGAAAGGTTCTAGTCAGGCACGTTTGATGAGAAAATACAACTATGGAGCAGACTACTGACATCCTGTACATAGAATGAGATATAATTTATATGCAGAGCTAATAAAGAAATGTGCCTCAATTTTTTAAAAATGCACTGTTCTGCCTCCTTAGTCCCAATTTTATAGTACAAAGATCACAGTGCAAATATAAACATCACAGTGTGCATACAGAGTGATTTGCAAAATAATATATACACACAGGCATGCAGCACACTGTCACTGTTAATACCACCAATAACCCGCTGAAGAAGTGATGGGGAGACTGGAATCTGCCTCCCCAAAATCCCCAACAAATAAGCAGAAATGTCATTTGTTGGGTGCTACGCACAGAATTCAAATCCACTGACTGGGATCTATGAAAGCAGCTGCAGGGAGCTAGATCCAGAGACTCGGGCACAGGAATCATGACTAAAGCTCCCTTAAGCATGCACTGCTCCTAACCCAGAAGATGGTCAAACAAAAACCAAATTGGCCTTGCTCTCTGAGGGTCTCGATCCAAAAATGTCACTGGATCCACTACTGGAGATTTACACAGATCCTGGCAATTTGTCCAAGATTCAGATACTTGGCCTTATACTAATATCAATAAAAATTCCTTTTATTTGACTTTGTAATCTAGCATTCTCTTAATGTCTTTTATAGAAATCACAATTTGTGTCACAAATTCAATGAGAAAACTTTTTGTTGATGTCAAAAAGAACTGGATTTGTATATTGATATTGCAGCTCTGAGGGAAATAATCTTGTTCTTATGAAACAAACAGTACTTCCTAAGCATATAGCAAGCCAGAGCAGCAGCAAAATGCCACACAGGCACTAATAGTAGCCAGGGTGGATCAAAGGAGTCCGTGGTGGATCGGAAAATAAAAAGAGAGTTTAGAGGAGGAGCTTCCCCCTTTTTTGCCTCATTGTAGTTCTGACACCCCTGTAGCACAGACTTTTGAGACAATGATGGCTTTTCCTCTTGAATTTAAGCATACAGACTTTTACCCACTAGAAACACCAGGATTAATTTAGTCAAGGGGAAATACTTCCACTTCCACTTGGTGGATGTATATTTCAGTGCTTAGGGTATAAAGTACTGTACATATAATTTGTGTGCACAAAACAAGCTTTTGGAGCTCTTGCTAACAATTATTGCATGCGGGTGGTGCTGCGGTCTAAGCCACTGAGCCTCTTGAGCTTGCTGATCAGAAGGTCAGCAGTTCAAATCCGTGTGACGGGCGAGTTCCCATTGCTCTGTCCCAGCTTCTGCCAACTTAGCAGTTCGAAAGCATACCAGAGCAAGTAGATAAATAGGTACCGCTGCGGCAGGAAGGTAAACAGCGTTTCCGTGTGCTATGGTTTCCGTCACGGTGTTCCGTTGCGCCAATAGCGGTTTAGTCATGCTGGCCACATGACCTGGAAAGTTGTCTGTGGCCAAACACTGGCTCCCTTGGCCTGAAAAGTGAGATGAGCGCCGTACCCCATAGTCGCCTTTGACTGGACTTAACTGTCCAGGGGTCCTTTACCTTTTACCACCTAAAACACTGCTTATGACAAGCAGGGGATCATTAGCGGTACCTTCAACAAAGTTCAAGAAGCTGAATTGGAAAAGGGAATCTAGAATGCCCAATTATATCAGTGGATACAAACGATCAGGAAATTCTATGCAATCACAGTTGTGCCCTTATGTAAGTCCTATTCCTTTCAATGAGGTTGCATATGAAATGTTCTTAGTAGATCCTATTTTTCCAAGTACTTTAGCAATGCAGCAATTTAATGATGGATCTGAAGAGCAGAAGGCGCACCAAACATGTCTGAAATGTTCTCTCATGAAGATCTCAAATTTATAAGCAAAGAATGATGGAATGCCTCTAATTTTTAGCCTTTTCATCACAATTACTGAACATTTCTTATTAGAGACAAGTTTAAAAGTTAAAATAACCTTTGTACAACCAATAACTAATTGACTGCTCACAAGATCATCCGCTGAAAGGCAGATGTTTCTTGTATCACAACTAGGCACATACTGCATGCTTAAAAATCCAATTATTTTCCAGGCCTTTAACACATATAAAAATTATAAAGGGCCTCCAGTTATTAGATCCAAGAAGAGAACACAGAGAGGGGGGAAATACCTCCAAATTAAGGATTTGGTTTAAGCACATACAGTCTGATGATAATTTCTTTAATGTAATTAGTTCAATGAGAAGTTTTCTTGACAGCAGTATAATCCAATAATAAAAGATGAAAATACATGTATTTATTTGTCCCTTTTGGCCTGGGGAGACATATGAAATTCTGTGACAGCTAGACAAAGCCAGGTCCTCAAGCGGTTTAACCACACGTATTTTTGCAATTGAGATGAATCACCCAGATTCGTATTTATTGCTAAGGCCAATCTATATCAAAGACCATGAATTTCCAGTTGACAGCAAGGAGTACAAGATAGGCTACTACTATATAGATAAGTCTGTGAGAACTGAGTAATTCACAAACGCAGGATGCATTTGGACGTTAATGCTAAAACCATGGTTTAGCATTCTGAGAACAAATTGTAGTGAACCTCAGGATTGCAAGCTCTTTTCTTCCTCTGGAATGGCCAATAGATAGGAAATTACTGCTTTAGTATAACTGCACTTTAGCCTATCATCTGAACCCTGAAAAACTACAGTCAATGTTGACTGTGGTTTGAATAAGCTGGTTTACGGCAACCAGGTATATTTAACATTAGTCACAGTTTGTCTGGGTTCAGACAACATGGCAAGCTGTGAGCTTAACCTCTTTGCAGTTATTTGGGATCAGGAGAGGGGAAGATGGGAGCAAGCAAGCCCTGCAAGGCTCATTGCAGTTTGTTCTCATAATGCTAAACAATGGCTTAGCGACAACATGCAACACAGCCTGCTATGTCAACTCTCAAGAAAAAAGATTGCCCCAGATTCTTGCAATTGTTTGGTGTTGGCAGTAGGACAATGAATAATAGACAGTGAAGTTTTTTGTTTAAACTCACACTTATTAACACCTTTTAATAAATCTGACTGATCAGATTTACAAGGTGGTAATTCAAATGCAAGTAAAATATATCCTCTGTGGTAAACAGTTTCATTTGCTTTTTGGAAGATAAAAGCTCTAGCATTCTTCAAATGCGTTTCTTGAATTATCACAAGAAAGATGTGGCTTGCTACTATTACTAAATAAAAACTTTTAAATAACATAATAAACATACACTCTGCTTTAGTAATTTTAAGAGAGATGCTGGCTGCCCTCATGCCTAGTAAAAAACAAAATGATCCATGTAAATTTATCTCTAGCAGATCATGAAAAGCCAGTTTCAGCTAGTAAATAAGAGTACTGAGCTTGATCCTTGGTTATCAGACTTCACATCCCCCTCAGGCAGTGGCAGAGCAGGCGGGGGCTGGCGCGCATCCTGGGGGCGTGGTGCCCAGCGCGGGCAGGGGAGGCAGCCGTGATGGCACTCCGAGACGTACTGCCGGGGGCGGTGCGATCCCCCCGCACACTTCCTCCGCCAGTGCCCTCAGGTACGTGGAATAGCCTTAACTAGAGTTATTATATTTGAACTTCAGTATTTCATCTGTTAGGGACGCGGGTGGCGCTGTGGGTTAAACCACAGAGCCTAGGACTTGCTGATCAGAAGGTCAGCGGTTCGAATCCCTGCGACGGGGTGAGCTCCTGTTGCTCAGTTCCTGCTCCTGCCAACCTAGCAGTTCGAAAGCACATCAAAGTGCAAGTAGATAAATAGGTACCGCTCTGGCGGGAAGGTAAACGGCGTTTCCGTGTGCTGCTCTGGTTTGCCAGAAGCGGCTTAGTCATGCTGGCCACATGACCCGGAAGCTGTACGCCGGCTCCCTCGGCCAATAAAGTGAGATGAGCGCCGCAATCCCAGAGTCGGTCACAACTGGACCTAATGGTCAGGGGTCCCTTTACCTTTATTTCATCTGTTAAATCGGAGTGTTGATTATTTACCAATTTTGTGGGTGCACAGGACTGAACACTTTGCACATTAACAATGTTTAATAAATAGTTGATAATAAAGGGCCTGATCCAATCAAGTCTCTGTTCCGCTAATGAAAGGGTAATGCATTACCTATCTGACCCTTGTGACAATCCAACATCTTTGCAGCTTAAGCTTTAGCATAGCCACCACCATGGGGTTGTGGTGGCGGTGGGAGGGTGGAAGCAAAAGACAGTAGCATGTTAAATTGTAATCTATATGTTACCGTGCACTAGAGTAGTAGGGACTGCCTTCCTCTTCAAACCTCCGGATAATTGGCTCTTTGAGAGTTTTCTCCTCCTCTTCAGTTAGCTAGTGGATTGATATGGAAAGAAAGTGGGATTTTAGTCTGCAAGAGCTACACTTTTATATATTAAGAAGTGATATTGCACACTGGTTGCATAAGACCATAGGTTAGCATGACAAGAACAAAAACCAGAAAGCTTCAATCTCACATCTCTCTCCTTGCCCCATTCCCAGATTTACACCTGTCTTCTTACCCACGTCAATAACAAAAAACACTTACCTGCTTCCCTTCCCTTGCTTTTCGGTCCTTGGCTATTGTAGCCAAAACCATTGCAGCTTGCTCTCCTCCCATAACTGAGATCCGAGCATTTGGCCACATAAAAAGGAATCTGGGACTGAAAAAGATAAAACAAACTAACACAGGGCACAAATCTCCTGGTTTTTCCCCAAATTCTCTACTCCAGAATTATTCTAATTTTATTTTATGTTTGAGGGGCATAGGGAGAGGAAGGGTTTCAAAGACCTGCTCCATCATGTACCTAGACTTCCTTACTGTCATTGTGATTTGCATTTGAAAGCTGAAAAGATCCACCATTTTCCTTAAACACGCCATTTATTTAATTCATTTAGTAGAGTTGTTATACCGCTTAATTATCCATAAACTCTAAGTTATTGATACCTGCAATGAGCATCAAAATTTTCATCAAGTTTTTCTAGCTATAAAGAAGGGGTATTTTAGTTTCTGTGCCAGGATACTGCAACATTACACATATAAAGTGACATGAGCACCGTGTAACTGGAACGACCAAGGGATCTAATACAATGAGTAGGACATGCAAATGTATGCATTCACTAATTCACCTGTGTAAGGTGATTAAACACAGGTAGTATAGTCTGCCTTAGCCACAACTGCATTTAACAGTTAACTAATTCTAGGCACATGCTTACCTATATGCTCTTCCACACATCCCATAATTTCCAGCACCATAGGAACCTCCAATTAGTACTGTTATTTTAGGCACATTGGCACATGCTACAGCAGTTACCATCTTGGCTCCATCTTTTGCTATTCCACCAGCTTCATAATCCTTACCAACCATGAAACCTAGTGAATTATAAAAGCAGCAAGATCAATGTCAACCAATTTTGCAAAGTAATCTTACTGGTCCATTATAGAGGGGGTGGGGAGAGAATCCAAAAGCAACAGTAAGGTAACAGCTTTACTGGGCCCACCCCAACTAAAACACAACATAAATAGCTTCCTGGCTGCTTTACGAAGTTGGTTTTCATAAAGGTATTAATCTATTCTTACTTTAAGATAACAGTCATTGCTGATTGTACACCTTCAGGACAGGGCTTCTTGTTCTTAATTTCAGTCATTATATACTGCTTAGATTTTAAGACACTTTAATAACACTTTACTTAATGTCAGCTCTATAGCCCTCCTAAAAAAACAAATAAAGGTTATAAATAATGGATAGGAATATATTTATTACTACTACGTATTTAGTTGCCCGAGGGCTATGCAATGAATCTGCAGCTCCAAATAATTTATTTCCCCTGAAATTCAGCTACATAAATCATAATGAGTCACAGACCTGTGATGTTTTGCAGAAATACAATGGGAATATTTCTCTGACAACAAAGCTGAATAAAATGGGTGCCCTGTAAAGACAGTAAAAAAATAGTTTATCTAAAAGGTAAAGGGACCTACTGGCAATTAATTGTTGAACAGCTTATATTCAATCCCATCTATTGTTAAAACCAATAGGTGCCTCCATGACAATGTTTTATCAAGTTGCTATAAATATATATGTGTATGTATGTATATAACAAGATCACAATCTTTTACATGATATATAATGCTTATCTAATTAAAACAAACAAACATTCAAACACATAATTGCACTTTCCCAATTCCCTCTGTTGGAAATGACCCTATACCTGAGCATCAGCGTGCCTGTTCTTTTTTCTAACTGTAGTAATACTCTCAAATTGCTTCAGAATAAAACAACTTTTCCCAATTAGTGTTACTTATCTTCGTAAACAGCTGATTCATGAAGAAGTTACTCATTCCCCAATAACTGCTAAAATAGATTTGAAGCAAGTTTCAACACATAAGGATGTGATAAATGGTAGGTGGTAATAACTGTGGAAACAAGTTTGCTATGGTACGGAATGCTAGAAATAGTACGTTAGATCACTGCCATTAAGAGTGACAAAATAGCAGGTTGAAATAAAAAATTCTTGCAGCGTGGCAGGTCTTGAGAAAAAGCTTTCGTAACTTTGTTAATAATAATACTTGGCATCTGTACAAATGTTCAAAGTGTTTCACGTGCACTATCTAGTTGTAACCCTTACAACAACATTGAAATGTAAGTCAGTATTATTACATACACACACTATTAGACAATAAAACTATGACAGCATGTCTTGTAAGTGTTTCTTCCTGTTGGGCATATTTACATCTAAAATCAGCAAGTGTAATTATATTTCCTTAAAACAGGGATGGGGAGCCTGTGGCCATGAAGATGTCCCGGACCACAATTCCCCAGCCAACATAAAACAGGATAATTGGAGTTCCAGTCCAGCAACATCTGGAAGGCTACAGGTTCCCCATCCCTGCCAGAAAATGTAAACATGAAATTATTTTATTTTTTAGACTTGGTTATGCTTCTTATAGTCATAAGTAACCACCAAAAGGGTAATTAATTACCCGCTATGAATGTAGTCTATGGTGTTTGCTTTGTTCTCAGCAATAATGAAAATCTGGAAGGCAGAGCTTCAATAACGTAGGTTATACTTGCCTTCTTTGCAGATTCTGAAAAAAGGACACCATTGTTTCCAATTATTCCTACCGGATAACCAAATATCCGAGCAAATCCTAGAGGGGGAAATGAGAATAAGAGAAAATTGCACATGTATCTCACAATGAAAGGCTACTAGCATAAAACATTTCAACACCTTTTGAATGAAATCAGTATTCTAAGAATAAGAGTTTTAGGCCTGCAGCCACAATTCTTCCATATAAATTATATGAATTGTTAATTTTCCGCAAGCTCTTACGAAGTATTTTTAAAAGGCAAACATACCCACATTCCAACATATTAAATAGTAGCAGCTTCATACCTGGCGTCCCTCAGGAATTGTAAATAAAAAACAAAAAATCAGTTCAGTTTTGAAATAAGTGGGGGAAATAGGTGCAGTTTTGAAAGGTTCAGTTCACCATCTTGATTCAAAATGGCATCTGCCCCCTGATCTCATGAACCTTTATGCAAATTTGGTTCTGATATCGTAAGAAGTGTCCAAGTCCATAGCAAACAAATAAACTACTTTCTGAAATGTGTAGCAGGAAATTTGATTTCTAATCACCTAAAAATAATACCTGTGATTAAGGTATCCCCATATAAGGCTTTAAATTCATCGAATTTACTTCCATCCACAAGTCTAGCAATGACCTTAAGTAGAAAAACAAACAAGACACACATTATTTGTTCATTCTTCGTTACAACAGATAATATTTTTAAGATCACATTCTCTTTTGTATTAGATTGATATTAAATTCCAAGTAACTGGGCTTCATTACTACCAGCTGAAGGAACACACTAGGCTGAACGTGTTTGAAATTGAAAGCCCGATTATTATAGAAAGTAGTTGTTATCATTGCCGTCATCAGTCACCTTCTTCACAATTGTCTCAAGGTGATGTACAATAAAAATAGCAAACAAAAAACAATTAAGCAGCAGGTACATTTAAAACAATACAAAATAGACAATCAGCAATATTTCATATTTATACCTCTCTAACATCAAAATTTCTTTTAAGCTGCTCTCCAACTATCCCATAAAGTTCATCAGAAGGAAACAAAGGTTCTTCCGATGGTTCTATTGTCACCTGCAATAATTTAAAGGGGGGGGGGACACACAAATTAATCAAAACATTCATCAATATTTTCCTACAGGCTTCCAGAGTCTCCCTCTATAACCAGCTCAGGCTCAAGTGTTTGCATCTGAGTAACAATTCATTCAGCATGACGGTTAAACTTATCCTGGATTCTTAGAACTTTTCTCTCTTCCTCGCAGCTCTTCCTAAGTTCCAGCAGTAATTTACACATTTCCAAAACAGCTTTACGGCTCAATTCTGACCTAAAATTTGTTTATTTGTTTTGTAATTATATATTTTATCATTGTAACTCACCTTGGGACCCTATTATTTATTAAATTAGTATACCACCCTACACCCGCAGGTCTAAGGGTGGTTACAACAAAAAATCACAATATAAAAACACAAAATACATAATAAAAATGAAAACAAAAAAACACCAATAATCCCCCTTCCCCAATACATTTTAAAAGGGAATTGGATATAGGAAAAGGTGGGTAAGAAATCAAATTAAATAAAAGATAGAAAGAAAATTGAACCCTGGTTAAGGGACTGGGAATGGGGTATCATATATAGTACTTGGCACCCTATTTTTGCACAAGTCTGGCTGTGAAGAAGAAGAAGAAGAGGAGGAGGAGGAGCTTGGATTTGATATCCCGCTTTATCACTACCCGAAGGAGTCTCAAAGCGGCTAACATTCTCCTTTCCCTTCCTCCCCACAACAAGCACTCTGTGAGATGAGCGAAGCTGAGAGACTTCAGAAAAGTGTGACTGGCCCAAGGTCACCCAGCAGCTGCATGTGGAAGAGCGGAGATGTGAACCCAGTTCACCAGATTACAAGTCAACCGCTCTTAACCACTACACCACACTGGCTCTCCTCAGTCTGAGCCGCTAGGGAGCAAAAGAGGCACACTGGACTGTGCTGAGACTTAGCAGCTGGCCTTTGCAGAAATTAGCCTTAAAGCCCAATGGGTCACCCCTGGAGGAGGAGGACAGACGGGGGAGGGCACAGCAGGGCTCCCCTCCCAACTCCCTCTCCCTGAGACCAAAGGAGGCTTTTTCTTGCAGGTGTTTTCAGCTTCAGCCCTGCTTAAGTAGGTGATACTACCGTGCTCCTAAACTCACACTGAGCACCACAAACCGAGTTCAGGAACACCCGTGGTTTCACAACAATCACACATAACCCCGGAATAGGAAGGTTAGATGAATTTGTAAGTGACAGGATAGGATGGATAGTGTATGCTATCCTAAGTCCCATTACAAGTTAAATTGTAGGTCTGAAAAGGTAATAGTCTAATATCTAGTCAGGGCCAGCGCAGGCACAACTCTTCACTTTCTGAACTAAGTTTAATACATCATCAGACAAGGACAGACCTGCTTACTTCATCCCCCACCCGCTCCCCCCATATGAACTCCCCATTAACCTTGGTGCATTGAATGATATATCTGTACCTACATAAAAGCCATGGTTGAAGTTCACTTTGAGTAGACCTATTAAAATTAATGGACTTCACTTCTTCATGTGCATTAATTTCAATGGCTCTACTAAGTATCACATCGTTGAATACCACCCCTTATGTCAAAATCTGGCCTAATGTAAACTTGGCTAGTGACCGTACTGATAACACACTGCTCCAGGGATAGTGTTAACAAGGGAGGATGAGTAGAATCCAAATGGGAGAAGGGAGGGAACACATGAGCTTGCACTCTCAATCTAACCATGATTAAGAAACCAGCTGTCTTATGTTTGCAATAGGCCACAGTGCAAATGGAAACTTTAAATGCACAGCACTGCTACCAAAGCCACATTCTAAGTATTCTATTTCATACATCGCTTCAAAGGAAAGTGAGTGAACAAAACATACTCACTTCTACTTTCTTCTGGTAATTCAAACTTCTCACCACTTTCCTTGCTAAATGGAGTGCATGGTTATCATCCAAAGCATAGTGATCAGTTACACCAGATTTTCTGCAGATTTAAAATACAAGACCATGGCATGTTATTAAGCAATATACAGTGGTGCCCCGCAAGACGAATGCCTCGCAAAACGAAAAACACGCAAGACGAAAGGGTTTTTCGGTTTTTGCGTCGCTTCGCTAGACGATTTTCCCTATGGGCTTGCTTCGCAAGACAAAACGTCTTGCGAGTTCGTTTCCTTTGTTCCTTTGTTTCCTTGTTTTCTTAAAGCCGCTAAGCCGTTAATAGCCACTAAGCCGTTAATAGCCGCTAAGCCGCCAATAGCCGTGCTTCGCAAGATGAAAAAACCGCAAGACGAAGAGACTCGCGGAACGGATTAATTTCATCTTGCGAGGCACCACTGTATTTTTATTTACTATTCAATGGTGAAATACTTTTGCGAGGGGGGCAGGGAATGACATGCCATAGAACCCAAACACAAAGGGAACTTGAGAAATAAAGGGCAAGCATTTAGTGGTAATATCCATTGATAGCAGAAGAGCCCGCCATTATTTAAAGCAAGGTGAATGCAACAACAGTTCAAAGCAACATAATTTATGGCACGTTCCATTAAAATGTACTGAAGGTGGAGGAGAGTGTTTTGTTTTACCTGCAGTGAAGATCAGCACCACCAAGATCTTCTGCTGATACCTCCTCCCCTGTCGCTGCTTTAACCTAAAATACAAAAACGAAGTCTCAGCACAGAAATTCATAGAACTATTTATATATTTAAAGCAATTTTAGCCCATAGCTGAAAAGGCTTCCAAAATAGCTTCCAAAGATAAGCAGCAATGCAATTATGTTTTTTTTTTTAAAGTTAACTACAATAACCTTTGAAATTTTCAGGCTTTGGACCCTGCCTCTTTCTTCCCCCAACTCTCATCCAAGAATCTCTTAAGTTCACTACTTTGGCCCATATAAACCAAGGTTTGAACCTAGTAATAAACACTGGTCTACAAGGTTGGTTTGTGTTAACCTTGGCTCAGACGTACTGCTACATAATGCTAATGCTGGAGAGAAAAGAGAGGGAACTCAAGCTGGAAAGGGAAGATGGGATGGAGCACTTTGCACTATGCCCAGTAGACACAGCTGATTGAGCAGAGTATTATCTGATGCTAAGCAGAGCCTGCCTGCCTCAATTCTCCATTTCCATTCAACTTAGCAGCCTCAAAGCTACCTATTTTTTTAAAAAAAAACAAAAACATTTGTTTTTTAAAAGAAGATTTTACACTTAAAACGAATCAATAAGCTCTGAGTCTGTTCCATTTTTCTAAAGTGATATAATTAGTGCCGAAAATTCAAGCAGGAAATTAAGTAACAAATTAATTAGGGCTAAATGGCAGAGTTTCGTCATCCAAAGGTTCCTATTGATTTTCTGTGTCTGCTTCTGCTGATTACTTTTGTACCAGAACACTATTCCTAACCCAGGAAAACACTTCCCACGCTGAAGCCATTATCCCTGCAAGCTAAGCAATGAAATGTGCATGTTTCAGCTTTGACACCGCATCATCGTGGTATGTAAAAGAAATCTAGGTAGTGGCTACCACTTTTTATTGAAATATATTTCAACAACTACAAATTTCCAAACTTCTAAAAGTTCCGTATCATGTTACCCCTTTAATGTGTTAGCTATGTTTTTAATTAAGGACTGACGAAATATTGGAAAATGGATGTTTATAATTAAAAAGCAGAATTGGATATAGTTAAGGAAATAATAGTTTACATCACATTGAAAAGGATACAGGAAGGAAAGTGGCTGGATGATAGAACACATATTATCTCAGACATTTTCCTCAACTATCTGGGATACAGCTAGGGCAGATATTGATTTTGGTGTGACCCCATTTCTTCATAGAAGCCTGTGACACAGTTATATGTTATAACAAAAGCAGGAAATCCTACAAAATCCGTTCCAACCTATGCACTCACCAATGGAGGACCTCCCAAAAAAATAGTCCCTTGCTTGCCAACTATTATACTTTCATCAGCCATTGCAGGGACATAGGCTCCTCCTGCTGTACATGAACCCATAACCACGGCTATCTGAGAAAACAAACAGAAAACACAGCGTTCAACAGAAACATACTCACCTACGGGCAACTTCATTTCCTTGTAGTCTTGCAACCTAACATGCAGCAACTGGCTCATATTTATTTACATCTAGACTAAGTTTGTAAGCTGATCAGAAGAGGAATAATTCTCTTTAGTTCTGCCAATTGGATCTATAAATTATGCAAGCTGCTGTGTAAGGTTACCAGGTGCAAAGGAGAAGCACGTCACTTTAAAGTCTGGAATGCATCAACAGTGTGCATCAATGAACCTTTCTTAGTTGGTACAGCTCCCCATAGTTCTTTGGACTGAAAGGGACCACTGCAGCACCAGCAGGGCAGGGACCACTGCTGCACTCTGAATGCTGTCTTGCTGCCTCTGAACATTTAAAAGTGATCAGCACAATCTCCTGTATTACAGAAAAAAAATATTATTCATCTCTTTCTAAAACCAGGCTAGAAAACCTTTTTTATATGGAAGGTCATATAAAACCCATTTGGGGGCCACAGGAGATATTGGGTGGAGCCAGAGCTGTTAGGGGGCAGAGCTACCCATATTTCTCTGCTATCTTCTTTTTCTCTCTCTCTTTTACCCTGCACCTGTTGGACAGATGGAGCTTCAAGTGCTTGTAGGCACAAAGACCAGCCTCTGCCCTCCACCTCCAACTGCTCAGCAAGCAGAGAAAGCAACCTTGGGAAGTGGTGTCCAACACTCCCCTCCAAGGGGTTTTTCCAGGCAGCGT
The DNA here is from genome assembly GCF_027172205.1 of Podarcis raffonei. Taxonomy (NCBI): domain Eukaryota; kingdom Metazoa; phylum Chordata; class Lepidosauria; order Squamata; family Lacertidae; genus Podarcis; species Podarcis raffonei. The sequence continues at coordinate 30,881,231 of NC_070612.1, forward strand.
TTTATAGAACGGTAATATTAACCCTTCCCAGAGTCACTCTTTCTTTAAAGATTCATTCCTGCAATGTAAGAGAGGAATATTGTCCCAACTGGTGCACTCAGATAGGAAGCACAAAGCATGACATTTTCACCAAATTAGTATTACCATAAAAGCAAAAAAGAGCTTGAGAAAGCAAGCAAGAGAAATGAAAGGATGTAACCTTCCGCCCTTGCTGTCTCAGTGGGCATTTATTGAAAGGAAATGCACTATGCAAAATCGAGGGTAAATTAGGCATCATCATTGACTAAAAAGGCCCCCTTTATGTCCATTATGAACACTGAAGGCACAGGACAAAGTGTTACAGGCAACTATTCAAATCATTAAGACGTTTATGAGGGATTTTTTTTTTCTTAGTTTGAGAAAAAGGCAGGATTATATTTCTTTCAAAACAGAAATCTAATTCCACAAGAACAACTTAGGGTACATATAGGTAACAGAGCTGGAGGGTGGGGGCAGCAATTACATCGATTTTGTGATATTATCTGAAACCCAATCATTAAATTACATGCCTCTAGGACTATGACATAGTTTGATGAAATTATTTTCTTGTGGCTGTAAAGGCCTCGTTTCTTATATATAACACAATAATCAGCAACCAAATGAGGGCCTTGATTGGTTTGAAAAATGGTTTGGGAAACAGATGTGATGGGCCTTGGTCTCAGCAAAATCTGCTTCTGCACATATTAGAAAATACTTTAAAAGTGGTATGCAGGTGGTAGTGGATACCCATATATCACCTACAGTCCAACAATGATGCTGGTGGTGATGTGATAGTAAGGGGACTTATTATCACAGCAGGGTTGCCTGGTAATACAGGTATTTGGGGGACTCAGAAGTATCCAACATAATTTAGGCAGCCATGGATTTTACGCCCCAATTGTGTTTACTATCCATCTTTCGAGGCCTTGAATGTTGCTATAAAGACTAAAGATTTACTAACTATTCTTTTGGTAGCCACTTGGTTATCTATAGGTCAAACCTGGAAGGCCTTACAGAGACTATCCTGGACTTAAGGTATAAACATGTATGGTGATTGGCTATCACTGAGAAAATAACTCATAACCTAGTGATAAAAGGAACAGAAAAACTGGACAAATGTTGTGCAATATGGTCTCATTTATTCAATATACAAATTAAACTGGTCTTCAATACAAACTCTCCCAAGCATCTTTGTAGATATGACTATGCTGAACAGTACGGTTGAACTATATTCTTTCCTGGGAATGACTGTCTGTGATGGATAAAATAACTTTTGTGCTGTCTCCAGGATATTTATATGCTAGACATGTGAGTAATTTCTATGAATTAATAAAAATCATTTATTTTAAAGTATAACCTGATAGCTGTTATCCTGGTGGGTAGGGTTGCCATATTTAAAACAGAGAGAATCCAGTTTATCTGTCTATCTATTTATTTATTTATTTAGAAAGGTTTGTCTGTTATCCCGGTGGGTCAGACAAATATATTTATCAATCGTCCAAGAAAAACACAAAGCCCCTAAATGTGTAAGGGGCATCTATTTACACACAGATTTACGTAATATTAATTTTACACTGGGGAAAACATCCTCTAGTTTATTAGATTCCCACTTTGAAAGAATTAAGACAGACAAGCCACTTGGCAGTGGGAGAGCAGTGAAAGAGGGAATCCAAAATACATAGAGCTAATCGGGGGGGGGGGTCATTGCACTCTGAAGAAGACTCGTCATCTTGCGGTCAGACAAACCTTTCTCTTTCCAGGCTCAAATACAAGGAAAACCCAGTTGGCCAGCTTGCAGAAACAGTCAACAGTGCATAGTACTAACTGGCTGGGACCTGTGGTATCATGAATCCATCATCACCCTTCTGCCCAGCAAACTTTTGCAGCTTTAAAAAGAAAAAAAATGATTTCTCTCTCTCTAAAAAAGTTCCAAATGAAGTCTTTTGAACTTTTTTTTTAAAAGGAGACAGTTTTCCTAAAGATTTGGAAGGAAGGACAAAGTGAACAACTAAATCAGTGTTCAAAGAGGCAAGTACATATTTTGATTGCAGTGCAAAAGGTAAAAGAATGATGTGCAGAAGCGGGGAGGAGAAAGCCAATTCCTGTTTTGACGTACATCAGTACACACTCAAAGCTTTTCCAGTTAAATGGTGATGGAGTGGGGTAAAGCCATATAGGTCAAGTGCTAGCAAATTGCTTCCTGCTGTTGTGCCTCTGCTTCCAAGCATAAGATCAGATATGGTCAGAATAGTTTCTTTTAACAAGTTGTATAAAATAATTCTACCCACTGCTATGTGTTTTCAACAGCACATGAATAAAAGAAGAAGAAAAAATGTCCCTTTGAAATACAACAAAGAAAAAGCAAAGAGGTCTGGGTTTAACAAAACAAACCTGAGACAGTTTTCTTGTCAACTCCAAATACACACAAGAGACAAACACTAATGTGATAAACAGAGAAAAGAAATTCATGAGTGTCCTAAATAGCAAGGATGACTTTTAATTGACATTTTCCATTGTAACTGAAAATTATTTAGTACTCAATTCCATATGATGCATGTCACTGTCTATATAGTCCCCTTTACAATCCAGCTTAATTATATTCCTGCTTTTATTCTCAAATAAAGTTACCTGTGGAATTCTTTGTGAAGACATGCGTGCTTGGTTATAGAAAATTCTACCAAAATGATCACGATCGGGAAACACTTCTGCCTGGCGTGGTAAGTTTGCACCTCCAGAGTCAACTAAGTTAAAATAAAGATTGAACATTGATAAACAACATATTTATCTAAACATTACTGGAAACCATTATTCCCTGTGAGGAGGACAATGAGAAATCATAGATGTTTGAGGCAAGGAAAGGCATTTGCTTTCTTCCCCTGTTCAAAGTCCTTAATCAGCCACTGTCACTGCAAGCCAGAACCCTTATATGACAATTGCTTGGATGAAGGGTTGTCCTTGCCTCCAGTCTACAGCCCTTTATCTAAGCAAGTGCCACCGAAGGGAAGAACAGGGTGGGCTCCAGCACCTGAAAACGGAAAAACAGGCAGCTTTACTCTGGACAACAGTTGCTTAAAGCCTAGCCTTTTTGGATGCTTAGATGAAGCATTAGAGACGTACAGCCTGATTTGCAATTTGATATTTGTGCTCGATACTTTGCTCCACTGTACTGCTCTGAATTGTTTAAACAGTATGTAATGTGTACAAAAAGTTTACCGTTTCCAAGAAGGACGCACACACAAAGGCTTAATTTAAGCACCAAGTCTAAGCTTAGTTTGCACCCATTATAGATCATGGTACAAAAAACTGTGTGTGGTGTTCATGAAAGTTGTTAACTGCATCGGGCTCTCTTGTGAGAAAAGGTGGGATAAAAGAAAAATAAACAGACATACAACAGACAAACTACAGTTTAAAGCTACTAGTGTACATTTGTTTTCTGTCTTCAGCCTGCAGCTTCAGAAATTCATTCCCATCATCCATGGTGTTTGATGAACATAACTATGGTTGCCAAATCAGACATAATGCCAAACACTTGTTAGAGCAAACCTTGATTTCCAAACCCACTTCAAACCAGAGTTTCCTATTCAGATTTGCCAGCTGATGTTTTGTCAATTCTTACACCAAGCCAAACCATAACTGTGCTTCCTTAACCACATTTTGGTGAGTAAAAGAACTATGGCTCCACAGCCCAACCCCTAGAAGGGTAAAAAAAAATAATTGTCATTGACAGCCCTCTTAAAAATATAGCCTGCCTCCAACCTTAGCATATCAATTAATAATAGTGTTTGCAATAGAACTTACCTAAATATAGACAAGGGAGATTATTCTGCATTGCGATTTCTTGAGCACGCAGGTGCTTCTTTACAGTGATTGGATAGTATGTTCCACCTTTGACAGTTGCATCATTTGCAATAATCAAGCACTCCACTCTGAAACACAAATGATTTTCAGCAACTAAATCTTTCCCAGTTGAGCAAGAGAATTGCTGGCATTAATCCTAACAAGACTGAAATCCTCCAAACTTTCATCCAAATAAACACACTTAGGTATGCAATGCCAATCATATCTGATAAAAGGTTTCCATCAGTCCTGTATCATGACAGAGAGTGTTACACAAACATCTATTACACTTAAACTGAAGTTGACATTGCTGCATCTGATGTGCTGCTAATGAATCTTCAGAAACAGCTCTTAATACACACAGTAACACAGTAATTCTGGAAAATAAAAAGAACTATGAATTGTGATCTCTTGAGATTGTTTTCTGACATTTTGTTTTTTGCAAGCTGTCAGAAAGCCAGAGTTGCAACCCACAAAAAGCACAGATAGTAACAGTTCTCACCCTGACACCCGTCCAATGCCTGTAATGATGCCACCTGCTGGTACCTCTTCATCGCCATACAGCTGGTAACCTGCAAACTGGGAGAACTCCAGGAACGGAGACCTGGGAAAAGATTTTTTAGAAATCTCAGGCACATAAGTGATATGAAGCATTTTAGCTAGGTAACTTTTCAAGCTCATAGATTGGCTCCAAAAACATATTTTAATTACACGTATTACTTATTTGGAATTTTTATTCCACCTTTCCATTCTCACACAACATATAGTTTTATATTTTGCAAAATTTTGAGTTATCACAGAAAAGTGGTATCTGCTTATGATACCATGAATTGGGTCAGATAATTTTCATGGAAGCTGTTAGAGGAGCAAACAATTTGCCAGGTTAGGAAAAAAAACTGAAGCTGAGACATAAATTCTATAGCAATGGTAGGCAATGTGGTACCATGCAGATTTTACTGGACTACATATCCCATCAGCCCAAACCAACATAACCAATGGTCAAGGATGATGGGAGTTGTAGTCCAACAGTATCTGGAGGCACCAAACTGCCTACCCCTGCATATAAAAACTCATGCCAGAAATAAGTTCATTCTTTAAATTTTCACAGGGCTCCCTGAAAAACTGGCCATATTTTGTCATTATAATTTTTAGAAAATTAAAATAAGCATATTGTTAACAAGCCTGGTGTTAATAGGTAGGGAGTTCCAAAGTTTGAGTGCTGCCACATTAAGATAAATTTCTTACAACAGTAGAATGAGTATTATGTAGCACCTGTAACAGTGCCAGTTCTGCAGACTGAAGCTGTCAAGTGGGTATATATGGGGCAAGGCCACAAGTAAAGCTCCATCCTGGACCCAGGTGGCTATGGGCCATGTAAATTAATATAAGAACTCTGAACTGAGTCCAGTAGTGGATGAGAAGGCAGCACAAGGTTTTTGAGCACTGGAGTCATATCCTGGCAATTGTCTGCCAGCATCAATATTCTAAGCTGCAGCATTTTGCACTAGCTGGAACAGGCATAGGCAAACTCTGGCCCTCCAGATGTTTGGGACTACAATTCCCATCATCCCTAGCTAACAGGACCAGTGGTCAGGAATGATGGGAATTGTAGTCCCAAACATCTGGAGGGCCGGAGTTTGCCTATGCCTGAGCTGGATCCTCCAGACTGGGCTGAAGGGTAACTCCCTATAGAGCAGATTGCAGTAACTGAGTCTTGCAGTTACCAATGCGTGAATCACTGTGGCTAGATTATCCCTGCTCAAGGACAGATGTAGTGAACATACCAACAATAGCTGGTAAAAGGCACTCCTAGCCACTGAGGCCACTTGAGCCGCCGGAGACAAAGACGATTCCAGGAGCAACCCTGAACTCCAAGTACCTGTTCTTTCAGAGGAAGTGCAACCCCATCCAGAACAAACCAACAGCTATTCTTGCAGACACAGGAGCCACCAATGCACAGTGCCTCCATTTCCCCAGAGCTCAGGCTCAGTTTACTTGCTTTTAAATGTTGATAAATTCATATAATATTATTGTGCTATCTGCAGCAGGCATTGTAACCCTCCAACGGTGTGACTTTACCCCCGAAGGCACACTCTTCCATTGTCTCCCAAGACCGACAGATGCTAACAAGAACAACAATCATGATAGTACTGACTTCACAGCTGGTTACCAAGCACAGACATAATTTATAGACCCTGCTTAATGATGGCTACCAAAACAACGTAAGTACACAATATTTGTCTTTCCAAATGACTAAATACTAATATAATCTGAAATGGTTTACCATGACGTTAAAATCTTGGAAACAAAGCAATCTGCTAACTTAAACATCCTGTACATTAAAATATTAATAATGAAGAAAGAAGTACCCACCCAGGATCTATGAGTCTGTCAATTCTTTCTCTAGGTAACAATTTTCCTCTTGATGTGTGAAGCTTCCGTGCCTTCTCTCCACCACCTGTCATGCAAGATCTTTTATTATTCCTTGTGGATGGAGCTGAACAAATAGCTCACTCCCTTTAGCAATAATCAATACTATTTTATAATCAAAGACATTAATAAAAGATGCATTATTTTCATAAACTTCTGTTACTTGTATTTGTAATATATTACACCGATGCTAAACAACTGTTAAATGATACTATTTCTGTCTTTTTCTATTAAGTCCTAAAGCAATGACATTTTATCATGGTAAAGGTAAAGGGACCCCTGACCATTAGGTCCAGTCGTGGCCGACTCTGGGGTTGCGGCGCTCATCTTGCTTTATTGGCCGAGGGAGCCGGCGTACAGCTTCCGGGTAATGGCCAGCATGACTAAGCTGCTTCTGGCAAACCAGAGCAGTGCACGGAAATGCTGTTTACCTTCACGCTGGAGCAGTACCTATTTATCTCCTTGCACTTTGATGTGCTTTCGAACTCCTAGGTTGGCAGGAGCAAGGACAGAGCAACGGGAGCTCACCCCGTCACGGGGATTCGAACCGCCGACCTTCTGATACTGAACGCCAAATACAACCAGTTTCCAATTATACGATGCTCTAATAGGAGAAAAACAGGACATACCAAACCTGATTTTTTCAGATTGCTGTTGGAGTTCTGTTACTAATGCCTTCATCCGTTCATAGTTTTCCTGGTGGAGAATGTTTCAATAGGTTAACTTATGAAAATGTTTAACCAGAGACAATAAATCCCACCCCCTTTTCTTCACTATTGAACAATTATGTTTATAAACCACTTTTCTAAAACATGTTGTTAAAGCTAGTTAAAGGCTTATTAAATACATTTCAATTGATCCATTGTTTTAACCATATTTTCTTTTCTTTTTTTAAAAAAGATATTTATTGAGATTTTCCACCTTAATACATTAAAAAATCAAAAAAGAAAAAAGAAAAAAGTTAAAAACACATAAAGTTTACAATCCGCATTTTCAATAACATATTTCCCTGACTTCCCCACACCTCCCCTTATTATATTCCAATTCAAATTGTTAGTTCAACAAGTTCTTATCCCCAATTTTTGACCTTTTTATATTTAATTCATTTTAGAAAAACCAATTTTAACTTATAAACATCAATATTTGTACATCAGTGCTCATTCTTAAAACTTTTTTCTAAAGTCGACCCAAATTCCCTTCCACGAATTCCCCAATTTTCATACTAATAACAAAACAAAATTAAAAAAACAGATTATAATTGTACACCCTTTGGATTCCCAAACCCCACCCCCCCTTTCCCGGTTTCGATCCCCAACAAATGTCCATCAGTCTTAGTCTACTATCAGCCTGGAGACCTCACGTCCGAGGCTCTTAATTCTCTCTCAATTCCTCTCTGCCGGTTTTTTTGGTAGTCCTTAGTATTAAACACCAGATCTCGGAGAAGCTCTGTCCCAGTAGGGTCCATGTTTCTTCCAGCCAGACCTCCATACTTAAAAGTGGAGCCCGAATCTTGTTTCTTACTCCTTTTAAGTCCAAATGTTCCGAAAGCTCCAACTTCCACCTTAATCAAATTTGTAATCCATAGGTCTTCAGATCTCCACATAAGGAGATCTCTCAATTCTTCAATCTCCAATTCAGACCAGATTTTCATCATCCAGTACTTATTTTCCTTTGTAACCATCATGTCAGGCCTCTGGCTCTCCTTTGTCATCTGCAACATTACATCTCCTCCTTCCTTTTCCTCAGAAACAACATATATCTCTTTCTCCACACTCTCAAATCTCTCAAGTTTCTCTTCTTGTCCAGCTGCATGAACTTCCTGTGTCAAATCCTTATCAAATTCAATGAATTTGTTTACTGTTAAGTCCAGAGTTGCAACATTGGTAGCCAAAACATCAATTTGGCCTTGTAACTTTCCCAAGAGAAGAAAAACTCTGTCCAATTTAGCTTGAATTTTTCCTCCTTCAGCCGTTCTTGTAATGTCCCAAAACCCCCTCTAGAGGGATTTTGGTTACTTAATCTTCCTTCCAGTTCAAATCCAAAAATCAAGTTAGTTTGTATCAGTTCTTCCTTGTTTTCAACAAAATATAACCAAATTGTAACAAATATATTCAGCAGAGACAGCAGAAACAAAGTTCTCTTTTTCCTTCTTGACAGCTAATTTGACAGCTGTCAAACTCTTCTATATCTCCTCAACAGGCTCTCTCGCGGATCACTCCCGGGTCGGGGGGGTGGCACTTCAGCTCTCAAAATTAACTCTTATCCTCCAGTAAAATTACTTATACTGCCAAATCGTGAAATTAATGTCTTTTACCCAATAAAGAAGAAGTTCTCTCGACCTTAGTTAACTAGTCCTTGCTTTAAATTATTTACAAGACGGGGAGACGGACTTCCTGTTTGCGCCTTCCCCGATCGTGCCTAATTCAAAAAAAAATTTTCTTTGCAAATCCAATTTCCGTACTACTCACGGGTTGTTGCTTTTAAAGTCCAATTGTTCACAAGAAGAAGTCAGCGCTCTCCAACCATGGCATGCGGCTTCACTCCGCAGGAGAAGCAGTCGACTCTCAGCACCGCGCCGCTCGCCCTGTCCCCCGTTCCGAAGCCTTTAAAAAGGCTCCTTCGCGGGTCGGGGGGCGCAAATGGTGCCCGCCGAGTCACCAGGTTCACAGGCTTCAGCGCCTGTGATTTCTGAGGGTCCCCGCGTCACCGCAGCGGCAAGACCCAAATCCTGCGGAGCTGATTCCCTCCGGAGCTCGGAGGGAATCCGCCATTAGTCGATGGCGCTAACCCGTATTTTCTTTATACTTGTTTCTCTTTTGTGTATTTATCCCAGAGTTTCAGAAGTTCACACACACCAAATACCACTGTCGATTACTGTGCATTAAAGCCATCTTCAAAGGCTCTCCTCTGAGTAGCAACCAAAAAGAAAGTCTTCTCAGAGGGGGATTCACCTAGTGCCAAACCATTTTTTCAGTTGTCAGAAAACTACATTTTTATTCTCCCAGGCTTTCTAATTCATTTTTTAAGGAACATATGCTGTTATTTGTTTTATTTTATCCATAAATATTATCTACTTATTCTTTAACTACCTTGACAGCTTTGCTGGAAGAGCTGCTTGGTGGGGAGACCAAAATCAAGAGTCAGAGCATTTCCACCTGCTTTTTTCCACCACTACAACCATGGTGCCTTAAAAAGCTTGCCTGGAAGAGTTGCTGGCTGGAGAGGATTGAATATACATGGGGCTTGAAGGAGGAAAGATCTTTACTTCCCCATATCAGAGCTAGGGAAGTGAGAGAACATATCAAATGAGCGCTAGGAGAAAGACTGTCTCAAGTGAGAGGTGAGGCTACCAACAAAGGTGTGCAGGTTAAATATGGAGAAGATCCTGTTACCTTGTGGAACTGAGATCTAAGTTGGCCTTATATGCTGTTGTTATTCCCATGTTAGCCTTTATTTTCGCTCCCAACTAGGTTTAAGCTCTTGAGTTAGGCAATTTTATTTGTAGAGTTGCATTGATTTTTATTATGTACTTGTTTACTGACACCAGGGGATTTTTTGTATTGTTCATATGTTTCATTTTATTTGCCCATTTGATAAACTATGAGATGCTTTGGCCACAATATTGCAGGGGTGGGATACGAACAGACAGATGGTAATGATGATGAACAGAAAGAAAGAAAGAAAGAAAGAAAGAAAGAAAGAGAGAGAGAGAGAGAGAGAGAGAGGGCCAGGCTGACAAATGCAGTAGGATGTCCCAGACCAGCATGAATGACACAAAAAAGTACATGTGTTCCCCCACTTCTGTGTACCGAAAGAAACTCTCTGGGTCAAAGTCTAGGATAACTAGGACAATGATATCTATTTTGATAATATAAGTTCTGACTATTCTGCATTTTCCATGCAGCCAATTCAAGTTAACATGCCCTTTTGTACTAATAATAATGGCATTTTGTGGGCAACAAACAAAAGCTTGTAATGCCGGTTTAGTCACAAGAACAGCAGTGGAGGGAGGGGTGTTCAAGTGTATAAAATAAACCCTACATCCTGAACAATGACCATGGGTCAGTCTCTGCCTCAGTTATTCATACCTGTCAAGCCTTAAAAAGGAACTACTTATGCTCAAATTATATTTTACATTCCATCACTCTATTGATGTTAGAATATTCTTACAGAATGATAAACATGGGATGAATAAGAAACTTTTTATACTATTTATTTCCTCTGAAGCTACACGGCAGCAACCGTCTCCTTTTTCATAAGTTAGTTACAGTTTTATCCACTATAGTTTGGATTCAAAGATCTACTTTGGCCACAGTCAAGGACTTGTACATGCCCAGAGGGATTTCTGGTTCTTTCTCCCATTTGTAAAACAAAATGTCAGTTTTCTGCTCAGTTTTTTGAAGTCTCCCAAGTTTCAAATATGTCTTGCTATAGGGAATCAAAGGTTGCCGTTTGAGAATTGCCAATCCAAAGCTCCCTTAAGGAAGCCTCTGTCTTGCAAATTCCTTCCTCTCCTTGCATGTGCCAATTCCCTATTGTTATATCTGAATTGGCAAGCCATGGTATACTGTTATAACCAAAGCAGGAAACGACATGCTTCCTCTCCAAATGAGAACTGGAAGCCATGATCTGAAGGGCAAATGCAAACCAGTTTGTTGATGTGTAACAGAAAACTATGATGTGCCCAAAGCCAAAAGTCAGCAAAGGAATCAGGGTGCCTAAGTCCAAGCTTGATTCATGCAAGGGATAAGCCATGGTTTGGCATTGTATACAAACTGGATCTTTGTATTTAATGAATCATGTACAATGGGATCTGAAAAGAACTATGAACTTCATGTAGCCACAACAAAATGTAATGGAATCCATTATTATTTTCTCTTTAGTTTGACAATGAAAACTAAAGAAGCAGAATACTAAATGTATAATTATTAACACACAAGAAAAACAAATGGTGCATTACAGGAATCTGCTGCCAGTTCTGTCCCTGTGACCTCATCAATGAATTTAGATTCCTGAACTAACACATACGCTTTCTGTCTTACCAAACTACTTTTCCATCTATCCTGTCTTGAAAACTATCTTCCACCCTGCCTTGTTAAATCTTCAGAAATGAACAAACAATAAAGATCAAGAAGGGCAACTCATGATTGCCGCTGCACCGTTTCTGAGTTTGCACAGTATCTTGCCATATTACATTTGCTCAGAGTATGAGCACCTCATGGAAGGAACCTCACATGCTGGTGAAACAAAGTGTACATATTATGACCTTCATAAATAATAGCTACACCTGTTCAACAGCTAACAACATGGGCCATCTTGCTCCTTGAATGTTATACGAGATATACGCATGAATAGATGTTTATTAAGCATAACTGGATACATCTGGCTTGCCTTGGCCATTCACTTGAAACCTCCTTTTAAATAATTTTAAAAGAAAATCCAAAGCTAATCAAGACTCACAATGAGATCCTGCAGAGCACTAACAAGGAACTAATTACAAAGGAGCGAATGGAAGTCCCAAATGGACTTCCAGCAAGCCACACTGCCACAGCCACAAAACCTTCCATGCACTTCTCCTCTCTCTGTCAACTAGGTGCCAGATCCACTAGCTGCTAAACCCTACTATGTCGGACTACAGTTATTATTATTTATTTCATTTATGAATTACTTCACATGTGGCATCCTAAGCAATTTACAATACAATAGAAATATAGAGAGAGCAACAGCGTATACAAAACAGTTGAAACATTTGCATTTATAAAAGCAATTGGGGGGGGGGAATGTACAGCAATTTAAAACAACAATGCCACATATATAATATCCACTCAAATTCAACACAGATACCAGCTGAGATAAAAACCTGGCCTCCTGAAGGAAAAATGTCTTCAACATGCTCCAAAAGGCCAATAATTACCACCCTTGAAGGCAGTCAAGAAGCTGCGGTCAGTGCAAAATGTAGCCACAAGACTCTTACTTGGTTCAACACATCCAAGCCATATAATACCAATTTGGAAGACTTTTCATTGGCTGCCTATGGTGCTTGTTGGCATCCATCTGTCTTGAGAGACAATGGAGTGTGCCTTCGGGGGTGAAGTCAAACTGCTGCATTAGCAGCACCAAAGTGACCTCCCTGGGGCACAAGTCTGGGCAGTGCATATGGAAGCCCTGGGCTGCCCAGATGACAAGACTGCTCTCTCGGCCTCACTGATGTGGTCCAAAGGAAGGTAGAGCAATATATTGGGCACGAGCTTGGCTGTAGGAGTTGCCAGAAGGAAGCACACAAGGCACCATCCAACTGTCATAGGGACTGTACTCCAGATTTGTGCAGGGCTTTAGCCTTTTCTTCTCCGAAACATATCGACAACAGAGGTTTAGAATCAGTTTTTCTTCTCTCACGTTGACAAGACCCACCTGTCCCTGACTTCCCTCTACAGCACATGCAAAACCCGGCTTCTTAACCCTTGGAACCACTATTGGTCTTGTCTGCTCAATCCACCAGAGCCCGTCTTCGCATGCAGGCGAAACTCTAACTCACCGAAGGTTTGAGACCCAACAGCTACCCCCACTTGGTTTAGCCGGACAGCCAAAGCTGTGAGTGTATGGGGTGTTAGGCGAGGGGTAGTGCTTCTGGTGTAATGTGTCCACCTTTGGTCGCCACCCTGCATTCAGCTCTCACCTGTGGCTCCTAAAAGCTGTCAGCATGGAAGGTGCTTATGTTAGTGTAAAAAGCGGTAACAGATTGGGACCCAAGTTCCTGAAGGGAGTGCTTCTCCCTTAAATCAAACTATTTGATTTGATTGCTGGTGGGGTCAAGGGGATCAGAGCATGTGACACCCATTTTGTACTAGGAATGAAATTCTAGTTTCTCTGAAGCATCCTCTCGGGTTCGCAACATGACTGCTTTAGAACATATTTCCTTCTAAAAATGGGAGGCGGAGAGATTATGATGCTTAGTGCTGCTCTTTGGAGAAATAGATCAGCCACCTTATTGATAGCTCGTACAGTGGTACCTCAGGTTACATACGCTTCAGGTTACAGACTCTGCTAACCCAGAAATAGTGCTTCAAGTTAAGAACTTTGCTTCAGGATGAGAACAGAAATTGTGCTCCGGCGGCGCGGTGGCAGCAGGAGGCCCCATTAGCTAAAGTGGTGCTTCAGGTTAAGAACAGTTTCAGGTTAAGTACGGACCTCCGGAACGAATTAAGTACTCAACCCGAGGTACCACTGTAGTTGTAAGGATGAGCTTCTGCTCCACTACACGCTGCCTATCCCCCTGCCAAACTAGGCTAATGTGGCAAGAAGGCGTGGCAGCTGTTGCGCTGCCAGTGAGAGAAAATGCCAAGTGTGAAGCTATGGGATGAGACTTCTACACTGATTCGGACTACCTTTAGGACCTACACTCCGAATTGCTAGGCATGGTTCCCCATATTGGGAAGAAGGCTTCTAGCCACCAGAAAGGAACACAAGCCCCGTCTTTCCCTCCCTTTTTAAACTAAGACCGCGTCAGGTACGAGCAAGCGAAGGTGCGCAGAAAGGAAACCCACGCGAGCTCACCTGAGAGCCCTTCCGCGCGCGCGCGCGTGTGTAGACTACCTCAACCTTCTTTAAAATAAAAGGAAAAAACCAAAAGGAAGCGGGTCTCCTCCCCTCCTCCTCCTCCTCGGCCTACCTGATAAACCGGGGAGGCGACGTCGGGCTGAGAGCCCACCGTGGCCACCTTGTCCCCATGGTAAGCGCGGCGGAGGGCAGCCGCGGCCGCGCGCGGGCAGCGAAAGAGCGTGCAGACGCGGCATTTCAGGCCCGGTAACATCGCGGCGGCCGGGGGAGGAAGGGCGGGCGGCGGAGGAACAACTTCCCGGGCCTGGGACCAACCTCACGGCCACTCCCCCCGCGTCGCCCAATAGAGAGACGGAGCGAGGCCTAGGCGGCACGAGGCCTTCCCCTCGCCAGGCGCCGCCTGCTTCTTCCTGGTACCTCAGACCAATGGAAGAGGCAGGCGAAGGGAACAGGAGGGGATTGTGGAAACCGACAAGCCGGCCCTCTCTCGCCCTCGGTTCCAAATCCCTTCCCGTCTTCCTGAGGGGTGTCTTTTTCCCGTCCCTTTAAAAGAAGGCTACCTTCTTTTCGAGGCAACGTTCTTCTGACTTTTTAGCAGGTGTGCGAGTGGCAGAAGTTCACACCAGCTTTGTGGTGCTGCGTGGAGAATCATAGAATCATAGAATCATAGAGTTGGAAGAGACCACAAGGGCCATCGAGTCCAACACCCTGCCAAGCAGGAAACACCATCAGAGCACTCCTGACATATGGTTGTCAAGCCTCTGCTTAAAGACCTCCAAAGAAGGAGACTCCACCACACTCCTTGGCAGCAAATTCCACTGTCGAACAGCTCTTACTGTCAGGAAGTTCTTCCTAATGTTTAGGTGGAATCTTCTTTCTTGTAGTTTGGAACCATTGCTCCGTGTCCGCTTCTTTGGAGCAGCAGAAAACAACCTTTCTCCTTCCTCTATGTGACATCCTTTTATATATTTGAACATGGCTATCATATCACCCCTTAACCTCCTCTTCTCCAGGCTAAACATGCCCAGCTCCCTTAGCCGTTCCTCATAAGGCATCGTTTCCAGGCCTTTGACCATTTTGGTTGCCCTCCTCTGGACACGTTCCAGTTTGTCAGTGTCCTTCTTGAACTGTGGTGCCCAGAACTGGACACAGTACTCTAGGTGAGGTCTGACCAGAGCAGAATACAGTGGCACTATTACTTCCCTTGATCTAGATGCTATACTCCTATTGATGCAGCCCAGAATTGCATTGGCTTTTTTAGCTGCCGCGTCACACTGTTGGCTCATGTCAAGTTTGTGGTCAACCAAGACTCCTAGATCCTTTTCACATGTACTGCTCTCAAGCCAGGTGTCACCCATCTTGTATTTGTGCCTCTCATTTTTTTGCCCAAGTGCAATACTTTACATTTCTCCCTGTTAAAATTCATCTTGTTTGTTTTGGCCCAGTTCTCCAATCTGTCAAGGTCATTTTGAAGTGTGATCCTGTCCTCTGGGGTGTTAGCCACCCCTCCCAGTTTGGTGTCATCTGCAAATTTGATCAGGATGCCCTTGAGTCCATCATCCAAGTCGTTGATAAAGATGTTGAATAAGACCGGGCCCAAGACAGATCCCTGTGGCACCCCACTAGTCACTCTTCTCCAGGATGAAGAGGAACCATTGATGAGCACCCTTTGGGTTCAGTCAGTCAGCCAGTTACAAATCCACTGAGTGGTAGCATAGTCAAGACCGCATTTTACCAGCTTCTTTACAAGAATATCATGGGGCACCTTATCAAATGCCTTGCTGAAATCAAGATAGGCTACATCCACTGCGTTCCCTTCATCTACCAGGCTTGTAATTCTGTCAAAAAACGAGATCAGGTTAGTCTGACATGACTTATTTTTCAGAAATCCATGCTGACTATTGGTGATCACAGCATTCCTTTCTAGGTGCTCACAGACTGTTTGCTTAATGATCTGCTTCAGAATCTTCCCTGGTATTGATGTCAGACTGACTGGGCGGTAATTATTTGGGACCTCTCTTTTCCCCTTTTTGAAAATAGTTTTGCCCCTTAAGTGTTTCCCAAACTTGGGTCTCCAGCTGTTTCTGGACTACAATTGCCATCATCCCTGACCACTGCTAGCTAGGGATGGTGGGAGTTGTGGCCCCAAAACAACTGGAGACTCAAGTTTGGGGAACCCTGGTCTAGATAGTGGCGACCCCAGCCAGCACTCGCAGATAATGGGAGTTGTAGTCCAACACCTTCTGTAGGACCATTCTTAACCGATTCAATTGCACTGGTGCTCACAAGCAAGGGTAGTAAAGGTAAAAGGTTTCCCCTTGCTGTGTGGCTCCAGCAAGTTGTATTCAGAGGTAGACTACCTCTGGTTGTGGAGGTTTTGTACAGCTGCAAACAGCTGGAGATAACGTAGCAGAAAGAGGTGGGGAGGTTTGCATAAAGAAATTAAGCCCATCAGCAGCTGTATCTTCCATAAATTTCACCAGTACTGTTTCAAAGTCTGCTGGAGCTAATTACTGTCATCCACATTCCGCGGCAGTGAAATAGTGAACAAAACAGATTACTAGTGTAGAGATTCAGTAGTGGGACAAACTACACCTATTGGAATGCTTATGCATCATAGACCTGTTAAAAGTTCTGTTATGGAACAAAACATCCTACCCTATAGGAAAATTAATGGCCAGCCATACAGACTTTCAAATAAAAAGGAAGAAATGCAAACAGCAGTAGCCTATGAAACTTGATTGGTGCTTTCTGTTAAGCATGGAGAGAGAAACAGGTTTTGCATACAATTATGTAATAGACACAACAGGTCTATAAATGTAATGAATGAAATGATCAATATATTTGACCCAAGTGAGCAAGACACTGCTTTGAGCAGGGCAAATTGATTTTTGACAAATTTCCTTTTTAAATAAAATTAATATATGTCCATGAAGCTTAGCACAGCCCTAAAGCATACAGCATTTTGGATGCATGTACAAGGTTGCCAGTTCCACCTTCCAAACAATGCTGGGCCATTCAAAAAGGTACATTTGGTAGATAAACTAGGCACAAATTTATTAATTATCAACCTATGTATATATTGAGAATATTGTGAATATTCACCAGAAGCAAATAGAAGGGGAAGAAATGGAGGCACTGAGAGATTTTACTTTCTTGGGTTCCATGATCACTGCAGATGGTGACAGCAGTCACGAAATTAAAAGACGCCTGCTTCTTGGGAGAAAAGCAATGACAAACCTAGACAGCATCTTAAAAAGCAGAGACATCACCTTGCCGACAAAGGTCCGGATAGTTAAAAGCTATGGTTTTCCCAGTAGTGATGTATGGAAGTGAGAGCTGGACCATAAAGAAGGCTGATCACCAAAGAATTGATGCTTCTAAATTATGGTGCTGGAGGAGACTCTTGAGAGTCCCATGGACTACAAGAAGATCAAACCTATTCATTCTTAAAGAAATCAGCCCTGAGTGCTCACTGGAAGGACAGATCCTGAAGCTGAGGCTCCAATACTTTGGCCACCTCATGAGAAGAGAAGACTCCCTGGAAAAGACCCTGATGTTGGGAAAGAGAAGGGGACACAAGGAGAAGGGGACGACAGAGGATGAGATGACTGGACAGTGTTCTCGAAGCTACCAGCATGTGTTTGACCAAACTGCGGGAGGCAGTGGAAGACAGGAGTGCCTGGCATGCTCTGGTCCATGGGGTCATGAAGAGTTGGACACGACTAAACGACTAAACAACAACAACAGAGCAGTAGTAGGTACAGAACACTGTCCACAATAATCACAGAGCCTACTGTTATTACATATGGCATACAGAACTTGCTGTTGGTAATATCTTGCTGCTGCTGGCGCTGAGAGACACTTCATCTGCTCTGACTAGTCTCAAAAACTGACTGTCTTAACAGGGATCACAGTCTGTAGACACAGCTAGTTCTCTTAGACATACAATTTGTTAAAGCTAAATCACTTGCAATTTTGCAGAAAAACAAACTAGTTCTAAACAAAAACAATTAGGACAAATCTTTTAATTATCTCACTATCTCTACAGACAGGCACTGATCTGAGCCACACTTGCTCATATTCAGGGAAGCCTGACAGTTAAGTCCAGTCACGAACAACTCTCGGGTTGCAACGCTCATCTCACTTTACTGGCCGAGAGAGCCAATGTTTGTCCGCAGACAGTTTTTCCTGGTCATGTGGCCAGCATGACTAAGCTGCTTCTGGCGAAACCAGAGCAACGCAAGGAAACACCGTTTACCTTCCCACCGGGACGGTACCTATTTATCTACTTGCACTTTGATGTGCTTTCTAATTGCTAGGTTGGCAGTACCATTTACTGTACCCTACATCACCAGCCTTTAAAGAAAGACTTAACAAGTTCAGTGGTACAAAATTATTTATTCACATAATTTACATATATAACACAAGCGCTACTAGCGCTTTCTTTGAAATAGAAAGCTTCCACAGGAACATTACACACAGTTGAGAAAAAAAAAGTGTGTCACACTTTCCAGGACAACAACCCCTTATCATATTTTTATGCAAATGAAATGCTCTGTTTCTGAACCCAGCATATTTAGTTCCCTTCTGTCATTAAATATATACAATACTCATGAAAGAAATATGCATGTTTTAAAGACGTTTAAAAGGGATAACCAAGAAAACATGGTTTACAGTGAAAGCTAATAGGATCGATTGTTCTTTCCATTTAGCAAGGAAAGATAAGGCACCTTCTAGCTGAGCTTTTTATGTGATTTCTAAAAAACAATTAGTTTTGTTTTGTAATTTAAAACAATTCCAGCAAATTACATAAAAACGTATTTCATTATTTCAGCAGCCTCTTGAGTGTACATAATTTGAGAGTACATTATATCTCCTCCATGTGATTAACATGAAGTAACAGCATACTGGAACGGATTCCACTTTCTCTGAGTCTGTTGATCTAAATTTATATTTGGTAAATTATTCACATTTATTTGGCGCTCTTTTTTTGTTGTTGTTCTATTTAGGGCTTCAGATATGACAGAATTGAAACAAAATTCAAATGCTCAAACCAGCAGCCAAATATAGACTTGTTAGTTTGAAAATTAAAATACTGGGCAACATGCAATCGTGTGAATGGACATTTACTTGTGCAATTGAGTTTCCCTTCTTTTCTTTTCGACTTCACCTGCCCAAATCTGCTCCAGAGGATAGTCCAACCTACTTGAGCAGATTTGGATAGAATTTGGACAGTGTTTGTTCTGGCGGAGAACTGACACACTTAGTGGACATCCACTGATTTGCTACTGATAACTATATGATACACCTTTAGAAAAAGTGAAGAGTATTTTAATGCTTCTATTATCCAATTTAATAACATAAGTAATTTTGTTTTGGGATGATATATGTCACAAACCAGATGATTTGGGAAAGAGAAACAGCTACAAAATTGTATGCTTAGTTGGACAATTGCAAATGAGAACAACTACTTCCAAGTATTTGCAAATATTAATATTTATGGGGAAATGTAGAATAAAGTTATATTCAATTGCTAATTGTAGTAAAGGAGATGAGCAATATTTGGTATCCAAATCACTAGGTTCAAGAAAAATGCAGAGAAAATAGGACACCTTTCTCAGAATGAGCACAACTGATTTAGACAGGTTTCCCCAAAAATGTCGCATGGAAGTTGTGCCTTTTAGCAAAATCATCGCCAACCAAGGCTATAAACAGGGAAGGATAAGAGTCAAAAATCTAAACTGGTAACAAAAGTGGGGGAGGGAACCAGTAATAATCATGATATATTATCCTTTTATATTTTGGTGCTGATCTTATTCTTGAACATCCAATTCCTCCTTGTCAGTGGGTGTTTGATGGGTTGTTTTATGCTTTTCATTGTTTTTAGCTTTTTCATTTAAAATTTAGTGCTTAGAAGATGAGTAATATTCAATTCCTCTTTTATCTCCAGGACAGAACTAACTTGGCATAGTTAAAATTTCTATACATTCAACTTAAATAAATATTTTTTTCACGTTTATCTCTGTACATTGAAAAGAAATTAAACATTACATTTTTGAACAAATTCACATAGGCATTTGTTATAAAATAATAAGATTAATAAGATGACTAAAATCAGAACTTGGCTTATTTTATGATCCGCATCCCATAAACATTTACTTCACAAAAAGAAGTAAAGATAATTTACAGCCCCCACAAACATGAGCATTATCTTTAGATGGTGTCTGCTCATTCTTCATGGCATTTCTCCAGTGTAGCCATGCATCTAGAAACTACTTGTACCAAAATAAAACACAGATCTGGTGCTGTTCTTGCGAGTATCTTGGAACTTAAGAGACTTGTGTTTTCTTCAGTGTTTCCAAATGATAGATTATTCATAGTAAAAGAAAAATAATCCTGCATTAAATGTAAGGGCCAACTGAAAACTTGTGACTAGTCAAAGGCATTACATTACTGCTACAATGCATTCTTGGATGCCAGGCATTTGATAAGCTCCTCAGTTATTCTGAATCATCCACCTCCATAAAAATATCACTAAAGAAATATTCTGAGATCCTGGTTGGTTCTTCTTCTTTTTCCGGCTCCTTAGTAATACCTTCCTTTTCAGATATCTCAGATAAAATCTACAAGAAAAACAAACAGATAAAAGCAACAGATATGAAATATGTAAATGTTAAATGTATGCCTAATAAACTAACATCTGCTAGGAGTGCATGATTTTGCTCACATGTTTCAGAATATAATTTTCTATACAAATCACACTGCAATAGCTATTCTAAAACATTTTTTAATGGATTGAATCCAAAAGTGGCTCTTGCTTGAGAGTCTGTCCATGAACAGAAGTGCTTTTGATCCAATGGAGAATTCTACTTGGAGAGGAGGCAGAGAAGAGGTGGGTTGTTTTTTTCCAATTTCACATGTCCTCTGCAGCACCATGCAACACCTCTCACTGTTGTGGGAGTGTCTCCAAACTCTTCAGAGCAGATTTGTGGAACTGGGGGTGGTGGGGGGGGTCAACCAACAAAAATTGTTGGCTCCCATTAGTAGTCTCTTGGAACACTCTTTCTGTGACAGGAGCTCTTTTCAGGGAAGCTTTAGATTCAACCCAATAAAGAAGAGATTCCCTTATTGACTAAAGAGGTATAGCCAGTAGTCTTTACATCAGGGGTTGAGAAATGTTGCTCAACTACAACTCCCATGATTCATAACAATTGGCTATGCTGGCTAGGGCTGATGGGAGTTGGGAGTCCAACATGGGCCACAGGTTCCCTGTCTCTGCTCTTCACTGATTTGAAGTAATTCAAACCTTGCTTTATCACGATGTAAAGCCACAAAGCATACACCAGACTGCACACGGTGACATGGTCTTTAAAAAATACCTTCTGGAGAAAAGCATTTATTTCACTCTCTGCATAGGTTTTTGACACAGCTACAGGGCAATGAAGTTTTGTTTCTGGCTTAATTGTTTACTTTTCCATGGACACCATGTTTGTTTGTTTTATAAAATTTATACACTGCTTGATTGTAAAAAAAAACCCTTTAGAGCGGTTTGGAGCCTACCGTATATGTTTCTGGAAGAACTAAGTAACTAAAAGACCAAGGAGGTTGTGGAGAACTAATTACTGTTAATTTTTTATAAATAAGTTAAACAAAAATTTGCTTGAGATTTAAAGACAGGCAGTGCCTTTCTTTAAAAGGCCATGCAGTTCTACGCTCCATCAGTCACAAAGTGAAACAATTCATACAAAATATGGCCTAACTACTAAAGCACCTTTCTGTGTACAACACAATGAGGAATGCACTAATAAATGAAGAACAGGACATTATCTTACGAGCTGCGGAGTTCAACACACTTTAATAGATGATGTGTAGATATAATCATGCATACCTGAACAGTAGAGGAGCTTCCATTCTCACAGTTAGAGGTTGATGGAAACGAACTATTTTCTTGAGTATCTTCCTTGTTGTTTGAGGACAACTTTGGAAATTCAACAGTGCTTTCAGAGACCAATATATGAGGTTCCTGGAGAGGCTGTTTACTCCCTTTACTAGTTACTTCATCATCACTATTATTATTTTTGCAAATTAAAGGTAAAAATCCCAGAGATCTTTTATATGACCTGTTCAATACAAAAATAATACAAATGTCAAGATAAATTGTCCGACATATGGTGATAATAATGAAAGTTTTTTTTAAAAACCCCACAACCCTCTCATGGGAATCACGGAATTGTAGAGTTGGAAGGGACCCCATGGGTTATTCTAGCTCAAAGCCCAGCAATGCAAGAATCCTGCTAACAGTTATCCATGGGTGGGCTTGAGCCATCAGCCTTCTGGTTAACAGCCAGATGCACTGACCCATTGTGCCACAGGGTAACTAAGACTTCTTAAGATTGATTTTAAAAATAAAACAATAAAACGCTTTCCCCTCATCTGGATTAACTTTTCTTCTGTACAGTGGTACCTCGGGTTAAGTACTTAATTCGTTCTGGAGGTCCGTTCTTAACCTGAAACTGTTCTTAACCTGAAACACCACTTTAGCTAATGGGGCCTCTCACTGCCGCTGCGCTGCCGGAGCACGATTTCTGTTCCCATCCTGAAGCAAAGTTCTTAACCTGAGGTACTATTTCTGGGTTTGCAGAGTCTGTAACCTGAAGCGTATGTAACCCAAGGTACCACTGTATATGGTACAGAATTGGGAGCTAGTCAACTCCTTTGGTGGTATTGCTACTTGATATTGTGTTCATGTGAGGTTATTCTACCGCTTGCATTGGGTTTACATAGTACTTTAGTCTCGTCTGCACCTTGTTAGCAGTAAAGCAGGTTGATGCAGACCTTAGTGCATTGGTAAAGGACCCCTGGATGGTTTAGTCCAGTCAAATTCAACAATGGTGTCTCTGCTTTCAGGCCAACTCTGCAGTTTAGGTATGCTGGTCATGTGGCCAGCATACCTAAACTGCATCTGGTGCAATGGGACACCGTGACAGAAGCCAAAGCGCACGGAAAAGCCGTTTAGTGATGAGCACATGTGGCTGTTTCTACACCACTACAAATCGGGGGAGCAGCATAGCATACTAAAGACAGCTACTAAATAAGTACCTGGATAATTGTGGTTTTGGAATGACTGCTGTGCCTCCAGCTTGCTCTGATTGTACAGATTTACAGGTTTCAACTGAGTTTTTCTGTTTTTCACTTGTTTCTGATTTTCTTGCATGGAGTGTCCTTGACACTTGGTCACCAGTAGCAGCTGCTTCATCAAGGAGCCCAGCTCCTAAATTCAGAGAAGATTGAGGGTTCTCTCTTTCCATTACTTTTACCTCCGTAGATTTAGGTACTGGTCTAGAGGTGGAGGTGGTTTTCTTCTTTGAAATGTTCGATTTTCCTGACTTTTTCCCTTTTTTAAAAAAAACGACAGCAAATACAAATAAATAAGCAAAAAAATATAGAATCTGCTACTTGTATCTGCTACAGGGAAATTCATTTTACTCTATACAAAAGAACAAATTTGTCTCATTTCCCCACAAATAAGATATTCCCACAGAAATAGACATTCAGTAGCATCAACACCAAGAGACAACAAGTTCTGTGAATCCGAAAGTGGCTATAGATGCATTTCTCAAACAGCATCTGCTCAACCACACAGCACACAAACTACTTTTGAAACTAGAGGGTGAGTTTCCAAATCAGGAATCAGGTGGGTACTGACAGTTGAGTGCTTCTACCTACATCTTCATCCAAGCTCACCAGCTGCTAGCATCTCTGGCTACTGCAATTGTAATAAATGTTTTATTGTTGTTTTACTGATGTGAATCTTTTGTTGTTATATGGTATATTTTTATTTTACTTATTGTCATGTAAACCACCACGGTATTTCTTTGAAATGAAAGATGATATGTAAGTAATTTAAAGAAAGATGTTTCTGATCTGGACGGAGGAATACCTCAAGGCCTGCCTCTCCCAATATGAACCAAGCCAGACCCAGCAAGCACCTGAAGTCCTTCTTTGAGTGCCTCCTCCATGAGAGATCTGGGAGGCCTATTCTGTGGTGGCTCCCCGTTTGTGGAATGCTCTCCCCAGAGAGGCCCGTCTGGTGCCTTTTTATGCGCCAGGCAAAAACATTCCTCTTCTCCCAACCCTTTGGCTAATTAAACATATCTAAGGCCTTTTAAACTGTGTGAGGTACTGTTTTTGTTTGTTATTATGTTATGTATATTATAAACTGCCCCGTGATATTCGGATGAAATTTAATTAATTAATTTGGTATAGAAATTTAATTGATTAATGTCTGCTGTTAAAATAAAAAATTCAATAATGCATTTGGGATGCTGGCGTACATCAATAGCTAACTATAGAAAATCACATGTTCCGTGCCTTTGTATGTGAAAACAATATAAATTTCACCTACCAGCAGCTTTCCTTGGTATACAACTTGATTTCATAGTGGTGCCCTGCAAGAAAGGAAATATGAACATCCGTATAAGTTCATTTTCAGAAATATGATTCAAAAGGACAATACAATTGCTTCTATTATTTAGACTGTGAAAGAACAGGGATTAAACTTTTTAATGATACATCAACTTCATTTCCTGAAGTAAGGCTGAATTAGTATTATTTGTCCCTCAATATATTTCAGTACAAGTGAATTAAGATAACTGGCTAAGGGTAAATGTGTTAAAACAGTTTACAAAATCCTCCATCTTGAATGGAAAAATACTACAGTGGTACCTCGGGTTAAGTACTTAATTAGTTCCGGAGGTCTGTTCTTAACCTGAAACTGTTCTTAACCTTTAGCACCACATTAGCTAATGGGGCCTTCTGCTGCGGCTGCGCTGCCGGAGCACAATTTCTGTTCTCATCCTGAAGCAAAGTTCTTAACCTGAGGTACTATTTCTGGGTTAGCGGAGTCTGTAACCTGAAGCATATGTAACCCGAGGTACCACTGTACATCTATTTGGGGATTCAAGATAACATCTATGCCAGTGGTGGACTTCCAAAAATTTACATGATGAACTAATTCATTTATGTACTTCCTGACCTAAACACTGCTTCCAGAAAACCATTTGGATTTGGGTTTTCAATTAATTGTTTTTCTAGTATCTACTCTAAGGTACAGCAGGTTGAGAGGAGACTATATATATATATCCACAAAATTTGTCTTGCAAAAGTTCTATTGTATAAGTGGAAGTCTGCTGTGCTAGCAGAAACGCAATGTTGGACATGACCCCATGTTTGTTCCCTGGTTCTCAAATGATTAAACATGGGGTCATGTTCAACACTGCTGTTCTGTTAGCACAACAGACTTCCACATGCAACAGAACTTTCCCTTCCTTTCATGTGCACCCTCAAAATCTGCCCCTGAGAGTTAGAGGACCTCCTGGAGCAGCTTTTGAGGGTGCACAAGGAGATGAAAGGAAGGGGAAGTTCCACTGTGCACCTAGAACTCTGCACACACAGCACTGGATGCAACCCATAAAGTGGAAAACTAGGGTTTTATCTAATGTTGCACAAGTGGGGTTCCAATGGCTCAACAGGACTTTTACTCTCCTCCTACATCTCCCCCAAATCTGCTCAGGAAGATCTCCCAAATCTTCAGAGCTGATTTTGATGGTGCTCAGGGGACGGGGGGGGGGGGAGGAAAATCCCTTGCGCACATTTAAGCCTCTTGAGCCAGTAAAGCTGCAGCTTTGTGTATGACCCCTAACACACAAGAATTACTCTACAAAATACAGTAGAAAGATAACAAATGCCACTATTATCTTTAATGTGACTACAGCAAGTGATGTCTCTGGGGACCAAAATGTAGACGTGAGCTTTGTTAAAAACCAAATTATCGTGGCTGCCTTCAAAAAGCCTTTCTCATTAGCCATTTCCCTCTGTTTTAATTCATTTTAAAAATATTTCATTACAAAATCAGTTTAAAAAAAAGAGGAACAATTCTGATATGGTCTGGATTGGATCACAAGAACCTTTTGGCATCAGAGCATGGGGAAGTCAGGACCCCCCCCCCCAATTATTATTTTTTGAGAGACTTGTTTTCAGAGGCATGGGTGGCGGGAGCAGAAACAGCCCTTGGGCCACGAGTTGGGCAACCCCTGCAGTATACAATCCAGTGATGGGGTTTGAATGCAGATTAAACTAGAATGAAGAGGCACTGTATTACCTCTTGCACAGTCCTATAATCCACTCTGTGATGAAAAGATTTCTTTCAGAATTGTTAGGAAAGTCAAGAATCCTAGTCAAATTTCACAGAAACTGTCTTGCTGCTCACAAATGGTGATGAAAACAGGTGAAATTTACACTGGCTTTAGCACAAGCTAAACAAATATTGCTGGTTTTTTATGCACTTGACTGTGCCGGTCCCAATCTGTGTTCTTTTGAAACTTTCAGGTTGTTTCCATTTTGATTTGATTTTGCTGATTCTTTCTGGTTAGATTCCTTGTATTTAGGTCCCTGGGCTGGTCATAGGCTTCTGCAAAGATTTATAAGGCGCCCACTATGCCTGTTTGTTTAAACAGATAGTGTCATTTAACTTTTGTACTGGCTTTCCTATGTGCATGTACCTAACAATTCTCCAAATTAAACAACCACAAAATATAAATACAGTGGAAACTAATTCTCAACTCAGTAGCCAAATTCTTTAACACCTGTTCTCAAAGTTCACAAATGAGTGGTTTAAAACATTTGTTAATTTTAGATTTCTTCTTTGTAATAAATACCCTAAATACATTTCTCAAAATGGAACGGACTACTGTGCATAAGAAAGCAGTCAAAAATCAGAACATCCTAAAAAAATAAGCATGTTGTTTTCAATTGCAGCACTTCACCATAGCGCAGGGTTCTTAAAAATGGACTCTTTTCTATTGCTGCCATCAAAAAACAGCACTGAGACAGATTAGAAGTGCTTTCTCCATCCTTTTTTCATGCAGCCTCCCAAGTTTTCTTCACTCAGGCAACAGATACCGAACCCAAAAGATTCTAACTTTTGTGATTCTCTGAATTAATCTCTGACCTTATTGGTGCTTTCCAGGTTTTCCCCTATGGGAGAAGACAGTTTTTTCTTCTCAGGGGCATTCCCGCTTTCTTCAAGGGCTTCAGCATGCCTTTTCAGATTCCGCCAAGAGGTTGAACCAAGCTCTGCCAATTGTTCCAACGAGGCTTCCAGCAATCCTTCTGCCCTCGCACTGTTGTCCAAAGAGACAGCATTTTCTTCAACAGCAGCTGTTACGGATCCAAAGCTGTACAAAGTTGCCATGCAAAAGTTGTGAAATTAGTGTTATTTAATTCAATGTAAATGTATACCTGAAGGAGTGTCTCCATCCCCATCGTTCAGCCCGGACACTGAGATCCAGCACTGAGGGCCTTCTGGCGGTTCCCTCATTGCGAGAAGTGAGGTTACAGGGAACCAAACGGAGGGCCTTCTCGGTAGTGGCGCCCACCCTGTGGAACACCCTCCCTTCAGATGTGAAATAAGCAGTTATCCTATCTTTAAAAGACATCTGAAGGCAGCCCTGTTTAGGGAAGTTTTTAATATCTAATTCTGTATTGTTTTTAACATTTGATTGGGAGCCGCCCAGAGTGGCTGGGGAGACTCAGCCAGATGGGCGGGTTATAAATAATAAATTATTATTATTATTATTATTATTATTATTATTATTATTATTATTATTATATTAAAGCTCTCATTAATAGAAATAATTTAATGCCCTTTGAAAGCTGCAATGCTTGTCTCCTATACTTGGCAGAGGTTTCACTTAGTCCAAGTAACTACTGTATGCTTAGGACAGAGCAGTAAAAACTACTCTTTTCCTGAAAGTCGCTCCTTGCCTTGAGCTCACAAGGAGACATTCTGTCCTTTGACAAGGTACAGTTCTAATCAGCTGGCAGTTCTAATAGTTTTATCATGAATAACTTGGCTGACCACAAGAAGAGGGGAAACATAGAGCCTACTTCATGTTCCCACAAGGAGAATCCCCTCAAAACTTTCATTTGTTAAAAGGGCAAATTCTCTTCCATAATATCCCTTTAAATCAGGCATAACTAATTTTATTTCAGCCAGAGGGCTTTATTCCCATCTTGGCCAATTCTATGGGAGCTGCACACTCATATTAGGGCACTACCATCTCCAGTCTTAAGTACACCCAACAAAAGAACATCAGTTCATATTAAAATATAATGTTACTTACTCATCTTCTCTTGCCACTTCTGTGGAGTTCAGATTGTCTGGGGTAAAAAAAACTGGTGCTGGAAGCAGCTGTTCAGACGTTTGTTGTAGCAAACCGGATCCGTCACTGCAATTCTCTGAACCAACGGAGATTTCCACCAATGTTAAAATGAAGGTTGGCTCCTCTCCCTTCGGATATTCTTCAACTCCAGCACTAACTACTAAGATATACATGTGGGGGAAATAAAAGATTAATAATATATAAAATAACATTGTTCTGCATGCTGTTGCTCTCTTCAAAAACCCTTGCAGTATTTTTTCTTTATTTTCACAAGTAAAGTGATATGCAAGTGCTGTAAGAAGAGATTAAGGTTGCTCCATGCTCAGCTACATAATGAATACAATCCTGGGCTGTATCCAATGGTGTTCAAACAGATAGCAAACTTTCACAGCAGATCATCCCTTTCTCTGCCCCCTGCAGCCAGCCTTGATATACGATTGATAATTTGTACATGATAATAATGCCATGTACAAATTCCCTTCTTGTATGTAAGCAGTGGCAACTGTAACACATATTAGAGATATAGCCAAACAAATGGAATCTATATATCTTTTAAAATCAAATGTAATTAGACTACATTATACATTTTATAATGTGCCAACTCCAATTTTTATTCCTTAAGTATTTATGCCTCACCTTACATTTATAAAAACATTCCTGACAGCTTATTAGTATAAACATTAGCTATTACCAAAATTGCCGTTTTCTTAGTATCTTTTGTGTCCACAGAAGCAAACGCAAAGAAGCCTTATGTACAATGTTGAAGAACTAGTTATAATTAATTTTATCGCTACATGTAGTAGGGAAAGAAGGATTGCTACAGGCCATTCCAAGTGCCTATCCCACTGAATCTCCACATGTGGAAATCTTGTTTGCATAGCGTCTCGTAGCAACACATTCCATGCACATAGACTCAAACTGAGTGATCAACATCCCACATAAAACTAGGAATTTGACAGCACAACTTGAATTCTACAAACTGGATTTTTCAAGAATGCACAGTACATAAGGGAGATGCCAAGTGTGGCCATCAAGCAGGCCTAAAGGCAAGGTCAGCAAGCTGCAGTCCCATGTCCCAGCCGTAAAGGTAAAGGGGTCCCTGACCATTAGGTCCAGTTGTGACCGACTCTGGGGTTGCGGCGCTCATCTCACTTTACTTGGCCGAGGGAGCCGGCGTACAGCTTCCGGGTCATGTGGCCAGCAAGACTAAGCCACTTCTGGTGAACCAGAGCAGCGCACGGAAATGCCGTTTACCTTCCCACCAGAGCAGTACCTATTTATCTACTTGCACTTTGACGTGCTTTCAAACTGCTAGGTTGGCAGGAGCAGGGACCAAGCAATGGGAGCTCACCCCGTCGCAGGGATTCGAACCGCCAACCTTCTGATCGGCAAGCCCTAGGCTCAGTGGTTTAACCCACAGCGCCACCCGCGTGGGCAATAAAATTAATCAGAACTGGTCGTAACAGTGTTTCAAAGGGAGAACTCTTCAATCTTCACCAAAGCATTGATGTATAAGCCCATTACATGCTTCAGTCTGAGACATCTTAATGATACCTAGTTCCGGGGGAGGGGAGGTTATGATGATCCACATTTGCATTTGTCTCTTCTTCTTTTTAATCTAACTTGTAAATGACAAGTGCATAACAAATGTTTACGTGAAGCTAGTTCCCTAAAGCAGCAAATATGTGATCATAAAACAGTGTAAAATGTACCTGCTGTCATCTCTGTGGTGGATGAAATACTGGAACACTTGGCTGCTTCAGTCTGGCAATTAAAAAAATCACAATAAAAATCACAAGCTTGCCAAATAACACTAATGCACAGAAGATAAAGGGGAAAATAAAGCAATGAAAAATTATTGATAATTTCTTTAAAAGGAAGACATATTTTTATCCATGTTGTTCCCCTCTGCCAAGCCACCTGGCAAGAATGTTTTAGAAGAGTGGAGTAAAAATCCCTTTTAAAATAAATAAACATGATCTCCTCCTTTGAAAGAACATCACTAAGAAATAAAGGAAAGAGACTTGGCAAAAGTTGTAACCCAAAAGAAAGAATATTTGACTGGAAACATGTACTATTAGGAAATAAAATCTTGCTTATAAATTTACCTTATAACTACATGGAAACGAACAACTTTGGCCTATAGCACAATCTTTGCCTGAAGTGACTCACAGAAAAGATTGCTCAGTAACTCAAAGAAATTCCTTCAATTATTCTAATTATTGAAGTGTTCATCCAAACCCACAGAGCTTGAGGCTGCTTCACTGATGACATTTTCCTACAGTATTTTTGCACATTTACAACAAAAGTTAGTTTAAATGCTTGTCAGAAGAACAGTCTGACATGCCTTTTGTGTTAAGACCATTAAAGACAAATCAAAAAAGAAAAGATGGATCAAACCCCAAATTCAAAGCAACATTTAAAAAAAGAAAAAAGAAAATACAGTTTAGCAACAAACAAGCAAGGATACGGAAACCATTTGTGGAAAAAGAGATCTAGTAGGAGGAAAGAATATCCTGTCCTGATTCCAATAAGGAACCCACAAGGCAGCAATACAACTGCAGTGTCACAGATAGTCCTAAGTGACTAACGTGCTCTAA
The DNA here is from genome assembly GCF_027172205.1 of Podarcis raffonei. NCBI lineage: Eukaryota > Metazoa > Chordata > Lepidosauria > Squamata > Lacertidae > Podarcis > Podarcis raffonei. The sequence goes on from NC_070612.1 coordinate 30,911,898, forward strand.
TAAAGGCTGAGAGGTGACCTGAGGCCTTATGACACACAGTCTACCCCCTCAAGCCCGACCTCCGCTTGTTCAAAAAACAGTCTCTCTTGAAGGGTCAGTCCAGTCCAGTTCCTCAGCCAGTAGCGGTCTTTGGATTGGCCAGCTCCTCCTGAGAATGAGGGCCAGGGCCATGAATGAGACATAGACAGACAATATACATATAAGCAGGGGTGTCGTTTGTGCAATAACTATCAGGAACACTCAGAATGTACTACTGTATTCAGAGTGGCTTCTATCTATAAGGGTTCTCTTTCTTTCTTTCTTTCTTTCTTTCTTTCTTTCTCTCTCTCTCTCTCTCTCTCTCTCTCTCTCTCTGTGTGTGTGCGCGTGCGCGCACGCTTGAAGCAGCTTCCTCCTTTTATTCTCTCCCTTAAGGTAGCAGTTTTAGTTATATAAAATAAATACCTGTGCAGGTTCAATTGCCAACAACTGGTGCTCAGCAGGAGCAGAAACTTGGCCACTGATGTTTGTGCTGCAGCCACCGGGTGTTTCAGGAGGGTCTGCTTCTGGAGAAACTTCTGGAGCAGTTAACAGTGATGCAACTTCCCAAGTCTCTCTCGCCGTGTTGTCTCTTTGGAAAAATTAAGCCAGTTTCACTTCATAAAATGTTTATCAGTTAAATGTTTTCATGCTGCATAGCTTTGAAACAAATGATGCCAGGTTTACAGTCACTGTTTGTCAAAGTGATTAAAAGTACTATTAACCGTTCCATATATAAGTTCAGCTAATAAAAAATACAATGTCTTAAAGTGTCTTCCTCAAGTATCTTAAAGATGTTTTATTATTCTCACATCTCAAAAGTTACTTGGGTGAGATGATGTGGCTTAACAATTAAAGATGCTATTTTCCTTTCTTTTCACTAAAAAATGACACCCTCTTTAAATATAGAACCAGTAAATGTGCAGTTGCATATTTCCCCATAATTCTAGTCAACTATCTACTGGATATGCTCCTATTCTATAAAACACAATTTACTACATATCTCACATACAGCAGCTCAAGATATCTAAGAGAGAAGCCAAAAGTACTAGCATGTGAAAATTATTAGTGTTATTACCTTTCTATGTTGTCTTTCTGCATGGCTGGACCAGAACTTGGAAGCTGTAGATTATGCTTCTCTGCAGAGCTGCTCTTAGTTAGCTCATTCAATTTGAGATTCTTTTCCAGTTCAACTTTCTGCTCTTCTATTGCATTGTCTGACACCTTCTTTTCTATTACTTTAGACATTAAAACACCACTCAGTATAGTTTGCGGAATAAATATATACTATTTTGGATGAGGTTACAACATTGGCAGGGCATCACATCACCTAACCCCCAGCTGGAAGGATGAACAGACAGACACAGGTACCTACAGGTTTCGATGCACATTTGGGGGCCGGAATTTAGGAAAAATGAAATCAGATATTCTCAGAAAACATCTCCACAAGCACAGAGTACAATTTCTGCACGGGGTAAAGGATTCGTAAAGTCCAGATAACTAAATGCTTTAAACACAAGAACCAAAAACTTACCATTCTGGATTTCTTCAGATTGTTCAATACACGGATCAACATATTTTTGAGAAGCATTCTTGCTCAGCCTCAGACTTCTGTTGAGATTTGGTTTAGGCTTAGGAAATCTATATCTTGCTTGTTTGGATGATTGATCTCCTTTGGATGACAGTAAATCACTGCAGAGAAACAGAAACCACCAATGAATACCCCTTAATTCCAACATTTATCCAACAGAAATAGTCAAAATCTTAGCTAGCAATGCAACCAATCTGGAAAAGGCATAGGAATGTCTGTGACAGTTCACTTCAAACACCTTGGACGCAACCAACCGCCCCGCTTCAACTAGCTTTAACTAGACAAGAAGGGCAGAGGTGCAGAGGGCATGTGGTTGGACACATTAGTGCAAGAATTTTGTCCACATCATCAGGCCACGATTCCATAACAATTGGTCAGATGTGGCACTGGACACCTTGACCAAATTTGCCATAATAGTGGCATCCAAGTCGCTACAAAGTCAAGGGGCTTTATCCCCCAAGTGTCTTGTCAAACTAATCACAGTTTGTTAAAGGGGAATCTGGGATAACTAATATTTGGATACATAGCAAAAAAAATGCCAGCCGAGCCCTTGAGGATGTGGCAAATGCAGCAAAGTATGTCTTCTTTGCTGTCTTCACCACCACATGGCAAGCACAATTATATGTCCTAATGTGTTTGGGCAGCTTTAGAGTGAGTGACCTAGTCCTAAAAATCATAGACTGAAGATGAAGAAGACTATTCAGGATACATAACACTATATACCTATGTTGTCCATTTACCTATATTTACATGGGATGGCTCGAAAAGATCAAGTTAGAATGGAGAAGAGCTAGGTGATATCATGCTATCATGGTAAAGCTTCTTACAACCTAAAGAATGAGGAGGATTCCTAACTAACACAATCAGATTTTTAAATAGAACAATGCAAACCTGCTGATTCTAGTTGTTTCCTCTGAGCATGCTTCCAAAACTGATGTGCTGCAATGCTGTGCAGCAGCTTTATTCGTATTTTTTGAAAGTGATACATTAGTTGCTTCCTGTAAGTAAAGTTCCAAGCCTGATGCTTCAACAATATGATCCTCTGCAGCAGTTACGTTTGCACTGACCGAAGAAAGCGATTCATTTTCTGAAGGGGCAGGATGTTGCATATGACAATGGACTACACTTTGCTCTTCGTTACACTCATTTGAGAAGCTATCAGTAACATTCATTTCATCTTTACTGGGAAACTCCTGAATTTTTTGTTCTTTTTTTCCACAAAAAGAAAAAGTTGAAAATAATTAAATTCTTAATTTATGTATAACAAACATTTATACTATGCAATTTCAGTTGGGACAATATAAAGATTACAGTTTGAAATCCTAATTAAATGATACATTTTCATGTCTAAATTTCATTAAATTACAGCACTGCATTTTGAATGAAAAATACCCATGAGATTAGAAACGCAGAATTCTACAACTGGAATCCATTTTGCAGCTAAACCAATACTTTTATTTTACAATATTTGAATCTTGTGCGAAGTCTGGTTCTTTGGTTAAATCGAAGAGTACCTATAATGATGTTTAGGGTCTACTAGATACTTCTTAGTCCAGATCAGATGGACATCCTTCAGACATTTTTAGTGGCCAAAAGACTGTAATGTAATGTATGACTAGCGGAAATAATGTAAAATGGTCCCCAAGTGCAAGTTTCATATTTCACTTCTTCAGTAAAAGCATCCAACACTTATCACTCTCTTTCTCTTTGTCTTAATAAAAAGTAATTTTTTTAAAAATGGAGCAGACCTCCTGGAAATAAGAACCTACTACTGTCACCTAAGTATAGAATCCACAAAATATACCGTGGCTAACAATCAGAAGTGGATGGCCTGAAATCACAGTGAAGAGGAGACAATTTGGTCTTCCCATATTTAAATAGTGCATGCTTTTAAAACAAACTTAGTTTGGTGTTCAGTGCATGTTAATTAAATATTGCAAAGGAAAAATAAAATAAACTAAAATCTTAAAAAAGAAGTATATAACCTTTATTTCCACCCTCCAAAATAATCACAATGCTATAAAAGAATAAAAACAATACAAAATCCATTGTACCACTGCTATACCAAAGTGCTATATGATGATACTGAACATACCTTGGATGCCAATGTTTAACTGGAACACTGGATCTCTCATAGCAAGTAAAGTCATGGCTGCTTCGGTACTTCCATCACTAATCCCTGAAAAATGTTTACCAAACAAAAGCCACCAAAATCAAATTTTGTTTCTCTAATACACCCAAACTGCTTATGCTTGTCTTAAAAACGATTACTTGCTTTTGGATCATCCTAGATATTAAAATCAGTTTCTAACATGTGCATCCTTCAGCATCCCTCATTTACAAACCATGAAAGTGGTTTCAAAGTTCTTGTTTTACAGTGCAATCTAATATGCTTTCTACTCAGAAGTAAGTATTGTTGATTTTCAGTGGAGCTTACTCCCAGGTAAGTGTCTATAGCAGCATTTGCCAACCTGGTGGCCTCCAAATGTTTTTGGCGTACATTTCTCGTCAGAACCCAGCCAGCAAGGCTGGTCTTTCGGACTGCAGCCTGAGTAGTTATTTTTTTCTTTAGTGAATGAGAGACTTGAGGATCTCATCTTTTAAAAACTTTTTTTTGGTAAAGATCATTATTAATAAAATTCACAAATTTAACTTGGTCTCAATGGTACATTTATTTACGTATAGTTTTTTTACCCTTCATTCAAAACAAGGCTCCCAGTGGCCTATATCCATCAATAATAAGACAGTTCCTGCTAGAAGACATGGCCCAAAAGGAAAAGGAGGAAAATCAAACGCATAAGAATTTCATAACTACAAGCTTCTTTAAATGGCTATTCAGTTGTTCAGTGTCAACAACTTGGACCATTTACCTGCTTTCTTTTCTTGATCCTCTTGTGCAACCACCTTAGATAAAAAGAAACACGAGTTAATGACTGTAGTTCTGAATCCCTCCCCCGCCCCAATATTAAATTAAATTCTACAGATCAGCTTTTTCATTTAGCATGGATAGTGACAATAACAGCTTGACTGGCATATCATAAGCCACATTTTGTCATAAAGCATGTTTTAATCATGAACTTGCTCCCCTATTGCCACATGGCTCCACACTCTCCACACAACTCAAACCAACCATATTTTGGCTTGTTGTGTTGTTCAAATCTGGATCATGGTTTGCTTGTTTCAATCAAACCATGCACAAGGTTCATTTAATGTTTATTTCATGTTTCATGTACCGTATTTTTCGCTCTGTAGGACGCACTTTTTCCTCTCCAAAAATTAAGGGGAAATGTGTGTGCGTCCTATGGAGTGAATGCAGGCTCCTTGGCTTCAGCGATAGCAACGCGAAGCCTCCGAAGCGCAGAGGGAGCACTCCCTCCGTGCTCCAGAGGCTTCGCGTTGCTTTCGCTGAAGCCTGGAGAGCGAGAGGCGTCGGTGCGCACCAACCCCTCTCGCTCTCCAGGCTTCAGGGATAGCTGCCTGAAGCCTTCGGAGCGCAGCACGAGTTCTTGCTGCATTCCGGAGGCTTCAGATTCCTTTTGCTGAAGCCCGGCTGGAGAGGTTGCACGCGGCTAAAAAGGAAGCCAAGACAGTGAGTGAAATCCATCCCGCTCGCTGTCTTGGCTTGTGCCATAGCTGCGCGCAGCCCATCCGGCAGGGAGAGGTTGCGCGCAGCTAAAGAGGAAGCCAAGACAGCAAGCGGGATCCATCCCGCTCGCTGTCTTGGCTTCTTTGCTCTTTGGGGCTGGGGGGGAACCCGGACTTCCCCCGGCAGCCCCAGCAGCTCTGGGAGAAGCAGAGATTTTTTTTCTTGATTTCCCCCTCTAAAAACTAGGTGCGCCCTATGGTCCGGTGCGCCTTATGGAGCGAAAAATACAGTATTTCATGTTTGTTTAAATGAACCTGGTGCATCGTTTGTCTGAAACACGTAAACCATGATCCATATTCAAGTGACATGATCAGCCATACTATGGCTCATTTGAGCCACGTGGACACCTTGTGGAGAAGCAGGAAGATACAAGCCACACCAGGAGGAAGAGCAAACAAGGCCTACATCAGCACAAACAACAAGGCTACACACTCCCACAGGTTTGCCTGTTATCATGCCATACTGGAATGGTGTGCTATATGCATTATCTGAGTAGATGAATATACTGCTAAAAATAACTCAGTTCCTTAATCAGTATTGCCACTCCCTAAAACATTTGCTTCTCATCTTGCTTAAGGGAGTGGGGATTATTCAAGTGGCATCACAAAAGTGTAATATCTTTGCTAGCCTTGCTCCCTAGTCATGCAAATGATACGTTAACTGTCCTAAAGTAACAAGAACTAAATTATGCTAGAGAAAATAAGTTTTAAATACATTTAAGGATATTGCATAAAGAGAGAAATCAAAATACTTACATTTTGTGAGGAATACAATCCTTTGTCTGTCTGAATTACAGGCTGAGCATCTACATTCAGTTCGTGAGACAGAAATGGCTCATCCGCAACATTCTCATATATCTCAAGCTGTTGGGCAGGGAAGCATACCAATTCAGTTTAGCAGTTCCCCAAAAGCAAACACATCCTGAAAAAGGATCTAAGAAATGTCCTTTGTGCATTGTAACTGCTTTCTGCACACTAAAATATATTGGAAGTGATGGCATGATATATTTTCAGATGCAGTGGAGATGCTATATGTTTCACAATTCTCAAAATGCAATTCTTCCTAAAAGAGGCATAAGCAAAACCTCAATGGGACTTAAGTATGCATGCACTCTTAGGAATAGGAATATTTAGATGAACAATTGCTAATGGGAGAGGGGGCCACGGAAGGAATGGACAGATAACATCAATAAAATGTTGAAGAAATAACTTTCTTAAGAACAAGTCATCAGATTGCCAGTAAGGTAACACATGGGAAAGAATTCCATGTCACAGACTATGACTGAGGCCAAAAAACTAAAGTCATGGCAAGCAATTGGCCCCATATTGTATAACGTAGACCATCTTTGTCATGGCAAAATGATCCATCAACTCTTCTCCATTAGCTGTTCTTTCATACTTGACAATAAAATGTCTAAGACCCTCAATTTTCTACTTTAGCTTAAAGGATGCTGAGCAGCTATCTGTAAGTATGACCAATCAGAGACACACACTGAACTGGCACATCTGCAGTCATCCCTTTACAGCAGGCATGATGCAATTATAGCTTTCCAGATGTTATGCGACTGTAAATCCCATAATTCCTGACCACTGGGCATGCTGGCTGGGCCATATGGGTGTTGGGGTCCAAAATCTGGAGGGGCACTTGTTCCTCACCCCCCACTTTACAGGTGTTTCAGTCATACCTCTTCCATTGTTTCCTCAATCTGAACAGGAACTGGATTTGGAGATCGAAGCCCTTTAGGAACAAACACTGGAGCTTTGTTTACTTCCTCTGGTGAAAAGCATTCAACTTCATAGTCTGGCTCAAAGTCATCCCCATCATCGTCATCATCATCCTCTTGCTGAGAAGAAGCTCTAAGAGTCACCAGGTTGACCTTTGAATTCCCATATTCCTTTTTAGCATTCTTGCGAAGGACTGGTTTTGAACTTCTGCCTCTACCAACATTTGGTTTCCCCTTTTGGTAGTGTTTCCCCTTTTCACTTAGGTCATTCTCACATTCGGAAGTGAAAGGTGTTATTGATCCACTTATATTTTTCCTCTGTTTCACTGTCCTTCCCGCTTGTTTTCTAAGTATAAAAAGACATTTCGTTAAGAAGAGTCCATTGTAAAGGGTGGAAAAGACAGGGTGCGTATTTATGTTTCTTCTGTGGTGAAAAAAGATGACAATCAACTCTTTTTTAAAAAGATACGAAACTCTTACTAACATGTTTTTCCGTAGGGGCCTGCATTTACATTATCAATATGGACTAGATGTTCGAGTTTTATTTATTCATAGAAGCATTTATGTTCCAGGTTTCCATTTAATACTGGCATCCCAAAACTCGGCCCTCCAGATGTTTTGGGACTACAATTCCCATCATCCCTGACCACTGGTCCTGTTAGCTAGGGATGATGGGAGTTGTAGTCCCAAAACATCTGGAGGGCTGAGTTTGGGGGTGCCTGATTTAAAGAATAGTGTTCAAAGAGTAACTTTACCCTTTTATTCTTTGAGATGCTCTCTCCTGGACAGAATGGGCCTTAGAGGTTTCTTTCTTGATTTGACTTCCACTCCAAGGGGACTGTTCTGAGGAATCACATTTTCCAGAGTGCCCGTGTCCTGTTGGGGACATCGTCTCAATACTATCTATGTGATTTCTTTGTCTTGATTCAGAAGATGACGTGGAATTGTGCTGGAAACAATACAAAATTGTGCCAAATTTAATACGTTAAACTCTTCTGTGTTCTTTCAGATCTCCTACCCCTCCTTTCAATTCCAGCTTTAAACAAAAGCAGACAACCAGATTCTTTAACATTCAGGTAAAACTGAAATAATTTGAATAATTTTAAATTTTATCTAAAATGTTGAAATAATTGTCTTTCTTTTCAAAATGTCTAATTTATTATCTAAATTATATCCTGCCTTTCCACACTGACACTGAAGGTGGCTGTTTTAACAGCTACAGAAAAAAAGCCAGGTTATACTAGTTGATTTATATCTGTAGTCCATTACTAATTTTGGTAATGAAGTGGATAGTGTGCTAGGTCTGCAGAGTGACCTCTTTTGCACGTAACTTTAAACTGCAGTTAAGCTTAACTGTGGTTTAAAAGGTGAACACCAGGCCAGTGAGGCTACCACTTTAAGAATACTAATTAATGAGAAAGAAATGGAGAGAGAATGCTACAAAATCTTAATTTTGTGTATCTTATTGCCAAAGGAGCCATAAAAAAGAAAGCGGGAGGCAATCTCAAGGACTTTGAACCTGAGAATAGAATCTGCTAAAAACAAAACACATACACCTTGGGGATTTCCTGGCTTCTCCTTCCTGATGCAGCTCTATGTGTCCCCTGAAAACCCCTCCAAAGGGTTCCCTATGACACAGGCCACTGCATCTGGTGGGTGGGAAGGGAAGGGAATCCCTTTCCATGACTGGGTGCTTTCCACTCATCCTAGGATTTCATTGCTGTTCCCATGCTGCTGCAGGTGATTTCAGACAGCATAAAAGCAGTTGAACACCAACTTCTTTATGAAAATCCAATATTGTCAAAACCATTTAAATCAAAACATGATTTAGAATTCCTGATCAGGGCTCACCATTAATGTGGGTGTTTTCCCAGATTTGCTGTCGCTTGGGGTTGTGTTGCTTTGTGTATTGCTTCCAGTTTTCTCTTTGGTGCTGACTTCTCCTTTTGAAGAGGCTTTTTTCTTTTTAGCTGCTTGGGCTAGGTTTGGTTTTGGCTTCTGAAGAGGACCCCTCAACAGCTGTGTGGATTTTATGCTTTTTGAAAGACTCGCTTCATGAGCACCAGAGATATCACTGACCAAAAAGAAAAAGTAACAGCAAAACAATTAGATCATTCCTGTATTTAGTTCTTCCTGAAAATGTGTGTGCGTGTGTGTGTTTTTGTATATCTACCTTTTATTTTCTAGAGTCTAAACCATATTAATATTTTTTCATTTAACAACCCAGAACCAATCTTATAATAATTATAATAATAATAATTTTTATTTATACCCTGCCCTCCCCAGCCAAGGCCGGGCTCAGAGCGGCTTACAAGCAATAATAAAAACAAGTTGAATGATTACAACTTAAAAACATAATTAAAATACAACATTAAAATATTGAAACATTAAAATATTAAAATGTAGCCTCATCGCAGGAGGAGAAGGAAAGGAAAAAAGAAAGAGAGGGAGGGAATCAAATTGGCTCCAAGCCAAAGGCCAGGCGGAACAACTCTGTCTTACAGGCCCTGCGGAAAGAAATCAGATCCTGCAGAGCCCTAGTCTCATGAGGCAGAGCGTTCCACCAGGCCGGAGCCAGAGTTGAAAAGGCCCTGGCTCTGGTTGAAGCCAATCTAACTTCCTTAGGGTCACTAGGGTGTTGCTATTTATGGACCTTGAGGCTCTCCGTGGGGCAAACCGGGAGAGGCGGTCCCGTAGGTACGAGGGTCCTAGGCCATGGAGGGCTTTAAAGGTCAAAAGCAGCACCTTAAATCTGACCCTGTACTCTACCGGGAAAGCACTGGGTGAATATGCTCCTCCTTAGCTCCTCTACATGAACCCAATAAGTTTGTGGTAGTGAGAAAAAGTAAAAACAAAATCCCACCCCCACCCCTCTGGCATGGTTATTTTCAGCTTGGAAATCATTGAAAGTTCTAATAACGCTTGATATAAAGACTTGGGTTCTCAAAGAAACACTTATTGAAAACTATTTTACCTTTCTGGGCGATCCAGACACTTTCCTTCAACATCTTTAGAAACAAACATTTCTTTTTGGTCTTTTGGAAGTTCGCATCCCTGTGGCTTCTCAGGACAATCAATTTTCTGCTGATAAATATACCTTTCGGGTGATGGGGCTTCACTGGATTCTGACAGTTCTTTTTTCTCCAGATCACCAAGGGATGCCTGGACATTGACATTATTCTTGATTTTTTAGAACAAATACGCTTGTCAGTTTAATAACAGAGCAAACATAACCCTAACAACATAGTGCTCACCCCCTTGATGTTGCTGGTCTCTAAGTCCCATCAGCCCCTACCAACACAGCCAATGATCAGAAATTATGGGAGCTGAAGTCTACCAACGTCTGCATGGCATCCCTGCTCAAAAGCTTCATCTGGATTGTGATCCAGAAGTCAGTGTGAACTGGAATTTCCCTGTAGAGTCTTAAGATGGTCGACTCTAAGAATTTTCTGTTTGACTTCTGTCTGAATTATCATTGCTGTAGGAGTTTAAGTTTGGCTTTTCTGGCTCATATAAACTTCATCCCACAGTAAATTTATGAGTCTTTAAGGTGACACAAGTAGGTTCGTTGTTCAAAAACACAATTAATTTAAAATATACAACAGAAAAAGATATGCAGGAAAAACTCCATAAAGCCTTCGCAAGAAAAATGGTCAATTATCCAAGAATGTGGGCCAGAGCTATTTTGCTTCTGTGGCCCCTTTCCTAATGCAGACCCCTCTGCTCCCTCACCTGCCCAAAAATGAACCGGAAAAACAGCAGCATCTTCCACAATGTTGGGACAGGTAAAGCTGTGCTTAAATGAAAGAAAACTAAAGTGTGTGGCTAACCTCTGAAGGCGGGTGCAGATCGCTTTCCTTGGTCATCTCTGTTTTTTCTATGTCTCCCTCAATTAGAGCAGTAACGCTCTCTGACACAGGGTCTTCTTTCTTGTCATTCATTCTTCCAAGGTTCGGCCTGACTCTCTGGAATCGACCTCTCACCAGCTGAGCTGGTTTGATAGTACATGGCTTATTCTCTTGGGAAGTTGGTTTTTCCCTATCCCACAAAAGGAGAAAATGTTACTGAAGTGATTCAACAGGCCCAAGAACCAAGGGAGTGCTGTTTGTGGCAAAAGCCAAACAGGGAAGAGGGGAGGAGACTTTAGTCCTTTCACCACCTACAGCTACTCCCCCTCCCCTTGCTAGCCTTGCACATGCTGAGCCTCTCACCATTAGGCAAGCCAGCCTCAGCAGCTGAGAGCAGCAGTAGTCTTGTGACCTCTGCATCTGCAGCCAAGCTATATCTCCTGGCTGAAGCACCAGCTACAAAGCCAGCGCTACAATTGTTTTAACTGTTTTCAATTGTTGTTGTTTACAGTTTTACTGAGGAAGGGAAGATGGCTCCACCCTAAAATTTAGCTTAGAAATATTCTTAATTAATAAATTCACAGATTTCCCCACTTGACCAACTGCTTCTCTCTCAGTGGCAGTTCTAGCGTGAGAAAGAGCAAACTTAACCAGAGGAAGTAAAGTAACTGCCTAAGAGCTGAATGGCTACATTCAGACCTAATATGCTGAAAAGGGTCCAGGATCATTCATCTTTTCTACAAAGAAGCAGGAGAGGAAATCTGACTCTGTGGTTTGCAACAACTGCCATTTCCCGAATTCAGACCTAGGAAACTGCAGTTGGAAAGAAAGTGTATTGGGGTTCTGCCAGAGCTGTGCCCCATGCTAGCTGAGTCCTTGTCTCAAGTCAATACTCTCCACACCTGAGAAAAACAGTTGCAGCTAGAACAGAAAGGAGGGTGTGGAATCGCCCAAAGTGTGTAGGAGGATAAATGGTCATTCAAACATGCTTTGATAGCCTTGGGTGATGAGGGAGCAGGTGGGAGACTTTAGGAAGCAGATACAGGTTTTAGCAGCTGCCCAAGCAAGGAAGGAAGCAGAGAGCTCCAGAAAGCCCAAGGCGAGCGCACACAAGAAAAGGGAAAGGCGGAACTCTAACCTAGGACTCCCTTTCCCCCCAGTTAAGGAGGGCCTGTTTTGCCTTTTTCTTATCACTGTGTGCCCTCTAGTGGCTACTGGTGGGAGTGCACTAACCCAAAGCTCTCCTATAGCTAACTGATGGTTTAATTAGAGAACCTTTGCCTACTCTGTGTCACAGCAGAACCCCCTTTGTTTTTCCTCTTGCTGTATTATCAAAACCTGAGCATCACCACCTTGAGGGCATAAGAAAAGTTATCCCCATTGGGGTCCCAGCAGAGAAGAACTGCACTCTTAAAAATATGGAGGATTCGTAAAGTCATGCACACATAATAAAGGGAGTTTGGGACAAGCTAACAAGACCTTATTGAAGAACACACACCTGGGATATTGATCTGAAATATTCTGAGAGGTACTGGGTGCTTGAGGGTCTTCCTGAATCACTTTCTCCATGTCTACCAATCTGTTCTCCAAGCCTTCAGCAGGTAATTTTTTTCTGTCACTCTTTAACTGAGGCTGGCAATAAGAAGCAATATAAACATCAAAACATGGAACCATTTTAGCAATGATGGTCTCAACTTTACACTGTATTTGCAAAAATATAGAAACAAAATCTCTCTTGAATTTGAAATGTCTTTACTACTAAAGAAAGTCTGGCCCTTTTCTTAACTTACTACTGCAGGGAGAGTTCTGGAAGGTCCATGTTTCTGCAGTTCTGATTTCTCAGTTCCAGCTGCTGCTGCTGCTTCATTTCCTAGAGATGGTGTTTCTTTCCTTCCAACTGCCCTTCCTATGTTAGGTTTCGGTCTCTGGAATCTGCCTCTGAGAAAAGGTGTTGGCGGAACAGTGCTCTGTTTGCTGGAGGGGAGACCCAAAGCAGCACATATGGCAGTTAAAATCATTCTCATCAGATACATCACTACTGATACACACATGTAACAAAACTACATCCATAGGTTAAATAATTTATCCCATGTTTCACAGATTAATGGTAACTAGTGCACTTCTACAAGTGCAATAAAACCTGCATTCGGTACTTCCACAAGGCTGAGGGAGAGACTTACCATCATTGCCCTTCCCAACATATGCCTTTTGTGGCTGTCAAATTCTGACACAGTTCATAGTGGAAAAGTGGCACGTAAGTAAACTCAATCAACCAATCGAAATAATTTTCTTTTCAGTTCATCAGTAAATTTAATTATGTGGTGTTATCTTGCTTTCATCTTCAGTAATCACACATTCATTGCTTTCCCATGGATTCCCTAGTTAAATTCAGCTTAGATGCAGAGAACCATGGTCCATGCCTACACTGCTGCAGCACCTTGTTCCACCTCTGAACAGTTACTCCTGAAGATCAGGAAATCCCCAGAAATGGTACTGCAGTGATCAGTTAGAGGGAATAAACCAATCCGTGGCAAGGCTGCTTGTGTGTCCCTGGCCCCAAACCTGTTCTGGCAATAGCTCCATCACAGAAGGATGGAAAACAAGGTTTAATTTTGGATATTGTTATTGCATCTCATTTACAGTTAAGGAAAATCCATTATCTCCAACATCTATCAACATATCAAATGAATAGATATTTTTCAACCTATGTTTCAAATCAGCAGACCTGTAAAGGGGGGAAAGTGGATTTCCAACTGATAAAGCTATTTAAAAGCTGATAGATCCTTACCCAACTGTAATCTTTTCTTGGATATCTGGGGATGATAAAACTTCACTTGGATCACTACTTTTGAAGTCAGAATGGCTTGGGGGAGACAAGTCGGTCTCATTTGTTGCAGCTGCTTCTTGAGTATCTGCAGAGTTCCCCTCTGACAAAAGTGACGGTGGCAGGATTACGCATGCTATAGTTTCCTAAAATATATTATCAGAATGTTCAATACCTGGTGCAAAATGCATGCAGTTCAATTATAAAGTTCAAGGAAAAACACACACACAAATCAGGCAGGGAATCCAAGTACAACACAAGACTATCAACAGCTTGTTCTATTATAACATACAGGGTAATATTTTTCAGTTCTTGTACAGGGAAGTAATGCAACATCAGCAAGGGGGAAAGTGGCATTAAACCAGCTGAACTGTTCTACTAACTCTCAGTCATTTTAAGAATCTGATATTCACTTAAGCTTTGTAAACAGTCCATGCAGTTTACTACAAGCCTGTCCCTATGTGACTTTAAAAAACAACAACAACCCCAAATTAAGAAAGTCATCTTAATGTCTTTGGACATGGACATCCTTCTCAAAGAAATCCTTCATGATTGAGTTTCAAGAATGATTTGCCATACAATGCCAGGAACTCCTGGGTTTTTTTAAGGAAAAAATAGTGACACTGTGCTCCTGAAATTAAACTGCAAGTATCTCATATATGGCCTAAGGTCAACAAGTGATCTCATAGGAAACAACATGCAAAGTGACTGCCAATACACCATTTGTCCCACACAGGGCATTCTACAAATCACAGTATTAAGTGTAATTTAATGTTTAATGTTTTATTATGAAAGCGAATTCATAGGTACTTTCAGGAGCAAACGATACAGCAACCTGAAGCTATTAAATTATCAAGAACAAAGTACCAGAATTAAAAATAAGCCTTACACCCAGATTAGAGGACTTGCTGCCTTCACTCCTGGTATTTTCTCTAGAGTCAGTCTTATGTTCATTTGTAAGCATTTCTTTTTCTGCTTGCATTAATTCCTCTGTTTCTGCCGCCTTTTCTGTGTTCTCCTTTAGACTTTTCAAAGATGGCTCTACTTCAGCAGAATTTTCTTTTTCTTCTTGTACAAAATTGGAATCGCTGTTGGATAAAGAAAAGCCAACAGGACTTCTATAACTTCTAAGTAAGCAAGAAAGGGTGTGTGATTTTGTTTTCCTTTTTAAAATCTCAGGAGCAACGAAAAAAACCAATCAACACAGTGTTGCTCAATACAACACCACAACCCACATGAATATGTGCTCACTTACACTCTTTGCACATGTTTCAATTACTAAGGACAATTCCTATAATTATCATGCAGGCAACAGATGTTCTCATTCATACCCCAATAAATAATGTTGCCGCCTGCTTGTGGGGCGGCGAGGGAGAGGGTGATGGCAGTCAGAGGGCAGAGGGACTCTCAGATCCTGCTCAAGGAACAAAATTGACAAGTGAGGCACAGGTAGGTGGGCAGGCAGGGGGAAGCACAGAGCACCCCACACACAATGGCTCTGGCGGCCAGGAAGAAGAAAGCCAAGAAGGATGAGTGGGTGGAGGCAGCGAGACACTCACAGCAGTCATGCAAGTTGTTTTTCACCGCTCTCCAGTTCTCTGCCATTCTTTTCACACCATTTTGGCGCTATTTTTTATTTTGTGGCAACGCACGTAAACACGGTTGAACCCGAGTGGAATGTGCGTTGGGGGCGGGGGGAGTGCCTGCACAATGTATTTGCCACAAACATATACATATGTCAGTATGCATTCTTTTCCATTAAGAAGATGGCATTGTGCCCCTTATTCTTTACCTTCAAAATAAGAAACCTTACCTGGTAGCAAGATCCTTCACGTCCTCCACTTTATCACTTGATGGAAACACATTTTTAAATTCATGGCTCTCACATTCGAAGAGTGCCTTTACAGGAGATTGGATTGTGTGTGTCAAAAGCACTTTCTCAGCACTGGCAACAGCTTTGTCTTCTAAGACATCACAGTGGGGAATGTCAGCTTCATAACTAGCTGCCTCCTAGGAAACAAATTAAACTTCTCTGAAACATCCAACGTGTAAGAGTTCATAAAGAAAATAATCTGAAGACATTCAGCTAGTGTATACTTAGACGAGAACAAGTGTTCTTTTAAGCCTTTAGCCTGCATTAACTTAAGAAATTAATACCAATATAAAAGGAAATAACAGTTAAAAATAATAGTTGCCAAAAAAAAGGTTACACTGGTACTGGGGGTGTCAAAATTGCTAATGTACTAGACTGCTTTGGTATGATAAAGCAGTAAGCTTTCACGCTGCTTAGGATTCTTCTATGCATGAAGTCAATGCAATTCAAAAGTGTGCTGCCCTTTCTTACTAATACAGTTAGCACAACAAAACATATGTTTTGAATTATTGAGGATTACATCTGGAAAAAAGAAGGCAAGCTTTAACTTGGGTACCAAAACCAATATGTGCACATGTTATTTTCTGGACCGGATTACATCTTATTTAAGCAAAATAATGCTGTGCTCTTGAATGTTTTCAAATATAGGTCCCAGTCCCAAAAACATAAGAAAGTTTTGTACATTGTCTGCTAAAGTAGGGATAGAATGCCCTGTGCACCTACAGTGTACATCTTCTACATCAGCAGGAAGCCCATTTTCCAGAATTCTGAATTAAAGATCTAGTATGTATGTATAGTAAGCCTGCAACTTCCTCACATGTAATTTGTGCGCATTCAATTTTATGCATGTGGCTAAAAAAAATTAAAGGGGGCGGAAAGGGTGTGGGGTTCCAGGAAAAATATAATATGGAAAGATTTTGAGTACTTAGATGTGATCTTACCATCTATATTAACAAAACGAGTGCTCTGACACCTTTTAGACTAACTGGTTTATAAGAAACATAAATGTTTACTGGCTGGAATCTAATTCATCCAAAATGTCAAGTGCTCACATAATGTTTTATGTACAGTAGCAAGCGGGCTGTGGGACTTACTGTGGTAACAGTTAGGAGTTCATGGCTGTTATATTCAGCTTGTATCCGAATCTTCTCAGATGATTCAATGGCCGCATCAGTTGCCTTTTCTTCTTCTGCCTCCGTGTTTCTTGCTGGCTCTTCTGGCTTTCTAGCAACCCTTCCTAAATTTGGCTTGGGCCTCTGTATTCGTCCCCTTGCTAATGGCGCAGGTTTCAAGACAACCTGCTTGCTGCTTTCTTGTGATTTCTTACTAGTCCTGAAAGAACAATGATTTCAGGGAGGAAAAGAATTAGGGGGTATTAAACATTGCAAAGATCCTTCATTTCATAATGTAATTGAACCTGGTTGTTATTTGAACCAATTACAGGTGCCACTTCGAATTTTAGAAGCTTGTCACCATGGAGGATCAACTCTCCCCCTATGAATAAGCCAAAGGTATATCATCACCATAATCATCATCATCAACAACAACAACAGTATATAAACAGGCATAGTTGTATAATAAAAACAGGAGTGGTGTACCAGCTGTGGCTTTATCCAGAGAAAGCAGACATTGTCTCTGTAATACACGCTTTTCTTACCTCCAAGTTGGATTGCTGTAATGTGCTCTACACTAGTCTGCCCTTAAAGACTGTCTGGAAACTTCAGGTGGTACAGAAAGCAGTAGTAAGAAAAGTTATGAGAACTAAGTGTTCCAATAATCTCACACCTATTCTGCGCCAACTACAGTGGCTGCCTATTAATTTCTAGGCCCAATCCAAGGTGCTGGCTTTGGTCTTTAAAGTATGACATGGTTAGAGACCAGCTTATCTGAATCTGCTTAATTCTCTGATACTGTTTTTAACTTCTGCTGCTATTATGTTTTACTCGTATTGTGTTTTGTAGAACAATTTTACAGTTTGTAATATGTTGTGAGCAACCTGCTGTGGGGTAACTCTAACGGTCAGCCTATAAATTATAGAATAAACTTGAATAAACATACTTACAGAGATTCAGTATCTAAAACTTGGCAATCTTTTTCTGCAGTCTCCTCTGCGATGATACCGAGTGCATCATGCTGGTCATTGTTCTGAGGAATACGCATAAAATAAGGGGAGTATACATTTTTAAAATAATAGTAGTTAATGGTAGTTAATAACGTGGCAGAAAGCTACTATAGAAAACAACCAACATAATCCTTTACATGGAGTTAAAAATCACTAATTAATAAATAATAATAATAATAATAATAATAATAATAGAGGGTTATTTTCCTAATTTCCCAAATTGCAGGAGCAGGGTAAGGGGAGAATTAAATCTAACATAGAGAATACCTTTCCTACTGTTTCATTAGCCTCTGGCTTTTCAGGCTTGTCCCGGAGAGGTGCTTCTTTTCTGCTGGACACTTTCAATATATTAGGTTTAGGTTTCTGCCGACGGCCTCTCACTACAGGACCTTTTTGAGTGTCTCTGGAAACACACAGAGAGAAAAAATTATAATCCCAACACTCTTTAGGCAAAACCTGCAAATAACTTATAAGAACAATTATTTATTCTCTCCAAAACAGAGACGGAAAACCTGCGGCCCTCCAGATTTTGTAGGGCTACAACTCCCATCGGCGCCACTCAGCAAAGCCAATGCTCAGGGATGATGGGAGCTATAGTCCAACAACATCGGGAATGGGACCAGATTCCC
This sequence comes from Podarcis raffonei, assembly GCF_027172205.1. Lineage (NCBI taxonomy): Eukaryota > Metazoa > Chordata > Lepidosauria > Squamata > Lacertidae > Podarcis > Podarcis raffonei. The sequence continues at coordinate 30,930,172 of NC_070612.1, forward strand.
CCTCCCTTCCCTAAAATGTCCCAGTGATTTCAAATGCAAAAAATCCAAAAAGAAATTGTGAAAAGTTCTGTTTTTAGTTTCCACTCATTACAACAGTTATGCCTAATGCTCTGTTATGGTTAAAGTTTGGTCCTATTTGACTCATCTCTAAAAAGGATAGATTTGGTTCAGTATCAAAGCAAGACTTTGCTCCACAATGTCACCTCTTCTTCTATCCCAAAGAAACACAGATCAGTGTAAACTGCTTAACTCCAAGTAGTTCTTACAATGTCTGATTAGGAGATGACATTCTGTAGGCACCATCAGGAGCTGCTTCCTTCACCACACCTGAATACAGTAAGTGGTGAAGTGATGCACACTGTAAGCCATACTTTTCAGTCTTTCTACTTTACATATACTTACTGGGATTCACTTGCCACATCATTGCTTGCTCTGTCTGTTTGCTCTATGGTAGGTCCAGTTATGTTAGCAGTCGTATCTTGCACAGAACTCTAAACGAAAGAGACATAAAGAACTTACATAAGAGTTATTATCATTATGCTGTCTATTATTGTGCTTTGTATTATGTTTTTATTATTATTGTAATGGTTCTAGGGGTTGCTCGTCGTAAATCGGCGCCACACCTGGCTGGGTTGACTGAATGAACCCTTTCTGTCTGGACAGCCACTCGCCCGTGGCTGTCTCAATCGCTGGCAGAATCCGTCAGTGGGCGTTTCTTGAACTTCTTCCAGCAAAGAAGCTCTTTGACGCCTAGTCTCCGCCTACTCTCCCTGCGCGGAAGCCTTCTGCGCAGGGAGGGTGTGGGCAGCGGAGCACCCGTGCTCTCCCCGCTGGTCCCCGGCGAGGAGTCATGGAGCCACCTCGCCGATTCCCCCATCTGGCCCCCTTCTCCACTGGTGCTACGCTGATTTCCTTCCCCAGAAGATGTGCTGCTTCTCTCCCTCCCGGGACGCTCTCCGGAATCCCTCTGGAGCCCTCCCTCTCCCTCTGGCTCCGATGGCAGTTCCCTGACAATTATGTTCCATAAAATGTGTCCTTAATGCTGTCCATCACCCTGGGATCTTTTGATAAAATGCAGTATACAAATTGAAATAACAACAACAGGGGTGTGTGCAACAATGCAGCCAATTTCCTGAGCCCTCTGAATAACAGGATTGGGTTGTGAAATTAAAATAGCTTCCATGTGCACAGAAGAGACAAGAAAAGCTTGTATTAATTTAAAATTATTTAGTCCCATACCTTTTCTGCAGCAACCAGAACCTCTGAAAGAGAAATCTTGCCCTCAGATGTGTCATTAACTGGAAGTTCTTTTTCTTCTGACGGTTCTGATGCAAGTCTCTGTAGCTGTCCTTTCACTGTGGGCTTTTCAATAGCTGCTCTATCCGTTTCCCTGAAGTTAAATTGAATATATTTATATTTTCCAAGAGACACAAATCTAGTCCATCACCAACTGTCTCAGTTAACATAATTTATTATGGGATGTAGAAGTGGTGGTGCCATCTGTTATATTTTCCTGCCAGTCACTTCCTGCTGAAGCCCCCTGTGTCTCAAAAGCCACTTCTGAGTGTAACAGGAGTTTCCAGAAAGGCATGCAATGCAGCCTAGAAATTTTCTGCAGGATGGAAAAATTGGTAAAAATCTAAGACTTGCCACTTAAACAATACTCATACCTTTGGATTCAAACTATGTATTTCAATCTTGCACAACAGAGGATCTACTACTATAAACATTAAGAAACAGAAATAGGAACATACAAAGAGCCCTGCTGGATTAGACAAGTCACATCTACTCTCACATCTTGTTGTCACAGGGGTCAACCAAATGTCTATGGGAAACCTCCAAGCAAGACCTGAGCACAACTGCACTCTTGTCACTTGTGAATTCCAGCAACAGGTATTCAGAGGATTTTAGGTATTCACAAGGTCTATAAAGTCTCTGTGACAAAGCCTTTGTTAGTTCACCGACCAAAAGGAACATTATATTCCAATGCCACACCTTTGTAGGAAGGTGAATAGGTTCCATTCCTATGTGCTTACCTGGAAGTAAGCCCCACTGAACTCAAAAAGACTTACTTCTGAATCTACATACATAGGATTGCACTCTAGAAAAGCAAATATGGAATTAAAAAGACAGATTCCTTTAGGCAAATAGACCTCACACCCATCATATATTTTCCACCTCTTTTCTGTTATTTTATTCACTTCAAATAGTAGTGAGTTTTCTTTTCTAAAATCTCCAGACCAACTTTACCAAGCCCATGTAATAAATTAAAAGCAAGGCTGAGAACCAGGAATAGGAGTTATGAGATCATAGACATGACCCTCCTTCCTACTTTATCCATAGAGAGATCACCTGAACTCCAAACTTGTTTGAAAGCCTCCTCCACCCCCAAATCAGGTTATAGGATTAGTTTCATTATATGTGGGGAAATGGGAATCACATCCAATTATTTTACTCACATAAGCTCATCAGTACAACTTGGAAAGGCTGTATTTTCATCTGGTTGATCTAAGTCTGCTACATCATTCTGCAAGGCAATCAGAACAGTTAGTATGATCTTATGGTCCTGGCTTCTTTAATGATTAAGGGAGAGGCTATGCCCGGGAGCAAGAACCTCTACCCACTAAGCTGACTTCTCTACAAAACAGAAGTGAACACTGATGAGAATTTCATGAGTGTGTCATGGTTGAAGGTGGGGGAACCCCACATATTGTTCTCTCACTCTCTGGGGGGAAATTGAACCAAAGTAGAATTTCAGTCAGCTCCCAAGTACACCACCTTCAGCTCCTTGGAAGATAAAGGTGGTATATAAATGTAATATATAAATACATAAATACAGTAATAGTGATGATGATGATAATGTGTCAGAAGCTTTTACAGCTTGTGCATACGAAGCAAAAATCTTTGCAGACTGCTGTGCATCTCCCCCACTGAACAAATAGCAGGCACTCTCTGGGTGGACATGAATGTTTTCCCCATGTGGGTTGATGACTGCTTAATCCTTTCCTCCTCACCTAAGTCATCTCTTAGAATTGCCTCCTCTCCCAGGCTGCTTTTCTCCCCAAGGGAAACAGGTTCTAGTTTTATTTGTTTTTCCTCAAGGGAAAAAGGCATTTGAGACGAAGGCAATTTTAAGTGGGCAAATAACTGGGAGGAAGAAGAAGAAGAAGGCTGAAACAGTTCCTCACCCAGCTGGTCCTCCACTCATTCTGAGTTGTTTTACCCGAAAGAACAAATCCAGAACAAAGAAATGGGAAACGATCAGTGAGCTCCCAGAATATCTGGTATGAGTTCTTGTCCAAATAAGCTATCAGAGGTGATAACACCCCCTTATCTGGTAGCAGGCCTGCAAATGCAGGTGCCGTGTCTTCAATGCACTACCTCCCCCACCCTGTTCTGTACGTAATAGCCCATATCCAAAAGCAATATCCGTATGCAGGAATCTATGCCAAATCAGAACAGAAACCTTAAGTGTGGCATTCAGTGCCTTCTTGTGGGTTTTATTTTTATGAGTTGTTTCTTTGAAATAGGAAGTAGGCTAGAAACGCATGTAAATATTGTTTACCTTCGCTGCACTGTTTTCTTCAACACCTTCTTTATTTGTTTTGAGAGACATCTGAGACTCTGAAGGCTGCCCAACATGGTGCTCAGAACTCGCATCTGAATCATCTGCTTCTCCAGAATCAATGTCTAGGAATTCATTACCTTTCTGAATACTGGAAAAGTAAGAAGAATATGAAGAAAGCATTAATGATTTTCCTACTCTACCCCATAGGCTCATGGCAGATTCTTGTCTCTTACTTTTGTCTTTCAACAGCTGTGCTAACTGAGATAGAGGCTTGCTCAAAGTGATTGATAAGCGAAAAGAGGACTGCACTGTAACGTCCTATCAAAGAACCCCCTCCAATACTCAAACTTTGTATCTGAAGGCAAAATTCAGCATTGTACAAGCACACTTCTGCTCACACAATAGGCCTTCCAATTCTCTTCCCCCTGCAACCTTTCAGAGCAAATGTGGGGCTGCATGGGGCAGGGGACTACAGGTGGGGGGAAAGAAGATGAAGCCACATTGTTCAAGCAGAAGACCGCTGCTCACACACAGATAGCAAGTAAAAAGAAGTTCACAGCACTCTGCAGTTATTCAATATTTGCCTATGAGATTCTATAGAGGTGTGCTATCTTTCTCCCAGCCCAAAGAGAAAGCAAGTTATGACATTTGTTTTGAATGCTCCTATGCACTCTCCAAACAAAAAAAATGTTTGTTTCTGTATATAAAAGACTCAATAGCTCCATATAAAGAAAATTAAGGCAGATTTGTCAGCCACATCTGAGTGGCAAATGAAATGGGCTCTATGTAACACAGCAATGCAGGGAACCTTTAGGGGACTTTTGGAAAGGAAGTAATAAAGATGTTATATTTATACTTTGTATCAAGGCTTCTTCATATAATTCTGCCAAGATAATATATCTTATTACCCAGATAAAGTTGAACCAAGGTCTCCCTCTGTCTCTTCATCCACCTGTGGGTCTTCTTCAACAGATGGAAGAGTTTTGGCAGGCGTTTCTTCATCAGGGACTTCCAGTTCCTCACCAATTTCTTCTGTGCCATTTATCTCCACATTAGATGGTAGATTTTTTCCTGACAATGTATTGTTGAACATTATATGTCCACTGAAGCAATTACCACGCAAACACACTTAAAAGACAGAGCCTCTGGTTGCTTCCACATTAACTTTTTTCTTTGAAATTACTATCCAGGTGGCAATTTTCAAAAGCACTACATTTCAGTATTTTCTGTGTTTCATTCCCATTTTCTCAAATTGATCTTTGGTCATTTCCTCCCCACCCACCCCAAAGTAAATTTCAGTTACACCACTGGTCTATTTGTTATGGGCAGGCAGGATGATTTTGAATAACTAATATACTTTTAATTAAAGCTTCTTCCTACCAGATCCAGTTAATTCTATTGCACTCTATTCAGTGGATCTGATGAAGAGCATTTAATTTACTGGTTTCCTTTACTGGAAGGACTCTAGTGTGAAAGAAGTGCAATTTCCTAAAGTGATCTGTGATTTTTCACTGTCACAAAGCATTAATCATGTATTTAAGTTAACAGGAAGGAAAAATAAAATTACACAACGTCCTCCCTAACCCAGCCATTCTAATGCCAGTCAGTATATGGAGTTTATTTAACGGTAAGCTGAATCTTTCATTATTTCTTATAATTATTAATATGGCACTTTAACTATGGCAACAGTTCCTGAAAATACTTAATGGAATAAATGACATAAAAATTAATGAAAAATAAATTAATAAAATAACTTCAAGTGGCTATATTCTTGTGACTATGGCAACAATTCATCATAAACCATTATAAAACTCGCTTTTCATAATTGACCCTGAAATAAAGAACAATGATGTGCAATTGCACAGCCTACAAATCTTTGGGAATACAACACATATTGTATCCAACTACTTGCAGGTGCACATCAAGCCATTTTGTTACATACAGGTTTTAAAGTAGTCTCAAATTCAATATGAAAATCATCTCTATTTATGCTGTACACTTGTCATTAAGATGAAGTAAATGAGCTTCAGTTGAGGGATTATTAAATCTGGTTATGTTACTAAGGCTGTTTTATCTTGCAATAAATAGTTTAGCATCTGGAATAAGATTAGCAAAATCAGCACACATGCACACTGTGACATAGTAGCAACAATTTATAGATTCTTACTTTTCTTTCTAGTTTTTTCTCCCTCAGCCACTTCTGCAGAAATAGTTCTTTCGTCAGGAAGATTCTCTGCCTCCTGTTCAGAATCCTTTTTCTTCCTTTTTCTCTTCTTTTTTACCATCACTGATTCAGTAACTGTCTGCCCGTCTGCCTGTTCCAAAATGCTAGGAGATTCTTCGTTCTCTTTTTCGGCTGTGCCAGCGTCCACTTCCATTTCTGCATCAGAAATTCTGGCATTCTGCGGGTCATCCTGACCATGGTTTGCTTGTCCATTGACAACTTTAGCTATCAAAGTATACAATGTAAATATACCTACAGCAAGACAATTCTCAACAAGGAAGCTAAAAAAAAATACCAAAAAGCTTTTTTTCAAAATCCCAAGAACAAAAATAGAATTCTACTTCCTCCATATAAGACTATTCAACGTATTCTGCTTTCCCTTCCATCAGTCCTCCTTCCCTCCATCCCCAAAGACAGTTTTAGCTGTGAGGAAAAGTCTTAATTCCACACACACGCCAATATTATATGAAAATAAGAGAAATGCAACATAGCAGAATGGGACCTCTCCTTCTCTGCAGCAAATCTATCCAACCAACCAAATGTGTCCCAGAACATAAGGTCTATACGGAGAAGGAGAAGCCAAAGTTTTTTTCTGCCGGCAGATGGGCACCATTAGATATCACCCAATGTGACTATGCATGTGACATATTCCAATCAAAACTATTCAAGATGGTAATATTAAATTAAAATAAAAACCCAAGGATATGACAGAACAAGCCCTAGACCTGTCAAAACAGTGAAAGAAATCAAAACAAAACTAATTCTACCATTGAAAAAAGCAACAATCAAACATGCATTATGTGAAATGCCTGTAAGGCAAAGTGTTTTTGCAGCCTTCATTGCCAATCAAGCCTTTGGAAAGGCTTTCTAGAGTGCAGTACTGTCTACACCAGGGGTTGGCAAACTAAGGCCCGGGGGCTGGATCAGGCCCAATTGCCTTCAGGATCCAGCTCATGGACTGTCCGTGGATCAGCGTGGGGATTCTGTTCATTCAGGCTGCACCATATTTTTTTCTGCAACATTCCATTCCCCCTCCCTCCCTCCCTCCCACACATCACGGCGGCGCCTCCTCCTGGCTTCTCTCTGCCCTGCCTAGAGGAGGAAGGGGGCTGGGCTGAGCTGGCTGGGTGCCATTTTAAGCAGCCCCTCTCCGGAGCCAGCCCTTTTGTGCCGCTCATCTTCCTCAGCCGTCGCCGCCCTGGTGCTCCTGTGGGCCAGAGAGCAGAGCGAACGAACTCCCTCTGCCTACCCATGAGAAGCAGCTGCGGCGGTGGCAGTGGTAGTGGGGGCAGCAGCAGCCCCTGGGAAGGTAAGCGCAGCGGCTGGGGGGTGGGAAGGAGGACTACTTTCCGCCCTCGCCTCTTCTTCTAGCTCCCCCCCCTCCCCCGGTGATGCTTCTCCAGCCTGCCACAGGTCTGAGGGAGAGTGGACCGGCCTGCAGCTAAAAAAAATTGCCAACCCCTGGTCTACACTGACAAATCTAACATTGCACACAGAAGGGTATGCAAAATGGTGGGTCCATCAGATCTTAGAAGAGAAGTTTAATAATAAATAGGATTTACTTTTACTCCTTAATACATTTAAGTACTTAGAAATACCTTTTCGCTTTTTCTTGAGTGTTTTTTTCTCACTGGGATTTTTTTCTTTTTGATGCTGACATTTAGCATCCTTATCCTTTTTTCTCTTTTCATTTTCCAGGACCTTCTCAAGGAGTTTTGTAAAGAAATCAAAGTCAAATGGCGTTTTTTCTTCTGTAAAAAAAGGGAGATGATTATTTTATGTACAAACATTCCAGCTAAAAGTAATAATTTTGTCTTGAGCTTCTGTTGTCCTAAAAGGATTTGTCACTGAAAGTTCATGCAACTATAAATTAGTATTTTAAAATACATGTAGTCCTGATGCTACTTAATACCAAGAAAAAGCATAATATTTACTGAATATCAAGAACCATTAAACGAGATCTAACAGAGCGATGAAACAGACCCTTTACTCAAAATGTTTCTCTTGTTAAAAGGTACAGTTATGGAATTTTAGTTTAGTTTTGCTAGAGTGCACACACCATTCCCCCCCCCCAAAAAAATGATTAAACATGTGGTAATACTTACTGAATGCTTTATCTATTCGCCATCCATTGGCCTTTTCTTCACGTTTAAATTTATTCTGAAAACAGAAAGTTATGCTATATAAGCCATTCTCAGATCATTAGCTGATACAGAAGCAAACTCAATTGAAATGATCTATGCAAATGTTTAACAGAACAGTATAAAACGATAGATCCACAACCAGATTATCACTTCTCAATTGATTTTGGGGGTTTTTCAGTGCTTACCTTAATCTCTGTTCTTGCTCTGTGAGGAAAAAGCTGACTGATCATCGAGAAGTCAGTTCCTACCATACTTATAGCTAAGAAGAACATGTCTGTTTCTGTAAGAGAGAGAAAAACAGTTTAGCCATTTTTTACTAAGCAATTTTGGTATATCAGTTTTAATCTCATGATCAATAAATGTACACATTCAGCTAAATGCCAAAGCATCTCCCTTTAGCTGCATATTATGAAATGGATAATATTTCATACTAACATTAGCTACTGCATTGTACTGCGCATTTTAGTAAGGGTTGCATAGCTTTACAATTCAGTGAAACACAGTTCTGTTTTTCAGGTGTTCTCATTGAAAACGATTTTAAGCTATTCACTCCAAATGTTAGGGTGCAGAACTAAGTTATATCTCTCCAGGACCACAAATGGAGCCTAAAGAAGCAAACTACTAACACTTATCTTCCTCTGGCAGCAATGAATAATTAGTGTGAGTCACCAAGTTTAAAGCACACCGATAAACACTGTCAATTAGCATCCAGCTATTTTTAACTCTGTGGACGCGGGTGGCGCTGTGGGTAAAAGCCTCAGCGCCTAGGGCTTGCCGATCGAAAGGTCGGCGGTTCGAATCCCTGCGGCGGGGTGCGCTCCCGTTGTTCGGTCCCAGCGCCTGCCAACCTAGCAGTTCGAAAGCACTCCCGGGTGCAAGTAGATAAATAGGGACCGCTTACTAGCGGGAAGGTAAACGGTGTTTCCGTGTGCGGCTCTGGCTCGCCAGAGCAGCGATGTCACGCTGGCCACGTGACCCGGAAGTGTCTCCGGACAGCGCTGGCCCCCGGCCTCTTGAGTGAGATGGGCGCACAACCCTAGAGTCTGTCAAGACTGGCCCGTACGGGCAGGGGTACCTTTACCTTATTTTTAACTCTGTACAGTAGATCTAGAGTAGGGGTAACTAACCTGGCGCCCTCCAGTTGTTGTTGGGATACAACTCCCAACATCCCTCACTAATGGTTATGCTGGCTGGGGCTAATGGGAGCTACAGTCCAACAATGTATATGGGCACCACTGTGGTTGCCCATGATAACAGAAACAGAACATGAGAATTATTTGAAATTATATGGATACAGGAGTATACATAATCATTTGATCGCTACTGCCAGATTTGCACAGAAAGTCAAAGGCACTGTAACTCTTTGCAGCAGTAAATGCCACTAAGACTTACTCTTGCAATTAACTTGCATGCATGCACACACACACCATGGATTGTAAAAAAATACAAATTATGCTACATGATGTAACTGTCAGTTTGCATTTCTTAATGCAGAAGTATTGATCTGATGTGCAGAGATCTTTCCTATTCTAATTAATTCAAGAGGGTTCTGGAAGCTTCTCTGTGTGAAAGAAACAAGCAGAAGGTTCATGATGTTTGGGTTATTCCTTCAGAGGAGCTGAGTACAGCTGGCTTAAACTGGTCCTGTTATCTCTTTCAGTCAAGGTCAGGCTGACTATAAAAATAAGGCCAGAAGGAGCCTGGGTTTCACTTTTCTCTTTCTATCTCTTTTCCTTCTGTACATAGTATGCTTAGTGTTAAGGTTTAGACTTACTGTAAGTTACTGTAAGTTTAAGTTAAGTCTGCCGCAACTGGATTTCTTATGGACTGTGCCAATCCTGAATGTATTGGATTTGTGACTATTATGCTCATTTGCCTTCAGTAACAGTAAAGCTCTGCCTCTGGTCTTTTTTTTTTTTTTTGTCTTTTTAAATCCTGCAATGTGTTTAGATTGTTACTCTGCCAACTAGACATTGGAATCTACACTGGATCAGTATTGAGTAAGATTTCATGACAGTAACTCCATTATTTTGCAGTGACTGAAGTCCAGGATAGAAATAAGATAAGGATGCATGCAGCTCTTGCCATTCACACTAGCTTTGTCCACCTCAAGCCATACAAGCCAAGATACTTAAAAGAGTGCAGGTCTTCAAAGCCAGGGACGCGGGTGGCGCTGTGGTCTAAATCACTGAGCCTCTTGGGCTAGCTGATCAGAAGGTCAGCGGTTCAAATCCCCACGACGGGGTAAGCTCCGGTTGCTCAGTCCCAGCTCCCGCCAACCTAGCAATTCAAAAGCACACTAGTGCAAGTAGATAAATAGGTACTGCTGCGGCGGGAAGGTAAACAGCGTTTCCGTGCGCTCTGGTTTCCATCATGGTGTTCCGTTGCACCAGAAACGGTTTAGTCAGGCTGGTCACATGAACCGGAAAGCTGTCTGTGGACAAACGCTGGCTCCCTCAGCCTGAAAGCGAGATGAGCGCTGCAACCCCATAGTCACCTTTGACTGGACTTAACCGTCCAGGGGTCCTTCAACGTCAAATGCAAAGAATATCACTGAGCTGCACCTACCTTTTTCTGACCATGGCTTGGTATAATAGCTTCTCCTGAAACTTGAGTAGGTTGTTGTGGATCCACGCTCAAAGATGGGATCATTATCTTCTACCACACATTGCCCTTTTGTCCTTAAAACTTCCACAGTTAAGCTAAATGTGAAATTGAGAGATATTAGAATACAAAACAAATGTTGCAAGAAAACTGTCTTAATAAATAGTGAAGACCAATTGATTCCCACCTCAAATTTACTAAAATTTCTGCTCTTACTAGCAAACACTTTAATGAACAGTTTACAGTTTTTCAGTGAACTCTGGTATGGCCTTAAGTTATCATTCCATACCAATATGAATATAGTTCACTAATCCAACAACCATTAAGATCAATGTGAGAAACAAGAAGCCTTAAGAGATCCAGGGCCCAGCTGGCTATTAGGCAACCGGAAGCAAAGCACTCAGGTGACAGATTTGGCACACTTTCCACAGGTAGAATTTCTTTTTATAATTAAGGACAAGCTGACTTGCCGCCACCACTTATTCCCACTGCCTCAAATCTCTGCTCCCCGTCCTCTGCAGTTTAAAACTGAGCATATGCTATTGAAGGGGGGCAACAGAAAGAAAGTGCCTATGTGAGACCGAAACAGAGTCAGAGGGGAAATGCAGCAATGTCCAATGCAGGTCTACTCAAAAGTAGTTCCACTGAACTCAATAGGTATTACTCCCAGGTAAGAGTTCATAGATTCCAAACTTAGAAAAGGAAGGAATTAAGGCAAGAATTGGTATATGAATGGTGCAGCAGCTTTCTTAAAGTGCTGGTCTTAGCCGAGGTGGAAGTACTATTCCAGCTTTGCCTCAGGCAGCAAGATATATTGAGCCAAGAAATTCTGCAAATGTTTGTTCTTTTCCTAAAGCAGATACAAAATGACAAAACCTAACCTTTCTTCATCAAGAATAATTGAACCATCTTCCGCAACCTTTACCCGAGGTACAAGAAGAGGGCCATCATCATCATCTCCCCCTTCTTCTTCATCCTCATCTTCCTCATTTTCGCTTTCAAGAATGATTTCAGGCCTGAAATGGGAAGAGATAACAGTTTAAGTAGCAGGGAACTTTCTTCATATTTCCTTTTCAAATAAAAATTCTTTTCTATGGCCCAAGCGCTTATCAGTTACTTCCAACCATGGCACTGGAACAACTGTCATTATACTGTACACCTTTTTTCAGAAGACTGTAATATGTTCTTGCACATACACTTTAAATAGGCATATATTTTAAACTGGCTGTTGAGAGCCAGCATCCACTAGCAGATGAGAAAGTGCAATAAATAAATAAATCACAATCCTAACCCACTCCTCTGATGTACTAATATTCCTCTTGCTGCCATCAACCATGGTATTATTTTTGTACTAACCTTGGGGACTCCTAAGCCAGCATTTGAAATCAAGAATCAAATGCTGGATTAAGACTTAAGGTTAAACATGGTTAATATCAGTGCAGGCAAAAGGTGGAATCCAATTTTGGTAACCCACTTGCACACAAGACTTCTGCTGAGAATTTCTTGCCCACAACTGTTAAAGAGAGTGCAGATAAGGTACAGTGAGTTTCCATGTGAGAGGAAAGAAGCTTGGGGAACCCATGTACCCAAGAACACAACTTGTACTTGGTCTTAGCTAGGATTATGTCTAAACTGGTCCTAGCAGAGTTTTACCATATGGGTAATTTATTACAATACACTGCCCAAAGTAGTATTATCTTCAAGTAAAAGAAAAAAAATTCTGGGATTATAATATTTAGAGCAATAATTCAGTTTCAATAACATTAAACAAACAAATCTTTTTCATACAAATCCCTCTGTGCTAAATTATTGCACAGATCACTAGTTCTATTTGAAAGAAGGGACAAAAAAATTACTCTTTTGCTTGAGTCACTGTAGAAGGCTTTTCGGATTTCTTTTCTTCCACCAGTGAAGATCTATTAAATATAAAAAGCACAATTTTCATTAGCCATTTATTAAAATAAAATTTGAAGACAGCAACTAGTTTACCTGTGTGATTTACCATCCTACTCAGAGCACACTTTAATGTGAAATATTAGGCTTTTAATTTAATTAGGTTTATTCACACAAACTTCAGTGGGATTGGGGGGAAATGTATCTATGTGATTTATTGCTTGTCAGAACAAGACAACTATGAATTATTTAGAAATCTAATTACTTAAAATTCCTTTATATGAGCCCTGATGTTTTCCCATGGACAATAGAGAAAGCTGATATTATTTAAAGCAACTTAACAAGGAATCCCAAATTTTCCACAAGCCTGAAAAGTGAAAAGGAGGAGGCCTGGGTATCTTAAAGGAAGGATAAAATGAAGACATAACAAATATATAAAAACAATTTACATTTACAATAAAAAATAAAATGTGTACTTACTTCATTGGATTGTTTTCAGGCAGATAGTATATGAAGTCCCTCATAACCATTTTTGAACGATCTTCTGGCATGCTTTTTTCAATTACTGGGTATTTATATTTCTGTTGTTGCTAGACACAAAAATTAACATTTATATGAGTTTGATAGGGTTTTAGACTTAATCAGCTTTCTTATTGGGAGTCTATACGTTAAAATCAAGTTCATGTATTTTGTAACAAATATATAAACAAAGCCTTCTTTTTTAGACAGATTTATGACAACTTGGTTGCTCTTTTTCTGAGTGGCCTTGTGGGAGCTTTTCATTAACCTTAACTGACTGCTCATTTTATTGTTACCGTATTTTTCGCTCTATAAGACGCACCAGACCACAAGACGCACCTAGTTTTTGGAGGAGGAAAACAAAAAACAAAAAAATTTTGAATCTCAGAAGCCAGAACAGCAAGAGGGATTGCTGCACAGTGAAAGCAGCAATCCCTCTTGCTGTTCTGGCTTCTGGGATAGCTGTGCAGCCTGCATTCACTCCATAAGACGCACACACATTTCCCCTTACTTTTTAGGAGGGAAAAAAGTGAGTCTTATAGAACAAAAAATACGGTATTTTTTACTGGAGTAATTGCAACTACTCTGTTTTAATTGTATGTATTGTTTTCTTTTAATATGATTATTTTTATGTGTTTTTATAATAGTCTAAGCTGCCTTAGGCACTGAATGCAGAAAGGCAGTGTATAGGTTTCAGTAATTATTATTAATAATAGTAATAATAATTTTATTACTTATACCCCACCCATCTGGCTGGGTTTCCCCAGCCACTTTGGGCGGCTTCCAACAGATTAAAAATACATTAAAATATCAGTCATTAAAAAACTTCCCTAAACAGGGCTGCCTTCATAACTGGAGCATGCATCACTCTGGCGAGACAGTCCGCGGGCAGATAGGATCTCAGCCTGCATACCAGATGGAGCTGGTAGACAGCTGCCCTGGACACAGAATTGACCTGCACCTCCATGGACAGCTGTGAGTCCAAAATGACTCCCAGGCTTCGCACCTGCTCTTTCAGGGATACAGTTACCCAATTCAGGACCATGGAGTCCCCCACACCTGTCTGCCCCCTGCCACTAGGTAGGCTTGATGTAGAGCCCTCACCAGTGTTTGACCGCATTTGACTGGAGTTTTCCTCTACTTGTGTTGAAGCCATCTCGCCTAGCTTGTGTCCTTGCCCTAAGCTCTATTGTGAACCAGTAAGCCAAATAGGCTCCACAAAGCAGGGGAGGAGCTCAAGAGTGATCATGGCAACCCATTCGAATGTTCCTGAGGTCAGCTAGGACTTTGAGAAGAGTGCCAGATATATCAGCCAGAAAATCCTCCAAAGTCACCTGGAAACTGATTGGATCCATCAGACTCCGAGGGCAGACCATCCTAACAGGTCCCCCCCCCACATTCCATTTTAAAAGGTAGCATGCTTGATTTAAAAATCATATTTCATGTGATGCCACCTTCTAAAGAGAGGCACTAACCAGTTCCATTATATCATTTCTCATTCAGAGCATACTATACAACCATGATAATCTTACAAAAAGACATCCCCCAGGTACAAGCAAAGTTCAATGTCTGCTGGCTATTAAGCTACTAAATCCGGCAAGCTAATAAGTGACCTTCCAGGTGTTGTTGTTTTGTTTTGTTTTGTTTTTAAAGCCAGGCAGCACCCATGGGTCTCAAACTGCTGAAAGCAATTGAGGGATCCAAGCAATGTGTTGGTCGATAGAACCGCTGGGCTGAGCTGCTCTTTCCAGGTGTTGTTGAACTATACCGTCCAACAACTCCAATCAGCATGGCCAAGCATCAAGGGTGATGGGAGTTAGTACAGTACTACAAGATTTGCAGGACCATAATTTCCTTATCCTTGTTATAAATTGATGTATCATACAATGTTGCTGAGGGTCACGCCAGCTTTTACCTTTAAAAACTGGAAACCTTTAGCAAACTACCTTTAGTAGGGAAGCATCATATCATGACATCAAGAGCTTCCATATGTCTTGTGGAAGTGGCAAAGTGCATGCTTTGAATGCTAATCTCCAGGTAAGACTACATAAATCTCCTATCCAAAACCCTAGAAAATCAGGGCAGAGACAATACTACTGAATCAAATGCCAAATTTGATTTAATATGACTTCTATGCAGAAATCAGGCTATATGCTCTATTACTTTCCCCTCTTCCTCATAACCAAATCTCCGAAGTGTTGTTATACCTTCTCTTTCTTCAACTCTTCCTTGAGCATCTTCCTTAGCTTCTGAGCTTTGATTATTTTCTCACGATCGGAACATATTCTTTTCTCTTTGCCTGGAATACATTTTGAGTGTGGTATTTCTTCTTGAATCAGACTTTCCTGCGTTGGTCTCTCTTTGAGGGGTGAGGATGTGTTCTTCTGCAGGGCTTCGTCGCTTCTTT
This sequence comes from Podarcis raffonei, assembly GCF_027172205.1. Lineage (NCBI taxonomy): Eukaryota > Metazoa > Chordata > Lepidosauria > Squamata > Lacertidae > Podarcis > Podarcis raffonei. Next base: position 30,945,531 of record NC_070612.1, read on the forward strand.
GACCTGTTACACATGCATTCGGCTCTTTACTTACAGACTTTTTGAATGGAGAGAATTGTGGTACTTGGGGAACAGGAGTTTTCTTTTCAGGAAGTATGGGAGACTTTGGGGAATTCTCCACATTGTTCTTCTCAGAAGGCGGCAAGTCCTTCTGAAGTGGAGGGTTACAAATAACAGGAGAATGAGGTACTTGTTTTTGAGAACATTTTGATGCTGAAGTGGCAACACGTTGTGTGGATAGTGGTGCAACTCGTGGTTTAGCAAGATTAGGCATTGTAGATATTCGTTTTCTTCTCTGCAGAAGTGTCTCTGCATGTCTACTACAATCTCCATCACCACTAGCGTTGGTCTTTTCATTTCTGGAAGATTAAAAGAGAGAAATCTAAAAATTGTAATCTGGCTGTTTTAAAAATAAATAAATGCACTGTATTCCCACAAAGGCAATCACATCATATTACGAGTTTATTTTTGAAAATGCTTATTCTGATTAGACATAAAAAATTAAAGCAAAAAATATATTACAACTTTATATCTACTTAGAATATAGATGGCTAGAGTCCCACATACAGTTCGCTGTTAGCAATCTAGTATTTATATTATTTGATACATTTCAGTCATCACTTTCCACAAGAAGACATTTCTGACTTACTAATACATAATAATACAAAAAGGTTAACAATAATTTAAAAACCAAATACATAGAAAAAATGCAACAGAACAAAATTTCTAAGGGTGCTCATCCTACAATAACTACAAAAAATTACTCTTACCCCATATCACTAAAAGGTAAACACCATAAAATAGGCCGGAGATCATAGCACAGAAGAATCCAAATTAATGACTAAAAGCTCGGAATGATGGCCGCATATATAATTAATATATTTATATATTATCATTGTATTATGGTATAATATACATTGCATATTATTATTAGTGAAGATGCAGCTAAACTTGTGGTCCTGTAGATGCTATTAAACTACAAGTCTCATCAGCCCAGCCACTATGGCAAAAGATGAGAGATGATGGGGCCATTCAGCAACAACTTGAAAATCATGACTTAGCTACCCTTGTTTCTGGAACCAGGAGACAGCAACTATTTCAAATCTAGAATTATCGCTCTTCATCACAGCCAACCAAAGAATGTATATTGCGAATTCTCCCCACACCTGCAATACATAAACTTGGTAGCACTGTCTAATGCCAGCTATAATTTCGACTACTACGTCAAGCCCTAGAATCACAGAGACACACACCGCTCGAAATAAGATTCAAAGTCATGCAGGTTAAAGGCGGGGAGGAAATAATAGACGATTGTGCACTTGTGTGCTTTGAGGGTTTACGACAATCAAAGAGGTATATAAATCTTCTGAAATAAAAACAAAAAGACGCCGAGCTGGTTCACCATTCACCCCAACTACACGTGCGTAGTGACTCCGGATAAAAGCGCCGCACTGTGTCCCAGGCGACATGAAGCACCGGCCTTTGCGATGAGTTCCTTCACAGGCGCAGGCCATCAGGTGTCGGAGGTGCACGTGAGAACCAGTTCCCGCGATTTTCAACGCGTCTCTCAAAAAAGGAGCTTTTTGCGCTCCAGCTCATCTCCTGAAACAGGCTCCTTTTATTTTGTGGAGAAAGGAAGCGCGCAGCCTACAGCCAAAGGCGAAGCTTACCCCTCGGGGCTGGGGCTGCTACCGTCGTCCTGCTGCAGGCTTCCGGCAGCGCCCGACGGGAGAGCCGAGGCAGCCGCATCCTCAGAAGAGCAGGGGGCGGATACTGAGCCGGGCTGGGGACCGGGGTCCGGGGCCGCGGCGACGCCTGAGGGGCTGGGGCTGCCCCTGGGGTGGCTGCCCCTCGCCGCCGCCGCCGCCGCCCCCGGTCTCACGTTGGGCTTCACATTAAACCTGGCGCGGCGGAACATGGCGCCGCGAAGGGGAACCGCCGACTCTCGCTAAAGCCCACCGTCCCCTTTTTCCTCCGGCCGCCGAGGCCGCCTCATGTCACCGGCCTCGCTCGGCCCAAGCCCAGCTCCCCGCCCTTCCTCTCCGACTCTCGCGGAGGGAGGGGGGCCTGTCAGCTGCTCCGGGGACGGCGCGCGGCGTAGCGTCATCACTCTGCGACAAAACAGGAACATCACCTGGGCGGCGAGGACACCCGCCTGAAACGCAGGGGAGCGTCGCGCGTTCATGTCGAACTTGACTTGCACTGAATCCTCTGTAAACTAAGGCCTTAGTTTACAGGGGATTCAGCACGAGGAGAGGGAAGGCGGCTAGTTTATTAGCCCAGTGCATTCGTAGCGATTCTCGGCTTGGCGGCTCTTGCCTCGTGAAGCCCGCATCCCGAGGAAGGGACCCGGAGACCGGTGTTTGGCTGACCTGAGTTGGATTTTATAAATGTTAGTGTTTTCCTAGAGCGAATATTCTTTGAAAAGGTAATTCCACGTTGTACATTTCCGAGCACAATTCAAAAGTGCGTTAAAGCCCTAAACGGCCTCGGCCCAGTATACCTGAAGGAGCGTCTGCACCCCCATCATTCAGCCTGAACACTGAGGTCCAGCGCCGAGGGCCTCCTGGCGGTTCCTTCACTTGCAAGAAGTGAAGCTGAAGGGAACCAGGCAGACCTTCTCAATAGTGGCGCCCACCCTGTGGAATGCCCTCCCATCAGATGTCAAGGAAATAGTATTTATATACCTTTGAGGAGACACCTGAAGGCAGCCCTGTATTGGGAAGCTTTTTAAGGTTTAATATTTTATTATGTTTTTATATGTGCTGGAAGCCGCCCAGCGTGGCTGGGGCAACCCAGTCAGATGGGAGGGGTATAAATAATAAATTACTACTACTATTACAGAATCTGGAACTTTCTTTTAGTTTTGCAATTTTCCTTATTTTTAGAGGGTTATATTCTGCACTCTTCATATATAAAGCATAATTGTATACCACTATTTCATTAAAAATTATATTGGGGTGATTTACAGAAGAATTTACATGCAATAAAAACTGTGTGAACATTTAAAATTGGAGATCATCAACTATTAGAGAAAGAAGCTGTCTGCATAAGCTTAGTGGCATAAAAAATTTTTCAGCAGGCACATAAAGAAGAGGAGGAGGAGTTTGGATTTGATATCCCGCTTTATCACTACCCAAAGGAGTCTCAAAGCAGCTAACATTCTCCTTTCCCTTCCTCCCCCGCAACAAACTTCAGAGAAGTGTGACTAGCCCATGGTCACCCAGCAGCTGCATGTGGAGAGCGGAGACGCGAACCTGGTTCACCAGATTACGAGTCTACTGCTCTTAACCACTACACCACACTGCTGAAAGAAAGGGGTGCTGGCAACTATTCTATAGTTGTAACATTCCACTGGATCCAGACATGGGCATAGCCAGAGGGGGGCAAGGGGGGAGCTGCCCTTCCCCAATCAAGTAAATAAATTAAAAATACTTAACTAACTGACCAATAATGACACAAATAGCACAGTTCTGCCCCCCCCCCAAATCCTGGCTATGCTCATGGATCCAGAGTAGGCTTTTAAAGAAGTAGGCACACAACTGCCTCTTTAAGGGCAGCTGGCAACACTCCAACACAAAAATACATTTACTACACCCGTCTCAGTCATCTAAATCCACGCAGCTTTAATAACCCATGGTGGACAAGGATCTAGTGAGCAGATGTGGTTGGTACATAAAGTATCCAGTTGGTCAACATAAAACATCCATAAAAGGATCTAAACATTTGGATAGTGATATACAGTAACCAATATACTGAGCTTTAGATATGAAAAGGAATGTGTCAGCAGAAAAATAGTGCAGTGCTTTATATAACTATGGAACATGCCATTATTATACGGTTGGTTCCAAAAAGACATGACCATATCTTGGACTGCAGCTCTCCACCCATTTTATGATGGTGTCCTAATGAGTTCAACCTATACTTTTTCAAATCAAGCTAACCAAACCATGATTGGATTTATACAGTATGCCAAAAAACATCCAGAGAGACCACATCCTTATATCACTTACTGGCAAAAATGGTATTTCAGAAAAATGGCTCAGAACGCCACCTTCCAAACAAACCAAACCAATCACATTCACAGGTCACATTGGAACAGGTGGGAATGATGAGGTAAGCCACAAAAAGTCCACTGAAACCACATCCTCATTCCTGTTCTAAGCAATAAACAATATTGCAGAAGAACAGTCAGGAACACCCAACTTCTGAGTAGCTAAACCAATCAAATTCATGTCACATTGAACAATGTGGTTCCAAACTAGCACACTGTTTTGTGGCTTAGTGCTCATTCATATCGGTTTTGATCTGACCTACAAATGACACTGGGCAATAAATGGTATCAGAATGTGGTTTCTGCTTAAGCTTTGTGACTGCATCAATTCTATCCATTCGTGTGACCTGTGAATTTGGTTGATTTGAGGAACCATAGGAGTTGGTTCTGTTCAGATGAGTTCTGGATGTGAAGGGGCCAATAAAAGTATAACATTGGAATGCATTTGTTGTTGTTCTTTCCTTCCTTTTTTGTTGACCTATTACATCAATACAACAGAAATGTGCAAATATACATTATAGAATTCAAACACTGGAAGTCACCGAACAAATGGTATATCTCAAAATACATCCCACAGTTTTGGAAATCGATTATAATTCAAAAAGCAGCCTTATCCTCCCAGTTTTCTTTAAAGTCCCCATAATTTCAGATGAATCACGGGTAAATGCATCGAACTCAGTGGGGCTTCTGAAAACACAGGAATATTCGTTCATTTCATTTCCATCCCGCCTTTTAGGGCAAGATCCTCGCATCCCATTTGAAACCTGGAGATCGTGCAGAAATCATATCCCGCGCGTGCCAGGGAAGTAGCGGTACTGTATTTACATCCCAACCGCACGCGCGTTAACTCGGAAGCAAACCCCCTGAGCCTCTCTTCCGCGTAACGCGCGCACAGCGTCTCAGCTTCAACTCGTGCAGCTGATACCAGGCATTGAGGCCCGATCGGTGGGTTGCGCGCACGCGCAGTAAGGGCACCGCGGGACCGGCTCCAGATGCGCGGCTGGGAACAGGAAAGGCGTCGACGTGCGGCCTGACGTCACAGAGGCGGCCCCTTACATAAGGAGCGCAACGGCGGGCGAGGCGCGCAGAAGGTTCTGGCAGTTGGAGCGGATAGCGGGGTTGTTGCTGTTCGTGCGCGTAACGGTCGTCGCCGCTGGGGTTATTGTTTTGCCATGGCCCGTAAGTATGCGACGTGGGCGGCGCCCGCCACCGCCCTGCTGTGGCCTTCCCTCGCCAGTTGGGACTTGTATAATTGGTGGCGGCGGCGGCGGCCTGGGGCCGAAGCGGGCCTTGCGGGGATCGTAGGCCAGCCGTGGGTTGCCGCTCCCGTGTTGTGGTCCCCGGCGGGCGGCTATTGTAAGCTCGCTTCAGAGACGTTGCAACCCTGGCCGCGCTTTGTCCGGGGAAGAAGCCCCCGTTGACTTCAGTAGGGCTTGCTCCCGAGTAGACCCGGCGAGGGCTGATGGAGAGGCCGCCCTTGTGTGTGTCTGTTGGCGTGAACGGGGACTCTGGCTGGAGGGAAGCGGTTCTCTTTTAAGAGGAAGCGATAGGCAGGGCTGGCCTGAGAAAGCACAGCTCTGTTTTCCTTCCTCGACCGGGGAGACAACATGCTCTTTGTGAGCAGGATACGTCCCTGCTGCGCTCGCGTTACCGTCTCCCCTATTCGGAATGAGCCGTGTGAAAGGGCCCTTTTCACCGAATCCGGGGCCCCAAACTGCCTTCCCCGAGGAGAGAGCTAGCGGGGGACGCTCGGTGTCCACGGGTGGATGCTAAATATGCCTCAATAGTTAAGTGTTTGCACTATGCGGGCTGTACTGTACAGTATTTTCAAACTGCAGCGTTAACTTTTTGGAAACAACAGCTGCGGCGGCGCCGACTTCAGTTTCCAGTGACTTTAAACTGAAACAAAAGATGCTGCTCAGTGTGTGTTATTTCTATAGAGGAGCGCTCCGATTTGTTCCCTCAGCAGGAACTAAGGCTTGCTGAGAGCTTCATTGAAATGTTAACTAGACTTGTACGCAGGCTTACTTGGAAAAAAGCCCCTTAAGTTCATTCCCCCAAAGGTGGTTCCTAAATTCCTAGTTCCTTATTCAGCACAGATTGAAGCTGCGTGAAATATGGCTGAAGCGTATGTAAACTGTACTGCAGCACTCAAACTTTTTCTACTACAGAATTAGTTGGTTGTTGTAGCATAGAGGCTGTTTTTTATTTGTTCAACTTATTAGGTGCTTGTCACCCAAAGGTCTCCAAGCGACCTGCAGCAAAATTATATGCACGCACACACATATAATATTTCATATTGGGGATCCATGGCATCAAAAGGCTAGCATAAAATATTTGTGCATGCATACCTAAAGGGCATTGGTATCAGTGCTGCTCAAGTTCTTGTCAACATGTATGTGCAGTAGCCCACTTTGGTTATATCAGTTATATTAGCTTGTAGGCTAAGATGTCACCATGTTATTGGATGAAGCACATTCCTTTGCAAGCCAGCCTGAATACTTGCCCACTTGATTGGATTTCAAACTACCTGGGCAAGCTAAGTATTTCCTTGGTGACTGGCGCTTACCAAAGCCACACTTTGTCGGGAATATTGAGATATTGGCTATACTGTGGGCTGCGAAGTTGGGAACTCAGTAGTGCAGCTGATCCAACAGGGTTTGCTTACAAGCTTCATTTACCAAAGAGCAGTCAAAGTGTGGTACTTTTAACATAGTGTAAAGGGGGAAAGTTGGATTATCGGCAGCAGGCTTTACTATTGTGCAAATAAGAGATGGACAATATTTGGCTCTGTTGGTCAAAAGTATGTACTAGTAACTGGCCTAAAGCCTAACTCTTAAAACTGTTCCAACTTTAGGTGGGAACCAGCGTGAACTTGCCCGCCAAAAGAACATGAAGAAAAACCAAGAACTAAATAAAGGAAAAAGAAAAGAGGATACTTTGTCGGCTTCTCAAAGGAAACAGAGGTATGTTTGCATAGCAATCTCTGACAACCCACATACCCTGGTGTATATGTAAGTAGTGTAAAATTCTGCCTCAGAATGCTTAAAGATAAAATACAATTTCTATACTGTGGCCCTGTCTTAGACTGAAAAAATATATTTGATGTTTGGGAAGCTACCTTAATGTGCTTAAGCTTGCATTTGGCTATTTGGAATGGATACAGTCTTATTATAATTGAAGTGGGGGGGAAGGTGTAGTTTAGAATTTAGAACTAGAACACTGAACTTTAAAACATTGAGAACCAACATTGTTCAACAGGACTTCTTATTCTTCCCCATTGTGTGCTCCAAAATCCATTCTAGAGGGTTGTGGGATTTTTGAGGAAGGTGAGAAACCAAAACACTTATTGTCCTGAAAAATATTCATTGTTTCCACTAAACATGGACGTCACTCGCTCTTCATCTTTTCTTTTCCAGAGACTCCGAAATTATGCAGCAAAAGCAGAAAGCAGCTAATGAGAAGAAAACTCTTCAGACAGGAGCAAAATAATCTGTGGCTGCATGAAGGACCTAATAATGCTGCAGTGCATCTCAGAATAATAGGGTCTAAGAAAAGACATATTTGTAAAAGTGACCAGCCATTAAATGGTTAATGTTTATCTTCTACAAGCTCATTTGTCCAGTATGCATTTATTTTAGAATGTCTGATTAGTAGAGTGCATTTGCAACTGACTTGGCTTTATCTGAAATACTAGAAATAGTTCCAGTAAAATTGGATTCAAAGTTCCCTTTGCATGTCTACTAGTAATGATAGCAGTGGCTTGACTGCAATTTTCATTGTTAAGTGTTGGCTTGGTAAATGGCTTGTGTGACTGTACCAGTTATTAAATATGCAAATAGACTGAGAATCCTGTCTGGCAGCCCAACAGCATTCAAAAATGATACCACTTTTAAAAGCCCAGGTCTCTGTTCTTGCTTTCCACTTTGTAAAGCTCAGCTGTAAAATTAACCGTAAATTATTTTTACAATAAAATGTTGCATGAAGTACTGTCTAAGTTGGAAATGGGTACACCAGACAGTTATAATAGCTTTTCCATTGTTTCTGACACGTTTGGCACAATTCAGAGGGTTCTTAGTCCTTTCATCAGCACAACTTTTCCATTGTGTTTCAATTGCAGCCTGAATACTTAATACAATTCTTCAACTGCTAAGCAAGATTCTCTAAATATATTACTATGTATAACTGCAGCTTAAAATCTGTACTCTGAACTAAAATATAAATAACCTCTTTTGTCTAAAGCTTGGTTGATTATAAAAATGGCAGCCAAGAATAAGTTGCTTAGTTTTACTGCTTTTTTTTTTAGGCCTGACTGTTTTCCATAGTGATGTTAAAGGTCTAGCAGAATTACGTATTTGACATTCATGGTTGTACTTCAGCTAGTGAGCAAGAACAAAAGCCTGTTGACCTGGGATTAAGCCAAATTTATTCTTCTGTTCCCTGCTACTTCTCTTAAAAACAATAGAGCTCTGTGTAGCATATTAGCAGATTGGGGTGGAGGGAGTCGGGGTGACCCTAACTCGGGTTTCAGAAGTTCAAAGACACTGAAATCCAGCATACTAGATAAGTTGTTCTAGTACAACAAACACTCTGCTCTAATACTTTGACTTTTCTGTAACAGACTAGGCAACTGACCCCTTTGGAATTTTACCTAACATTCAGTGTCTTGGAGCAGTAGTATAGCAGTTCGTTAAACAAGGTGCACTACTAGTTTGGTAAAAGTTTGGGAGGGGAGAAGAAGTTGGCTTGTAAGGCATATTAGTGATCGCAAGTAACTAAGTGATAGATGGTTCTCTAATACTGCTATCTCAAGGGAAGATGGATTAGCCATACCCACTTTGTGTGTGTAAATTAAAAATGTCCAGCTTTTTAAAAAGGTAAAGCTAGCAGCCCACCCTACTTCTCCAGCCTTTCCTGGTGCTGTGCTGCTATAAGCTATGGTTTGGCTTGGTGTTGCATCCAAACCTAAGCTCATGATTTTATCTTTCATCAAACAAACCATAACATATAGCTAAGGTGTGTTCTATAGCTTACCACTTGTGGCTTGTCTTGAAGAGATTTACCCGAACCCAGACCCATGCTTTGATCAGACAAGTCATGGCTTCAATCGCAACTGCAGAACTGGAGAAGCAAGGCAACAACTACTTTCTCTCTGGGAAAACTACATGTTTCTCATTTGCAGTAAGCCATGGCTAGAGTTACCTTTGAACTGCCCTCTTGTCTTGCCCTAGGCAAGGTGGTTCTTCTAAAATGAGATTCAGAAGCAATACAAAATACACAAGTGAGTGAGAAGATTAAAGATTTTATTCTAAAACAGCAGGCAATGTATACATACCAAGCAAGCACTCAGTCTGCCACTTGGAAGCCCTCAAGAAGCGGTGAAGTGACTCCCCCAGGTAGCCTCAGTTTGCATGGCTTTGTGGCCAATTAGTCAGCGCACGAGCTTCAAAGAAACTGCCCAAAACAGTCCAATTTTATAGATAGCCAGTCTTGGAAGCCACACAGGCTATGTGCAGATCATCCATTAGCCACCCCCTCCCAAGCCCTCACTTTCTCAAAACAATGTCCAACATCAAAGAAGGTACCCAGCATTATCCTCCACAACTGATTAAGGCAGCTTTGTGTGGTGCTTCACCTCCCAAGTTCTCAGGACATTAATGTTCTCACACCATCAAAAAACTTAACAAGAGTGAGGGAGGGGGAAGGGACAAGCTGGCAGGGCTCTATGTCAGACCATTAATTCCTCAATAATTTTTTTTCCTTGCAGATGCATTTCCCATACACCTCTCTATTGGAATATGCAAAACTGAGCTTTAAGAAATTGCGGTGGGCAAGTAGCTGTGTATGCACCATGTGTTGTACAAGTGCTTTATACAAGCCATGCTTGCATCAATAGAAGGTTCAGCTTCTGTTTGAGATGCATTGGCTGTGGTCATAGCTGTCAACTGTGATAGCTAAACACCAGTATTCCCTCATAAAGAAATCACTCCCTTACTTATTTCATGTCTGTTTCCATACAGAGATAAACTCTGGAGCTGTATAATGATGGCAGTCTTAATCCTACCCATGTGGTGTCTGCTTTTACACTTAGCTAGAGGCTGTGCACAGGTTTGCCGAATGCTGCTGTTGCAAGTATACATTTTTTTTAAAAAAAATTGTAGGATTTCAAAGCAGTGTACAGTCATAACAAAAATACAATGAACCACATACAACCAATAGAATTCATTTATATCTGTTTATATGTTGCTGTAAACAGATGTTTACCTTGTGCTTGGAATGACTGCAACACTGGCACAAGGTAGCCTGCTCTAAGGAAGATGTTTCAAATTTAGCAAGCCACCATTGAAAATGATGCTTTTTGTTAAGTACTATATATCTAATAAAGGGAAGTACCTAATGGAGAGCTTTAGTAGAAAAAGAGAAGTACAAATGCTATCAAGACTGAGATGTACATGGAAGAAATGTGGCTGACCTGAAGAGGTCTAGTGCATCCCAAAACAGGATAGCACTTTTCATATTACTGTAGCTGTAACAGGATGAAAATAAAAAAATGGGTCTATTACCATCCATTGACTTGCCTAGCAATCAGAAAAAAATAGTTAATACAAAACAAGATGGCTAAGTAGGAAACTGGTATTGGCAAAAATTATATGGGAAGGTATTTTTGAAGGAAATATACTGTTCCCCATATACACATACAAATTGATATATAAATTTCATGAGACTTGCTCAGGTCAACTGTGTTTTTTATTATGCCCACTTAAATTTATTAAAGCATTTTTACCCTACACCTTAACTAAATAGACTCCTAGATCAATAAAAAGTCACTCCTTGGCCAGTTTAACAATTCAAAAGACATACTGTATCACAAAATAAACTGCAAGGAAGAGAAGAATGGTTCCTATGGACTGAATGAGATCCATCTGCTCAGTTGCCGTAGAGCACCTGGGTGGGAGTTCTTGGGGAAAGGGACAACAAATGCTGCTTAAATATTTCTGGTTTCATGTGGGAAGCATGTAATTTCTGCTCCAGTATTTGAGAACCTTTTGTAAGCTACTTTGAGAGCTTTTTGGAACTATAAAGTGAAATATAAGTTCTACAAATAGGTTCAGGAGCGAGGAGGACACCAGTTCTTAAAAGGAATTTCTTACAGGAATTACAATCAACTAAATGTGTGACATGTTTGGTAGAATAACTGTTACTAGGTACTGAGGAATAGACAAAGGAAGTTGAGTTAATGGAATAGCTTTGTATCCATTCTCTCCCTCAGTTCAATGAAACATTGCCAGAAATCCATAGAAATGCTGGTTTGCACTTGGTTACCTTTAGTTAAGCAGTTCTGAGAGGTCTTTAAGGAGACTTGGTTTGTACCTCTACAGGTTACATCTAGCAGGTACGGATTTTAAACACTTTACTGGGAAAGGGCAATGTGCAGAAACAGGCATTTGTGAAGAAACTGATAATAGACCACAATAATACAAATGGTACACCAATTAGAAAAGAGGAAGGACTGGGAACTTGTGGCCATCCAGTTCTGTTCATCCCTGACCATATCTTATCCCAGGGTTGAGGAATCTGGCTCTCCAACACCTAGAGGGACACAGGTGCCCCCCCCCCAACTAATATAAAGGAAATCATTTACCACACAAGAATGGTTCATTCCCTCTGAGTGCAAAATTGGGGTAAGCCTTGTAACTCGTATAGCTTGATAGCCACTATAAGTGTCTATCTGCGATTTCCTGGTCACACAAGTCTATGGATGATTTCTGGGACAGATTTGTTTCATGACCTTATGGGAAACGGCCACTACTATAAATCGTTTTTAAAAGGCATTATACAAATCAATTGAGATGTGGTTTATCAGCAGCGGTTGAGTTTGATGGCTAAATGTTCAGACTGAGGCAATAAGCATCGGAATATCAAGTGCCCCATATAAATGCGGGCTGTTGCGTGTATTATTCATTTACTCTGCATGCGGGCTTTCCTATGAAGCAGATAAAGGGGAATTTTCCCTCTCCGGATGTTGCTAGGCTACAGTCTCATCAACACTGATTGAACCATCTCAAGTTGATTTACGTATGAACGAATTAAAAACACACTAAAAACAACAACAACAAATACCTTTGAAACAATACCTCAAACCCTAACAAGGGAACAAGTCGTAACCCTGGCGAAGTCAACCACTAACGAGACTTGGTGGGGTTTGGTCTCCCACACCTTCCCCATATACGTGGATCGAAAGAAGGGCTGGGCAGCTGAGATGCGAGGATTGCTTTTTAATCCCTCGGTCTCTCTGCCCAGTGTTGGAAACGGAATCCTGCACCAGACTCTCGTTGCGCAGCAAAAGCGCGGCTGCTACCTGTGGAATTCCCACCCCTTGCCCCGCCCCGCTTTTGTCGCAGGAAGGAGGAGGAGGAGGAGGCGGCCGCCGGGAAGAGCTTGAGGCCTCCTGGCCTGCAGGGGGCAGTAAGGCAATCTCCCCGGAGGTGGCGGCGCTCGCAAGAGGCCTCTGTCGGTGGAGCTCCTCCTCTCCGGTCGCTGACTGATGACGTATAAGAAGGCCCTGTGGAAGAGCGCCTTCATCCCGGAGCCCTCATGGCTTCTTGCGGCGGCGACGAAGCGGTGCTGTTCAGACGCGGGGCCGGGCAGGTACTGGGGTAGGCCGGGCTTTCCGTGGCCCTTCATAGGGTTTCGCTTTCCCTCCGTGGGGGCCTCTGTCGGCTGAGCGGGCGAGGCGAGACCGCTCCTCCCGCGTGAGGCGCTGCTCAGGAGGGACTCTGAGCTTCGCAGTTCAGCGGAGCGGATTCTGAGGGAAAAGGAGCTGCTTTTTTATTTTTTACTTTGACGAAGTAATATAAGTAAATAAGAATAAAATTGTACACCCCGTCACCGAGACCATTCCATTGTAACCTCCCAAACCCTCTGGCGAGGGTTTGACCCCTTTCCGTTTTAACAGTACAAATTCTACACACACACCTTCCATAGCTCCTCAAAATCATTTCTCCTGCATGTTCCCCGTCTTAATGTCACATTAGAAAGTAACTGCTTAAGTGGGGTGGGCAAGAAGGTCGACCCACTTCCAAAACGGAAGCAAGCAGTGGTATAGTAAGGTGAGTGGATTTAGTGGTCTCATTGGGGATATCTTCTTTAGATGGCACTGTGGATTAGGCTTCAGTCCACTTACCTGGTCCTGTTAGGTTACTTCTGAGTTAGACATGTACACCAACTGCAAATGCCGCACACCAGCCCTGTTGCTTGGGGCAGGGGCTTCTGTTCATTCTGCTGAGTGGGGCCTTGAATTTTTGCTCCAAAGGCTTGCCCTAGCAACTTCAACAAAAGCATGAGCTATGCACAAAATACTGTAAAGCTGTCTTGGAATGCAACTAGTTTCACAACTAAGTTCTACATGCACAAGGGGATGCTTGCATTTGCACATGGCAACCAGTTATTGTAACCAGGGGAAAGGCTCTTAGGATGTGGCATGGCAATCAGTCATTCAAAGATGGTTAAAAGAAAGGAAAGGAACCATGTGGCAGCTGCCATGCCTGAACTAACTTTTTAGATGCCAGCAGTAATATAGTATATAGCATGAGATAATCTTAATATATTGAAGAAGCCGCACCTTTAGATTTGGCTGTAACTCTCAAAATATCTTTTGGGTTTTTTAAAAAGTTTAAAATAAAAAGGAAACCTACAATTCTGTTTTGTCTCTACAGAGTGATGATTCTGATATATGGGATGATACAGCGCTCATAAAAGCATATGATAAAGCCGTTGCGTCCTTCAAGGTAAAACATACTCTAGCCTGACCCACCTGCTATGCAGCATGTGAACTGCAAAGACTCAAGCTTGTATGGTGGCCACCCATTCTGATCCTTCACTGTCACCTCAAAGATAGGTGGATTGGAAGAAAGGGACAGAAGAAGATTGTTGCATTTTTCTTCTCTCAACATCCTTGTTGTCTTTAACAGCTGGGCTGAAAGCAGATAGTCCATGAAACAGTTCTTAGTGCAGAAATGCAGTGACAGGGAAAACGTCACCTGTTCAGTTTGTCACATACATTTTTAAAGCTATAGGAGCCTGCCAGGAAATAGCTGGCTGCTCTAAGAAGGACATTCTGTATCTATGCTATTTTATATTTTTAACATTGGCTTAGAAGTTAAGTTTTTATGCTTGATATGTTTTGATTAATCAAATTTGGTACAGTGCATCATTATATCAAATGATCTAGATGAAATATATGAATATTTCAAGTAATAATTATTGTATTAATACTAGTAAAAAATAAATAAATACCAATAGCTGTAACATAGTTTAAGGAGTGAAGGGAGTTGGAAACCTGCAAAATAATTATTTTGTATCTTCTTTCCATCAGAATGCTTTGAAGAATGGTGACTGTTCAGAGCCTTCGGATAAAACAGAACAAAATGCTGGGACAAAAAGAAAAAATAATAAAAAGAACAAGAGTAGGAAGAAAAGTAATGCTGGACCACAGAAACAGGTGATTTTGGGGGGAGAGGAACCGTGACAGGAGCTAGTACTAAGAATGTTGTTTTTACAATCATGGAATTAAGATCCTGTTTCTTCAAGCATAAATATATGCTCCCATATGCAAAAACCTAAAGCTTTAGCCACCTTTTTCTTGTTGCACTTGAATTTTTACAGGGAAATAACCTGGTTTTTGCAATGGCCTGTATTGTGCCTTTGGTTCAGTTCGGGTATTCCAGTCCGTAAAATGGGGAAATACTTTTTACATATGCAATAATAATGTATTATGCTGCTGGAAAGTATTTTTAGGTAGTGCATCTGCAGAACTATTTCAAACAGAGGTGATAAAGGATGAAGTTTTAAAACTGATTAATACAAAGTAAAACGTAGCATGATACCCAAAGTTGAGTTTTTAAAATGTAGCTAACAAATATTGAAGGAGAGTGCAGTTTACAATATGTTAATTTTTACATAGGTGTTTTGAACAGGTATGTCACAAATATTACATACATGTATGCAGGAGGGAAATCAAACTTGTATAGTAGAGTGAGGAATAAATTCATAACACCGCCAACTTAACTTTTTTCCTTTCATTGCAGTGGAGAGTTAATGATGCGTGCAGTGCAGTTTGGTCTGAAGATGGCAACGTGTACCAAGCAACTATTACCTCAATTAACTGGAAGAAAGGGACTTGTGTAGTTGTCTATACTGGATACGGAAATAAGGAAGAGCAAAATCTGTCAGATCTGCTACCACCAACGGATGCTGAGGGAACAAATGAGAAAAGTGCTGCTGAGGTGAGGCCAAGTAGAAAATTTACACTTGACTGAAATGGAAACAATTTATCATTGCTACACGTCTTTCACAGCTCAGGGAAGTACAGTGTGTGAGGATTAAAGCTAAAGCACATGAAATATAGGATTTTACCTTTTTCTGTGGGAGCTGAATTTAGTCCTGGGCCTCCTGCACATGATTTATTTCAGGGGTGGACAGCCAAGCCACATGAAACCCTCACAGCAAGTCTTTCTGCCAGTTTGCATAGCAATTTCTGATTGGGAGATTAAAATTCTACTGCCTGCTTTTTATAGAGCTTCTCTAAAGAGCACACAGAAAAGAGTTTGTAGAAAACATACAACACAAAGGTTGGAGATGAAACATGCCTGCAATTTCAGAATAAAAGGCAGCATTTCCACCCCCACACATTCCAGTGCTATCTCCATGGTTCTTGAGCCCAGTTGTATATTGGTCTAGTAGTAGCTTGGATCCCATTTACTCGAGCAACTGCTGTCTATCCATAAGACCACATGGCAAGCAGCTCAAATAGTGAGGTAAAACAAAAATTCTACTGGCTCCCTTTGCAAAAGATCGAAAGCATTTTGCTGTGTTTTCACCTTTTTGTGCTGCTTGTGGCAGGCTACTTCTGTTGCAGCCAGGGAGTGGATTTGATTGTGCATATTTGAAGCATGTTAAAATGCTTCTAAGTAACATCCAGTATTTATTTATTTTTTTAAAATCAAGGCAGAGGAGTAGGACATAAGCAATAATAGTTAAAAAGGCAGGCATGGATGAGAGTATGTCAAAACTTAAGTAGAAATAGGGGAAGGATGAAAGTAGAGTTCCAGAAGGGCAGGTTCATAAAACCTTTTAATAGTTTGCATTTAAGAGGGTGTCTTTTGGAATGTCACAAATTCAAAACAGAAGAAAATAATGTTGCTTTTTTTGAGCTTCATTAGTTATAGCTACGTATGGCTTGCAAATACTGGTTGCAAATTCCTAATTACTGTTATTTTTTTAGAATGAAAACGAGACTCAGTATTCAACAGATGAAAGTGACATCTCATTCCGGTCACCTGGAAACAAATACAATCGTACTAAATCAGCACAGTGGAATTCTCACTTTCCTCCACCACCACCAGTACCGGGCCTTGGAAGGGTAAGCATAGAAGCAAATCTGAAAGACATCCAATTACTATATGGTAGTGTTCCAGCTATTTAGAAGAGTAGTATCTTTACCTTTACAAGCAGAATTACAGGTGCCATTCTAGTCATGGATGTTTTTGTGAGATTTGGGGGTTGCTGTATCTTGCATGCTTAATTTTGCAAACATTGGTATAATGAAGACCTTTTATTGTATTTTAAATTACTCTCATGTAGACTGGAATGAAATTCAGTGGACCTCCACCCTTTTTATCAGGCTGGCCTCCACCATTTCCATCAGGACCACCGGTGAGTGATGGGTAAAATGCGTGACAGTAAAGGGATACTCTTGTCACAAAAGGGAAAGTTCATAACCCAGACGCTGAATGGTACCACCTGAGCTGGGGATTTAAATACTGGAATGTTCCCCTACAATTATTATTTCCCTAATTCAATTAAATTTGCATTAAGAATTGTCCTGAATGTTTGTAGTGAACAATTGTTTCTTGTTCAATGTCTTGAGAAGGTAGTTATTCCAGTTCAGAAGTCCTTCATTTATCTTTTTAGTTGATACCACCTCCACCACCTTTCAGTCCAGATTCTCCTGATGACGACGAAGCATTGGGAAGTATGTTAATAGCCTGGTATATGAGTGGCTATCACACTGGTTACTATCTGGTAAGAAACATACATCTTTTCTGTACTAAAATGCAAGCAACTTGCCTAAGTCACCAATTAAGGTGCTAACACTGCTTAAATAGGTTAATCTTTCGATTTGTGGCTGGTCAGCACCTGACAGATTACATAAAATAAATATTTCTGTAGCTCATTAAAGAGACATGGAACACTGTGGCTGACAGACTTGCACACATTTAATCGGGGGACAATTCTGCTGTGTATTATCTTCCGATTATAGGGAGTGCCAGCTGGTGCGCCGTCTCTTAACCAAAGACCTACTGAACTGCTTTTACCACTGCTATTAAGAACATTTAGATAATCAGGTTGAGTGTAATATGATTTCCACCCCCAGTAATTTAGAGAGCGGAAATATGAACAGGTCCTCTGTAACAACCCATTCTGTCTCTTGTATTGCACAGGGTTTAAAGCAGAGCCGCATGGAAGCTGCCTTGGGGAGACATGCCCACTCTAAGTAGCTGTTGTAAGTACTGCATTTTGTTTTAACTTTAACTTGCAATGGAGGGCAAGCTGAACTTAGTTTCATTTTGAAGGCACAAGATCAGTTTTGGGCTGGTGACATTTTTTTTTTGCTTTTTCTGGAGATGGGAAAGCACACCTTATGGTGTTTCCTTGGGAGCCCACAGAAAATAGGCTCCTGTAGCTAAATGAGTCCAGGGTTGCTGCAAAGGGGGGGGGGTCAAATACTAGAATGTCGCTTGTATGAGTATATTCTCCATAAAAGAGTGCATGTGTATGAGGGATGGATGGCTATCAACATCAGATTTTTAAGTTTCCTCTATTTCTGATATAAAGATCAGCTTTGATAGAACATGACCTTAGCATTGGCATAACTTCTTCTAAAATGAATTTACTATCCCACATGGTCTTTTTAAAACTAGGTTTAAAAAAAAAATTCCCATGAAGGAGGATACCCCAACTCTGTATTGGTCAGCGAAGAAGCTTTCAATGGTAGCAGGATTACTGACTGGATAACTCAGAGAGGAATCTGCCAGCAATGTTTTCATCATCATTAGCAAGATTTCTGAATGGATAGCCCTGCTTTTTTTGCAAGGTGCCCGTATCTTGTTAATCATTGGGTACCTATTCTGGACTAAGTGAACTGTTCTTCAAGTGAATCTGATTATTTGGACTTGCTTTGATTTGTAAAGCAATCTTTCAATTTGTAGAATATCTTCATTTCTAACTCTTCAGTGATGCCAAGCTGACTACACATTTAAACCTTAAACGAGGTCAGTTTTATGGGATCTAACCATATTTTGCCGAAACTGATGTATGTCCCTTTCTAGCTGTGGATGGCAGTGGGGATAACAGAAACTGTGTAGTCACGTGGTTAATTATGCAGCAGTCCAAATCCTAGGACTAGAACAATTCCTAGGTAAGTTGAGAGAGAGATTACTTATCAGTTACACCATTCAACTGGTTTGTATTAGTGATCAATAAAATTATTTTTTTCCAACTTGTGTTTGTATAATATGTCAGTGGGTGGGTGTTTATATTTAGAAAGCTTCTAGGTAATTTGTAAATTACCAAACATCTTTTTACATTTTGTTGTGGATGAAGATTACATCTCTGAGGGAATTGAACTTGAATTTTTATGCAATGATGTCTTTAGGTTGTTCAGCACACACCCATCTAGATTAAACATTTTGTTAGCAGGAAAAAATAGCACTAATTTCAAAACCAGAATGTAATAGTATTCCTAAATAAAATACCATATGAGATTATAGTATTTCGGAAATACAACTACCCTTCATCTCCTTAACCCTAGCTTCTGAAAGTCTAGGTTACATATGGCAGCAACTTCCCTCTCTCTTCTCCCTTGGGTCTTTCAAATTTCAGTGGCACCCTGTGCAAAGCCAAAATTTGCTTCCCCCACCCCTCACTTTCCATTGTGCTCACTTCATCATGCTGTTCGCCCTAGACTTGGGCCCATTGTGGAGGAACTGGTTGTGCTACCCTAAATCCGCCTCTACAAGTAAAACTGAGAGAGACCCTTGTCTGCAACCCTGGAGAGATGCTGCCAGTTAGTGCAGACAATACTGTCCTAGATGGAGTAATGGTCTGACTCAGTATAAGGCAACTTCTGTGAGCCTCCTGTTTTAGTTTCCGTGTTATTTTAAAGGGAGATTTTTATTGTTTATTTTGAATTACAAATGTTCATATTTCAGAATTTGTGTACTTTGTAAACCACTTTGAAGCTTATTTTTGACAATTAAACATTAATCAATTCATTAATAACATTTAGCTGGTGAATGTGTCCTTGTACAAGGAGGTGTATCCTCTTTGAAGGATACAGTAGTGCAGCTACTCCTAGGGAAATATCCTGGACCCAATGGCATTTCATAACTACCACCCAATCACAAATACCTTCTTTTTGGGCAAGGTACTCGGGGTCATGGCAGTGCAGCTGCAGGCATTCTTTAGGTAAACTGATTATCTACATCAATTCCAATTATGGTTCAGCCTTAGTTATCCTGACTTTGATTGGGTGAAGGGGGAGATCAATCTTGCTGTTCCTGCAGCTTTTGATGCCATTGACAATGGAATCCTGGACCATCTACAGGAGATGGGTAACAGGGGCACCATTCTGCCATGGTTCTAGTCTTATCTTGAGATGGTTCAAGAAGAGAGCATTGAATGAGTGTTTCTCAACCTTCTGACTGTTGAACTACAGGTTGTTGCAAGATGCCATACTGTCTCCAGTGCTATTTAACACCTATGTGAAGCAGCTGGGAGGGGTAATGAGATTTGGAGTGAGGTGTCACCAGTACACTGATGCTAACCAGCTCGGTTTCTATGTAATCTCAGAAGTGAGAATGCTTGAGAAGGTCCTGGACTGGTGTCTAGATGTAGTGGTGGGCTGGATGTGAACTAATAAGCTGACTCTGAAACCTGGCAAGATTTGGGCTCTGTGGGAGAAAGTCACAAAGCTGCCTGCTCTAAATGGGGTTGCACTTTCCCTGTAGGAGCAGGTTCAGTCTGGTGTGGCTTCTGAGATCCAGCTCTGCCACTGGAGTTGCAGGTTGTTACAAGGGGTATGGCTGAAGCCACAGGCATGTCCACTGCATATGTGAGCCCAACATATACCCTGAGAGGAATGGAAACTTGTGTGGAGTCAGAACATGAGTTTATTAAATAAGCATGTATACATGTATGCTTAATAAAGGGCCTGCCACAACCTAAAGTAAAAATGATTGGTTTATTATTCAGAAATGAAAGATGAGCAGTACAAGTGCTTTAGAAAACGATGTTACAACTATGCAGGCTGCAAATACGATTTAATATGATCACCCACCTTAGTTTTGAAGAGTAAAAGAGTCCCTAACTACCCAGAGCTTAGAGAGTGAGAGCAGCAGTTTGCCAGAACCATACTGAAAAGAAAGAAGGGAGTATACACCTAATGGAGCAAGTGGAACACAAAAGTCAGGGATGTGACATATGTGAAAGTTAAGTTCTCTCTTTCAAAATCCCATGGCAGCAAGGCAACAGAGGTCTCTCAGCCATTCCTTTGGTCCATGGTCATGTGCCTTATTTCTTCTTAAAGGATGCGTCTAAGAGAAGTTTTTAAAAATTCATTTCATAGTCCTACTGATTTAGATCATAGCACTTCCCTCTACCAACTTTTCATTAGAAGGTGCTTTATAGATTTCTTCTACTGAAGACTGCACCCCATAGTCGCCTTTGACTGGACTTAACTTTACCTTTTTCTTTCTTTTTTTAACTTTGTGTGGTACAGTTCTATCTCTTGCCTGCAGAAGCTGAAGTGCAATTGAACATAAAAAGACTCTTCCATCTGTAATCATTATAGTAAAAACAAAAAACGCAGCACGCTAACACTGTTTATTGAAACAGATATTGCCTGACATCACTCTCAACCTTGGCCAACACAGAGAAGCAGCTCTTATCATGAGATGGTCTAGAGTGACCATCGCACCAGGGATTTTGCATCCTAGATTTTAAATCCTAATGACTTACATTAAACTTGCTTCTCCATGACTGTGCTTTGTGGCTTGTAGCCTATTGTGCTGATTATTATTTAAAATGAAAGCAAGAGCCATTAATTTAGGATGCATATCCATTTCAAATTTCAGAGGTACAAACTTGCGCACTATTCAGATTATTTCAGAAGAAGAAAAAGTTTCAATAACTAGTTCCACATACAAATAGCTGTACACACATGTATATTCAAACTGGGTGTGAAAATAGTAATATTTACATAAGCATTCAGCAAGGTGCTCTTCCTCATCTTAAGCTATTTTGCTGAAGACCTTCACTGAACAGTCAAGCTGAATTTTTTACTCACAGAAAAGCACCCAGCATTGTTGATCATTAGGTAGCATCACACACAGGGAAGGGTAGGATGCTTGTGAATGCAACCCGGACAGCAGTGCAGAGTATCATGAGCAAAAAGATCACATTCTACACAAAACACACACTGGCAGACTTTACATATATAGACCTACAAAAAAGAAAAGATTTGAAATTTAAAAGGTTACATTACAGCAGATACTAGAATTCTTTTTTGCAACTATTGCCTCGTGTACTGAACACCTAACATGGATTTATCTGCTATGATCATAATGCATATTATTTTATTTTAAGTTGCCCTTCTGTTTACGTTTTTGTTTGGTTAGCCACTCAGAACTTTCAGGCATGAAGTAAAACACACTAAAATATTGAAGCCCATCCCCTTTGCCAGCTGATGCTGGGTAGCAGGAATAAGTGCTTCACCAACAAAATCCCTGCTTTATCCCTACCCAAACACCAGCAACAAACCCTCAAGCCCAGTTTTCAGGTGGATTGGTTTGCTGGAGAGAGCCACAGTTGCGCAGACAGGTGTGTGATGCACAAAGGAACCCTTTCAGCAGTCTATGTTGGTGTGGCATCGACTGGACAAAGTTGGGTCACGTCTGGCCTGCCCAGCTTGCTCATACAGGCCTTGGAAATATATACCAGGTCAGACACCTCAGCTGTGATTAGGTGACAGATGAGGGTTGTTTTATTGAGAACTGACCTGGCGTTCATGAAAAGGACCACATGGTGGGAAGGTTGGTATAGCACAGACTTACATTGCTACCACTCCATAAATATTTTGGTTAATCAATCATTGACATTTTAACCAATGCACCACTTTGCTTTTAATTTGAATGTTACCATATTAACAAAACTTCATTTATATATCAGGAAAGAGCCTTGATGTATCAACTAGCCCAGACACATTTTTATAGCCTGCAAAGAGACAATCCTAAACATTACTAAATATTTCTGCTCTCTCTGATGTAAAAGTTACGACCTTTGTTTACACTGTATTAAGTATTAAACATTTAATAACAATTTTTTTTAGTGGGAAGAGAAGGATATGGACAAAAAACATTACTTGCATGGAGAGCAAGCAAATATAATGTAATCTATAGGTTGAACGCTGAAGACTTACATGCTGATCTGTAATCTCTCCTTGGCATCCTTGGCAATAGCTGTTTAAAAAGAATATTTACGAAGAGATTTTAGAGAGACTAATTAATACATACTTCATGTTAAACCTCTACTTCATATGCCTTAAGTTATGGGTGGAGAACATTTTGGGCGTCTTAACCCCAACCACCAACTTTGACAAGTGGGCAGGGACCATCCACCTGTCAATCAGCTTACATCATGATGATGTAAGGTGACTGGTAGGTGGACAATCCCACCCACCTGTCCAAGTTGATCCACAACAGTAGGGAGAGGGGTCTGCTTCATCAGCACATTCCCCCCAGGAAACACAGTGGAGAATTAGCACCCAAAACACCCCACGTTGTCAGCTGATGGACACATAGACATGGTTTGGGGCAAATGACCTGGTGAGACAACATTCACCCAAGGGCCAGAAGTTCCGCACCCTTGCCTTAAGTATATATAACAGAAATAATGTATATTCTTTCTCTATTTATTCCTGCCTCCACTCCACTCCCTTTGTTGCCTTACAGAGTGTAAACCCTCTGAGGTAGGGACCTGTTCTCTGTTTTGTAAAGCGTTATGTGCATGCATAGGGCCTAAATAAACAGTAACAGTGCTGCTACTGTTGTGTTTATAAAGCAACTATTACTTTAATAACAGAATATAGGATCAGAACTAGTTAACTGAATGCCAGGAATGTGTTGCAGCTATTACGGGTACCTTGTAACTTATGCACATTTAACTTGCATGCAATCAGCTTTATATGCTTGGCCCCCCCAAAATATCATTTTCTGAAAGTGGGTGGAAAGGGGGCAGGTGGGGATAAAAGACTTTGGCAATGCCACCTGTCATTGAACCCAATGTGTTTTGACCATATGCAATTTTGGCTTTATGCGTTGTGCCCAGAACGTAACCCCTGCCTGTATAAGTGTTACCTTTAATGGGGGCTTACGATGCACAGAGAAATGTCCAATAGTCCAGCCAAAACAGGGATAACCCATGTCTAGCAAAAAAGATCCCTCACATGTTCCTACTTTCACTTGTGTCAACACAAAAACTGCATGATTATACTGATATTGTGGCATAAAATATTGGACCCTGTGAAATGACAGAAGCTGTAACTATAAAGAGCTGAAGTTCTTTATTTGAAAATATTCCAATGAGTAACGCAAATTACTGTATGAGAATATTGCCTCTCTGGTCACTCAAGAAAGAAGAACAGAAGTGTATACAATCACAGTCCCCAATTTGCTCATAATAATGAACAATTATCTCTGAAACAAAAACCTGTTTCCAAAATGAATGATTGATGATGACTTGATTGACACAAAACTGGGGGGGGGGGGATGTTGTATCACAATTTGTTCTTATTTCAAGCAAAACATTACCCTGCCATCTTTTAAAAGGAACTAGAACAGTGGCGGGATCAACAGGAAGTAATGGCTATTTAAAAGGAAATGGTAGTCAAACCCAAAAAGGTGATAATCCTTGCTCTGTTTCAGTAGCCGCAAGCTCCAGAGCCATTCTTGGAAACAGGAGAAATGGGAATTATGAAAAGATATTTCACCCTTTGGTGGGAAAGAAACCCCCTGCAAATGTGCCATTGTTACTATGTGTTCACCATGGTGTTGTGGTCTGTAGGCAGAGATAAAGCTATCAACCCATCACATGCTGGAAACATTAACCCCTGGTATTCAGACTGGTTATACCAGACATCTTTTACACACCGTTCTCCTATATACTGTTCCAGTGGGACTTCCTGAAAGGCATCCAAAGGAAATAGGTGATGGTAAGATCGAGCCAGATGGGGTGCAGATACTAGTGTAAGACCTACAAAAAATTATCAGCATATTTATAAAGGGTTCCTGAAAAACAATTCTCAATTATCCTTTTTAAAACGTAGCTTTAACTTATTAGCCCTCTTATTAGTATTTCAAACTTCTGCTCCTCTCATAAAACTTGTTTAACATATACAGCCTTACGGATGTGAAAAGTATGCAAATGACACTTAATTCATGATCAAGAGACCACAACCAACCCACTATCTGTGACTAATGTGAAGGGTTTCTAGATGAAAGGCTACGACTTTTACACAGGCCTGATCTGTGGCAACATTTCGTTTAGAAATTAAATATTGGGGAAACTCACCACCTTCCACCCCAGAAAAGAAATTGAGTACCGGGAATGTCATAACTGCCTCACACACTGAAGCTGAATAGCATGCACAATTGTGAAGTGTGTGGCTAAATCACAGTGGATGCAACAAGAGTCAAGGCTGGTGGCTAACTTTTCTGTTTTCCCACAACCTATTATAATAGACAAAGATAAATGCACTTAATTACTCACCACAAACTTTGCACTCCACAGGAAGCTCACAGTATTTGGCTCTACATTGGGGGCAGAAATATCCTCCCAGGGTAAGACCTGGATCACTGCTGTTTTCTAGCTGCCTGTAAAGAATAACATTTCCACCGCCCTGACAATGTTGCACAGAAACATTTTGAACAAATTGAAAAGGTTTGTAACAGTGAGAAATGGCATTAGGCCTCAAAGTTTATGGTTTAACTTCTTGGAGAAGCCAGTATGGCTAAAGAAATTGCAACGCTTTGTCAAGCATTTGAAGAAGAGTTGCATTTTCCAGCAGTGGTGCTTCATCACTGGAATCAGTGCTGTTTACTGAGAGGGGGAGGGGAGAGGCCAGCATGGTTTAAGGCATGGGAAGAGCCAATCTGCTGCTCCCACTGGTGCCACATCATCCACTGGTACCACACCATCCTCACTGCTGCCTTTCCCCTCCCCTCCCAGTAAGTCACTTGAGTCCATTATAATATTACAGAAGAAAAGGTGACTGTTCTGCAATGGAAAGACATTGAGATTTCCTTCTATGGCAAAAGAACTCTGCATCTGTTGTGCAATAAATCCATCTGGGAAGATCCATACAGACACTGTGTCCTTAAGAGTTCTCTCTCATACAGAAAGTCGGTTCAACTGAAATTCTAGCAATAATAAAATTTACAATGAGCAAAACCTACTTTTAGTTAAACAGAACTGAAGACCAAAATCTAGACATATGGGGAAGAACAGCTACACAGCCAAACCAGCCTTGGATGTTTCCACCAAATTATTTCTGAATGCTGAAAGAGACTATGAGCTGCTATTAAAACGATGTTTTCTCTTACACTACTGGAGCTATTGAAGCAGCAATTTCAGATAGAATGCTGGCTGCTCAATGTACTCATTCAGACTTTTAAACCGCAGTCCATGCCATGTCTAAACAAAGCAACCCATTACTTACGCCATGCTAAAAGATGGCTTTGCGTCCTGATCAGTCAAAGATGCAATGGTGTGCTGAGGAAAGCCTAGCGGAAAAGAACAGTCATAGTTTTAAGTCACTTTATATGTATTGTGGTCCTCATTTAAGAGGAGAATCTTAGTGTGCATTGATTTACATCCCAATATAAGCCACTTTGCCATCACTAGGTAGACAGGGCAAAATGTATGTTACAGATAACTGAAAATGGTAATAACCTGTAGTTAATAAACAATACTTGTCTAAAGCAGTGGTTCTCAAAGAGTGAGGCATTGCACACTGGTGTGGCAGGAGAGGATGGCAATTGTCAGGGGAAGATTCAAGGATAATAAAAAAAATTTTTTAACATTTCAGTGTGGTATGGATATACAACTGGAAACAGTATCCACACCTCTCTTCAAGAGTATTGGCTATTCTTCTACAGTTCTCCACAACATATTGTTGTGAACAAGGATTTTCAACTCTGACAAATATGAAAGATGGAAAGGCTTCTTTGTGTTGGTGAGATGAGAGTTTGTCTCAAATTAGACCTAATACAGTCATACCTTGGTTGACGAACACCTTGCAACTCAAACGTTTTGGTTCCCAAACGCCATAAACCCGGAAGTGAGTGTTCCGGTTTGCGAATGTTCTTTGGAACCCAAACGGATGACACAGCTTCCATGGCTTCTGATTGGCTGCAGAATCTTCCTGCAGCCAATCGGAAACTGCACCTTGGTTTCCGAAAATTTTGGAAGTCGAACAGACTTCCAGAACGGATTCCATTCGACTTCCAAGGTATCACTGTATTATAACGTAGTTGTGTTCTATGTTATAAATCAAGCACTGCTAGGAGTTTTTTTTCCCCCCAATGCATTTCTTATCAATAAAAAATGCAGTGTGGTGCAAACAAATTTTTGTTCTGAAAGTGTGGCCCAAAGTTTGAGAACAACAGGTCTAAAGTATCTGCAGAATGCAAATCAAATGAAATATTACCTAGTATGGCAGTAGTTAAATTATGCAATTACTTGCAACCACAATATAACACTGAAATCTACCAGCTCATGATATGTGGTCTTTAGCACTATCCTAATTGCTTGCCTCTGGATATAGAGTAAACAATGCTGTGTGTTCAATACCAGTATACCAAAATATTAAAGGACAATTTCTTACCCATTCGAATAAGCGAGCTTTCAGAACTTGAACTAGCTGGTGGTGGACTGACGTGGTGCATCAGAAGTTCCCTATAATGGCTTTCATCTAAAATGACATGATAGGTTCCTGCCACACAAGGAAACAAAATAAAAATTTAATTAACTGAGAGCAGGCATCTCAATAGTTGCTCATCTGGTTGCCAGTGGTGAGTAAGAATTGTCAACAAGTGACCAAGGAAAAGAGCCCTGCAAAACCAATTAGTTCTCTTTTCCTCCTTTTAGGCCAAACCTGACACAGGTATATGTGGGCAGATGGGCGAGTAAAAATACATGTCATCTACTACCTTGTGGACCTAATTGCGAGGCTTACTGAGAATATGTCAGAGGAAAGGCTGCAATGGTTTAACAGCAAATGAATAATTTTGCACTAATTCCATCACAGCGCAAAGAGATAAAAAGGTTTTGAAGTGACAAGTCATTTAGATAAGCCTAGATAACGCTGACTGACTATGTAAAGATTAACTATTTATGAAATTTTCCTTCTCTGTTAGCTTCAGCTTTTAGTGATTTGTCATCAAAATATGTTAGATACAAACAGTTTTTATTTTATTTAATCCAGACAGCTCTTGGGGGCAAATGCCAGTCAAAAGCAGCTAACAATCAAAACCAAAGAAAGATTTTAAAAACCTGACAGATATTTTTAAAAGCTAAAAACTACAGTTCAAAACTACAGTCAGACCATCATCCAAATTATAAACATCACAGCTAGAAGGCCAACTGAAAATGCAGGCCCTCAGGGCTTTTTCAATTTAGTTCATGGTTCTCTCACTCACTCAGACACACACACTCACACACACTCAAATATATACATACCACCAGTTTCCCGGGCAAGTACAGTGCAAACTCGAACTTCAGCAGAAAGGCCAATAATAGACACTCTGATCTTAACTGCCTTTAAACTCTTCAATATAAAAAAGAGAAAACACATGCAATGAGAGATCTAAAAAAACCTATAAAATGCACAAAGCTTTCAGGATTTTGTGACAAATATTTGTTTCAAGCATGTTAAGTATCTCTGCATCATCCCAAATGTCAAGAAAGTCCAGCATTCATTCTGGATTGTTTTAATAGTAAAAAACTAAAAAACAAAAGCAAAAACTTGTGTACCTTAATTAGATCATAAATATTGGAAGGATCGCATGTTGTCAGACTGCTGAATATTACTAAGACTTCTCTGCTTGTATGCCCTGGCATATGCCTAGAGAGAATAAAACACTCTTTTATGTTTGTGACAAACAAAAACAAGTGCCAAAACAATCAAACACAAGACAGAGATCCACTTCTACATAAATTATGTGAGATTATTTTACACTCTGACAGCAATGAGACTTGTTATCAATCGGTGCAGAGAAGATGCTGCACGTTTTATGCTCACTAAGTAGTTTGATGGTTCAGCCAAGGCTGTTGAAAGCAAAGTAAGAAATAGGGGAGGGGAATCAGTCTTGGACATATGGGCTTTAAACATTTAGCACTGTAACTTAGCATGTACTAATCTCCAGGATAATTCTGAGTTTGCTTTGAGTTGCTGCAGCATCTTCAAATTGCAGAATGTCCAAGAGACAGGGTGGGCAATCTCTGGCTAGGTCTTTCACCAGCCAGTGTGGTGTAGTGGTTAAGAGCGGTAGTCTCGTAATCTGGGGAACCGGGTTCGCGTCTCCGCTCCTCCACATGCAGCTGCTGGGTGACCTTGGGCCAGTCACACTTCTCTGAAGTCTCTCAGCCCCACTCACCTCACAGAGTGTTTGTTGTGGGGGAGGAAGGGAAAGGAGAATGTTAGCCGCTTTGAGACTCCTTAAAGGGAGCGAAAGGCGGGATATCAAATCCAAACTCTTCTTCTTCTTCTTTGAATCTGGACCAGAGCCTGCCTTCTTCAGTGCCATTCACCATGTAATTAGTAATAAGCTCTTGGTCTTAGGAAAGAGGTCCCATTTGCACAAATGGAATCATTCTTTTCCCTGTGACTACTTACTGCATGGGGAGGAAGCTAACATTCCCCTCACCCTATGCAGAACCCCCCCCAAAAAAACTAAGCCTAAGTGCCACACTGAGGAGGGGCAGTGAAGGGAGGAAGAGAGTAGAGAGAAAAGGTGGAGAGATAACGTAAGTGACTGTTTAAATGGCTGTGTGAGAATTGGGTTTGTATGGATGTGTGTGAATGGGGAGATAATTTAAATGGATGGGTACATGTGAATGGGGGCGGTGTATGCAGTTTTGTTCCCAATATGCAGTCCCTGGAAGTTTACCCAAGACTCTTGCAAAAAGATTCCCCAATCTTGACAAAGAGGAACAATCTAGTCCTTGAACAAAATATTCTATTATTGGATAAAAGAACTTCAAACAGGAAATTCTAGTATGAAACTACTTATCAAGAAAATTTGAATCTATCACCTGTGGCCTGAATACAGAACAGGTTCTTATCCCAATATAGGTGTTAATTAGCTAACCAATGCTACGATGTTTATGGTATCATAAACACTGCTCTGGAAATGGTCACTGTAATTATTTTACATGCATTTAAACTTTAACACAATTGTCAGACTGTTTTATTGCATTTTATTTCCTTCTAACCTAGTTAACACTCTGCCTCTCCCCAAACCATGAGTAAAAACATTCCATACGTCTGATGAACTGAATGGAAGTTTATACCATAATAAATATACTAATCTTTAAGGGGCCACAAAACTTGGCTGTTTTTGCTGAAGCAGATTAATGAATGCTGGAAAGGGATACTTGATTAATAAATCACTCTCCCTATGATTATAGTCAGATCAATCTCCATGGTTGCTAAACAAAAAAAAGCACACTGCAGTAGACTACATATACTTACTTTAATGTTTGTGCAGCCAAATTTAAGGCATTATATAAAGATGGCTCTCCTAGACAAGACATATCTACAGCTTTTTTCAAAGCAGCTGTGTGTTTTCTTGGATTCCCTATGAGGAAAATCACTCATTATCAAACATCAGAAAATAGCTGAATTAAAAAAAAAACAAATATTCTGACATAAAACACTGCTTTTATTAGCAGTGGCTTTTATTAGCAGAAGGAAAATACAAAGGAAGTAAACTGACGCACATTCATGCAATATCAACCCATTGTCTGTCATTATAGCTGAACCAAGACTACAGGTATACCAACAATGCTCATCAAGTCTCCAGGCACCCCAAGCTCACCTTTCATTATTACATGAAAGCTCAAAACAAGTATTTTTCATGCACTCCTTCTCCTTTGCCCCAAGAGGGTCCTCTTTCCATTCAATCAACTAGTTTCCCTCATCCAAGCCCTGCTTCATCTTTGTCCAGTGTCCATTATGCCTAAGAAACGGGGCCTGCAACAAAATGCTGCAATCTAGAGCAGGCTTTGTCAACCTTGGTAGCCCAGATGTTGGACTACAACTCCCATCATCCCTGACCACTACTCCTGCTAGCTAGGGATGATGGGATTTGTAGTCCAACAAAATCTGGGGACCCAATGTTGATAAAGTCTGGTCTAGAACGATAAGAGTGATCCTGTTCACAGCTTCAGTCAGCCATCCCCTTCTCCAGAAAACCATTTCATTTCTTCCACCCCATTTTCTTTTCCAACTGATTGTCAGCATTCTGGGACCGAGAATGCTTAATCTTCATTGCACTGGCTTCTTTTTTTGG
This sequence comes from Podarcis raffonei, assembly GCF_027172205.1. NCBI lineage: Eukaryota > Metazoa > Chordata > Lepidosauria > Squamata > Lacertidae > Podarcis > Podarcis raffonei. Next base: position 30,976,275 of record NC_070612.1, read on the forward strand.
GGGTGTACATATACACAACTAAAATGCTGGTTCAATGCCTTATTTAAAATTTTAGAAATTAAAAGGTTACTTTGGGGACATGTGACATATGGCAGCCAATCAGCACTAGGCACATCTGGCTGCAGAATCAAATTTGCAAAACCAAACCTGTCGCCGTCCCCACCACATACATACACTTAAGGTCAATACCATCCTGGAGAAAACTTTATTTAAACAGCACACAGTGAATGAATTTACAGAGTTGCCCTCAAGTAAAGTTTCATTTGTACATAGTCTAAGGTAGAAACATTATAGGGAACATTCTCTTTAAACTTGCTACTTCCCTCCAGCAACTATCCTTAAATTTCCAGTGTATTTTTAAAGTTCACAGTGGGTCAAAGTCAGTTGTCTGTATCATGTTTAATAGAAAGAATGGCCAAACGAGGTAGAAATATAGAAAATATTATCTTTTTTGCTTTTTTAAAAACATGACAGGGCCATAATAATGAATCTCTTCTCAGTATGAAAGAAATAATTTGTTCATACCTGAAAGCTCAGTAAGTTTTTCAGCTCTTTTGCCCTTAGTCACAATAATGCCAACCTGCCAGAAAGATGTCTGCTATTAATAGAGTCACAGAGTAATGAAGTCTCGTTAACCCAACCATGTTTTCCAACGTACAGAGGTGGCAGCAGAGAACCAAGAATCATCTGCAGAGCTTATAGTAACAAGAGGTACTTGAGATGCAAAGAGGAACATAAGCCACCTAGCACTCCTGCAGCTTCCCATCAAAACATGTAATGAGCAACATTGCAGGGAATTCGACATGGCAGAGCTGGATAGTTTCATCTCCACCTGTCTTTGAATTATGGAAGCCATTGCTACTTCCGCTTACCCCATGACATCAACAGCTGGGGATAAGTTTGACCAAGAGCTATAAATACGAAATCTGTGGGGGGAAATGTTTGTGCAGTTTCTGGTAATCTATATAATTCATTCTACTATATTTACAGCAGCTTTCAGTCCATAATTGTAATGAAGAAACAGAGTTTGACACTGCAAATTTCAGAATCTCTAGAGTCTCTGCTTTAATATTATTATTATTAGCCACTTCCTAATTAGTTTCTGGGGCGCGGATGGCGCTGTGGGTTAAACCACAGAGCCTAGGACTTGCCGATCAGAAGCTCGCTCCTGTTGCTTGGTCCCTGCTCCTGCCAACCTAGGAGTTCGAAAGCACGTCAAAGTGCAAGTAGATAAATAGGTACCGCTCCAGCGGGAAGGTAAACGGCGTTTCTGTGCGCTGCTCTGGTTCGCCAGAAGCGGCTTAGTCATGCTGGCCACATGACCCGGAAGCTGTACGCCGGCTCCCTCGGCCAGTAAAGCAAGATGAGCGCAACCCCAGAGTTGGCCACGACTGGACCTAATAGTCAGGCGTCCCTTTACCTTTTTAATTAGTTCCTAGCTAGCCTAGGTGGATACAAAGACAGGCTTGATGGGAGGTGATGCCTGATGAAATCAAAAGCTGAGGGAGGGAGGGGAAGGGCAAAAGGAGGGGTGGTCAGAGGCTTCATTGCACTGTGACATTTCTTGCTCTTGCCCATAGATAACAGAAGCAAAATGAATTGTGCAAAATCATCAAATGCATGCTCATTTATATATGCTGCAGGACCAAACCCTATTCAGGCATTATAAACCACCTTATTATTAATCACATGGATTAGAGAGCAAAGTCCACCTACTGGCCTGACTGCCAAGTCCCCTGCTGGTGTCCAGCCCCCTTTGGCTGTGCATTGGAAGACGGGCCTGTGATCTGGAAGCATGATCACATAGAACTCCAAATCATGGTGGCAGCCTGTGTTCACAGAGCAGGCTCCCTTCTTCAGACATTCTCCAATGCACAGGCAGGGATGAAGATATTAACCCCCTCATTTAGAAGGCCAAAATGCTTTGGGCTTTATTGACAGAAAATTGAATTATCCCAGTACAACATTTTCATTATTTAATTTTAACATAAATCATGGCTTTTATTTTGTCTTTAGAATGTTTTTAACTCACCAATATGCTAACAGTCACACTTAAGATTGCTTTTAGCCAATCATTCAAAGAGGTGATTATTTCTAATCCGCAGCAACCATCTCCAGCACAGTGTACATACCTGACTAATCGGATTTTGGTCAAAATATTCTTCAACAAAATATTCCAGTAACTACAAAAAGAGAAATATCATTAGAGCCATTAGTTCTCAAGTGTTACTTTACAGTGCACAACTTTATAAACATCACAACAGTCATTTTATACCTAGTCATCAAAAAAGATAAAAGCTTCTTGTTTTCTTAAAAGTATGCATAAGGACAACTAACAAAAAAAAAGTTGTGGCTACCAATGGTATTTCAAGAGTGATGTTAAGGTCCATCTAAACCTTATTTTTAGGATAGTTATTGACTTTCAGGAGAATTTTAAAACATTCCCATTTGATGGCTGAAAGACACTGTTCCTGGAAACCCTGAGATTACCAGATGAGAAAGGGAAACAAATGAAGGATAATTTATCACATTTGTTTCCTTCCCTCCACCTTTCCTTCAAGAGGTTCTAGGTGATGTTTGCTGTATCCAACCACACCCAATTCATCCTCCAAACCACTCTGCAAGGTACATTATGCTTAGAAATGGCACTTGGCCCATGGCTATCCAGTGGGTTTCAGAGCTGAGCAAGAACTTGAATCTGTGTTGTCCCAATCTTACATTTTATCTATTTTCAGTGATTTCAGTGATCTTAGAGAAATGCAAGTTATCAAGAATACCTTTAGGGTACAAGTTAGCCTGGTAGGTTTTAAATCTTGGTCTTCCATTGTTCTTGATCCATCAACCACTACATACAGGTGACGCATCTACATATGGGTAAGATATTTTTAGGGAATTAAAATATATTTTAATATAATATTCATAAAATAGAGTATGAGGCCAATATGATACATACCTTTTCAAAAGTAATCTAGGATTCACAAATTATTCTAAATGCACAACATTGCAAAGGAATTGTGGGCTGTTGGCCCCTTCTTTCAGAGTTACAGAAATATATATTCGAAAACTGAAAATCTATGCGTACTTGCTTTTGAGTGGTCCCCACTGAATCCACGGAACTTACTTCAGGGTAAATTTACACTTCAGGCTGTTTGTTTTTCTTTTTGTGCTGGGTCTGGGTTTTTGTGTTTACTGACAGTATTATTTGCTTTTAAGCAGCACACAGCATTGAGCCAAGGAAGCCTGTCAACTTTTATCATACTATATAAAGGTAAAGGTAAAGGTACCCCTGCCCGTACGGGCCAGTCGTGACCGACTCTAGGGTTGTGCGCCCATCTCACTTAAGAGGCCGGGGGCCAGCGCTGTCCGGAGACACTTCCGGGTCACGTGGCCAACGTGACTAAGCGGCATCTGGCGAGCCAGCACCAGCGCCACACACGGAAACGCTGTTTACCTTCCCGCTATAAAGCAGTACCTATTTATCTACTTGCACTTAGGGGTGCTTTCGAACTGCTAGGTGGGCAGGAGCTGGGACCGAACGACGGGAGCTCACCCCGCTGCGGGGATTCGAACCGCCGACCATACGATCGGCGAGTCCTAGGCGCTGAGGTTTTACCCACAGCACCACCAGCGTCCCATTATCATACTATATACTTCTCACTTATTCCCTGAAAACCATATTTTCCACTAATCCTGCCCTGACATTCTCTCCATGGGTTGTTGGTTTGTTTTTTTTAAATGATTCAGTTCAGATACATTACACCCAACATCCAAATTGGTCAACCACCAAAGCAGAGGACTAATGATAATTACAAAAGATACAGAGGGTTATATCCAACTAAGTTGTCCAGTGCAAGAATCTCCTCCCTCACCCCTGCAAATAGGTTCTGGGATTCCCCCAACCCTATGAAGCAGATTGGGGGGTGGGGTATGGGGAGAGAAGAGGTAGTCCCATTCAAGTCCTTGTGCTAACAGCACAACATCATTGGATGCAACCCAGAGACCTTTTCATCTGTTGCTGTGCCTCTAAGCACATTAAACTGGTATAATTTTAAACCGTTGCTTCATGACCCATGCTTTTAAGATTCTTGTTTGCCATCCTGGGTCTGGTCAAGAGGAAGAGCGGGGCAGAAAAATAAAAAACTAAAAAAATTTAAATCCAATCAATTATATGTAATCAAAATACATTTTTATTTTTATTTATTAGTAGCCCAATAACATCACAAATAAATGTCTCAATGTAAAATTTGCACACAGCCTAAGCTAATAATCAAGTAGAACTTTTCTCACGTCTTTATCCTAACTGAAGAATCCAGCATTTTACTATAACATCCCAAAACCAACTCTAAAAGCTGGTAAACTGCAGTCACAACCCCACAGTCTTTATTGAGAGCACTTAAGCAAAGCTAAGACTTGTTTAAACTTTATTTGCTTTAAATAGAAACCAACTTCCCTCAACCAAAAATCAACCAGAGCTGCCTCTTGTATAGGTTGACTTCAGATTATCTCTGGGAACTTGGATGGCTAGAATTTCTGCTATGCAATTTGACGTTTATTGACCTGCTTGCTTGAAGCTCAATGGTCATATGAACATGCCAAAATAGTTCTAGTTACAGGTAGGTAGCCGTGTTTGTCTGCCGTAGTCGAAACAAAATAAAAACATTCCGTCCAGTAGCACCTTAGAGACCAACTAAGTTTGTTATTGGTATGAGCTTTCGTGTGAATGCAGGTATTCTTCAGGTATCTAAAGAAGTGTGCATGCACACGAAAGCTCATACCAGTAACAAACTCAGTTGGTCTCTAAGGTGCTACTGGAAGGAATTTCTTTATGGCTAAATAGATTATAGTTAAATATCACTGCAATTTTACAAGAAGGTGTGTATGGTGTAGGGAAAGTTTTTCTCCCTCTCTCACAATACTAGAAGCCAGAGTTATCCAATGAATCTGAGTGGTTTGAGATTCAGAATGGACTAAAGGAAGTACTTCTTCACATAGCACATCCTCAGACTCTGCAATTTGTTACCACAAGATGTAGTGATGGCCACCAACTTGGCCAGCTTCATGGAGGACAAAGGCTCTCAATGGCTATTAGCCACAATGGCTATATACGACCTCCAGGATCAGTTGCTAGGACACAAGCAAGAGTGCTCATATCCCTCATATGAGATTCCCATACACATCGGATGAACTACTGTGACATCAGAATGCTTTACAAGATGGACCTTTGATTTGATCCAGGTCTCTTCTTGTTCTTATTACTGAATGATAGTGCAGCTGCCTGCCCAAAGCAAACTGCAGTCTAAGGAAAAAATAAGTATGCTCTTATTAAGCATATGAATGAGACCTATTTCATACACAACTTCACAGCAAAATAAGTTTAGAGCCAAGTAGAAAAAGAGAACTTACCATCCCAAGTCGAACTTGTCCATGATGCTCAAAGATTCTGCAAAGTAAAAAAAAAAAAATTAATTGCTAATTGTTATAGCATTCATATATTATAGCATCAATATATACAATCTATTCTCACTTGTGAAAAACAGATTATATTCAATGACTCATATTTACTTTTTTTAAAAAAAACTGGAAGTCTAAGAGCATATTTGATACAAAAGTTTTTAATTATGCTGTGAAGATGGATGTCAGAGCCACATTGTAATCTGATTGACTATAACATCATACAACCTAAGTAGAATGAAGTTAGATTTGAATTTAAACTGGAAACTTTTCACGCTTCTCCTTGTAAGACTGCAGCAAAATGCAATTTATTCTGAAGTGTCATTCATAGTGCATCCCTACATTGTGCAGCTTAGTGATTACCTTTTTCTTTTGGCCTTAAAAAGAATATCCTCTATGCTGGCTTTCAATGATCCAGATTCATCTTCTTTAAGAACTTCCCTAGAAGCAACAAAAATAAAGTATAATGTACTGTATATAGATAACAGAAGACTACAGTTCTTAAACAATGGAGGGGGGGAGAAATAGAAAAGCTTACCAAGTTCTTTCATAACCCCCTTCCCACCGTTTGGTTCTCTCTGGTTCATCATCCATTTCTCTTCCAAGTTAAGAAACTAATAAGGAAAATTATGATACTGTAATTTAAAACTGTATTTTGAGATATTATAATAGAATTTATGCCACAATAAATTATTAAATAACACACATATGTACAAACGGCTACTTTTCAGGTTCAAGGTTCCTGAATAGTACATAAATCAGAGCAATCAGATGTAATTCTCAGGAGAAGCCCTTATGAAACCCCATCAGCTTTTGTGGTCTTCAAGACTCACAGAGTCCACAAAGCTCCATCCAGTACTAAAAACTAGGAAAAGGAGAGGTATTTGATGGGAAATGATTTATAACATCCTGATTCTGCTGCATCAACACACATCACTACTCTGGTTGATCCTGAGCTGGGGTCCCAGCCTGGGCAAATTTCTGGCTACAAGGAAATCAATTAGATATTTTTTTTTTAATGCTCGCTTCAAGCCCCCCCCCCCTTCAGCTTAGGAAGTTTTGCTGATTTTAACGAGCCTTTTCCTGCAATTGACTTGAGAGGACAGAACATACAGTAAGCACGTTTCAACCCTTACCCAACTGACTTTTTAAAAAAGAAAAGAACAAAACCAACAACATGAAAATAGCTAGGATAAAATGACACTTCCACCACCGAAAACTAAGATAGCTGCCACATATTACAGCTTTAGCACCTTTAAACTCTCAAGAGCCAGACAAGTAGAACTACCCTCCTCAGCTGGTGGACAAGAACAAGGTTGGGGTTGGGACAAAAGCGTCTTGTTCCCACAAAGTCTCCTGGCTCAGGAATAGGCTAACAGCTCTCAGGGAGGTCTTGGGGGAGGCTGTTCTTGCCACCTGCCTTTATCTTTCAGGAGACAGAAAGAACCGAAGAGGAGGAACCGAAAGAAGCGCGCGCCCAAGAACCTACTCGCATGCACTTCGGAGCCTCTCTAGGAAAACCATCTCTCTGGCTAAAGGTTCCACACTTTAAACATTCCGGTGGCAGCGCAAATATTAAGAAGAAGAGTTCCGCCGTGCAAAGAGCTTGTTGCGGAGAAAGATTAGAAGAAAAGAGCAGGGTGACTGACATAGATGTGGGGGGGGGGGGGGGAGAGTATGTTTCTGCTGCTTTGGGTGACGCAGCCTCAGCTTTTTGTACCAATTAAAACCCACACTATGCTATAGTCTGCGTTGCAGCAAAAACAACAAAGCTCTGTGGGACTTTAAAGGCTGAAAAGGACTCTTTGTGTTCAAAAGGAAGTTTCTCTGTTTCTTCTTTCACGTCCCTGCCCCCAATGTGGGGACTCTCGGACTTTAAACGGGCAGGACTATTTTTAAACGTTTAGAAACTCTTTAAAATAATGAACGGTTCAAGAGAAATAAGACTCCTCTCTTTGCTGCCCTTTTGTCTTGGAAGGGGCGTGGGAATAAACTGGTGCAGCTGCTATGAACAGCTATTACTGTACTTCCCCCAGTCCAGAGAGACGCTAAAATGCTTCTCTTTTGCTAACGCTGCGGTTTAAGCCTACCTGTAGTGTCTACAGTGTTGCAGACCATGCCTTGTGACCTGGAAAGCCTTCCTTGTCATCCAGTAGGTACTGTATTTTAGAGGCTAAAATTTGGAGGGTCGTAACTTTGGGGCGCATCTCAGGGTGGGAAAGTTCTCCTCCTAATCACACAGAGGGTCTCCATAAAAGGCGGATCTACACGGATCCTCATGGATCCTCCACTTTTTAAAAAATAATTCCAACAAATGCAGTGTCAAATCACACCTAGAAGGCACGCCTACAAACTGGTCTATAAAAAACGTGGATCCAACACTTTGCCGCGCTGCAGCACCACAAAAACATGGATCCGAGGCACGGATCCTCATGAATTCATATGATTTTTATATTGAAACAAAATGAAAACACCATGCTACTGTAGACCACATCTTAATCTGTAGGAGGAACCAAAGAAATCACGCATCCACTGTTTCGTGGTGCCGCAATGGCGCAAAAACATGGTTAAAAAACACGGATCCTCATGAATCCTAATGATTTTTGCACTAGATCAGCCCAAACTCACTGTCAAATTACACATCATGGCCAGGGGCACAGCATCCACCACAGAAATCACAGGTCCATGGCTTCCTGGCCATACCGTGGCCCAAAAACGTGGTATTGAAGCATGGATCCTCATGGATCCTCATGATTTTTGCACAAGATCAGCCCAAAGTCCTCATCAGATCAAACATCATGGCCATGGGCACAGCATCCACCACAAAAATAACGGATCCATGGCTTCCTGGCCATACCGTGGCCCAAAAACGTGGTTTTGAAGCATGGATCCTCATGGATCCTCATGATTTTTGCACAAGATCAGCCCAAAGTCCTCATCAGATCAAACATCATGGCCATGGGCACAGCATCCACCACAAAAATAACGGATCCTCGGCTTCCTGGCCATACCATGGCCCAAAAACGTGGTTTTGAAGCACGGATCCTCATGGATCCTCATGATTTTTGCATTGGGCCAACCCAAACCCACTGTCAAATCACATATCATAGCCAGGGGCACAGCATCCACCACAAAAATCACGGATCCATGGCTTCCTGGCCATACCGTGGCCCAAAAACGTGGTTTTGAAGCATGGATCCTCATGGATCCTCATGATTTTTGCACAAGACCAGCCCAAAGTCACCATCAGATCAAATATCATGGCCAGGGGCACAGCATCCACCACAAAAATCACGGATCTGCGGCTTCCTGGCCATACCGTGGCCCAAAAACGTGGTTCCAGACCACGGATCCTCATGGATCTTCATGCTTTTTGCATTGGGCCACCCCAAACACACTGTCAAATCACACATCATGGCCAGGGGCACAGCCTGCACCACAAAAACTCGGATCCACGGCTTCCTGGCAACTCCATAGCCCAAAAACGTGGTTTTGAAGGACGGATCCTCATGCTTTTCACATTGGGCCAACCCAAACTCACCGTCAGATCACACATCATGTCCAGGGGCACAGCCTGCACCACAAAAAACTCAGATCCACTCCTGCCTGGCCATACTGTGGCCCAAAAACGTGGTTCCGAAGCACAGATCCTAATGGATCCTCATGATTTTTGCACTATATCAGCCCAAAGTCACCATCAGATCAAACATCATGGCCAGGGACACAGCATCCACCACAAAAAACTCGGATCCACGGCTTCCTGGGCACTCCATGGCCCAAAAACGTGGTTTTCAAGCATGGATGCTCATGGATCCTCACGCTTTTTGCACTAGATCAGCGCAAAGTCACTGTCAAATCACACATGATTTCCAGGGGCACAGCTTACACCACAAAAAACTCGGATCCACGGCTTCCTGGCCACTCCATGGCCCAAAAACATGGTTTTCAAGCACGGATCCTCATGGATCCTCACGCTTTTGCATTGGGCCAACACAAACTCAATGTCAAATCACATATCATAGCCACGGGCATAGCCTGCACCACAAAAAACTCGGATCCACGCCTGCCTGGCCATACCGTGGCCCAAAAACGTGGTTTTGAAGCATGGATCCTCATGATTTTTGCACAAGATCAGCCCAAAGTCATCATCAGATCAAACAATATGGCCAGGGGCACAGCATCCACCACAAAAATCACGGATCCACGGCTTCCTGGCCATACCGTGGCCCAAAAACGTGGTTCCGAACCACAGATCCTCATGGATCCTAACGCTTTTTGCATTGGGCCAACCCAAAATCACTGTCAAATCACACATCATAGCCAGGAGCACAGCCTGCACCACAAAAAATTCAGATCCACGGTTTCCTGGCCACACCATGGCCCAAAAACGTGGTTTCGAAGCATGGATCCTCACGGATCCTCACAGTTCTTGCATTGGGCCACCCCAAACTCACTGTCAAATCACACATCATGTCCATGGGCACAGTCTGCACCACAAAAAACTCGGATCCACGCCTTCTTGGCCATACCGTGACCCAAAAACGTGGTTTTGAAGCACGGATCCTCATGGATCCTCACACTTTTCGCATTCGGCCAACCCAAACGCACCGTTAAATCACACATCATCTCCAGGGGCACAGCCTGCACCATGAAAATCACGGATCCATGGCTTCCTGGCCACTCCGTGGCCCAAAAACGTGGTTTTGAAGAACGGATCCTCATGGATCCTCATGATTTTTGCACAAGACCAGCCCAAAGTCACCATCAGATCAAACATCATGGCCAGGGGCACAGCATCCACCACAAAAATAACGGATCCACGGCTTCCTGGCCATACCGTGGCCCAAAAACGTGGTTTTGAAGCACGGATCCTCATGGATCCTCATGATTTTTGCACAAGACCAGCCCAAAGTCACCATCAGATCAAACATCATGGCCAGGGACACAGCATCCACCACAAAAATCACGGATCCATGGCTTCCTGGCCATACCGTGGCCCAAAAACGTGGTTCCGAACCATGGATCCTCATGGATCCTCATGATTTTTGCACAAGACCAGCCCAAAGTCACCATCAGATCAATCATGATGGCCAGGGGCACAGCATCCACCACAAAAATCATGGATCCACGGCTTCCTGGCCATACCGTGGCCCAAAATACGTGGTTTTGAAGCACGGATCCTCATGGATCCTCACGCTTTTTGCATTGGGCCAACCCAAACTCACTGTCAAATCACACATCATGTCCAGGGGCACAGCCTACACCACAAAAAACTCAGATCCACGCCTGCCTGGCCATACCGTGGCCCAAAAACGTGGTACCGAAGCATGGATCCTCATGGATCCTCATTATTTTTGCACAAGACCAGCCCAAAGTCACCATCAGATCAAACATCATGGCCAGGGACACAGCCTGCACCACAAAAAACACGGATCCACGGCTTCCTGGCCACTCCATGGCCCAAAAACGTGGTTTTCAAGCACAGATCCTCATGGATCCTCACGCTTTTTGCATTGGGCCAACCCAAACTCACTGTCAAATCACACATCATGTCCAGGGGCACAGCATCCACCACAAAAAACTCGGATCCACGGCTTCCTGGCCTCTCCATGGCCCAAAAACGTGGTTTTCAAGCACGCATCCTCATGGATCCTCATGCTTTTGGAGCATCTCCACGCCCATTGTTCTGCCCAGACTCTGATGTCCAGCACCAAGGGCCTTTTGGTGGTTCCCTCACTGTGAGAAGCAAAGCGACAAGGAACCAGGCAGATGGCCTTCTTGGTAGTGGCGCCTGCCCTGTGGAATGTCCTCCCATTAGATGTCAAAGAGATAAACAACTACCTGACATTTAGAAGACTTCTGACGGCAGCCCTGTTTAGGGACGTTTTTAATGTGTGACTTTTTAATGTATTTTTATTTCATTTTTTTTGGGGGGGAAGCCACCCAGAGTGGCTGGGGAAACCCAGCCAGATGGGCAGGGTACAAATATATTAGTAGTAGTAGTAGTAGTACTTTGTAGGATTTGATAATCTTTATAGGTCTTTTAAATTTCTAATCTATCTATATATCTATCCCCTCCCCCTTTTCCCTTTCTGTACTTCCCTATCCTTATAAAATTGAATATATATATATATATATATTTTAAATTTACGGCTCCACAGTTTTCTTGGTCTCCCCATATTCCTTACCCGACCATCTATGCTGCTCATGGCCAGATCACTTTGGGGCACTGCCATGCTGTAAAAAGATTCTCATGAAGCACAGATCCCCATGGATCCTTAGGTTTTTTATGTTTGGTCACCCTGAAATCACTATCAAATCATACATGATGTATATGACCACAGAATGAACCACAAAAACCACAGAGCACAGCCAAGGAACAAACACTATATTAAATACTTTAATCCTCATGGATTGGCATGATTGTTAAATGGACTCCACCAAATTATATTGTAAGATCACACCAATGTCCATGGAATGACCGAAATACAAACACTATCTGAAATGGTTCTGCATTAGCAAGAACATTGAATTAAAATGACATTCATATTCATAGCTTCCACTGTGAAGAACAGCACCTGGAAATTTTTGACGCTGCTAAACCTCAAGAATATCCAAGGCAGAGATTGTGATGATCTTACCTGTGAATGTAAATTATCAAACCAACTAGATGGAGACCACCAAAGTAACCATGAAAAACAATCACCTGTCTTGCGTCAATTCAGCTACAAATGGTTCTGGGACAAAAGTTGGTTGCTTTGCGGGGGTGGTAATTATAAATGGAGGTTTAACTGCAAGTTTTCTTGCCAACATATTTTGTCAGTGCAAACTTTGAAATAGGGGGTTTCCAATGTGGTGCCCATGGGCATCATGGTGCCTGCTGACAGCTTTCCTGGAGTCCACCACATGTTTTTAGAAAAAGAACAGGATTAGTGGTGAATTGTGCCCAGCATGACTTCAGATTGTTCATAGTACATTTGATTGACTGCAGGGACATATGAAGGGGCAGCGGGGTGATGGTGCCCCGGGGTGCCATGCTGGGGGGAGAGTGACAGTACGGTCGCTGTACCGGCTGCCGCTTGTGCGGCGTCCATGTGGGCTGCCGCTCTTGCGGCAACTGTACAGGCATCCCCTCTCGCAGCGACCGTATGGGCCATATGGGCAGCTGCTCTCGCAGTGACTGTACAGGCTGCTGCTCGCGTAGCGTCCATACAGGCAGCCCCTCTCACGGCGGTCGTACAGGCTGTATGGGCAGCCGCTCTCCTGGCGACCATACGGGCTGCCACACGCACAGCGGCCATACGGGCTGTCATGCATGCACAGTCCGTACAGGACATTGCGTGTGCACCCATCAGCCAGGACTTGTTACCATATTATAGCTGCCACAAAATCTATCAGCATGCCACCAGAACCAGGGAAGCCTTGCCAGTTGCAGCTCACACAGTTGAAGTGAAATAAAAGACAGAAGAGTAGATCGGGAAGAAAGTTCCCCAGGCTGCAGGAAAAGATAACAGTAGCTCCAGCAGCTGACTCAGTGCAGGCTGCTGAGGGGTTTGACTCCTTAAGATCACCAACTGACTATGAGACACCTGGAAAGCACTCAGCCTCAGATGACCTCCACTCCAAAAAGTGGGAAAGAGGATTTAACAGTGACCAATATTGATTCTTTTGATAGCAGCCCCATATTCTCAACACAAAGTGAGAAGTATTTGGACAAATCACTGATTTGTACATCAGTTTCCCCATGGCACAACTGTACCTTCCCCACACTCAGTCTACAAACCATGGGACTTGTGGGTTCAGTTGGCAACATCCGTGTGTATGACTATGACATAACCACACTGAAAGGATCAAACTGGATAAATGATCGCATAATAGATGCCTTTCTTGCCTCCAGGGTGATCATGGCCAAAGAGCTAGGTCATGATGGAACAATTTTCCCACTTACCATACTTGCCGCTTCATGCAGATATGTCAAAGATTGCCAGTGTAAGCTCTGAAGAACTGTTTGAGATTTGGAATGCTAAAGAAAGATGTTTTGATTATTCCAGTAAATGACAGAGAAGTCCACTGGATACTGATAGTAATCATTTTTAAAAGGAAGAACATGTTCTATCTAGATTCCAAACATGGATTGAACCACTCTGTGATTGATGCAATAACATCCAATTACAGTTCATACAAAAGGATATGGCTGCCATTAGACCCTGGATTGCAAAAGAAATAATACAGTACTGTGGGGAAACCTTTTTTTTTTTAAGTATGTAATATTTATTAATAATTTCAAAATTACAAAAAAAAAGAAAATAGAGAACAACTACAGTACATGAAAAGAGAAAAAAAAATACAACAATACGGCAAAAAAGGAAATAAAACAAAAAACACAAATCCCGGGTTACATATCTCCAACTTCCATTTGCTTGTTTCATTGACCTCCTCACACCTCCCTTTTTGTATTCTAGTTTAGTTAATTATTTCAGCAAATTCTTTCCATCTTTCTCAATTTTTGTTAAATAATTTATCTTATCAATTTAACCTATTATTTAACTCAACAGATCCTTTCCATCTTTCCCCATATTCTGTTATTCAAATTACCTTAATTTATTTAACCTTGTCTTACCATAAAATGCCTTAAGGCTTAAAACTTAATGCTCAGTTATCCATAACTCCTGATATATTCTGCTAGAGTCATATAGTTTCCTTCCAACATTTTCCCTAATATTCATTCATTTTATGCTAATTCCCCCAATAAAAAGTTTTCTTTATAAATTTTCTTCCAATCTTCATCCAGCGTCTTTTCTTCCTGGTCCCGGGTCGTGTCAGTCCTTACTGTCCATTCCATCTAGTCCATCAACCTGGAAGTCTTATGTCCGAGGCTCTTAAGTCTCTTCCATGCCCCTTCTGCAAATCTTCTTCTTTTTGTTTATACTTGCCCTTTTCCTTGTCGATTGTTGGTCTCTTTCTTAATTTCTTCCCTTTCTCATTGGGGAGCAGATCTCTGGGGGATTCAAATCCAAAATTGTCTCCCTCTCCCTTCATCAAAGCCGCCCATTCCCCACAGTTCCACTCTCCACAGTCATCAGTGTACTCCAAAAGATATTTAAAAGCATATTTCAAAGTCTCTCCAAAGTTAAGAACCTCCTCAGCTCAAGACTCCCCCTGGCCCACTCCAACTTCAATCTTCAATGACAGCGGTTTATGCTCCTGTAGGGCCTCGGGTCTCTCCATTTGTAATGTTTGAGATGCGGCCACATCCTCCTCCATTATCTTCTGCACTTGCCCAGTCAATACAGGTTCATAGGTTGGTCCTTGAATGGTTTCTGTCTCAATATTCCCTGCTTGTCCACAGTTATAAACCACAACAGTCACCAAGTCCATTTTCTCATTCATCAAATCCATCTTTTCATGCATCTGTTCCAGCAAGGCATTTGTCTTGCATAAAGCAAGCACCCAAACTTCCTTCCTGCTCATACTTAATCAAGGTCAAACAAGTCTGGTCCCACGATCTTAATCTGACAGTTGTTGAGTCCTCAAGTAGACTGTAGCAACAATTTAACAGGCTCCCTCTAGAGGAAGCAATTTCTATTTGTATCCATTTCTTTAAGGCAAGTCCAGCAAAGGAAAATTACTTTCATTTTTCAGATATTTTGTTTCATTAGAATGCAAAAGGCAACATTGGAATCAGTTTATTTCTCTTCTTTAGTTATCTGTCAAAATATTCCATTCACAGTCAATGAACCTCTCCGATTATTTCTGTCTCTGACACCCCGTTCCTGTGGGAAAACCTATTTCGAAAGACAAGACAAATATTTTCAAGTGGAAATTGATGCTGTTCCTCCCAAAGAGACAAATATTGAACGAGAGTTACATTACTGTGTCTCGATCATGCCCAGAGGGATGGAAGGATACACTAACCTATTGCTCAGATATTTTACCTTCCTTGTTCGAAGGCTGCTGGTCACTATGTTTCTTGAAGGAAGGGTGCAGGAGGCCCAGTGGTGACCTAACTATGGTTTACTGTGAAGGAAACTGCAAGGACTGGTACCACTGCTTTCGCATAGGCATTGATTCAAAAGATCTTCCAGAGGTTTTCGTGTGTCCAGACTGTCAATCCACTGTGGCCAAATAGATTTTGAAACTGCGAACTGTCATATTCCACAGGTTGGTATAATACAGCAAAATCCAAACATATAGTTTTCATCATCATGGCAGGGATGGTCCTTTTCATAGAATTCTTATTTATGGAGTTAGTTTTTATATCCTGCTTTTCTCTACTTGAAGAAGTCTCAAAGTGGCTAAAAATCTCCTTTCCCTTCCACACGCACAACAGACACCTTGTGAGGTAGGTGGGGCTGAGAGAGTTCAGAGAGAAGTGTGACTGGCCCAAGGTCACCCAGCAGCTGCATGTGGAGGAGCAGGGAAGCGAACCCAGCTCACCAGATTAGAGTCCACCCCTCTTAACCACTACACCACAGAAACGTATCTCTTAAAACTCTGGAGCAAGCTGTTCAGTTCAGCCTCGTAGTGATACTGATTTGTGGAGGGAAGGTTGGTGATGAGCAAGATCTGTTCCCATTTCCCAACACAGAGACCATAGAGCAGTTTCTTTTGGGGGCTGATCCTGCAGAGTGTTTCTGTTCAGAATTTCTGTGGCAGAAATTGGCTAAGTGCCTTTATAAACATTCAGCTTCTCAAATCGAACCCCATCATGAATCTTTCAGGTGTAGCTGTTGGAGGTGAAGGGCAGAGAAGGTGCTAGTCCTTACCTCCCTCCTCCCAGCCCCATGATCCGTTGCCCAATGGGCTGAATTTCAGGCCTTTTGCATGTAAAGGGCAAGCTTGTTCTTTACTTGTTTAGATCTTTAAACTTGGGAACAGATATTTGGCTCCATGACCACAATGACCAAAAGGGTCAGCTTCTAGAGGACTGTAAAGATCATGATTGTACTTCCCCTACCCTCAGCCCTAACTCCGTTGAGTATTTTTTGTTATGAGACTGAGTGTTTGGGGCTGATGCCGTAGCATTCTTGTCTGGGGGCTTGATGGAAAAACAGAAAAGTGACCCTCACCTAACTCTCCAATGCCCTTCAACAAGAATGCTGTAGGAAATATTGCTAAGCCCAAAGGGAGGCAATAATTTGCTTCAGCTCACCTTGTTAATGGCAGAGCAAAAGCTATGAGTGTGTCATTCTCAATCAGTCTACTTTCAGGACTGATTTTAGAACCCTCTTATATCAGGCCACATGGTCACTGGAGGTGGCCCCATCATGCAAACATGACTATCCACACAGGGACCATCTATTTTTGTTTTTTTCTGATACTGGATTTTAAGTTACAGATACATCTTTTAAAACAGCTGTCAGTATATCACACTGTATTCCACTTGCCTTCCAAAGGAACATGTGGCTCTCCCCACATAGCGGGTTAGGTTGAGACTGCTGATCCAAAGTGATCAGTAATTTTTACGGTAATTACAATCCTGCTTTCCCTTGTACCAGCTTACCTTGACTTTGGTAAGGCCTTTGAAAAGGTCCCCCATGATATTATTGCAAAACAACTAGTAAAATGTGGGCCAGACAAAGCTACTGTTAGGTGGATTTGTAATTGGTTGACGGGCTGAACCCAAAGATTGCTCATCAGTGGCTCACCTTCATCCTGGAAAAAAATGACTATTGGGGTTCCACAAGGTTCTGTCCTGGGCCTGGTGCTATTCAATATTTTTATAAATGATTTGGATGATGGAATAGAGGGCGTGCTAATCAAATTTGCAAATGACTGCAAACTGGGAGGAGTTGCTAATACACCAGAGGACAGGGTCAGAATTCAAAATGACCTGAATAGCCTAGAGAGCTGGGCCAAAACCAACAATATGGAATTCAATAGGGAGAAATGTAAGGTACTACACCTGGATAGAAAAAATGAAATGCACAGGTGGGGGACACTTGGCTTGACAACAGTACCAGTGAAAGGGATCTGGGAGTCTTAGTCGACCACAAGCTGAATATGAGTCAACAGTGTGATGTGGCAGCTAAGAACGCCAATGCAATTCTGGGCTGCATCAATAGGAGTATAGTGTCTAGATCAAGTGAAGGAATGCTACCACACTATTCTGGTTGGTCAGACCACACCTGAAATACTGTGTCCAGTTGAAGAAGGATATTGTCAAGCTGGAACATGTCCAGAGGAGGGTGACCAAAATGTAAAAGGTCTGGAATCCAAGCCCTATGAGGAGAGAATTAGGGAGCTGGATTTGTTTAATCTAGAGAAGAGAAGATTAAGGAGTGACATGATAGCCATGTTTAAATATTTGAAGGGATGTCATGTTGAAGAGGGAGCAAGCTTGTTTTCTGCTGTTCTAGAGACTAGGATGCAGAATAATGGATTCAAACTATGGGAAAAGAGATTCCACCTGGACGCGGTAATCCAGTCAGGGAAAAAGGGAGGCATACTATGTTTAGGGCACTGTTTCCAGCCCCTTCCCCTTTTCGGGGTGAGCATAGTGGATCCTAAAAGGGGCTGCTCAGTCATGGATACAGCTGCTGAGCTGCTCAACTGCCTCATTCCTTGAGTCAGAACGACTGAACGCCCATGTGTCGGTTCATGACTAGGGGCTTCACATTCCTGCCCCCGTAGCCATTTAGTGATCGCCATGGGGGGGAGGGTTTGGGGGGGTTGGGTTTTTGGAAGATGCCTGTGCGTGAATTTGTTTTATGTGTGTAGATCAGTGCACACTGACCAACGCACAGTCTTCGCAGTAGGGCTCTGTTCTGATGGCATGAGTAGTCACGACGAACTGGTGGATCCTATCTGCTGCAGCCTTCATCTGCCTTCACAGCCGTTGTAACACACTGCTTGTTATCACCCGTCTGTTCTGCCGTTGAGGACTTCTTGGATCATTCTTTGTCTAGCTCCTTCCCTGTTATGTACTAAGCTTGGATCCTAGAACAATAGGCAAGTAGGATCCTAGAATGCAAGAACTGATTGGCTTGCAGGAAAAGACCAATCAGGCTCCAGGAGGGAAGCAGAATCAGCCAGTCAGACGGGACTCATTGTGTAAATAATGTATATAAAAGCCTGAGGTTTTGGGGAAAATTCAGTCACTGTTTTACAAGCTGCAATAAAGAGCATGAAATCACTACAGGACTCTGAGCATATTTAATTTTCTTTGACCTTACCACCTTGGGTGACCCTGCTGGGAGTACGAGATTCCCAACGGCTTCGCTCACAAAGGTCATAGGAATGTGCAAGCCCACCCACCATGACAAGTGAGAGAACTGAGATAGATTGCACTGAGCCCTGGTCTCATTAGACAAAGTGTTCCACCAAAAAGGCTCTGGCTCTGGTTGAGGACAGCTGGATATGTTTTGGGCCAGGGACCACCAGTAGGTTGTTGTTAGATGAGCGTCACACTCATGGGGGTGTATTGGAAGATAATTCCCACAGATAAGAAAGGTCACAGACTGTTTAGGGCTTTAAAGATTAGCACCAAAACATTGAACCTGATTTGATACTCCACCTGGAGCCAATCCAGCTGATGAACAACCAACTGAATGTGGGCTCTCCAAAAAGTCCAAGTAAGAACTCATGCATCTGCATTTTAGACCATTTGGAGTTTCTGGAGCAGTCTCAAGGGTAGCCCTGCATCTATCTCTCTCTCTCTCTCTCTCTCTCTCTCTCTCTCTCTCTCTCTCTCACACACACACACACACACACACACACACACATTTATACCCTGCACTCCCCGGCTCAGGTGTACAGCAAGTTAAAGTAGTCTAGTAGAGTGGTGCCTCGCAAGATGAAATTAATTTGTTCCGCGAGTTTTGTCGTCTTGCGATTTTTTTCGTCTTGCGAAGCACGGTGTCGGAAAAGTTTTGGAAAAGCTTCAAAAATCACCAAAGTCTTCAAAAACCTCAAAAAAGGCTACCACGAGTTGCTCCTCGAAGTCAAGTCGCAACTGTATTAACGGTGTTAAGAAAAAGGAAACAAACTTGCAAGACGTTTCCGTCTTGCGAAGCAAGCCCATAGGGAAAATTGTCTTGCGAAGCAGCTCAAAAAACCAAAAACCCTTTCGTCTTCCGAGTTTTCCGTCTTGCGAGGCATTTGTCTTGCGAGGTACCACTGTATGCAGGTGACTACTGCATGGATCACCATGGCTAGGTTGGAAAGGGACAGGTACGGTACCGATTGCCTAACCTGACATAGATTCAAAAATTCCAGTTTGGCTACATTTGTGACCAATGCCTCCATAGAGACAGAAGCATCCAGGATCACACAGGGACTCCTTATGGCAGCTACAGGTGACTATTGCGCCCCATGAAGAGCTGGGAGCTGGCAAACCAAACTGAAATTATTCTGGCCCAGCCATTGGACGCCCATCTTTAAAGGACAGAGATTCAGCCAACTACGTTTCCTCCATCCCAGCACACCCACCTAAAAATTGGCCAATATATCCAGGGTAGCATCTGGCCAGGGCCATGAAGCAGTAGATCCATGATGTTTGTGGTCAGATCTGTGGTTATGTACAAGATATGTGAATAAAGGGTGAATTTGGGGTTCCCCAATGCAAAAAGTGTGATGATCCATGAGGATCCGTGCTTCAAAACCACGTTTTTGAGCCATGGAGTGGCCAGGAAGCCATGGATCCGTGATTTTTGTGGTGCAGGCTGTGCCCCTGGCCATGATGTGTGATTTGATGGTGAGTTTGGGCTGATCTAGTGCAAAAAGCGTGAGGATCCATGAGGATCCGTGCTTCAAAACCACCTTTTTTGGTCCACGATATGGCCAGGAAGCCGTGGATCTGAGTTTTTTGTGGTGCAGGCTGTGCTCCTGGCTATGATGTGTGATTTGACAGTGAGTTTGGGTTGGCCCAAAGCAAAAATCATGAGGATCCATGAGGATCCGTGGTTCGGAACCACGTTTTTGGGCCACGGTATGGCCAGGAAGCCGTGGATCCGTGATTTTTGTGGTGGATGCTGTGCCCCTGGCCATGATATTTGATCTGGTGGTGACTTTGGGCTGATCTAGTGCAAAAATCATGAGGATCCATGAGGATCCGTGCTTCGAAACCATGTTTTTGGTCCATGGCGTTGCCAGATAACCGTGGATCAGAGTTTTTTGTGGTGTAGGCTGTGCCCCTGGCTATGATATGTGATTTGCCGTTGAGTTTTGGTTGGCCCAATGAAAAAAGCGTTAGGATCCATGAGGATCCGTCCTTCAAAAACACGTTTTTTGGCCATGGCGTTCCCAGATAACCGTGGATCCTAGTCTTTTGTGGTGGATGCTGTGCCCCTGGACATGATGTGTGATCTGACGGTGAGTTTGGGGTGGCCCAATGCAAAAAGCGTTAGGATCCATGAGGATCCGTCCTTCAAAACCATGTTTTTGGGCCCTGGTGTTGCCAGGAAGCCGTGGATCTGAGTTTTTTGTGGTGCAGGCTGTGCCCCTGGCCATGATGTGTGATTTGACAGTGAGTTTGGGGTGGCCCAATGTGAAAAGCGTGAGGATCCATGAGGATCCGTGCTTCAAAACCACGTTTTTGGGCCACAATATGGCCAGGAAGCCGTGGATCTGAGTTTTTTGTGGTGCAGGCTGTGCTCCTGGCTATGATGTGTGTTTTGACAGTGTGTTTGGGGTGGCCCAATGCAAAAAGCATGAAGATCCATGAGGATCCGTGGTCTGGAACCACGTTTTTGGGCCACGGTATGGCCAGGAAGCCGTGGATCCGTGATTTTTGTGGTGGATGCTGTGCCCATGGCCATGATGTTTGATCTGATGAGGACTTTGGGCTGATCTTGTGCAAAAATCATGAGGATCCATGAGGATCCATGCTTCAAAACCACGTTTTTGGGCCACGGTATGGCCAGGAAGCCATGGATCCGTGATTTTTGTGGTGGATGCTGTGCCCCTGGCCATGATGTTTGATCTGATGGTGACTTTGGGCTGGTCTTGTGCAAAAATCATGAGGATCCATGAGGATCCATGCTTCGGAACCACGTTTTTGAGCCACGGTATAGCCCGGCAGGCGTGGATCCGAGTTTTTTGTGGTGTAGGCTGTGCCCCTGGCTATGATATGTGATTTGACAGTGGGTTTGGGTTGGCCCTATGCAAAAAGCGTGAGGATCCATGAGGATCCGCGCTTGAAAACCACGTTTTTGGGCCATGCCACTGCCAGATAACCGTGGATCTCAGTTTTTCATGGTGGATGCTGTGCCCCTGGACATGATGTGTGATTTGACAGTGAGTTTGGGTTGGCCCAATGCAAAAAGCGTGAGGATCCATGAGGATCCGTGCTTCAAAACCACGTTTTTGGCCATGGAGTGGCCAGGAAGCCATGGATCCGTGATTTTTGTGGTGCAGGCTGTGCCCCTGGGAATGATGTGTGATTTCACGGTGAGTTTGGTTTGGCCCAATGCAAAAAGCATGAGGATCCATGAGGATCCGTGCTTGAAAACCACGTTTTTGGGCCATGGAGAGGCCAGGAAGCCGTGGATCCGTGATTTTTGTTGTGGATGCTGTGCCCCTGGACATGACATGTGATTTGACAGTGAGTTTGGGTTGGCCCAATGCAAAAAGCGTGAGGATCCATGAGGATCCGTGCTTGAAAACCATGTTTTTGGGCCACGGAGTGGCCAGGAAGCCATGTATCCGTGATTTTTGTGGTGCAGGCTGTGCCCCTGGGAATGATGTGTGATTTGACGGTGAGTTTGGGGTAGCCCAATGCAAAAAGCGTGAGGATCCATGAGGATCCGTGCTTCAAAACCACGTTTTTGGGCCATGGAGAGGCCAGGAAGCCGTGGATCCGAGTTTTTTGTGGTGGATGCTGTGCTCCTGGCCATGATGTGTGATTTGACAGTGAGTTTGGGTTGGCCCAATGCAAAAAGCGTGAGGATCCATGAGGATCCGTGCTTGAAAACCACGTTTTTGGGCCATGGAGTGGCCAGGAAGCCGTGGATCCGTGTTTTTTGTGGTGCAGGCTGTGTCCCTGGCCATGATGTTTGATCTGATGGTGACTTTGGGCTGGTCTTGTGCAAAAATCATGAGGATCCATGAGGATCCATTCTTCGGAACCACGTTTTTGAGCCACGGTATAGCCCGGCAGGCGTGGATCCGAGTTTTTTGTGGTGTAGGCTGTGCCCCTGGCTATGATATGTGATTTGACAGTGGGTTTGGGTTGGCCCTATGCAAAAAGCGTGAGGATCCATGACGATCCGCGCTTGAAAACCACGTTTTTGGGCCATGCCACTGCCAGATAACCGTGGATCTCAGTTTTTCGTGGTGGATGCTGTGCCCCTGGGAATGATGTGTGATTTGACGGTGAGTTTGGGGTAGCCCAATGCAAAAAGCGTGAGGATCCATGAGGATCCGTGCTTGAAAACCACGTTTTTGGGCCATGGAGTGGCCAGGAAGCCGTGGCTCCGAGTTTTTTGTGGTGCAGGCTGTGCCCCTGGACATGATGTGTGATTTGACAGTGAGTTTGGGTTGGCCCAATGCAAAAAGCGTGAGGATCCATGAGGATCCGTGCTTGAAAACCACGTTTTTGGGCCATGGAGTGGCCAGGAAGCCGTGGATCCGTGTTTTTTGTGGTGCAGGCTGTGCCTCCGGACATCATGTGTGATTTGACGGCGAGTTTGGGGTGGCCCAATGCAAAAAGTGTGAGGATCCATGAGGATCCGTGCTTCAAAACCACGTTTTTGAGCCATGGAGTGGCCAGGAAGCCGAGGATCCGAGTTTTTTGTGGTGCAGGCTGTGCCCCTGGACATGATGTGTGATTTGACAGTGAGTTTGGGTTGGCCCAATGCAAAAAGCGTGAGGATCCATGAGGATCCGTGCTTGAAAACCACGTTTTTGGGCCATGGAGTGGCCAGGAAGCCGTGGATCCGTGTTTTTTGTGGTGCAGGCTGTGCCTCCGGACATCATGTGTGATTTGACGGCGAGTTTGGGGTGGCCCAATGCAAAAAGTGTGAGGATCCATGAGGATCCGTGCTTCAAAACCACGTTTTTGAGCCATGGAGTGGCCAGGAAGCCGAGGATCCGTAATTTTTGTGGTGCAGGTTGTGCCACTGGGAATGATGTGTGATTTGACGGTGAGTTTGGGTTGGCCCTATGCAAAAAGCGTGTGGATCCATGAAGATCCGTGCTTCAAAACCACGTTTTTGGGCCATGGAGAGGCCAGGAAGCCGTGGATCCGTGATTTTTGTGGTGGATGCTGTGCCCATGGCCATGATCTTTGATCTGATGGTGAGTTTGGGCTGATCTAGTGGAAAAATCATGAGGATCCATGAGGATCCGTGTTTTTTAACCATGTTTTTGCGCCCCTGCGCCCCCCCGAAACAGTGGATGCGTGATTTTTTTGATGCTTTCTACAGAGTAAGACATGGTCTACAGTATCATGGTGGTTTTATTTAATTTGAATGAAAAAATCATATGAATTCACGAGGATCCGTGTAGATCCGCCTTTTACGTTTTTCCTCACACAGACTTTATTCCCCCTCTGAGCTTCACCAGTTCCAGGGCTTAGCTTCAGCATACCCTCCAACATTTCTCCAATGAAAATAGGAACGTCCCATTCCATAATGATAATTATACTATTCCCGACACATCTTACTGGTTTCCCCAGGCACTCTGGGCAGCTTCCAACATATATATATATATATATATATATATATATACACACACACATAATAAAACATTAAACTTTTTTTCAAAAAAACTTCCCTACACAGGATTGCCTTCAGATGGCTCGTGAGTCGAATAACTCCATACTCTCCAACATTTCTCCAATGAAATAGGGATATCCTAAGGAAAAGTGGAACATTCCAGGATCAAATAAAAAACCTGGGCTTCTCTAAATCAAGGACATCCCTGAAAATAGGGACACTTGGAGGGTCTGCTTTAGCAGAGCATGTAGAAATCACAGGTTCAACTCAGCATCTCCAGGTAGAGCTGCCTGAAAACCTGTGGAGCTGCTCCCAGTCAGACTAAGCTGAGCTTAATGGACCATTGATCTGATTCATTATAAGGCAGCTTCCAATGTTCCACTGGCCAGCTGGTTCAGAACTATGCATTGCTTAAAGCAGGTGTGGGGAACCTTTGAGCCAGTTTCTCTTTAAGTCAAGAGGGGGCCCTTTGGACTGCTGGATGTTGCTTAACTACAACTCCCATCATCCATTGACATTGGCAGTGCTTGCTAGAGCTGATGGGAGTTGTGGTCCAGCAACATTTGGAGGGTCAACTGTTCCTCCCTCCTAAAAAGAAACTGGTACTGTAAGCCTTACATTAATTAAGTATACTTAATCAAGTATATATCTGCTCAGCTCACTTCTCTACTCCAATTTATTGATAGTCTGTTTTTAAAAACTTATATCTCGTCTAGTTTTCAGAATAAATTCAAGGCGGCTAATAATAAAAATCAGTTAAAATATAAAACCATTCACAATTCAACCAAATTATAAATCAAAATATTAGCATCTCCAGCTTCCATCAACAGAAATCCCAAATGTGCCTTTCCTAATCATTTTGGACTTTCCTGAAACTCATCACACCGTCAGAGACTGGGATCACCTTTTCCCAAAAAAGGTGTTGCTAGCTTTCAATTTCCCAAGGACAAGAGAGTCACTAATCACAGGTGAACAGACTCTGTAACAGAGCATTGCTTTAACAAATAAGAGATAGGGTGGGTTCTCACTTTTAGCCTTTTTATTGTTAAAAAGAATGTTCTGTTTTAAATTAATAAAACAAGATGGCTCAAAAATGGTATAAGCCTATCATCAACAATAAGTTTATTGTGCTAGCCAAAGGCCATGACATTTCATAACAGTTTACTGAACTACAAACAAAAAATATCCTGGTTCATATAAATATAATTAATTGATCCATTTTCTTTCTTTTTGTCCGAATCAAACATTAAAGGCGGCAGGCAGTAACTGCCCCCCCGAAAAAACTTTTATTATATCTGCTTTTTTCCTGCATTGTAGTTTCTTGCTTATTATCTCATTCTGGAATTCAGTGTCAAAACATATATTTGGCGGCGTCACGTCGCGCGTCGGACGTAGTTTGCCGTCGCCGCCGGTCCGCGCATGCGCGGAGGCGGGGCCTAGTTCTCCTCCGGGTCGCCGCCGCCGCGTTCGGACGCGAAATGGAACTGTCGGCGGCCTGGAGCGCACTCAGCACCGGCCTGGTGCCGCCCGAAGCCTTGGGGATGGAGGCGCCGCTGCGCTACGACTCGCCCCCCGACCTGCGCCCGGCCTGGGCCGCCCTCCGCCAACACGGCCTGCAGGGCGCCCTGGAAGACTGGTTCCTCGAGGTCCTCCAGACGGACCTCCAGTCTCGCCTGGGCCCCGAGTTCTGGAGGCGCGCGGCGCCGGCGCCTGGTGAACCGCAGCACGCCCATTCCCTGCTGGAGGCCTTCCGCTGGCTGGAGGAGCGCCTGGCGCCCTACCTGCGCGGCGCCGCCCTGCTGGAGGAGTGGGTGCCCGAGGTGGTGCCTGGCACTGGCGCCACTGGGCGCCTGCGCGGGAACCTCGATGCCCTGCTGCGCGCTGTGGTTTTCCTGGCACCGCCGGGGGTGTTTCAGGAGGCGCTGGGCGACCTCTACGGGCGCAGTTTCCGGGTCTACATGGCGGGAAACGTAGCACCGGCGGGCAGCGCCGAGGAGGAGGGAACCGTAGCGCGCTTTGAGGAGCTGAACGGCGTCCTGCACCGTCTCCGCCTCCTCGAGCGAATCAGCACGCCCGCCGTGACCGACATCCTCCACCGCATGATCGCCGAGCGCCTGGAGGGCACCTGCCGGGGCGAGTTTGAGCGCTCCTTCCTCCCTGACTTCCAGGAATGGCTCGAGCGCGTGATTGGCTGGGTCGGCTGGGTCTTCCGGCGGGAGGGCGGGGCCGAGGCCGCTCCCCTGCGGCGCTGGCGCTGCCACGTCCAGAGGTTCTTCTACCGCCTCTACACCGCCATGAGGATCGAGGAGCTCTTTGGCATCATCCGAGATTTCCCTGACTCCAAGCCGGCCATAGAGGACCTCAAGTTCTGCCTAGAGAGGACCAACCAGCGCCAGCACCTCCTGACCTCCCTGAAAAGCGCCCTGGAGATGCGACTCCTCCATCCCGGGGTCAACACCTCGGACATCATCACCCTCTACATCTGCGCCATCAAGGCCCTGCGCCAGCTGGACCCCTCAATGGTCATCCTGCAGGTGGCCGGGGAGCCCATCCGCAAGTACCTGAGGACCCGTGAGGACACCGTGCGGCAGATCGTGGCTGGCCTGACAGGCGAGGGATCGGGCGACCTGGCGCACGAGCTCTCCCGAGCGGATCCCGTCGCCCTGGACAACGGGCAGGAGAGTGACGAGGAGGCTGGCGCCCAGCCGGAGGACTGGGTGCCTGACCCGGTCGACGCCCACCCAGCCGGAAAGCCTGCCGCCAAGCGCCGCTCGGCGGACATCATCACTCTGCTGGTCAGCATCTACGGCAGCAAGGACCTCTTCATCAACGAATACCGCACGCTGCTGGCCGACCGCCTGCTCCACCAGCTGAACTACAGCGCCGAGAGGGAAATCCGCAACGTCGAGCTGCTCAAGCTGCGCTTTGGGGAAACCCAGATGCTCTACTGTGAGGTGATGCTGAAGGACATGGCTGACTCGCGCCGGATCAACGCCCACATCCGGGACGAGGAGCAGAAGCTTCCGGAAGGCCAGAGGCCCCCCTTCCGGCTGGCAGCCGCCATCATTTCCAGTGAGTTTTGGCCACCCCTCAAGGAGGAGAAGCTGGAGCTGCCGGCCGAGATCAAGGCCGCCATGGAGGACTATGCCCGGAAGTACGAGAAGCTCAAGGCCATGCGGACTCTGAGCTGGAAGCACCACTTGGGGGCGGTCTGCCTGGAGGTGGAGCTTGCCGATAGGACGCTCTCCCTGTCCGTCACGCCAGCCCAGGCGGCCATCATTCTCCATTTCCAGGACAAGGGCACCTGGACCCTGGAGGAGCTGAGCGCGGCCCTCCACTGCCCCCCGGCCCTCCTGCGCCGCAAGCTGGCCCTCTGGCTCCAGCAGGGGGTGCTGCGCGAAGAGGCGCCCGGCACCTTCACGGTGGTGGAGGAGGCGCCCAAGGAGGCACCCGAGAAGGTGGTGCTGGTGGAGAGCGACGAGGAGGGCGACTCCGCCATGGCCTCCCAGGCCGACCAGAAGGAGGGGGAGCTCCAGGTTTTCTGGACCTACATCCAGGCCATGCTGACCAACCTGGAGAGCCTGCCCCTCGAGCGGATCCACAGCATGCTGAAGATCTTCGTCATGACGGGTCCCATGGTCAGCGAGATCGACTTGCGGGAGCTCCAGATCTTCCTCCAGAAGAAGGTCCAGGATGAGCAGCTGGTCTATTGCGGCGGCGTCTACCGCCTGCCCAAGGCCGGGAACTGAAGCGCCGGGTGCAAGAGATCCACTCGTTACCATCCGTTTGGGGACGCTACGGTTTCCACGCAATAAAGCTATTTGTTTACAACAAAGCACCTGGTTTTTTCCCCCCGGGAACCGGAGCGCTGGTTGCAAGAGATCCGCTGGGTGCGAGAGATCCCCCGGGCGCCATCCATTTGGGGGCGCTACGGTTCCCACACAATAAAGATATTGGTTCGCAAGCAGAGCGCCTGGGTTTTTCCCCTAAGGCCGGGAACTGAAGCGCCGGGTGTGAGAGATCCACTGCGTGCGCTCCACAAGCTCGGGGGACAGCGGGGAGGCAGAGCGCCACCTTCCCGCTGTTCCCCGACCTGGTTTGGAGGCTGGCGGTGGGGGAAAGCAGCGCTCCCCCCCCCCGCCAGCCCCAAAGAGCAGGTCGAAAGGAACCCAAAGCCTCCAGAGCCCAGCGGGAACTCCTGCTGGGCTCTGGAGGCTTCGGGTGAACGCACCTTGAACGCACAGAACACACCTTGTTTTAGAGGGGGAGAACAAGAAAAAAATTTTTTTTCCTGTTCTCCCCCTCCTATGGTCCGGTGCGTCCAATAGAGCGAAAAATACGGTATTTGGCACAAAACATATCTGGGCACAAAAAGGCTTTCCTCCGTCTCTCTCTGGAGACCGCAGTTCTTTGTTGAATGACTAAACACAATGTGGACAAATATCACATCCATCACCATAAGATGTCAAAAAAACCAACCCCCATATGTGCTCATAACTTTCAAGTAGAAACCTGCCAAGTGAGAGTGCATTTCCCGATACCTTCAGTTGCCCAACAGCTGAACACGTCTACTTGCAGATCCAAACAAAATGCTTTGCTACGTCACATGACAGAAACCCACAATCATAACATGAAGATCAATAGTTATGTTCTCAAGGGAAAAATGGATACACGCAAGCCTGTTCTAAAACAAAGTAAGGAAGGAAGTAAAACCAGGTAGTTTTTAGTTCTTTTTTAAAATAGTAAGACTTCAAAAGACAGCTCTGTGACCAAATTATAAACACTTTGGTTGTTAAAACATTTGCATCTGTGGCAATTTTAGTCTAGTTTTTATGAACAGAATAATTTCAAAGTCACCCAGTCAGCCCACGTTAGCGGGTTAAAAAGAGATATAACAGCCCAGGAC
Organism: Podarcis raffonei; assembly: GCF_027172205.1. NCBI lineage: Eukaryota > Metazoa > Chordata > Lepidosauria > Squamata > Lacertidae > Podarcis > Podarcis raffonei. Next base: position 31,005,288 of record NC_070612.1, read on the forward strand.
CCATCAAGCAGTTCTTGATTTGTATTTTGAGAAAGTTAAACTATTTTAATAATTTACGTGGTTTTGTAGACTAGATGTTTTTGACTGCTGTTTAAATTATTATATTTCATAGAAATTTTACATTATTTACTTTTAGATCTTTTAAATAAATAAATAGCCCTCTTATACTTAAGGTTTTAGGTTTTGGGCTCTGGATATCACACACAAATCACGACTATCCAATTAATTATATCGGATTATTTTTTTAAAAAAACTACAAAAATTGCCTAATATTGCTACAATATGGAAACACTCGTTTTTCAATATAAAACGTCAAGTTTGAAACATGTCAACCTCCACCTGATTCTTCTGTAGAAATTAGGAAGTACTGTAGTTGAAAGTTTTGGGGAACCATCCAGTAAGCTTGCTGCTGCTTCCATTCATTTCAACATTCACTGTGACCCATTTGAAATATCATTTGTTTTCCTTCAGAACACCTGGCTATAATCTGTTGTTCCAAAAAGGTTTAGTTTTAATAGAGGACTAAGTACACACTATAAAACTCTGATCATTTAAATTACATTCACATAAAACATTTTATTTCAACAACAATGTGCTGGGTGAAGGTATTTAGTTAGAACTAGTGCTGTGATGTAAACCACTGAGCTTGCCAATTGGAAGGTTGGCGGTTCGAATCCCTGTGACGGAATGAGCTCCCGTTGCTCAGTCCCAGCTCCTGGGCTTAAATGTCAGGGGTCCTTTACCTTTTTTAAAGGCTTGAAAATATTTTCCCTATGTTAATTAATAGCTGATAATTTACATTTTCTCAACAACATTTATTTGCAAGCATGGTATTACCCTTACAGTTATGTGCAATTAAAATGTGTGGTGTTTGTTTTAAGATTAACACCCTGCAGTTTATTTATTTTGAATAATTATATCCATCTTTTCACCATCTCGTTCTCAAAGCAGCTTACAATGAAAAAACCACAAAATTTCTAAAATAAAAATATAATTAAACTGCAACAAATTTAAACCTTAGAAATTTAAATATCCAGCATCTGAACAAGAAAATGAGAATGTTTTAGAACAGGGGTCAGCAAGGTTTACCTTGCCTGGGCTGGTTTACCCCAGCAGAGATCCCTCTGTGGGCCGGATCGAGCTCGTGCGTGAGCGCACGCAGCCGCAATTTCCAGCGTCTCCGTCTGTGCAGACATGATTTCCGGTGTTTGCATCTGCGCAGACGCGATTTTCGGCATCTGAGCATGTGCAGACGCGATTTCCGGCACCGCGGAAGCGAGCCCCTGCGCCACGCTGTGCCGTTTTAGCACAGTGTGTGGGGACTCTCCGAGCAGGCAGCTCGGTTTGGGGGTGGCTCATGGGCCGGTTAAATGACCCCTGTGGGCCACTTGTGGCCAATGGGCCTTAGGTTGCCTACCCCTGTTTTTGAACATTGGAGAAGCATCCATGATGCAAAGGCCTCCTGGAATAAGATGGCTTTAACCAGACACCTGAAACTAAACAGAGACAGTACCTGTCATAATATGTTTGTTTGCATAGTTTTGATAGCACTGCTTCAGATTCTGCAGATACCATATTCCTCCCTGCAAAGACAAGGAACATTTTGCATCATTTATTATGACACAAATGGAACTGACGAATGTTAAATCAAAACTAATGAAATATTTCAGTGCAATTCCTGACTCCACACCCTTACCTTCCTTCTCTCGATTCAGCCTGAAACTGGGTGAGAACTGCCTGTGTTACCTCTTTTCTCCTAATTGAAATCCTTCTCACAGGAGAGGCCAGACCAAATATTTCCATATTCTTATTACAATTTGTAACACAAAATGTGTTTAAGTAAATATTATAAATGAAGGTGATCGTGTAAGAGCTTAAAGAAGTGTATTATCATAATTGTTTCCTCTTAGGCACACACAAAGGAAGCTGCTTGATGCCAAATAAAGTCCAATGGTCATCTAGTTCAGTATTGTCTGAGCTAGACAATACTGAAAGACAATGTTAAACAATGGAGAAGGGTGTCATGAATGAGCCAGCCCCCAGGGACGGTTTGCAGCCAGCTCCCAGAGAATGGTTGCTGACAATTGAAGGAAGCAGTCAGGAGCAGAGAGGGTTAACTGCCATGCACCCACCCCTTGGAATGCCCGCTGATAAGCGAATAGCTGAGAGCAAGCTAGAACACAGTCACAGCTCACTGGAAGCACAAATAGGTGAGAAAGAGTTAAGAGACACCCACTCAGAGACTGGGAAAGAGGAGGGAGCTGACCCCCTCCATGAATGGGAGAGCTGCAATATAGGAAGTGAAACAGAAGACGTACAAAGTGAAAGTTCAGTTGCTTCTGGTCTCGCTGGAAGCATTTTTCAGAAGGGTCATGATGGTGGAGGCTGTGTTAGAGCCGTCTAGTTATCTGTTTGTTTTGACAATAAATCATCCTTTTTAATTAACTACGCTCACTGTGTTATCAAGCCAGGGACTGGACTCCTGACAAAGGGTTGCATACCCTCCAACATGTCTCCAATGAAAATAGGGACATCCTGTTCCATATGTTGTGATGATGTAAACATTTGAATTGATGGAGCTGCAGCACAATCATTATTGAAGCTGAAGTGCAATAATAATAAACAGTTTTTGCTGTTGCTTCATTCAACATCCACATTACAAAACGTCCAGTGTATTTTGGGTCAAAGATAATTAATGCTGATTAAGAGAATGTAGGCTTTGCCTCTATTTTCTCTCACCACCTTCTTTTAGTATCTTGAACCTCTTTGTCTGAGGAGGAAATGTGGCTGTGCTTCACGTCATGATTGATATAGGACAACCAAGGATGCCAGGCCATCCTCTCTCAACTAGGTCATTCTTTCTAAAGTCTGTTTTGAAAGAGCTTGTACTCAGCTTCTCCACCTCTCCAGGAAAACACACACCTGACTCCACGGGTCTGTTTTCTGGGCAGTTGGCAGGATGCTGTGTGGGCTAAAGTCAGCAATAATGGAAGCCCATATAAAACCACCCTGCCAAGACCTGTCTAGTGCAACAAATACTTCAGGGATGCCTACAGGCTTGTCTGTTCTCCAGCAACTGGCAGAAATACATTCCCCCTGAACTTGGAGGGTCAACTGAGCTATCATGGTCAATTACCCTTCATAGACCTGTCCTCTGGATTAACTCAATCCCATTTTAGAGAAAGCTTTAACTCGAGGGTTAACAGCTCCCGAAAAGACTCTCAACATTCAAGAAATAGCTGCAAAGCCTCAGTTACCACTCCCACATTGACACTACAAAAAGGCCCGGCCTCAGCTATCAAGTTTTCAGAGGATCATAAAAACATACAAGAACAAAACAACTATATAAAACACAGTAGAGCGATTAAAACCAGCTACTCAACATGCTGGGAAGCCAGTGCAAATAAAATAGTCTTCACCTGGTGCTGAAAACGACACAGAGGTTATTTTACTCCAGAGAATAGTATTTTCCATGAGGTGCCACCACTGCAAAGGTGCCCTCTCTGGTCACCATCTGCCTTCTGTGGAGAAAAACCTCAAATAATTATTTCAAATGGTGAATTTAACTCAGGTAGGCTCACGTGGAAGAAGGCACTTCTTTAAAAGACTCAGGTCCCAGGTTGTTCAAGGTTAATTCCAGTGGCCTGTGGCATTGTTTAGAGTGACAAGATATAGCCAGTTTCGGTTAGAACTTAACAGCTGTTTTGGACTAATTAAAGTACAGTATCTGACAGGAGTGCCTGGCGTGCTCTGGTCCATGGGGTCACGAAGAGTTGGACATGACTAAACAACATCATCATCTGACAACACAGTCTCCTGTGGAATTCATTGCAGGCCGTAGTCTAACCTGGAGGTTACCAGAGCATGAATCACTAGGACCAGACTCTCTTTTCTCATGAGGGGATTCACAGCTGGCAAAATATCTGAAGTTGTTGAAAGGTGCTTCATATCAACCACAGAAGGCACTCAAGTCTCCATTGACAATGCCGGACCTTGCAGCAACCACAAATTTCACAGCTGATCCGTCATAAGTGATACCCCAACCAGAATGGTTTGGATACTTCTCTCTATCTTATCAGAACTGAGCTTCAATGTATCAATCCTCATCCAGTCAATTTAAAATCCAAAATGCTGGTTCAGCAAGGCTACAGCCTCAGCTGAATGAGATGAAAAGAAATGGAGCTGGATGGCACAAACATACTGATAGCTCCAAATCTTCAGACAACCTCATTCAACAGCTTAACTGAGATACAAGTATAAAACCTGTACTAAAGGCTGATGGAATTTCAAAGTTTGATTTTGCTGGTGCTTTCTTCAAAGGAATGCTGAGACATGTTTCTTTTGACCAACCACGGATGCTGTGAGCCTGTCAACTTGATACAGGTGCATGTTGGGAATTGTAGGTTTGTTTGCAATCTTGCCAGAGACATGCATTTTTTGTTTTGTTTTAAGCGAGAAGTTGCTTCCTGTTATGAACTGGGCAGAGGGGACTGGGTTAATACCATTTATGCAAACTGTTCAGAAGAAGAAGAAGAGTTTGGATTTGATATCCCGCTTTATCACTACCCGAAGGAGTCTCAAAGCAGCTAACATTCTCTTTTCCGTTCCTCCCCCACAATAAACACTGGGGCTGAGAGACTTCAAGTGTGACTGGCCCAAGGTCACCCAGCAGCTGCATGTGGAGGAGCGGAAACGCGAACCCGGTTCCCCAGATTGCGAGTCTGCCGCTCTTAACCACTACACCACACTGGGTGTAGTGATTGTTGTTGTCGTTTAGTCGTGTCTGACTCTTCGTGACCCCATGGACCAGAGCATGTTTAGTGATTACAAAACTTTATTGTTGTCAATACTGTGGTGATGGTAGGATGTAGTCTTTCTATGAAGTCAGTCTGCTGTGGAATCCTTACCGGCAAGACTGGTGCACTCTGTACATGCTTGCGCCATTTATTTCTGAAGCATGCACAGCAGATAGCCACATAGTGCAATCTTGTACATATGTATCAAGGAGCAATCCCCATTAAGTGTAGTTTACTTCTGAGTAATGTGGTTATTGTTGCATGAACCCACACTAGAAACTGTGATAGCATAAATTCCTTCAGAACAAAGGTAGCACATATCTAAGCATTTATGCAGCTGTTGTGTTTAAGTGCCTACTGTTTCTTTGCAAAAGAGAAGGCGGAAATCTGAACAGGTGGAGGGCACATTTTTCCCCTCTCAACAAAAAAGCAACTGTGGCAGCAGGGGCCCCTTCTGAACCAAAGACTTTGGGCTTCATTAGGGGCTAAGTATTTGTATAATTGAAATGCTTAAGTGTCCAGTATATTTGCAAGGAGGACAGAAAGAACCTGAGCATGACCTCTGGTTGTCAAGCAGCCCTACCAGGTCCAATATTCAACAACCAGAACTAAGACAGGATATTTTCAGTATGTCTTACATTGTGAAAATAATTTTCAGTATTGTCTGGATGGTACTTGACCTCCCCACTTCCACACATGAGAGCACAGATCAGGGCTTACATTGGAAGGGCTGTAGTAGTATTTTCATATGTGGTAGAGATTTCATAATGTAAAAAAATATTGTTCTAAAATTATTAGTAATAAGTACTTTATCTGATTGCTAGACTCCTAAATGTCACAAAGACTGGTTGAACAGGTTGCAGAGCATAGCCATAATGGAAAATGCTACATGCTTTATTAAAACAATAACTGACCAGCTGTTCATTATTATTTTTTAGAATGCTCATTTTATTTTGGAGACATCATGGGCATAATTTACAATGAGACCCACTGGACTCTGATCTGAAACTAGACCTGAGACAGACCCACATAATTAGCATCATTCAAGGATAGCTGGAGTTTCATGAATCATTGATGCTCATGGAAACTTTTCTGGGCACCCATTCTTACAGTTCATATACAATGTGTATCGCTATGCGTTTTTAAAGGAAAGCTACATTTTATTGCTTCACCCACAGCCATGTCCTGTTAAATGCTGTGTATGAGCTTGCCCCTCTCAACCATTCAAAACCACCAGTTGAACTATCCCTTTGGGAATGGTGTGTACTAGTTGCCAGGCAGAAATGAGGTGCAATGGCCCTTTGCTTAAATCCATGCTCTGCTCCCATAAGGCATGACCCTGGGTTCTTACCACAATAGGATATTCTGTTGTTGCTCTATAGAAAGGCTCCTGTGACACCTTTAGACTAACACACCTATTTGTAGCACAAGCTTTTGTGGATTAATAGTCCACTTCATCACGTGCATCCAATGACATACTTTGCTCCATGAAAGCTTAAGCTACAATAGATCTGTTAGTCTTAAGGAAGCACATACCTCTTTTTAATTTAATTTCTGCCACAATAGATTAACACAGCTGCCACCTGAAGTTCATACATAGTTCATGAAACCCCCCCACCCCCCAAAAAACCCCTTAGCAATGGAGCATGCAATAAAAGTAAATATGTCCAAGCACTCCCATCTTAATCACTAGGGAATTAGTATTAAGCACATTATTTTATTGACACCATATAACAAAAATACAAATCAGCCATTATGTACACAGTTATAATGTTCCAATTAAGACAAATTAAAAGCACACTTTCCATTCTTTTGCCAAATTCAAGGAATTTGTTTTTCTTTATTCAGTCCATTAAAATCCTTATGAACATTGTCCGTTATCTAGAGCAGGCACAGGCAAACTCGGCCCTCCAGACGTTTTGGGACTACAACTCCTATCATCCCTGACCACTAGTCCTGTTAGCTAGGGATGATGGGAGTTGTAGTCCCAAAAAACATCTGGAGGGCCGAGTTTGCCTATTCCTGATCTAGTGTCTTGGATGTATACGGGTGCTTTCAGGCGAATATACTTTCCCCCATAAGCAGTGCAAGCCCTGCTTGAATCTACAGGGCTGCACAGCTACCCCACAGCCAGGGCTGCAGAATGGCCAACTACAACTGTGGCCTTTACTGAACAAAAAACTGCCATTTTTAATTATCATGGAATGCATGAAGATTAGACAGCATCTATATTCCACTAGCAGACATGGATAATATTGTGCTGTTATTCACAATGCAACTACAGTAGACTCGCAAGTTGCTCAGGGGTTACATTTATAAAGCCAAAACAGCATATAGTCAGAGCAATCCCTGAACCACCCCCGGCATGATCACCCCTCCCCTTCCTCTGAAGCTGGTGTGCTGAGTGGGCCTTGTCCCCCATGTAAGGCAGAGAGCTTTTAAGCCTTGCTTAGCAGGCTCTGGGGTCTCACAAAGTCCCAACAAGATCTTGAGGAGGCCCCCAGAACCCTTGCGACAGCCTAACAGCTCTCTGCCTTGTGTGCATTTAATTTGTGTGATGTCAGTTTACCGGCTGCCGGGCACATAAAGCTGTATTCACACAAGTTAAATGCACGCAGGGTGTGAGTCTGCTGTGTTTAAAACTGAGCTATGGTAACTGTAGCAAAGAAATAAGTAAATAAGTCTGCCCACAAGAAAAATGCAAAAATTTGTATTATCCGTTATTAAGTCAAAAGTGTTACAAAATAGGAAGCGTACACACTTTTTTTGTTGTATTTTGGTTTGACTAAAAAAGGGATTACCCTAGCATGAATATATCAAAATAATGTGTGAAATATGCCTTAAAAAGAAAACAACTAAGTGTTAAACTTTAGCCTTGATATGCCAATATAGATTAGTAGCTTAATCTCATGGAAACAGTTTCCTGGTTCAGATGTCAAGCTAAACCATAGTTTAGCATAATGAGAACTTGTGCAGCAAAGTCTTCATCTCAAATGCCCCCACTTGCCAGTCACCAGCACAAGTGTAAAGTGGAGCTGGGAGGCTTAGCCACAGCTTGTCATGTTATCTAAACTGACAAGGTGCAGTTAATGTTAACAATGGCTTGTTTGCTACTTCAAATGATGTTTCGCTTTGGGGAAAGGGGGCAATACAAATCTTGGAGAAATTATGGCTATTGCATTAGAGTTACAGCAGGCATGGAGTGTGCTAAGAACTGACCTAACAGCACTGGATCTCAGTAAATATACAATTCATTTGGATTTTCACTGGGTACTCCTAAGGGACGGTGCTTTTGTTAAACATAACATTCAAAAAGGAGCACCCACATGTTTATAAAATGATCAATTTCTACTTTGGTTTCCATTCTTCTTTGCCTATGGCAAAACTGTTTCACCGCAGAGTGGTCCAGACTTTGGCAACTTAGAAGAACCAGGCTAGCTGTAGTCGATCCTTTTTTACATACTCAGATACAACTCAAAAGTCAATCCACAGAAGATATTAAGAGTCAAAACATTGCTACTCAAAGCTACATTTGTACAATGAAAACATTCCCTACAATACAAATGGTTATTTTAAAAAATAATAGATATATTTACACTTAGTTTCACATTGACATTGATGATAACATACAGAATGATCAACACTGGCTGCACCTAAAAAATACAATTCTTAATATTTTGACATTTACAAGGAAAATTGGTTGCTATGTTTCGAAAACAAAATAATGAAGAAACGTACCTTTTGGAAGAAGCACCCAGACCACACAATGAATGGCATTTAGAAGGATACAATGTGGCAATAAATCTTTAAGAAAGGGAGGACTGGATTATTTCGGGGGGGGGAACAAGATTTTTTTTGGGGGGGGATTTCTCAACTGCTTCTAAAAATAAGATGCGACATACAGAGGTGAATGGAGGATGAGTCATCGCAGACAAAGGACAGGAAGATGCCCACTACATGTTAAAACGGATGAACCTGATGTGATGAGTGGTGAAATTCCTTGACTCAGTGGAACAGTAAGAGGTCTCATATACTGAGTGCTCAATTTCATACTTCATAGTAAACATGGCACAAGTGTTGTATTGGTGAAAATATCGCCCTGTCATTATCTGTGGTCCAACACAATTATGTCCCACCTTTATGAAAATTAACATATTTAAGCAACCAGGCTGTCTTTCTTTCTTCTTGTTATGACTTTCGTCTGTCATAATCACTGACCATTCTCTTGATGTGCGACAGTTTGCTCTTTAGTACCTTGCAGTGGGCTTTGCGGTTCTTATAGTCTGCTGACTAAAACACAGAATGAAAACTATTAATAAATGAAGTAAATCAGATTTCATCTTAAAAACGCTAGAATAATATACTGTCTTATTCATTCAAAGTGATCACTATCAGAAGAGACAAATGAGCCTATTCTGAAACTCTCAATAGTTTATGAAGTCCTTAAAACAATGAATTTGCAGAGTAATCACCCAAGGGATACGACCTCATGTGCTTCTGTTCGAAACTGAAGGAACACGTAAGTTTGAATTTTGAATGTGTAAATGTCTAAAGACAATGCATAAAACAAGCACCCTTAGACGTACTGCTAGATAAGAGTTTAATGGTTATTGTATTTGTTTAAAAACCAATGAAAATTTGTTAAAACAGAAGGAACATGTATGGCAGACCAATAGCTGTGCTTCTGTTTTAAAAGAGACAGAACAGTTCAAAGACAACAGTTTGAAAAGCAGGATGCTGCTTTAACATTAGGAATTCATACGGTGAACACACCCAACAATAGATTCTGTCCAATATTGGTGCAGGGAGGGAAACACCCCAAACAGCTAGAGACTGAACATAATTTGGCTCTGTATTTGACAGGGACAGATGCAAGCCCAACCTCGGCTTGCCCTGCTTCTGCAACCTGCAACCTGAAAAGTGGTCTGAATTTTGGAACACCCATCAGGTCAGAGCCAAATTCTTAAGAGCTGGAGCTGGGAGGCAGAGGATTGCTATGACTATGAGCTTGTACCTGGACAGTATAAAGCCAAAACAGATCTTAGCCTTCTGCCAAACTCTGGGGTGTGATTCATCCTCTCTCTTTCATAGCTCCAGTGTTCAGAGGAAAACTTGGTTTCACCTTGCCCTCCAGAGGCTGCCTGGCCCCCTCACCTGTAGATTCAGTGACAGAATCCGTAGATCCAACTTTTCTACTGGAGGCTAAAGTGGTACTGGCGGCATAGAAACCCTTTCACCAGCTGAGGCTGGTGTGCCAACTGCACCCTCTCCTAGATAGAAATCACCTGAGCCAGAGTCACCCAGGCTATGTTAACTTGGCAACTTGTTCAACAAGAACTAAGTCACAATTGAAGTCTACATGTTCTGTGGCCAAGGATTACTGCAACACATTTGGGACACTTCTAGCCCCATCATGTTGCACATGTGTTCAGTGAGTTAGGTCCGAACTGGTGAAGAACAAAAATCATCAACTGTGGGATACTACAGTGACTAGTGTTTTTGAAAAGACACCACAAGCTTTTTAGAAGACAATTGCAACAGGTTTCAGGAAGGAGCCACTCAAAGTCTGCAAAAATTGACAATCCAGCCGTACTTCTTTCCAAGTGGGTTACCCAGCCTGCTGCAACAGGAGATATCTTGGTTTACGCAGAGATTACTTAAGTAAACTACTTACTGCCTTTATATCCTTCAGTCGGTTGTATTCTTCAGCAGCAGACTACAAGTAAAAATAACTCAAATTAGATATCACAAACATTAGCAAAAATCAAAAGCAGAATGAAGGCAGCCTTCGTTATGATGCATGCATAAATATTTAACTATTAAACCAATATCTTTATTGGTGACAAGAACAGGTGCAGGAACATAAGGAGAGCCCGGCTGGATCAGGCCAAAGGCCCATCTTGGCTACCATTCTTTTCTCAAACAGATGCCTATGGAAAGCCTGCAAGCATAGGCATCTGTTTGAGGAATTCCCATCTACTCCGATCCTTCACAAATATGGACTGGAGACCACACACTATTTGGGAGTGGGGAAGGAGAGGTATGGTTCAGTGATAACCCATGGGCTTTGCATGCAGAATGTCCCAGGTTCAATCCCCAACATCTCCAACTAAAGCTTGCAAAGACTCGTGTCTGAAGCCCAGGAATGGCAAAACTCAAATAGATAGTCAAATGGTCCAACTCTTTTTAATGCAGCTTCCTCGACTCCTATAACCCCCATAAGCCACCACTAATCAAAGATGACAACCTTGGGATGGATGGAGTAATGGTTTAACTCAGCCTAAATAAGGAGTGGTTTCCAGGAAGCTAGCTGATAGCCACTGTAGGAGTCTAGACTGATTGACCGCTGACAAGGGCCAGAGTCTCTATCTTTAAGCAGTGCTAAAGAGGCTAGAAAAGGGATTGAGCAATAAACAGCAGGAAAGGAGACAGAGAAAAATATCCCATTATATCATCAGTGTATTCACTCAAAATCTGACTCAGATCATTCAGAAAGAAAAAGGAAGCAGCAAACATTGTGCAGTCAGCCCCAAAAGTCTTCCTCAGAGGTCACCAACATTAAATACTTTCCACGTTGCTAACTCCCACAACACTTGGGATTCTTGTTGGATGAAGTAGGTTAGAAAGCTCCTTTATCAAGCATGTTACTTCCTCTAAAGCTACAGGCATTTGAGTCCCAGTCAGTATTAGTATTAAGGACTGCTTTCTAACATTACAGTAAATTATATATCTGTCTTTTCAGGTCAAAGAGCAATATCCTTTCTTCGGAAAGGGAAAACTACATCCAGGTACCTAGCCTAAGGGAAGCCTACGGTTAGAGTTGGTTTCAACAAACACTGCACCGATTATTAGGAGTTTAGGTGTTTCTTTCCTGGTTCCTTTTTAATTACAGTATCACAGACTTTAATAGCTTGTGATTTTTTTAGGGGAAAGCATATGGGACTAATAATAGTTGTCCATTGGCTACTAATATTGCGTTCAACATCTAAAGCCACATTTCAAAAAAACAAAGAGACATTAAAAATACAAATTTGCCTTCACCAAAACACCACTGAGTCACTTCACCAATCTTTTGCTCTTTCCAGTGACTCTTCAAGTTAGAGCTCCTTCCCTGACCTATTGCTTAAGAATGTTTTAAGTGGAGATGCCAAGGATGGAACCCGGGTCCTTCTGCATGAGAAATATGATGTCCAATGCAATGCCCATCATCCATGCTGGGTGGGGTGATGGGAGTTGGAATCTGACAACATCTGGAGGGCTATCCCACCCTCCACAGCCTTAGCTAGACTGTAGTTCTGGGAGATGGGATGCAAGCGAATTTAGTGCATATTACAGCACATGTGCAGATGCAGACATAATTCTAATGTCCAAAATTCTCTCAGGAGGCAAATGGTGTATGTACCACTAAAGCAATACTCTCATATCGTAATGAAGAAGAAGAAGAGTTTGGATTTGATATCCCGCCTTTCACTCCCTTTAAGGAGTCTCAAAGCGGCTAACATTCTCCTTTCCCTTCCTCCCCCACAACAAACACTCTGTGAGGTGAGTGGGGCTGAGAGACTTCAGAGAAGTGTGACTGGCCCAAGGTCACCCAGCAGCTGCATGTGGAGGAGCGGAGACGCGAACCCGGTTCCCCAGATTACGAGACTACCGCTCTTAACCACTACACCACACTGGCTCTCCTCTTCTTCTTCTTCTACCACTAAAGCAATACTCTCATATCGTAATATATTTCAATGAATGAAATTACCCTATATTCTTCACTGTCTTCAGGGTAGTCATCCAATTCTTTATCAAGACGAGAAATTTCTCTGCTGATTTCGTCAAGCTCTGCTTGCAACCGCTTGTATTCTTGTAGACCTGCATCAAAATCTCGCTTGTATCCTTGCCTTTGTTGATCGGATGATACAGGTGGATATTCCCTGGATGAAGAGTGATTTAAATGACATTGTTTGAAGAAATGGAGTGGGCAGTTGCAGAGAGACTTGCTGATTTAGCATTTGTTTATAGGGAAAGGATACCTATGATGCAAATTAATCTTTCAGTTTTGTGCTTTGGTCAAAGCATGAAAATGTAGAATTTAGATCTGCATTCTTTACTAGAACTGGCAAATGCCTATAGGAGCCTTGTACAAAGATGAACCAACGCAATAATAAAGAAGTACATTTCCACACCTTTAAAGAGTAAAGTTTTCACTGCACTAAACATTAGCCTGTGCAAAAGAAACATGTTAATAAATTGAAAAATACAACTATCATGTTTGTTTTCCCAAGGAGAATTCTCAGTCCCAGAAAGTTACTTCATGTCAACGGTTTCTGCAGAATATTGCAACACTTGTTTGTTAAATTACATTTTTAAGACAATATCACAGCATATTTTTGAAATGAACATTGACATGCTATATAACCTGATTTGATCAAATGGACTACACAAGTATTTCACTGAACACTTCCTATTTTTTGCAGTCATGAAATGAAAGAACCAGACAGGCAACGTACCAACGTGCTTATGGTATGCATATTGTTATAGTTTTTATACTGAGTAACAATCCCATATAAAGTCATGATGGTAGACCATTTGCAACTTTCCTTCAGCAAGACTTCAGTTTCTAGAAATTATTACCACTATTTTGGGCTCCATCTTCTTTCCATGTACATATGGTTATCCAAGGAAATCTCGCTCTCTCTCACACACACATTATGCATTTCACATACTATGTTTTTTGCACGCTGATTGGGCACATGCATGGAAAGGGGACTGTTTACTTAAAAAGCTATGCAAGCTTTCCTTCATACTTCATTATCTTGGCTGACCGCTTGAGTTGCCATAGTTACGCATAACACACTTGAGTTTCTAACTCAGGTTACATAAAGGGTAGCTGGAGTGCATTTCATTTGTATCTCTTATTTTGAAAATTGGTTACTGTAAGTTTGACTTTACAAAAAGGTCTGTTAAGGGACAAATCAAGAATTTCACAAACTATGTTACTATCTGATTAGAGTGAGGTATATTTATTTAATTGCTGGTCAGTTTTTACCTATTTAAGCAGTGATCCAAGAACTTTTAACCAACTGAATCATATCACTGAAACACAGGAAGAGCCATTTCTGAAATCTTACATTCTTGTGACCAGATTCTAAAAACAGAGCGCTTCCAAGTATGCCTACAAGCAGCAGCTCAGGATGAGTCAGTTTCAGCAGACAGTTTCCAGAGGCTAATAATGTTCCAAAATATGACATCTGCCTGCACCTCCCTTCATTTTCCTGCTCTGCCCTAACATACAAGATTGACACCTTAATAGGTAGGTAACACACAGAAGCTACAGCAACTAATTTTTCAATCCATCACATTCATGTAAAATACTTGTATTCAAACACAGTGATGCTTCCATCAGTAGTAGAAAAGGCACTGCACTTATATTTTCCCTACTGAAATACTAGCTTTTCACTAACAAGTAGATGACATCAAATTCTGAATTTCATATCCAGTTTCCATTTATGCTAGTGGAAACCTAGAGAGAGAGTGTTGGTAGGAGGCTGTATCCCAGCGTCCTTCATAACATACACAACCTGTTAAAGCCTCATGGTAACCTGCATCAACTTGAGTTAGAATAAGTGGAGCTCTCTGTACTGATGCTCTACAACCAGGCTGCCATTAACATGGTACCAATGCCCAAGTTGTATGGAATTGTCCATACCTGTCCCAGTCCTCCTCCAGTTCATCACAAGACTCTCCTCCAGTGGTGTAATCTGCATCATAGTTGTCGGTGTAGGTTCTCTTTGCTCTTCCTGCTCTTCCTTTTTGTGCTGGCTCCTTAGCTGACCCATTGTAACTGCTAGTGTTGGCATACTGAGGTGGCATTGGGCTCTTTGTTAAATTCACTTCAGGTATCCTGTTACAAAACAAGAACAATTCATTTCCAGTTTCATGCCAAAGCATCAATACACTGAGCAGATATTAAGAGACACAAAATAAAGACTGCTGGTTGTTAATGCTAGGCTTCCCAATGTTAAGATTATTTTCTTCATCACACAAAATGACATTATTGTCTAAGAGCTGTTGTACGAAGTCAGGTAGACTAATGCAGCACGCAACGAAGTCAGCAAAGTCATGCCAGATACTTTCTGCTCTGTAGCACAAGCTGGTACCCTTCTCTAGAAATGTTAATCAGAATAACCCCTGTAATTCTAAGGGCTCAGATTTACTGTTCAGCTTTAGTAAACTAATGATTAAAATAGGAACAAAAGGGACCCACAAATTGAACTTAATGAAATAAAATGTTGGACACATTTGCTTGACTGTTCCTTAACTTTAAGTATCCCAACCTTTTGCAAGTTGTACACATTTAATCTCCCTGTCATTTACAGAAAACAGTTGATTTCAAGAATCTAAGACAAAATGATATTAATTATTGTTTCCTTTGGCACACACACAACAGTCCTCAGATCCTTCTGTAAGCAAACCTCAGTTTGTGCAAGTGAAACTACTAGATATATATCCTGCCTTAGTTTCCCTCATCATCTTCTGTGTTTTGTCATGTCTTTTTTGATATTGAAAACCCCTCTCAACCTGGCTCACATAATTAAAATTAAATTTTACTGGGAATATGGTTCTGGCCCTCCTTTTTATAGCCATAGTTGGGGGCAGTTTTGGGGAAGGTCAGACCAATATTCATAACAAAACTTATTTTTAATTATGTAAACCACCCTGAGACTTGTGTTCAGCCATTATTGAAGGTGGTTTACATTTAACTTTAGTCTTTAAGTGACAAAACAAGAGTGGCACATCTTGGGTCAGGCACATTTTGACTGGCCCCGATAGTCAAAATGATGTGGTTTCTAGGACCCAGCCTTTTGCTTTCAGTGTAATCCTGGGTATATTTATTTGAAAGTCAGTCTTGTTACATTCATTGGGTCTTCTTCCTAGGTTAACAGGCATAGAGTTGCAGCTGTAGTAATTGACCTTATGCTGTGCCTCCATGGGAGGTCAGGCACAATTTCCAGCTCTATTTTGGGGGAACTGGGGTAAGAGAACAGGAGTTTGTTTTGGCAGGGACTAGTTGAGGTGGCTTGAGCACCAGTCAAACAGATGCCCCAAACCTTCCTCTCTAGCTGTTTGCCTGCCATGCCATGATGAGTGTTTTAGCAACATAGCCTTCCTTTCTAGCTTGAAGGTGGTGGGGAACAAATCTTCTTCCATCTGTTCAAGGGTGATCCCTGCCCAACTCTAAGCTACAAAGAAACTTGATTGGGCTGGTAGAACACTTTCCAATGCATGGCGATAAAAATATTAGCCCCCCCCCCGGTCAATTTATTTCCTGCAATTAGACCCCAGATGACCAAGGGACTTACACATTCTAGGTTAAGACATGGTTGTGAAACTTCTGAATACCACTAATGTGACAAGCTGCCCCGCCTGCCCCCGCCCAATGAATGCAGTGTTTTTATTTCATTCAATATAGAGACTGAGAACATTATGAAATCTTCACTTGTGAGCTAAATTTGCAAGCAGGATGGTGTTGCTGCACATCTCAAAACATGGCCATCAACCTTTGACAACCATTCATTACAGTGCTATTTCATGTAATATGTATGCAAGGACTGTCCTTATTCCATTATGTTCATTCATAAACAGAATAACTAATAAGTTCAACTATGGCTATCTTCCAGACAAAACATAGTTCTGAAGGTACAAAGGCAAGTTGGATGAACGACATACTTTCTGATCACCAGTTCCTTTTGAACCCAATTAAAAGGTGATACATGGGGGCAAAGTAATGATAAACCACCAACACATCACCTAAGGCAGTGGCAGCTGGTATGATGCGCTCCAGATGTTATAGACTGCACTTCCCATTAATTCCTGGCCATTGGCCATGCTTGCTAGGGTTGATGGGAGTTCTAGTCCAAAACATCTGGAGGGCATACTACCTGATGTAAGGAACGCTTGATGAGCAAGTGGGCAATGGAAGCCAATACAGTGGTACCTCGGGTTAAGTACTTAATTCGTTCCGGAAGTCCGTTCTTAACCTGAAATTGTTCTTAACCGGAAGCACCACTTTAGCTAATGGGGCCTCCTGCTGCCACTGAGCCACCGGAGCATGATTTCTGTTCTCATCCTGAACCAAAGTTCTTAACCTGAAGCACTATTTCTGGGTTAGCGGAGTCTGTAACCTGAAGCGTATGTAACCTGAGGTACCACTGTAATAGAAGGCAATTCAGTTTTCTACACAATGGAGCCAGAGAATATTACAAGAAGAGCAATCTCTTCAAGCAACCTCTACAAGCCCAGAGGATAACATGATTCTTTCAAATCACTATGCTTAACGTTCTCCCAACACACCCCTAAGTTGATATTGGCTCTTGATTAAAAGCTTTTTAAAAATTTCCACACACCCAAGAACTTGGGAGAAGTTTTTTTTAAAGGCTGTTCAGTATTTACAAGATGCATGAAGGAAGATAGGATAGTACTGCTCATTCTTTAAAAATCCCTAGAGTTAGGATTCTTAGTGCTGCTTTAATGTTTCTAGGTGTTGGCTTTATGTTATTGTTTTCATCATAAATTCCCTTACAAAATGCTATGAAATGCAGGGTGCAACAGTGAAAGAACAATACACCCAAGGGACTAAGTCTGTAATCCTATGCCCTTATCTGACAACAAGTCCCACAGAACTCAGCAAGACTTACTTCCAGAGGACTGTAAGTGTATGTTTACTTCCTAGGTTATCAAAATGTGGATTGGTTATCCTTATCCAAATACTTATTAAACAGTGGAGGACACACATGAAAAGTAAACAGCAGTGTAACCACGAAACTACGCTCTTAAAAGCACAGGGCCTGTGTTTGTTCTCTCAGGTTGTGTAAGTGTGAATGTGGACATTCTACATTTTATAAAATATTTGCACTTTTATTGTTAGGTCTGCATACCTTGAATAGTATACCCACTCAGGCTCCAGCCTTGCTTTTACCTCAGAATATTGAAAAAAAACCCCACAAAGCTATGCACATCCCAGATGAACACTGTAACAAATAAATCCTGTATATGACAAAGTGATAAGTAGCTACGAGATGAAGATCAACAGTATGCTTTTTTTCTTTTTTTCAAACACCCTAGTCTCTTAACTCTCTGGACAGGTCAGATCCAAGTGTTATTTATTTATTGAAGTTTTCCTATCCCCTCTAGGCTGGAGAACTTCACATAAGAAAAGCTCAAAACAACCACCCTTCACCCCATCCTCAACCTAGCTAGTTAACCTATCTGCCAGCTGTTCACCTAAACTAATCCATGATCCAAAACAAAGGTGTAATTCAGATCCTGGGATCACTGCCAGTGTCAGAATTTGGGCTTTCAAATTTCAGTAGGACCCTGTGTAATGCCAAAATTCAGCACCCAGTGCAGGTGAACCAGTCGCACTCCCCTGAATCTGCCGCTGTTACTGCCCCCCACCCCTTTCAACTGCAGGTCAGTGTTACAGTTTTGTCAACAGGAATCTTAGTAACTGATTAATGTTCCGAAAGGGGGTGTGGCAGGAGAAAATGATATCACAACCTGCTTTGAATTGCTTAATATTGAGCCTGTGTGGTCTTTCTATTGCATTGTGTCCATTCAATTAGAAAAAAAACAGGAACATTTATACTTACGGAGTAGCTCTGTAGCTATTGTCATTATAGA
Source organism: Podarcis raffonei (assembly GCF_027172205.1). Taxonomy (NCBI): domain Eukaryota; kingdom Metazoa; phylum Chordata; class Lepidosauria; order Squamata; family Lacertidae; genus Podarcis; species Podarcis raffonei. The sequence goes on from NC_070612.1 coordinate 31,023,755, forward strand.
TCTGTTGTACAGGAACTTCAGAAACTGAGTAACCCACAGAACTGGCAACTCGATCTGTATAGTCAGCTACAGGGGTAGGTATTGCTGGCTCCGGATTTATGTTCTTCACCTGGAAGGACATACATGTGTTAAGATAAACACGTAACACTGAACAGGATACCGTCATCCCAGAGCAGAATACTTCTCTCGGCTTTTAATTGGCTGCATTTCAGATTCTAAAATGGCACAAAATGTGTATTTAAAGAAAGGATTAGACTCCACAGTAGAGGGCTGAACCCACAATGCAGCACTAAAGAACAGGTTGCCTGCCAGCTCTCTCTGCCCAAAGAGGTTATAATAAGCAACTACACTCAAGGAAGAATTATGCATTTTTCAAATGCCAAAATTTCGCACCAAACGAAGCCTGCCTCAAATGTGCATGTTGAGAATAAGGCTTTGTACAGATTCACTCTGGCTCCAGTGCGCTCCCATTGCTGGTGTTTGAAACTGTGTACGCATGACATTAGCCACTATGAATATCTATCCTGTAGGGGTTTGAGAGGCTGTTTAATGCCTCATACCAGCTTCCATCCAATTTACTAACTTAAACCACAGTTCAACAGCTATTGTGCGTGTGCAGGTGACAGCTTCCTGAATAGGGGTTTAGGGGGTTGCTGCAGTGGGGAAACCAAACAGGTAATGCACATTCCTGACCCTTCTTTGGCGCATACAGCAATGTGCAAGTGAGACTTGCAGAATGGGGTGCACAGTGATCATATCTTCTTAGTCTGACCCACAGCTGAAGAGATCCAAAATGAGACACCTTTCTAGAAGTCATTCTCAACAGCCCCTCACACATGGGACTACAATTGGAACAAATGCTATTCCCTGCCCCTTGTGTACTGTTCTGAGGTTCTCCCAGAGCTGTTTGGGGGGCACCCGGGTGCCCAGGGGTAGGAGACAGGGGGGGGGGGAGACCCATTATTCTAGCAGGACTCGTTGTACTGGTTCCTGCTACCACAACTGTTTACTTGAATTGGACCTACTGCAGTGATTTTTGCATGCCTGTTGAATTCCCAGTATCCCACACTAAGAACACCCGAGAGCTTCCCACAGGGGAATCCCCTTTCTTGACTCATCCAGAAAATACAGGCATTTAGTCACCTTCTCTGCTGTAGAACAACAGCAGGTGATGAAATGCACACATGGTAACATTAAGGTTCATTAAAAAAAATCAATATAAACAACTATCGCACGAAAATGAAAAACAACAAACCAACCCAGCAGTCCAGGAATAACTCAGACATCAAAACATAACTGGCTAATTAAAAGCTTAAGCAAGCTTAAAGACACAAACCAAGTCAGCCAGTAGAAAACGCTTTCAACTAGAGCCACAATTTCACCTGTCAGCAACAAACTATCACCAAGGGAGCCAGGCAGCCCACTCTGGGAAACGCATTCCACAGAAAAGGCTCAGCTCTCTACACCCTCACTGACCTCACCCAAAGCAGGCTGCCCAGAGCAGAATCCAAGTGCCTCCCCCTTGAGTGACTGGCTCTCTTATCAGCCAACTTCTCAGTTCAAAGAGCTTCCCAGGAGGCGGCTCCGACCCCCAGGCATGCTGGCTGAAGGCAAGACCCAGGATATCAATCCAGAGCCATCCAGGTCAGTTTCCATGCTGATGCATGAACAAATCACCCAGTCTCAGGAATGTTCAGCCCAAGGTGGCAGAATTTGTAAAAACAATTCTAACTATATGGCACCATGATATAAAAACAGTGTGGGTGGGGGCAGCTGTGACATCTTGCTAAATAATTCCAGTCGTGCCATTCTGAGGTGGGGCAGAAGTTACATATGGAGTGCACCACTCATATCAAGAGACACAGAACACACGTACTTCTCTTTTAAGAAATTTCGCTGCATGAATTGGAGCAGCTCTGACCACAAGAGATTGATGGCTAAGTATTGGGGAGGAGCCTTCTTCAGCTCAAAAGCTGCATTTCCTGTTGTCTAACTGGGGGGAGGAGGCCTGCATGCCAAAAGTGGGGTGTGGCTACCCCACCCCCTGCTCACACATGCTTTTTTAAAAAGAGTGCTTTTAAAAGCTTTTAAAGTAACAAACCCCAAACAACAATTAGCATGGAAAGGAAACCTTATTTCACGAGTACCTGCAAGCAGGGATTTTCTGGGATCACAGTTGGGGAATGAAGGGTTAACTCTCCTCCCAAGCTCTGCCTGGAGGGCGGGGGAGAGAAAGCCCCTCTCCTACATCACAATTAGGCTTCTGTTGTTTGGAAGTCTTTCAAGCCTAATTGCAGCACAGGGGGTCCTGGCTGGGGAAAGAAAGGTTTACAATGGCCACCCCAGGGGATAACTGTATATAAATGAAGGCTTTTTTTCAAGCCTGATAGCTGGAGGGCAGGGGTGCAGCAATAAGAGGGTGCTTATGATGCAGATGAGGAGGACCCAGGGGCTACATCTGGCACACAGGCTGATATTTTCCACCCCTGAGTTACAGGGTTTTATCAAATTCATACTGGCTTCAAAGATGCATGGGACTGAAGTGATTTGCAGTTTAACCAATGGGGCAAAATATTCCCTGCCAGTATCTGGATACCACACTAGAAAGCACCATGGTTCTAATCTCAGCATTTTGTGAAACAGTGTGCATAGACATTTGTTCTGTGAGTATACAGTCAAAACCTCCACTGCCTTGGGAGAAGAAAAGGCAAAGGAGTAAACCTTACAGAAATCCGGAATGGAGTCCCTAAGGTGGCGCCTTGTACACCTCCTTCCAGTGACCCCCTGCAGCCGAGCTGGTGCCAAATGCATAGGGAAGCACATGCCTGATGTTATTATGCTTTTATATTTGTTGGAATCTGCCCAGAGTGGCTATGGCAACCCAGTCAGATGGGTGAAGTACAAATAATAAAATTTGTTGTTGTTGTTACTGTTGTTGCTCCTTTGGACCACATCAGCGAGGTCAAGAGGGGGGGTGTCTTGTCATCTGGGCAGCCCAAGACCTCCATACACACTGCCCAGGCTTGCACCTCAGGAAGGTCACTTCCATGCTACTAACACAGCAGTTTGCCTTCACCCCTAGAGGTGCAATCCATTGTCTCTCGAGACAGAGGGATACCAACAACAACCCCATCCAAGAGGCTGGGTGTAACTACTTTCACAAAGGAACTACTTTCTTCTCAAATTCCATCTGATATTCAGTATTAGATATGGAGTGCTATGTGTCTTCACCTCACGATCTCTTTTGGGCAGAGGAAGGAGGGAGGGAAAGAGCAGTTTGACTGGTTTTTCAAACCTTACATGGATATTTGTTAGAGTGATTAAGGGGAAAGGTATCCCCCCCCCCAAAAAAATGGCATTCTTCCACAGTTTGTCATGTTCTATGTAGAATATGACAAAAAGCTTTTGGCTCCAAGTTCTCCAGAGGTTTAAAACTTCATACAGAGTTGCTGAAAGCCTACATCTCTTCACAGCCATAGCATAGCTTTGTCAGCTATGTTTTCCAGAGCACAGAAGCAGCTACTTAAGAGGGAAAAGGAGGGGGAGAAGTGTGACATTCCAGATGAAATAATTTCATCTTTCCAAAACACAAACAGTGCTGGAGGACAGCTCATACTCATTTCAATTTATGCTGAATTTCTTATTCTTTCTCTCTACCTTGGACACACCGTGTTCAAGGTGATTAATACTGTTGTTGTTTAAGGCAAAGCAAAAACAATGGCAATTCATAATGCAGGACACCAGAGGAAAGAAAAACAAAAACCAAGCTGGAAAAGGTGGTCTGCCTACAGCGGAAAGCCAAAAGAGTAAGGACTAAGTGGATTATGCAGAGCAAGGAATTCCCCATTCTGGCCATCATGACCAAGTAGACTAAGTGTGTGGACAAAATCTGCTCCTTATCTCTCCCCTTGTGGGGCAAATGAGAGAGATGGGTAGAGTCACTCACTGGTCAATCACCTGATATCACAATGATGCCAGAAGATGATTGTTGGGACCTCCTATGCAGGGCTTGCGAAGAGCCTTCTGCAGTCTGAATGTAAGACAGTCTGAATATAAGGCAGGTGGCTCCACCATGGAGCTACAGCTCCTCCTTTGCTAATGTTTCTAGGAAAGCAGCGTTTTCACTTATGTACCCAGTCACTGTATTCTTTTCAAACTTAATCTACTTTCCACACACCACAAACGAAAGATAGCTGTCCAATTAACACAACAACCCTTTTTAAAGGAATAGCTCCAGTAAAGTTTTAACCCTGAGAACTGGATTGGCACAAATTTCATCCTATTGATTTAAGGTCAATGGAACTCACTTATTTAGTTTAGCTGGTTTGTTGACCCAGCGTGTAAAGAATCAGTAACATGAGAACCAAATGATTTTCTCTATGGCGGAGACTAGAAAATTTTCAACTGCCTAAATTCACCTAAAGTGACTGCACATATTAGCATGTTAGCTGGAAGCAGGATTCTTGTGGGGACTATGGCATAAAAGAAAAGAGAACGTGCAAATCATGTTAAACAAGACTATTTCCCTAAGTTATAAGAGCTGCAGCAAGTCATCCTCTTGTTTGGCATAACTGAAATCCATGCATGACCTCTAGTTTTAAAGAGTGATGCAGAACAGGCAGATACCAGAGTATGGTGGTTCGCATTATATTTAAAAGGGCACACCTAAAATATGAAGTCTGAATGCAAATACATGTATCATCCATGATTGGCTGCAACTCCCAGTTGAGAATATGCTTGGTTGTAAACCCAAGTTTGTCTATTTACTGTGTAAAGTAAGCCTGAGGACATATATAATGGTTGTGGTAAGACACTGAGGCACTGAATAATCAACTCCGGAAGTCTGCCTGCTGATCCCATCAATTCAATAAATATACAAGACAAACTATGGTTTAGCAACGCAGCAATGAAGCCTGTATTTACATATATGCTCGCACCTCTCCCTGACACTTCCTGAGTTATGGCAAATATAGTTTGCTGTTAAATATGCAAAAGTAAATCATGATTGGCTGCAATCCTGAAAGTAACTTATTAAGTGGAACATGGGGGAAAAGGGGGAGGGTGCATGCAAGCCTGAGGCTTGATCATGCAACGCAAAACCATGGTTTGTCATTACAGAAACTGGCCCAGTATTGGTGGAGTTACTGCACCTGAGGAATGTTATGCACAGAGGAATGTTATGCAAGTCCTGGGAAGCTTGGTACCCTCATTTCCCCTGCACATCTAGTTTATAATTATTGCCAAAATTAGGTCAAAATCAGCATATGCCAAAGTAAAAGGAAGATTATCGGTCTTCTGACATGTGGATGTATCAAACACTCATCCATGTATCTCAGAAACCTAATCATGTATTTCATTTTAGGTTGATATATTGTACAGTGGTAAGGGACACGGGTGGCGTTGTGGTCTAAACCACTGAGCCTCTTGGGCTTGCTGATCAGAAAGTAGGCGGTTCGAATCCCCACCACGGAGTGAGCTCCCATTGCTCGGTCCCAGCTCCTGCCAACCTAGCAGTTCGAAATCATGCTAAAAAGTACAAGTAGATAAATAGGTACCGCTCCAGCGGGCAGGTAAGTGGTGTTTCAATGTACTGCTCTGGTTTCGGTGTTCTACTGCGCCAGAAGTGGCTTAGTCATGCTGGCCACATGACTCGGAAAACTGTCTGCGGACAAATGCCAGCTCCCTTGGCCTGTAAAGTGAGATGAGCACCGCAACCCCAGAGTCGTCTGCAACTGGACTTAACTGTCAGGGGTCCTTTACCTTTACCGTGGTACCTTGGATCCCGAACGTCCTGGAACTCAAGACGTTTTGCCTCCTAAACGCCGCAAACCCGGAAGCGATTGTTCCAGTTTGTGAATGTTCTTTCGGAACCCAAACATCTGACGGGGCTTCCATGGCTTCTGATTGGCTGCAGGAACTTCCTGCAGCCAATGAGAAGCCACAATTTGGTTTTCAAACGTTTTGGAAGTCGAACGAACCTCCAGAATGGATTCTGTTTGACTTCCAAGGTACGACTACATTACAAAGTGTGAAAAGGAAGACTTTTTTTAAAAAATCCCCCCCCCGCCACAAAATGAGAGAATGCTACAACTGTTTCTAATTACCATTTGAAGTATGGTGATATAAGAGTGTTTTTATGTGCACTCTAAAAGCTGTGACAGCCCACCTAACCTGGCTTTACAACTTGGATATACAGAGAGCTAGATAAGCCATTGAATATACTACTCGACAACAGTAACTATGACAGATTTTCATAGTTTTTGGAGATGGCTAACCTGTTGTCTCCAGATGTTGCTGAACTCCCCCCATTCCTTTTCACTGCAGCTGATGTGAGTTTTACTTGAGCAATAGCTAGAGGACCACAAGTCAGCCACACCTGGTTAAGCATGAATGAGCAGTGTTGCTAATACGTTACTCTCTTAAGTCATGGTTGACCTTGACCATTTCCAGGACATCTAAAAAGCAATATACATCCGATCCCACTACTTTCTGTTTGATCTATTAATAACTCTGGTCAGCCACAGTCCTAGGCTGTAACAAGTTGCAGAGCTTGGAACATGCAGTATAAAAGGCTCCATGAGTATTTAGTACTTTATCTGGATAATTCTAAATTGGTCACTGTGGATTTTCTGGGTGCACCTGAACAAAGTGTCATTAAAAAAAAAATTCAGTTACATATAAGTGAACCTCAGAACTCCCCCAGCATTAAAACAGAAGAGATTTCCTCTAAAGTGTTAATGTAGTTCTTCAAAAAAAGCCACCTCAAATATCAGAAGTTAGCCATAATTTTCTGCTTGGGATATCTGATCTCTGGTAAAGACAAAAAGCTACAGGTACTGTATAGTTATTCACTGGGATTTGTTATGTGGCTCAGGGTTTTTTTTTCACCCGCACTTCTCCTGGCAGAGTGAAACATGAGTAAACAAGTTCATTAGCTAGTAAAGAACACGCCCCGAAACTGTCTCACCGAAACATTTGCTTCATATCATGTAAGGCACTATATGAAGCAGTCAGTCCCTTTACACTGGCCTGATGGATAAAGGACAAACGAAGTCCGTGTCATGTGCAAGTCATAAAATATCAAAGTGCACAGTGAATACTGTACTCATAAAAGAGCAAGCATTAAACTGAGTCACTTTCCTAGTTAATTAAGCACCTCCAGCATAAGGAGGTGGGTTGCTTTTTATATTACAGTGAAGGTATTTTAAATGCTCAGCCTTGCATTTATAACATCTGCATCATTATCTCAAATGTTGTACTACTACCTCTCAAATTACCTGAAGTTACATTGAAAATTCTTTGTATTTATATTCCAAAAGAGCATTTAGACTTTGTAAATAGCACCAGCAAAACACAATCCAAGGGCCAATTCTGCACTGTATATGACCTGGGATATTTTCCTCTGCCCAGAACACACAACACCCACAGTGAACAGCACATTTAGCTTGTTCATTCTGAGTGTAAACTGCAATTTTACATGCTGCAAACCTGGAGAAAACCTATCCAGCACAAGCATTGTGCAACAAAGAGATAAAAATGGGTTGTCTTCCCTAGACTCCTATCAAGAATGAACCCTGCTGCCTCAAGAAATAATGCTTAGGAGGTGGGTTTAAAAAACACACAACTTCAAATAATCACTAAACTTAATGATTCTTCAGCATTGTAGTCACTAATGCACATGTCTATGTGTATAATCTTTAATGCAGACTCACAATTATTGAAGACAAAAATTTCAAAATAAAATATTAAAACATAACTTACCCATTCTTCTACATTGGGAGCCTCTTCATAACTTTTTACGTGGTCCCACAGGATATTCACTTTGCCATAGTAATTCATTTTACTTCGGGTTCTTGCTGCAAAGAATATTATTATGGCAAAAGCTACAACAAGGAGGAAGGCCAATACAATGGCAATAGCCTAGGAAAGGAACAGATCAATAGGAGTTTTAAAATGCAACAAATCAGAACAAAGATAGTCTTAAATTTGACTATCTATCCCTTTCAAAACTACAAGTAACAATGAGACAGAAACACATTGCTCTTAAGCAACTTACTCTTTTAGCCATCGTTACTTAACTGCACTTAACGGAATAGTTAAAATGGTGGCCCACCTCACAAGATTGTTGCAAAAACTGATTATGCATCGTAAATTACTCGGGATCTCAATGCAGGTAGAAATTCCTTACATTTATTTAGGCAAGCCATTCCTCAAACTGGATATACTCTGGATATCCAGAAACTCAGGCTTTCATGGGATTAAGAAAGGAATAATGAAAGCTAAAGGATAATTTAGAGATACCTGCCTTTCTAACAGTATTTTTTTTAAAAAAAGAAATGCTTAGCTCAATTAGGTGAACCTAGTGCTTAAAAATAAGGTGTCCTAGGGCAATCTCATTAACTGAGAAGTATGAATCCGCACCTGCCTGCGCTTTACTGGCCGAATCCACAGATACATGTGATTTTTTTTCCAAAGTCTTTTTTGTGCTCAGGAACAGGTTCCCAATTATCAACAGCAATGCAAGAAACCAGTTGCAGATGGCACGGTGGAGCAGAGGCACTCACCCTGTTTCTCAGGAGAACAGTGGAGGGGCAAGGTGGCAGCACCAGTGGAGCTACAGAAGTGTTCCTGCTGGTGTGTTTGCACTGCGCTAACATCGCCGCTGCTGTGCCCCTCCCAATTCTTCCTCCTGGTAAGCAGCAGTGACTTGTCTGCTATTGCAAGAAACAATTCTCAAATATTTGGGGGGAGGTCATCCGACATAAGCTCATACTTTGATTGGTTGGCTCCTGTTCTGCCAGTTCTGAACTAGCTCCCCATGATAGGGGCCCATCTTCATTTCAGCCTTCAGCCTACTTTTGTGTATCATAGGGCAGAAAAGAAACCAAGAGCCATTTCCTTCACATTCACTTCTGCAAAATTTTCTTAATTGGAAGGCAAGGCTGAGCAGAACTTTCTTGTGATAATTTTTTTTTTTTTTAAGATCAGGCTGTTGGGGGGGGAGGATTTGAGCATAATTTTTCATGCTTAGCCTTTAACTTCCTTGGGCAGAAGCAAACAATTGCATTCTTGCAATCAAAAAAATATGATTGCAGCTATTTAGCACCCCCATACTTTCATTTCAAATTATTTTTATTAATCCCCTTGAGATTTTTGCAAAAATCTTAGGTGGTGACCGATTGATTTTTTTAAACAAATGGAGAATTGAAACTTGTCCAAGACCATTCAATATGTCTACAGAGTTGAGTTACTGTCCATGAACATAATTGCCCAAGACAGCTAGCACAGGTTATTCAATTAAGGATCAACATAGACAAATCCATAAAAGGAACAGCTAAAAGGATTAGCATGGTTTGTTGGCTCCAGCTGCTTCCTAACAAGTGTTTCAATAATTCAAGTAGAGTTTAAACCAGGATACATAGATCTGAACTGAAGATTTAGAGGTGCAATGCGACTCCAGTAAATAAAACCGGTCAAGCCATGTTGAACCCCTATTCACTAGGTCTAGGCCTCCCTATTCACTAGGTCTAGGCCTCCAATTAATCATCTGGATCCTCTCTAGAGGAGTATACACAGTATTAAAAAACAGAGAACAATCACATTCTTGCAAAAGCTGCCCAAGGTTAGCTAAATAGCCACCAGTATAAGCTAATCAATAATTACTCAATTACAAAACTAGTTTTAGCATCATTATTCAGCACACCATTTGATTCAGGACTGAAATACAACTAGTATTTTGCATTTTGAATTTCTCAATTATCGCATCTACATACCTCCTGAGGTTCCACCACACAGTAGTGATACAAGTACTGATTCACAAAGACTCCAGTGTTTGTAGGAGAGTAAAAGGAGCTGCACATGGCATAAATCTGATTGTAGTACATCGATCCAGAAGCTTGTGCAGTTGGGTTCACTGCTAGTGTATATACAATGGCCGCAATAAATATCAAAAAGAGGAAGATGGAGCTTCCTATTATCAGGAGGAGGTAATACTTCCTTGACCTGGCTATGCTAGTCTTGGTAACGCCCGTTACAAAAACCACTAATCCAGCAATAAAGCAAAAAGCTGCCATTGCAATGATGAAGCCTTTTGCTCCTCGTGGATCAATATAATTTCCTCCATAGCCATAGCCATAAGAACTTCCAAAGCCACCAAAGGAGCTACCAAAACCGTAGCCAGATCCCATACCATAGCCATAGCCAGTTCCCAGACCAGTTCCCAGACCAGTTCCCAGGCCAGTTCCATACATATCCATGTCCCAAGCCAACGTGGATGCAACACATGCAAAGATGCCAATGGACATCACTATTATGAGAACCGACATGATCTTGATTATTCCTGGAGGGGAGGACCATTTGTAGAAGTGTTGAACTTCCTCTTCCGGATAGTAGGAATATGCAGGCTGAGAGTACATTGGCTGAGAATGGAATTCACCACCATACGCATTATTGCTTGGTACATAGTGTGAAGGTTTGCTGCAAAAATCCAAAAAAAACACACGCCTTGTTATGAACCGCTATTAAAATATGAAATATTAATTTCCCTAGATACCTCTGAAAACCATTTAATTACTGTCTTTTATAACAGCATACAGCATTATTATTATTATTATTATTATTATTATTATTATTATTATTATTATTATTTTATTTATACCTCGCCCATCTGGCTGGGTAGCTTCCACCCTGGGTAGCTTCCAACACACACAAAAGTAACAATAAAACATCAAACATAAATAGTAACAATCAGACCTTATATACAAAGTCACAAAAAGTTGTTTAAAATAAACAACTTATACCAAATAAAGTAGTATACAATAATGCATTAGACTCCAATAGTAAACACTAAAATTAAACATCAGCAAGTAATAATTAAACTGTTTACACTTATCAATTACAATAAAGAATTACATCTGCCATGTTTGAAATACACATTATATGGTATGCATGTATTCTGTGCAGTGTTTCACAAACTTTGACTGGCCTTAGTAGTCAATCCAAAATTTGTTGTCAGAATCCTACCCTTGGAAGACAGGGTCTTTGTCTGACAGTACACTAAATATATGGCAAGCAAGAGCCTGCACAAGGGTTGGCATCCATCTCCCATTCCAGCTGCATGTTCAAAGGACTCTGCAGAGGATGAGTCTGACCCACTTTCTAAAACCTTACATAACTTAGTTGTGTTCCGCCACAAGCTGCTGCTGCTGCCTGGCTAGCCAAAACTGACTGGGATTGGGTGGGGGTTGTGTGTGTGTGTGTGTGCGCACATGCACCTTGCAGTAAACAGGGGTGGTGGCTCCTTGCATACTAAGTACTTTCTAAATGCTGGAAAAGGAGCAGGAAGAAATGAACATCTCTGATGGGGCACAACACCATTCAGATCACCCCCTACCCTGCTTCTGAGCTTATGGGGAGTGGGCCCCTGCTGCACCTTCCTCTCCCCTCCACCCACACAGCTCTGTAGCTTTCATTTCAGTAACCTCTCCCACCTCTTGGAATCAAACTTCCTTCTCCCTCTCCAGTACACCTCCTGGTGCTTGAGCCTCTGCTGCTGTCTGTTCCACAGAACAGATGTTCACCATCTCCCTGTAAGTGGCATGGGCTGGAGGGCAACAGGGGTTCCCATGCTGAGCACTCCATAGTGCTGCGAAGTGGGGCACTTGCACACTCAGCCCTGATTAGTGCTGAGCAGAAAGAGTTGGGAGCACACAGCTGGACAGCTGCTTGCAGAAGGGTAGAGTCCTCCACATGTCATGGATTGATTTTCTGCCTGTTGGTTTTACATTTGAGCACATGTAACTGAATACAAAGAATACAAGTGGCATTTTTCTGCCCATAAGACTACAAGTGGAGTTGCGGGACAGAGGAAAGAGATTCTCCCCCACACATTTATGAACACAGGTATGGGTGCAATAAACTCTCTCAGGTAAGCCAGATTTATTGCATATTGTATGTGTGAGTGAGTTAAAAACCCCAAAATGTATTTTATTTCATACAAGTTATACTGTGTATACCACTTGAATGCAAAATGCCTCAAAATGGTTGGGAAATGAGAAAGTACTGTCCCTTTTTTAATACAGGAACAGGTGGTGACCCTTTCCTACTGTATTTTAAAAATGAAACAACCTCTAAAACGCCACAAGACAATTTTATAATTGACCTGGCGTGAGTTTTATATCTTGTGACAACGTTCACCTGCATTAGCTTAAAAAATTTGAAAAGCCATTTATACTGAATTTTCTAACATCTCCTATTCTTTAGCATTATTGCAGAGAGAGAAACAACCACAAAAGGACCTTCTAACAAAAATATGGCAAAAGACCTTTCATTAATGAGGATTACATACAAGAATATGATTGTAATATAGCAGTTTATAAGAAAATTACAATCTTTCAGAAGTTTATAAAAACCTGTTATAAAAAATCTCTGTCCCACAGATCATCCCATTGTCATCTCTGTAGCAAGTGAAAATCAATTACTGTATTTGCTCAAATGTAACGTGCACCTTTTTTGAACAAATTACGTTGCAAAAATTAGGGTGCAGATTAGATTCAATGGTGCATTAGATTCACATAAATACGGTAATAGGTAGGGTGGTATTTGGGAGGGAAGCTTGATGCTTTCTAAAAGAAGCAGACATCTTCAGCCATAATACCAATATGAAGTTCATTCTGTATTTAAATTTATGAGAGGCAAAGCCCACAGGTTGGACTGACCTGTAGGAACAAGCGTGCCCATAGGAATGCCATCACGGGCTTAATGACGTCATTGCACTGGCTTGAGAAAAGCATCACATTACCAAACTATAGTAGCTGAAGACTGGTCAGGCACATTTCCCAACTAGTCCTTTCCACTAACATAGAACCAGGATTTGATTAATCTTCCCAGTCACTCATGTGGGCAAGAAAACAAAGGCCTCTGTGGACCACCCTTTCCTGACCAAGTGAAGTCCAGGTGTTTTGGAAACCCATCAGCCCCAGTAAACATTCAAGGTTCCCCAGATTGTGGGAGGCTGACACATGCTATCACAATCGGCACAGAAAAACCATCCTTCCCCCATGAACTTCCTCTATGTCAGTAAGTAAATGGTACTTTTGCCAGTCATTTCCAATGCAACATTCCAGTCAGTAGGAAAGTACAGTCGAACCTCCAGCTCACAAGGCTGGAAAGCAGACAATTCTTTGCACATTATTAAATATTCAGTTATTCAGTAAATATCTCCTGACAGAAAACATACACGTTTATAAACACAAAAAGTGCAGGTGTTGAAGCCTTCACCAGTCACAATATGCAGAAACAGCAAAGATCAACAGTACTGTTATCACATTAAGCAATGACTCCTCGACCTTAAGCACCTTACATTGAGAGAAGTCTTACCAGATTTAAACACAGGATTTATTTCCACCTCATAGTCACAATTCCTAGGTACTGTGGGCTAACAGATCTGCAGAGATTATATTTGCATTCCAGCAGCCTTCTACCAAACTTAAGCCGTGTTTTAAAAAGAGGGATGATTGGATAAGCCAATCTGAAGCGGATGGGCTAGATGCATTCTGTAGCTAGAGTGTACTTTTAAAAAAAAAAAAAAGCCACTCAGTTGCATGACATAATGTTTAGAATGTTGAACTATGACCTGGGAGACGAGGGTTCAAATCCCCATTCAGCCATGCAGCTCACTGGGTAAACCTTGGGCCAGTTAACATCTCCTTGCCTAACCTACCTCACAGCGCTGTTGTGAGGAGGAAACGGAAAGGAAGAGAACCATGCACACCACCTTGAGCTCCTTGGAAGAAAAAAGGTGGTATGTAAATGTGATAAATAAAATATGGACTCAGTTTCAGCAAGACCTTAGTTTGCTATGAAATCCACAAACCTGCTTGCTAAGGAAACTTATTTTCCCCATCAAGCAGCTAACCTCTCCCACCATTGTATTGTCACAACCATTTTGAAATGTCTCCATATATACAGTGGATTTAACAATACTCTCTCTACTCTAAGGCTGTACAATTTATAGCAGGGGCAGGATAGTCTACCCCCCTTATGCCCTTGATTCTCAATAGTAAGTGTACGTCCACACACATAGAGTACCTATGTTGAGCTTTAAAATGGTGTCTGCTTTATGGCTACTACCATTATATAATTTAATTTTCAAAATATGTATTGTTTTAGTGACAAAGTAGCTAGCATAAACTGCATCTACTGTTTATACAATTAATGTTGGGAGCTGCCAGAATTCTTATCTTTAACAGTGTACACTAGTTATCAACAATAATTTGAACTAGCACGGAGAAAAGAAAAACAGATATTTACAATTCATCGGGTCGATAAGGCGGCGGACTTTCAAATGGCCTCGATGACATAGTGGAAGCTCTGGACTGTTTAGCTGCAAGAATTTAAATCTATAAGAAGAAATGGGGAAAAAAGAAACTCAACTTAGAATATTAAGTCAACCATAACCAAACCATCAATAGTTATACACACCAATATGGAGTTGTAAGTTTCTAAATTACAATAACGGGACAACTCTTTTCAGCAAAGTAGATGTAGACAGCAGAGACGGAATGATTTATGTTCTATAAAGGGTCGCCACATTTTTTGGCCCGTAAGCACATTTACAAATTGGTGAACCCATCATAGGCACACAAACACACCCCATAACAAACCATGCACTGCAACCAATTATATCAGCTACAATGCTTCCTTAAAGCCCAATTTCAGCAGCATGAGGGGACTTTGAGGACACACATGCACATGCAAGTACCATCCCTGTTTACCATGTATGATACAGGGGCAACTATTTATGTTCCATCTAAATTTACAGGAAATCCCAAGTGTGTTTACAAGGAAGTATGTTTTACTTGGTAAATGGTATTGCACCTATATAAGTATGCACAGGACTGCAGCTTATGGATACAATATAAACTGAGGCACCCCCTCTCCAGTTCTCATAATTAGCTTCCTCATTCATTCCTTTTAATATAATTAAATTGATTCCATCTATTGAAAATAGATTTGGTCAATACTCTTCAATCCAATTCAAACTTTTAAAGATACATCCTTTTATCTTGCTCCCAGACAGCAGCTCCCTTGTTCATTTTAGGTGAGATGGCAGATCTACACATACGCTCAACGGCAGTGTTTTCATGTAATGTTAAGCTATGGTGCATGGTTGGTTTAAACCATACTGTTCATGAGTTGCAGGCTTGTCCATACAGATTATTATGCACTTCCATTTCACAACCCACTCTGGCCAGCTGTGACAACAAACCACAAGCTTTGGCTTACCCTGAAGTTTGAACCAGAGATTCTTGTTTGCTTCTCTCTAAATTCACCATGATGTTATCATGGTTTGTTTGGGAAAAACAACCGACAGAGTACTGGTTCAGACGTCATGCTAGCCCAAGGCTTGTGGTTTGTAAGTTGTTGCTCCTGTCTGGACAAAGAGGGGAATGTAAAGAAAGCACTCAAGTTGTGGGCACTTCCAAGCTGTTTGCATATTATGGTTAAAAAACAAGCCACACACTTTATATGTTTTATGTGATGGATCAGGGGCATTTCACGCAGGGGCATTTGTGTTCTCTATATAATGCCACACTGCACACCAGTATTTCTTTTTAGCATTCCACATTGCTATATCATAAATGTAGGACCGAGCTCTCTTCAGTTTTTAAACATGAACATTTGCAAACATGATCTATGCTCAGATCATCCCTACATTTCATGATTTACGCTACAATCCAAAACACACTTCCCAGGGAGCAGGTTCCATTGAACTAAATGGGATTAATTTCTGAACAAACCTATTCCAGGACACTGGAAAGTCCAACAAACACAAAATCACATTTGGCTTAACAAACATACATACAAAGCAAGGGAAGCAGATCCACCTGCTGTGTGTTCTGGCTATCGATCTACGCAACTTGAAAAATGTGGTATAGATACATATTACTATAATATTCCACCTAATTGCAGTCCCACATTCTGAAGCAATCGCCCTCTTAATTTAGGAATGTACTGGAAACCAACATGCAAGAATGAGAAAACCCCCTTTTAAAAATATAATGTATTCATTTTGTTAACTAAAACTGTGTGTCATGTCTTTGCACAAAATTGGAAAAAATTCAACCAGATCTCAACACTGATAACGCTTACAATTTCAACCCATTCTACCAGCCTGCACTTACACATGCTATTATTTAATTCTGTGACAAGTCTATGTGAAACCAGTTTCCAAGCATTTGACTGATCAGAGTCCACCCTTGGCCAAGACGTCAAACTTATCCAACCTCCCAGTGCATTGTTCAGAACGTGCAATGCTTGATGACGCACTCGCAGGACTCCTCTAACTTACCAGAGTGTCCTAGTTCTCTGCTTGGCATACAGAACCAGTAGCCTTTAACATGAACCCATCTACTGTATAGCAAAAACCAATTAAAGCATGCTCTTCAACATAACAAACTCGCAGCACAACCCTACAGACATTTGCAAAGAAGCAAGTCCCATTGGATTCATAGGGATTTACACTTAAGTAAAAGTGTGCATAGAATTACAGCCTTAGGAAATGAGAGAACAGAAAAGTCAAACAATTAAAGAAAATCATTTATGCCCTCAGGCCACCTATTTAAAAAGATGCCCTCACTGTCGAGATAAAACTGAATTGGAGCAAAGAACAAGGAAATAGCAGGGGGGGGAGAGTGGATTTTAATGTGCTTTAGCCAGTGTAAAATTCCATATTAATTTCTGCAGATTAACAGTAATCCTAACCATGTCTACTCAGAAATCCTATTGAAATCAACAGGTAAATTACTCCCAGGTAAGTGAGATTAGGCTTTGAATTTAGAATACAGTGTAAAAGTTTGCCACCTAGGGCTCTAAAGACCTGCCAGACTCAGTGCCTTGTTTACAACCACACTTTCAAGAAACACGGCTCAGAGTGAAAGCAAGCTAATTCCTAAATGATAGACAAAAGAACAAACAAGAATTCGTAAGGATCAGGGAGGCTTAAACACCTGGTCGATGAGCAGTGCTCATTTAAAACTGGACGCGTCTTTGAGCGAATCATATTAGACCAACAACATTCATGCCACTTAACCAAAATAAAGTTTAGGGTCGATAAATTAATATATTTCGATAACGACCGCAGACTTTGCATGAGAACGACGAAGAGGCAGCTGCGGCAAGAAATTAAATCTCAGTTATATGGAGGAAAATTAAATCTCAGCCGCCTGGAGGAAAGAATGGCAAATGAGTATCCTGTGAAGTTTTAAGTTTCGGATAAGCGTCCTGTAAAGTTTTAAGAGGAAAGTGGAGAGGGTGGGGACTAGAGAAGCAAGGCTGTCTTCCCCCTTTCTTCCCCACCCACCACAAATAAAGCTCCCTCACAACAGCCAACTCCAGGTAACCTGAAAGAGCTGGCTCCATCCAGAGCGATTTGGGTTAACCTCACAATCTCAGCCCACGCAGCAAGGCTGAACAGCTTAAGCCCTGGCTTGGGACTCGCAAGCATAAACGAGATATCCCACCTGAAATCACTACTAAGCCTGAGCAAAGTCAGTCAGAGCATAGTTTTCCCACCCCCCTCTTGAAATAGTCTACACCTATCACGTTTTGGACTCACCCAAACAGCTCCCCAACAAAGAAAAGCGCACCTTGGCTCGCCGATGAACTGCGACCTGCTGCGCGCCTCGCTCTCCCCTCAAGAACTTGCATCTCTTCCTCCAACTCCGCCTCCTCCTCCTTCTCCCCGCAGCCAAGAACGAGCGGGGGAGCGCCACACCCGAGCGGAGCATGCGCACTGCCGGCACACCTGGGGGGTTGAAAGGGAGGGGGCGGGGTGAGGAGTTCCCCGCTCCCTCGAAACCAGCCAAGCTCGCTCGGGAATGAGAGGCTCGGAATGCGCGCACGGCGCAACCCCATTGGCCCAGCGCCTTCCCTCTCCTAGCTCGGGGGCGGGGCCCGGAATGGCCGAGGGAGTAGGAGAGCGGGAATGCCGCGCGCGGGGATGTGACCTCTTCACCTGATACTCACCTGCCGGCGGCAAACAGGTTGTTCCTGCAAGCGCTTGGAGGGGAGAGAGCGCATTTAAAGGGACAAGGCTCAGTCGGGAGGAAGAGGAGCTCCGCTCTCGGCGTCTCGTTCGGGATGCCGGGACGAGACTGGCACACAAAAAGTGCCTCGACGCGCTTACCCAGGTGGGGTGAACTTCGCCGAGACTGCCGCGTCATCCTGGCGTCCTTGAAACCAGGTGTTCTTGCGAGGAATCGCTCACATACCTGAGAGGGGGTGCGGGGACGGAGGGAGGGAGGCGGTTCGTTCCCTCGCTCAGGTGTTGGGTAATTGTCCTGACTCTCTTAAATTCGGAGTTCTTACATGATGGTCAAATAAAAACATGTCCACGAAACACCAAACAAAACATGTCCACAAAAAAGACCATTTAAATAACTGGCATTTTAAAAAATCTAAGACGTTTAGAACAATAGGAGCCAACTCGTAGGGGCCCAGGGGCCTTCACCCACCCATAAAATATTTGAGGGGGTCTGCCTGCCCCTCCCCCCAGTTAATGAGCATTGTCATGCAAATAGTGTGCATATGCACATCTTGTGATTGATTATGCGACACAGGCTTACTTGCCTCCTCCCCCCCAATATTTTATTCAAATTATTCACGTTTATTCAACACAGTCTCCACTGTCCCTCATTCCAAGAAAACCAGACCCTAGTGGCTGGGGAGGTAAATAATAAATAATAATTTATTCTTTATATCCCGCCCATCCGGCTGGGTTTCCCCAGCCACTGAGGTTTATTTTTATTTTTTTTAAGGATATTTATTGAATTTTCACAAAAAACAAAGAGTTACAGTATAAAAAGAAAACACAAAGAAGAAAAAAAGAGAGAAAAAAATACATAAAAACATATATAAAAAGATATAAAAAACGTACAAAGATAAATAGAAAAAATTAAAAGAAACAAATTAGTTTTTCTATCTTGATTTTCATTTGCTTGTTTCCCTGACCACCTCACGCCTCCCTTTTTTGTATTCCCCTTCACATGATTGGTTCAGCAAATCCTTACCCTCTTTCATTTATCTTAACTCTATATCTCAACATATTATAACTATATATTTTCATCCGTTATCAATCCATTTTTACATATTCTTATTAACCTTGTTGCTAATACCACTTAGTTTTAATCCAACATCATTTTAACATTCATTGATTTTACAATGTTTCTGCAAATAGTCTTTAAATTTCTTCCAATCTTCTTCCACCAACTCTTCTCCCTGGTCTCGGATTCTGCCAGTCATTTCCGCCAGTTCCATATAGTCTATCACCTTCATGTGCCACTCTTCCAGGGTGGGTAAATCTTGTGTCTTCCACCCAGCCACTGGGGTTTAGTTTACTTGGAATGAGGGATAGTGGAGACTGTGTTGTCTTTATGATATATGTTTGTTTACACATATATACAACCTGAATCCACGATGGAGGGGTTCAAAGCATTAACACCCCAAGAAAGTCTTGCTTCTCCCATACTCACAGCCTTGGATCCCAGCAGAGACCACACATGTCTTATCTCTCTTCCTCTCTCTCCCCCTTTCCAGTTTGCAGCTTTTCTTCCAGCTTCTAGCTCACATATCTCTCCACTTTGGGCTTTTGTCTTTCTAACTAATAGACAATTGAAGAAGGCACAGAGCCACTTCCTTTGTTCCCTTAAGGACCCATACTTAGCAGGCTTTACCAGGCTGCCTGGCTATTCCAAGAATTAGAAGAGGGCTCCCAAGCAATAGAAGGGTCTCCACCTACAGCCTACTGCCCACCCCCACCCCAAACTCATAACATGTTGTTTTTCAGAACTTACAGAATCGACAGTGGGTGTGATTAAATGAGCGGGAGTGTAGAAAGAGGAAGTTGTTATGTATAATTGTTACCCAGTGATTCCATGAGATAAGTTATCAGTTAAAGTGTTCCTGTCTCAGCGATAGATGTAATATGTTTTGGGACTAGAGAACTACAGAGTTTTCTAGAGATGTTTATTTCCATGATGTGCCAAAAATGATGGTGAGCCAGCCACTTATGTATATGTTGCTGAACACCTTGTTTTGTTGACAGAAGTGTTATTTTTCTCATTGAAAAGCACTCATATACTAGTTGGTGGGAAGGCCTTGGCATACAACCACAAAACCAACATGCTAAAATGTTTAGAAAGTCTTCAGAATGAGAGAAATGTGCACAATTAGAAGATTCAGTACAAATCTGCAGGGGGTATAGAGAGGAACATGGGAAGCTCCATTGTGCACTCACACAGACCAAAGAGCCATCCAGCTCAGTCTTGTTTACATAACCTTTCCCCATCCTGGAGCCTCCTGAAGTTTTGGACTCCAATTCCCTTCAGACACAGAGTGAAATACTTTTTGTTTTCTTTTTTCTTCTTGCCAAGCAGCCAAAACAAAGCAGCCAGGACACACAACAAGGGTAGCCACAGACACATACTGATAGCAGCAACTTTTAATGTTTCACTGAATGGCCATGAAGTTGGGAATCGGGAAATGGGAGTTTGAGCTCCACCAGGGAAAATTTTGCATGCCCATAAAAAAGTCCTGTCTCTATGATGTAAAATCTTCAGAAAAGCAATTTTTCTGGGTTTTTGTGAGGAGGGTAGTTTTATTTATCTATTTTTAAAAATATATGCAATATTGTGTGTTGTAGCCAACATTGCTATTCTGATCACTTGCGCACTGGAACTCTCCTCTCCTGTGCAGCCCTCTGCACATGCTCAAAATCTGCCTCAGAGAGTTGGGCGGTCCTCCAAAGCAGATTTTGGAGACCTGTGAGGAGAGGAAAGGGAAGTTCCACTGCATGGGTGGAACACGACTCACACAGGTTTGGATACAACCTTTACCCCCATGAAATCTAAACTTATTTTAGTTTTAACAGCATAAACAGTATTTTTTATGGCTTAATTAGCATGTATAATTATATTTTGCATATTTATAAACATTACAGAACAATCTGATGCAAGCATACTTTGAAGTAAAAGCATTCTGTTTAGTAGAGTTTATTCCCAGTTCAGTAAACAGACAGGAAGGGAGAGGAGAAAAGGTCAGCCTCAAGGGAGTGTCTCCAAACTAGATCAAAGGTCTCCAGAAGAAGGCAAAGCTTTTTTTTTTTAATTAAAAAAACGTTTTTATTAATTTTTATTGGGTTACAAAAGTACGTACAGCATCTCTGCTTTCAGTTCATAGAGTTCTTTCTACAGATTATGGATCATATTCCGTGTGAGACGCTGGTGTTAGACAGTATAAAGTTGGAGGAGAAAAAAGAGAGGTATGGAGAGCCAGCAGGGTTGGGGGGGGGAGAGAAGTTTCATTCTTCTACATAGTGTATGTGTAAGGTTTTTGTGTCAGCGTCACATGGGTAGGTTCTATTTCTATTCATTTATTAGTTTTTGTTGGCAGCGAGAGACATGGGGAGGGGGGCAGGGCATGATTAGTTGCCTATACAGTAGTTGACTGCAGTGAGTTTTGTTTGAGTGTGTGAGGGGGAGGGGGTTGTTGGGTCAACTTAGCCATATTGATTCATATACTGTTGGTGGGTTCCTGTTCTTGTCTTGTTGGGCTGTGTATGTAATAAAGGGGAGCCACACTGGGATGAAATCGTCCTCTTTTGTTTGTCCCCGTGCTAAGAAGACAGCAAAACTGAGGTTCACATTTAAATGTAGAAATGTATCTTGGATTGGTGTGTTATGCATACACAATATACATAGAAATTTGAGTTCTTCATTGTCTCGCACAAAAATCTTTAAACTACGCAGTTTGAGTTGGTTGAGTTAGCATTTCTCATATATATATTCCAGTGGTCCCCCCAATTTCAAATTTTCATGAGCCTTCACATCTCTAGTCAGGGGCTAAGGAGAGGGAGCTCCCAGGACTCAAACCTACACTGCAGATGTCACAGAGCAGGCTAGTTTCAGCAAGCCATTGTCATATCTATGGTCTGAAGGTGACTTTGTTTGAAACCAACCCAGATTGTGGGTTCCACAATTCTCATGGACATCCGATCAAGCTGAATGTTGGAAGATTCAGGAGAGATAAAAGAAAGAACTTCTACCCACAAGCATAGTTAAACTGTGGAACTCACTTCCACAGGGGGCAATGACGGCCATCAAACTTTGAGATCTTCAAAAGAGGATTAGACAAATTCATGGATGAGAGTGACATCAGTGATCAGTGGCTACTAACCATAACCGCTGTGCTCTGCCTCACTGCTAGAAATGGTGATTCTTCTGAAAACCAGTGGGTGGAAACCACAAGACGGGAGACTACAGTACTCTTGTGTTCATGTCCTGTCTGCGGTTTCCTACAAATACCTGAGTAGCCACAGTGAGAACAAGATGCTGGACTAGATGGGTAATTGGCCTGATTCAACAGGCTCTTCTTATGTTCAGAAGCATAAAAACAAAACGCTTCTAAGCGCCCATCTCCTCCCACCGTGTGGGTGAAAAGAGAGGAGGGGGAAAGCACACAAGCCCAGGAAGGAGGCATGTGTAATTCACATAGCAGCTAAACAATGGTTTGGTGTTACACCTAAAGGCAGCCAGAGATGATTCTGCAGTTTAGGTGATTGCATACATTCCACTTGAAATGCTTCGCTTCAGTGATGTATCATAGCAGGATAATGAATGAATATGCTTCATCATTGGGTTATTTATTTATTTATTTATTTTATGTATTACCTGCCCTTCATCCTAGGGTGTGTTACAGCACTATAAAATAAAACATTAAAACCAGTTTAAAACAAATTTAGTTATTTCTATTTTGGAATAGGAAATAAATCAATCCATCTGCTTTTGATGAAAACTATACTGGCACACTGTCCCTCAGCTGAAGAGTCTGGTAGAAAAATATTGAATAAAACATTTCTAGGAATACCTTGCCATGTGCTAAACTGAGCACCTGCTGGAAGAGTTTAACAAATTTCCTCGTCATGGTTATAAATGAGTAGGCTTCTTGCATAAATAAATATGTATTTGTGTAGATATAGCAATTAGGAAACTCTTTCGTTCATCTCATGATTCATGTGCTCACAAACAAGTTATTAAAGAGGTTGACAAATCCTAATGATTAAGCACGGATAAGTTCAGCTATAACAAGAGTTGCATCGTTCTATTTAAATATTTTCCCTTTACCTTAGGCTTTCATTTCCTCTTTCTTGCATAATGCTTTGATTTGTGACTTAATCATTTCCCTGGCACCCTTCTCTGACATAATTATATTGAAAAAGAGGATATCAAGCATTAAAATGAATTGGGAACATACAGATTAAGTTTTGACAGATGTTGGATCCAAAGAGAAAGCTACTACATGCCCCAGGATAAAAAACCTCAAGGATGGGCCACACACAGTGGGATTGAAATGTATAGTGATGTTTAATTCAGCAGAGATTATTACAATATAAGCATTTCTAAACACCTGCAGCTTCTTGACTTTCAAAGCATCAGAGCATGCGTTCAGTATGATAAACAAACCGATATTGTTTATATATCATGCTAATAAAAGGCAACACATTAAATACTTCCTTGCACAATGTACACTTAACAGCAGGAAGTCATTGCCCCAATATTTATTTTAAAGTATTTATATGCTGCCTTTATGAATAAAAATTCATCTAGGGCAGATTATGTTTTATTATTTATCTATTCATTACCTGTCCTTTACCCTAAGGTCAAAGGGCGGGTTACAGCATTAAAAAACAATATTAACAACAAATTAAAACAAATTGCAACCATAAAAATAACATGGGTCCTAAAAACATATACCTTGTGTGTCAAAAAAAAAAGCATTCTCCAAAAGCTGTATTTATTGAAGATATCAGATGTAATTCTGTGGAGAGGCAGTTCCACAGTTTAAGGCCGTCACACACCCCCCCCACCGCCAGCTTTGAGGACAGAGGAACTACCAAGAAGGCCTCCGCTGTGCTCTCTTATTTTAAAACAATAGTATATCAACTAACATAATAAAATACCTTCCACAAAACCTCCTAAAGAACAATAAAATAACAATTTCTAGTTCATAAATGCATCGTTCATAACAATATTAGCCAGAATCCAAAGAGCCACTTTAGGAGCTCACTGGCATTTTGGGCTGCTTTTCCTTTGTCTAGCAAAACCTATCACTCCATATCGGAAACTGCTTCTAACAGGTTCAAAAGCACTTTGTCATGTGACATGAAGGGCGATTGCTTCTGTCCAACAAACACTGGTTCAAACTTCCCGTGGGAGTACAAAGTTAAGTTTCAGAGAGCTTTAGATCCTAGCTATTGCATGTAGTCGCTTTTTCATCCCAACAGGAACAAAAAAAAGCACAGAAACAAAAGGAAACACGAAACATTCTTCATGATTGAAGTATTAAGCCACAAGTGTTTTTGTGTTTTTTAAATACCATTTTGTTCCGTGTATAAGACGCACCCTATTTTGGGGGACTCTATAAGACGGCCTCTTATTTTAAACTTCAAAAATTTAGGGGAAAATATAGTCTTATACACATAAAATACGGTATATTCATATGCATATTAGCAACTCTTCACATTTGCAGCATTCAAATAGTAATGAAAATATGAGTTTCCACATTGTGCCAATTCTATCATAAGTTTTTAACATGTTCTGTATTTACTTCCCTACTGCCACTGTAAAAAAGAAGCTGAGCCAGCTTTTCCAGAAGCTTGTACTTCTTCCTTCTATACATTTAATGCAACACTTCAGCTTCAAAATAATTATATTATATTAGCTTTAAATATTCTTCTGCAGACAGAAAAACCATCATTTCTAAATGTCCAAACGCTTTTCATTGTGTCTAAAAGAACTATCATTGAATTGTATAACCCACCATGCATGACTTTCTTAATAGCATTCTTAAAAAATACTATCACCACCACCATGTGATCCTTCAACTTTGGTGATTGTACTACAGCATTTGCCATCTTTCCATTCAGGCATTTACCGTGAAACAATTTGACACTGCTGTGGCTCCGGCAGTGCATTGTTCAACATATTTCTAGAACAATGGAAGGGAGACCAGTTTAACGCTTTAGCTCTGCTGTAACAATTCTAACACAGATTTATTTATTTTTAAATTATAGCACACATGCAAGGGATTTTCCATCCTTCATAAAACTGGTCAAGTTAATGTTTGCTTTTCAAAAGAGGTCATAATGTATTGCTGAAGCCGAACAATTCAACATTGTGATTTATTTATTCCTCCCAAAACAATAACAGGTTGCTGAGTAACACAACACAACGAAGGCTAATTAGGTGTCCCAGGCAATAGTCTTCAATTCTGAATGTGTCTATTCTTGCTCAAAAGCTGTTTCTCATACTTTAGGTGTTTATGCAAGTGTTCCTGGATGACACTGAATATCTGGAGCCACTTCAGTCTGGGTTTAGAGCTGGTTTCAGGACTGAATTGGACTTGGTCACCCTAATGAATGATCGGGAGAGGGACAGGAGTACAACCTTGTTACTCCTACTTGATTTATCATCAATTTTTGATACCACTTACCGTCATGGTATCCTTCTGGATCAAGTGATTAGATTGAGTATCAGAGGTACTATACTACAGTGGTTCTGTCACTATCTGTATGGTTGAGTCTAGAGAGTAGTGTTTGGGGAGTGCTCTGGCAGGGCATAATTTTGTCCCCAGTGCTATTTAAACATCTGTGTGAAGCTATTGGGAGCCAGGGTGGATAAAAATCAATGATTTAAAAATAAATAAATCAGTTTTTTAAAATTTAAATCGGATTTTTTAAAATTTAGATCGGATTTTTAAAATAAAGTGCTTTTGGAGGAAAAATCTTTCTAAAGATAGTTTTCTGTTTAAGTTACATTATAGTCCAAAGGCTATTCATCAGGAAATAAGGATTTGTTTTAAGTTTTTCATGTCTGCTAAAACTCAGTCTACGTTTTTTATTTAAAAAAGTTTAACCACATCAGTTAACAAACATGGGTACATATGCTATAATGTTATTGTTTTAGTTAAATAAATTGTTTAAATTGTTATCAAGAAAATGATTATTTTTCTCCTTCCAATAAAGTACAGCAGAAAAGTGGTCCAAATATAAAGTGTTAACTTATTAAACCTCACAATAATTTCATAATTATCTATCCATTTCTAATAGTATAACCAAATCAGTAATTTTTGATATAACTGTAAAAACTACTCTGAAAAATTATTATTCCAAAAATGAAACCTTCATCTGGTTGTAAATATATTAAGATTATACCAGCAAGAATGAGTCTTTCTGTAAAAAAAATTAAAAAATTAAATCAAGTCTTATTGACTAGTGATTTAAATCAATTTGATTTAAATCAAATCCACCCTGCTGGGAGCTGTCATTAGGAGTTTTGGAGCATGGTGGCATCAGTATGGTGATGACACACAGCTGTGTTTCTCCATAACATCTGTATCAGGAGAGGCTATACAGGCCCTGGATCAATGCATTAATGCAGTGCTGGACTGGAGAAGGACCAGTAAACTGAATTTAAACCCTGGGAAGGTGGAGGCTTTGTGGGTAGGATGGTTCCTGTGCCCAGTATAGGCCAGTTGCCTCTTCTGGAGAGGGTTGCACTCCCCCTAAAGGAGGTGGCGTATGGTTTGGGTCTATTCCTGGAGACGTCTTGTATCTTTTGAGGCCAAAGTAACATCTGCAACTAGGAATGTCTCTTACTAGTTTCGTGTGGTATGCCAGCTATGACTGTATATGGATTGAGATAACGACGGGCTTATACCGAATCAAGCAATTGTCTATAATTTATTCTCATGTTTTATACATATGAAATGTAATAAATAATTCAAATACAATCTATGGCCTTTTAAACTGTGTATGTGAGTTATTGTTTTTGCTCATTTATTATGCTAAATATTTGTGTGTTTTTATATTGCAAACGACCCTTGATCTTCGAATGAAGGGAGGTATAGAAATTTAATAACAATTTTTCACTGATGGGGTTATCAGTTCCCAAGTTTCTCTGCTGCTCCCAAGTTTCTGCAATGATCTATGCCCCTCAGCAAGGCTTCAGGCGAGAAAAACGGTACTACTGCAAGAGAACCTGAAACTTTAAATAAGTCTATATATCATGGGTAGCAACAGGATTGGTATGTGAGAGAGAAATCAATATTGTCATTTCCACCAGCAGGATAAAGCATACTTACCATGGTGGCTGTTTCTTAATTTTGTGTTATGCCACACTCTCCATGCAGGCATTTTGTGTTATACCATGCCTCTCATGGCCTATTCTGTGACTAGTGCAGCGCACACTTAAAATTCAAAATGTGTACACTAGTCCAAAAGGTTGGTATTTCAATAAACTAATGAATTTTGTTCTAACTTTTTTCCAAAGTCCACATCCAATCTTATTAGCTTATCACTGCAGAAATGATTAATATAGACCATGGGTAGGCAAACTAAGGCTCGGGAGCCGGATCCGGCCCAATTGCCTGCTAAATCCAGCCCACGGACGGTCCAGGAATCAGCGTGGGTTATTTGTGGGGCATAGGAATTTGTTCATTCCCCCCCCCCATATAGTCCAGCCCCCCACAAGGTCTAAGGCACAGTGGAGCGGCCCCCTGCTGAAAAAGTTTGCTGACCCCTGATATAGACCGAAGGAAAGAAGTATTTAAATGTTATATTTAGCATACAGCTTATGACAATTTGTTGCTCTTAATTTTTGACACTTCACATTTTATAAAGTTCATATAATAAAATAAGAAGTAACATGATACAAATGACATCATGGTTCTTTCTTGATGTTGGAAACTAAAACCTAGATTTAAAAAATGAACAAAGAAAACTTATAAAAATATAGTTCCTGTCAAACAATTTGCTAACACCACAATGAGCTCCGCAATACGTATTATAATATGTTTCTATTATAGACATTTTATGGGATGTAAAAACATATTTCAGAATAAAGATTGAACAGGGTTATATTTTCAGCAAAGAAGAAAACTGTTTCAGTGCCTCTTATTTTTATTAGAAAAATATTTTGTAAAATCAGTACAAAAGATTAGAAGTTGATTGCCAACAGCTGAAATTTTCTTTAAAGATCAGGATAATAGAGTATATAAATACTAATGTTTAAAACATGCAAACGTTTGCCATAAGGCACAGTGTAGACAGGCACACAATGTTTACCAAAGGATTTCCCCCTCCTGTTCAGGTGGGAACAGATGTTTCTATTTACAGATAGTCACCTTTATCCAGCAGCAGCAATTTATGCACTGAACACAATCTCCAACATATGGATCTGCTGTTACATTGGATAGTAAGCTGTTGTGTGGGCAATGAAAAATTGAATGAACCCCCCTTTCCACCTGAGATTATTAGTTCTATCAGCAGTTCAGTGCTAAATATTTGGCAAGGATACATTTCACCAAGAAAAAGATTTATCAGCACCAATTTTCAAACCAAAAAACAAACCTCAAAGTGAAAACATTGCTTCATTTGCAGTAGCACTCCTGTTTTATGTCATACCTAGCTTGTTTGACTATAAACCTTTTTATCAGGCTGTAGCCACCTCCTTTCCCAAAGGTAAGGAAACTAATCCCCTTCTTCTACAATTAAGCACAAACAATATAATATTTTGGGGAAAAGAAATGACTAATGTCTGAACAAGAGGTTATGGTACACTCAAAATGCATTAGACATGCCATTCAATTGCTGTACTTTTTTCAAATAAAACTATTTTCTTTAGCTTCCTTTGCGGTTCATCTGCTTTTTAGGCAGTATGCAGGTGCCCTTCTTCAGCTTCCTCCTTTCATATACAGTGGTTCCTCGGGTTAAGTACTTAATTCGTTCCGGAGGTCTGTTCTTAACCTGAAACTGTTCTTAACCTGAAGCACCACATTAGCCAATTGGGCCTCCCGCTGCTGCCGTGCCACCGCCACGTGATTTCTGTTCTCATCCTGAAGCAAAGTTCTTAACCCGAGGTAATATTTCTGGGTTAGTGGAGTCTGTAACCTGAAGCGTATGTAACCCGAGGTACCACTGTATTTTGCATCACGTCCATAAGGGCAGTCGTCACTATAAAACTCATTTTTGTCCTTGAGTGAGAGAACTTGAGAGCTGCGCATAGCAGAGAACAGTGCTTTCTGAATTTAAACATCATAAAATTGTAGATTTGGAAGGGACCACGAAAGTCATCTAGTCCAATCCTCTGCAATGCAAGAATCTTTTGCCCATGCTCAGGGTCAAACCCATAACCCCGAGATGAAGAGTCTCGTGCTCTACCGACTGAGGTATCCCAGCAGTCATTCATAAATTTTTGAAGGTTGTGGCACAATTAGACAGGGGTTTGATCCATCAACATTACTAATACAAATTGATTATTTTGCTGCAAGGCAAAAGTAGGCCCTTGAATGACTGCTTCAGTTATTTAAACGTTCCGTGATTAAGAGCTACAGAGAAAGTTTCTGAATAAGGTAGTAGACAGAAAAGTTAGTACAGTGGTACCTCGGGTTAAGTACGTAATTCGTTCCGGAGGTCCGTTCTTAACCTGAAACAGTTCCTAACCTGAAGCACCACTTTAGCTAACGGGGCCTCCCGCTGCAGCTGCACCGCCGGAGCACGATTTCTGTTCTCATCCTGAAGCAAAGTTCTTAACCTGAGGTACTATTTCTGGGTTAGCAGAGTCTGTAACCTGAAGTGTCGGTAACCTGAGGTACCACTGTATTTTTAAATAGGAAAAAATGTATTTACTGGTTTGTGAAACTGACCCAAAGAATTGTAACAACAGAAAGAACTGGGCAAGGGGCAGGAACTGCTTAAACATGGAACCTGGCAAGCAGAACTTTGGGCAACAGGTTTCTGTTTCCAAATCCCATTGTACAAAAATGGTGCTCAACACAAAGGAATGAAAATTTATCTACTTAGCACTTGGTGCTGAATATGGGAGTTCCCAACACTTCACTGGGAACCATGTTCACAGAGAACTGGGAAATCAGCACTCTTAGCCTTAAGAGCATTACTTACTTGGGAAGTAAGAGTGACTCTTCAGCCTTTCAAAGAGGGAATCAGCCTGACAGTACTGATAATTTGTTGGGCAGTTAGGAATGTGTGTGTTATGTGCACACACCAGCAAGCAGGCAGGCTGTTACATAAACCTAATTATCACAATCGTACTTTCAGACACAACAGATTCACATTTACAAGAAACCAACATCCAAACTAAAAGCAAAAAAATAATCAAGCAGCAAAAGGAAACACTCAAATTAAATTGCATTTATATATGATCAAGGAACAGGAACATAAAAGTACAAAATTTACATAAATGAAGTAAAAGCTTAAAATTTGTTCAAGATAACGGCCTGTCTCACACACAATGCTAAAATATGTGGGGAAAAGGAAGGAGTCCAAGTACAGTGGAACCTCGGGTTGCAAACGTGATCCATGCAGGAGGCATGTTCACAACCCGCAGCGTTCACAACCCGCAGCGCCGCGTCTGCGCGTGACGTGATTCGGCACTTCTGCACATGTGTAAAGCGTGATTTAGTGGTTCTGCACGAGCGCCGAAACACAGAAGTAACGTTCCGGTACTTCTGGGTTTGGCGCGTCCGTAACCTGAAAACGCGCAACCCACTGCATTCACAACCCAAAGTATGACTAAAGCCTTGGGTTTAAGCACTCATTCTTCCCTTCCCTTCCTATGGGGCTAAAAGAAGGAATATATGCTAGCATGTACTTTTCATTTCCATTAACCCAGACTTCTTGTTAATAGCAAATTAAAAACTTGTTTAAAATGCTGGTTAGTTAAACAAGCCAGCTTCATAATGGTTTGAAGATGGCTTGTTTCAAAAACTTATCATAGTTTTAATCCACAGTCTCTGATTCTCAATAGCAAACGCAGATTAGCTGGAAACCAAAGTCCCCTCAGCTGCATGAGGGGAGGGGAGAGGCACAGAAAGCCAAGGCTTTGCTCAATCTTGTTCCAGCTTGTGCAAATAGCAGTAAACCATGGTTTAGCATTATGTGCCAGTCAGCCCAGTAATAAAATTTCACAAGATTTAAAAATTCATTTCACAGCAGAATGTTTATACAGTTATGGCAATAAATAAATATAAAAAACCACTGAACTAAAACCTTGTAAATAAAGTCCCCCTAAGCATTCCAATTCATAACTTTGTCATAATCTTGAATTCTCTGTTTTATGTGAGAAAGCTTTTTCTTTAGATATTCACAACGTTCTTTTTTCTCAAGAAATGTGGGATCCTGCAATACAGAGAATAAACAGATCAGTAATTTATTTTGTGGAAGCCTGCAGAGGTAGGTGGGTCAAGTCACAAAGGGTAATTTCAATAAATCTCATTAAGTGTTATATTGTTTTGCTGGGTTTCTTTTATATTTTGTCAGCAAACCTTAACATTTGAGATGGGGAAGCAATACATTTAAATGTATACATGCAATGAATATTTTTTTAAAAAATAATCCAATGCCAGAATAATGAAAACTTAAATCTAGGGCAAGTTCTTATCCTGGAAGGTCATGTTAACCACATTGTGGATGGAAACTAGTATTTGAATGGAAACCCACTAGTTATGCATTTCAGCCTTATCAATGGAACTGCCTGCAAGAACTGATACCACGCCCTTTTCTGATGCCCCTTCTTCAAATTCTCTCTCAAAATCCACCTTTTATGTGAAGACTTTTAAGCAAAGTCCTCATCTCCAACCCAAACAAAGCTGAAGTACGTGCAACTAATATGGACACATGGTCTTCCTGTTGACCCTCCCCTTCATTCTTATTCCCTACCTCTCTGCCCTTTGCCTTCTTTGTGCCACAATTTACTATGTAAATCAACTCAGGACAGGGGTATTTTTGTTACTGCTCTGTTAAAACATTATGCACATTGACAATCAGTAATTACATAAATAAGTAGATATGAGAACTCACATTCTTTTTCTTTCTATACTGTTGCAAAACATTTGCAATTCTGTCATGTTCCTGTAGAGGGGGAAAAACAGCATTTCAAAATATCCTGTCTATTATATCCACAAATAATATATTAATTTTCTTCTGTCCTAATATTTTTTTATGTAACCATAGTACAAGTTCAGAGTACCATTCCTAGAGAGGTCATCTGCTTTGCTAGGTTGAAACTGCAGGAGCTGAACAACAGCAAAACTCTATTACAACTAAACTATATTAATCCTGAATATTGCTACTTTAGTTCAAAAATTGGTGGTCCTTCTGGTTTTGAAGGGAATGGGAGAAAAGGGAGCATGTGGTGGTTAGGTAAATGTAAAGGGACCCCTGACCATTAGGCCCAGTCGTGACTGACTCTGGGATTGCGGCGCTCATCTCACTTTATTGGCCAAGGGAGCCGGCGTACAGCTTCCGGGTCATGTGGCGAGCATGACTAAGCCTCTTCTGGTGAACCAGAGCAGCACACGGAAACGCCGTTTACCTTCCCGCCGGAGTGGTACCTATTTATCTACTTGCACTTTGACGTGCTTTCAAACTGCTAGGTTGGCAGAAGCAGGGACCAAGCAACGGGAGCTCACCCCATCACGGGGATTCGAACCGCCGACCTTCTGATCGGCAAGTCCTAGGCTCTATGGTTTAACCCACAGCGCCACCCGCGTCCCATGTGGTGGTTACTAGTAATCTAATAATTTCGCAGCTAGGCGAATGACAGTAAACTACCAAGTACTTTTCTGCTGCTACCTCAAGCAACAATTTTCTGCAGCAACCAAACTAAAATGTCTTTGGCTTGCTAAATGTAAAGGATAATGGTGATCCAATGTCTAGGTTGCCATGTGACTCCAGCCAAAACCGCTTATAAATGCAAATTTTAAATCCATGCTCAATTAAGTACTTACAAGAGTGTTTCCAGGCTGCTGAGGAAGCTTCTGCATCAACGCATCTAGCTCATCAAATTTCTTTAAGACTGCATGAACCTCAGCAGAAAGCTCTTTATATTCAGAAAACTGATCATTAAACACAGCTTTATATCGGTCTCTTTCCTCATCTGAACGAATTGCTGGGTATTTCCTGTAAGAAACTATAATTAGTCCTACAGGATCAACCATCTATGTAAGCTTCAAATGTATGCATTATGGATTTTTGAAAAGAAAAAAAAAACCTTGTAAAAGTGTATTGCCACATGAAAATTGTGACTCAAATTAGAAAAGACTTCAACAATCTTAGATTACCTCCCACCCTCTGTAGAGTACAACTTGGTTTATTTAGTCAAATCACCTGGACTGTTTCCCAAACAATTTCATTGGTTATAACCTGGATGGCAGGCTAATTGCAGACTCTGCTTTAGAAGAAGAAGTTTGGGTTTGGCAATATGTCAACAATAAAATTGTTATTGGCACTTGATACTAAGTGATTCAAACTCAAAAGTTTAAAGAGAACATTTTTTTAATTAACAGAAATCAATATGGGAAGTCTCCTTTGCATGATGTAATATGAAATGCTTTATAGCTAAAAACTATGCACTCAAAATCAATATCTGCAAGAACAGAATGGAACCACTGCTGTGCAAGGCATTGATTTCCTGATACAGTTCTAATATGAAAATATAATTAGGTGGTTAAAAGTCAGCAATAATATAGAAACAAACCTTTTCCCACCAAACACAAAGTCACCTAATTTAAGCCATGGTTAAACCAAAAAGCCCCTCATTATTCATGGTTTCCTGTTTAATCCAAACTGGAAAATGATGATTACCAGCTTCAGAACAAACCATGTTATCACACCAACTTCAAACCAATGTTTAATATCCTGACTTGTTCCAAAGCAAGTAAATGTAATTCCCTAGTTTGGATGAAATGAGAAATTATGACTAGCTGAAGACTCCCTGGTTTGTTTGCTAATGCTGTGAAGGCAGGAGCAAAAGCTCACATCTCAATTCATTCATATATTATTAAGCTAAGATGTGATCATCTGTAGTCGGTCATTGGGATTTATGACTCCAAGAGAAAGCTTCAAAAGGAAGGTTGCAGAGAGACTCACGCTAAGTAGTCTGGCATCACTATAGGTTTAGGAATATGTCCTGCAGGTATATGGCCATTGAGTAGTTCAGGTTTCAGTTCCACAGACTTGAAGTTCTTTGCGTTTGTTGCTACTTTGGGACTGCCATCTTCATACTATGTAAAATGGATATTATCAGTCAATAACAGTCAGTAAATCCACTTTAAACAGCACTAATTTAGCATGGAGTAGAGTGATCAGACATAAGAGTGCAATTCTATCACATACACCTCACCCCCAGGTTGATGGGAGAGGATTATGATAGTTGCCTCTCTGGTGGCCCCTGTTGTCAGTGTGTCTCAACCTTTACCTATTTTATCCGAATTCTTGTTGAAACTAAAGTAGTTCAGGCCCTGAAAGTACTCAGCATTTGAATATAGAAAAAAAAAGTGTTGTTCTTACCATCCTTTTTGGTGCAAAAGATTGCGTCGTTATCATCTAATAAAAAACCAAAAACATCATCATTAAGTGTGCAAATGTAGACAATAAAAGCCTTAACACGCAGACATCTGGGGTGAAAAAAAACAGCAAAAAGAGATTGCGCTTCTTCCTAAATCCAACCAGTGGAAAGAGGTGCAAACTGTTTCTATCCTTCCTTGGAACCTCACTGGTAGTGTCTGCTAATATAGTTCCTCTTCATCTTTCTTTGAAAATGTCCCAGCTATTCTGGATTTTCAGGAAAAATGAAGGAGAAGAAGCTCTGTCCTGCTCTTCTTTCCCCTTCTGACAGAATTAGGGAAGAGGAAAGGACCAAAAGATTCCCCTGTCTGTTTTTGGTGCTAGGCCATCTGGAAGCAGCAATGGTATATTTTGACTCTCCTTTGAAAGTAGGAAGCAGAGAAACTTGGGAGGAGGTGCTCTCAGATCCTGGAATGTTGCAAGGCAGCAAAGTTTAATCTCTGGTCAAAAGCACCGATATATGTCTCCACAAGACAATGTAGTATCAGTGTAGTTAACACTGCTGAAGGTATGCTAACAAGTATTGTTTTTGATTAGGTGCATACGCAAGCAAACTCCACCTATTATACTGACATTATGTGGTCCCATACACAGAACCCCAACAAAGTATATATTACTTGAACTCAATTCTGTTTAGGCGAAATTCTTCATAGACTCACAGAATTGTAGAGTTGGGAGGGTCATCTAGTCCAGCCCCCTGCAATGCAGGAATCTTTTTGCCTGTGGGGCATAAACCTACAACCCTGAGATTAAGAGTCTCATGTTCTACCAAGTGAGGCTCATCCTTGCATGAACAATGTTCATTTCAGAATTATATGCAAAAAGTTGCACATAGTTAATATTAAGATAATCTATAAAACTCCAAAGGCCTCAAATCAGGTCCTTAGTTTAGTGATGCAACTGTTACAGAAGCAAGTACAACAGTAAGGAGACATAACATCTACATAGTGGGCTCGTTCAGATGTATTTATCTTAGCTGATTAAGCCAAATTCTGCACAAGCCTTGTGCCTAGGTGCTCTGTTTCATGTTGCCCCTTCCTTCCTCCTTTTTTTGGCATGCCATAATTCAACAATCAACTTGTTTTTATTATTGCTTGTAAGCCGCTCTGAGCCTGGCCTTGGCTGGGGAGGGCGGGGTATAAATAAAAATTATTATTATTATTATTATTATTAACAATCCCTGGATTAGTGAAATATGGTTTCCTTTGCTTTCCAATAGTTGCTGAGATTAGAAGCAGGCAGATTATTTCAGTCCTGGTTATCGAAGTTTCCTGCTTGTACTGCAATGGGATTTTTTTGGTTAATAATTGTTTACTTACACAAAGGAGGGATGGGGTAGCAAGGGGACAAAAGACACAAGCACATGGTTTTAGGACACCTTGGCTTTAGTAAATTGAGATTTATGTGTCTGATCCAGGCCAGTGAATAAATGACAGTAACTATTTTACAAACTAAATGTATGGTAGGAACAACTGTTTTCTACAGAACTTACCTCTTGTTGCATAAGCTCTCGCTGTTTCCGTGCACTTTCATGCCTCCATAGTTTTAGGCAAACGATTGCGCCAACAAGATAGATTATCATTGTTACAAACAAGAAGATAATTGCAGCTGTCTGCCCCCCTTCTATACGGCAAAACATTGCGTTCATTGGTGTATTAAATAATGGGTAGTAGCAAAGTCCTCCTCTGTTAGCATCGTTCACATAGACTATCGCAGCTGACATATACAAAATAAACAAGGCAACATTAATTCCAAACTCGGTTAAAGGCCACCAGTGGGAATCTAGAAGAATTGTCCTGTAATACATGGACATACCAAGTACTAGAATTATAACAGTCACTATCCAAACAAGTGCTGCAAGAACAAGAACGAAAGGGGTTTTAGGCCCACTGTAGTAATAGCCACCATACATGCTGCTTCCCCCTCCATATCCATACATGCTGCTTGCCCCATGTGGCTGAGAGTAGCCATACAAGTTGTACCACTCATTGTCCTTGTGAATGTAAGCTGTAACGCAGGCAAACACAGCTGCACCCAACAGCAGTTCGGCAACTCCCAGGATCCTGAGCAAGCCGGCCCAAGATTTCATGTAAGAGTATCTCAAATTAAAGGCTTCTACTTTCTCACTGTATGCTAGAACAGTTTGTGTGTGCCTGTCTAGGGAGCCGTAGGGATCTTGTGGAAGCATAGCTTCAGCTTCTTTCCGTGAATTGTAGGTTCCCCCCGATCCTCCATAAGGATACTGGTATGAGCTTGGAACTGAAGTATGGCCTGGCTTCACCGGAGTAAGTGTTGGAGATGATGGTGGAGAGCATTCAGCTCCACCAGAAATCGCAGCTACTGGCTTATTCCATTCAGGGCCGTCTCTTTTCCCTTTGAAGAAGTTTTTCCACGAGTCCGGAATGAATTTTCTCACTGGTTTAAGATCAGAGGCTCCAGCAGTTTCTTCGCTGTCACTTGGATAAAATTCAGGGCCAAAGGGTGGCTGTAGTGGAAGAGGTGGTGGCAAGGGATCTGTGTTAAGTATGTGTCCAGCATCTTGAAAATCCCTTTCAGCATCTTCTTCTGAAGAATAATCCACATTCACTTCATCATAATGGACTGACCGACTGTGTTGTCCTGGTCTGCGCTCTGACGATGCATTCCTTGAAGACATTTGTGGTCCTTTCCCCTGTTTCAGAAATCAAAAGAGTGAAAAGATTCCTTTTCATTTCCTGGTTTCACATATACTGTGCTTGACAAAAGGAAAAGCAAACTGAATTCCTGCTTTGAGAGTCTGCAAAAAAAAACAACAACCCCAACATCTTCTAAAGTCCTTAAATCTTCTAAAGAAAACACAGCTGATATATTTTTCTTCTTCTATCATTATAATTTAAAAAAACAAAACAAACCAAGCCATTTAATCAGTTTTTGACTGGACTTCTAAACCAAAACCAAGGCATGTGAATCTATTAACAGAGTACCTTTGACTACATGAAGAATGCTAGCACTATACACAGGATTAAGAGTTAAGGCTTCCCGAGCAGAGGGCAAAACGTTAACTATACTCACAGTTCCACCATCTTACAGAAAATCATAAATATGTGTGCACAGGAAGCAGGAGTCACGCACATAACGGGTATCAGCGTCAAGCCACCTAAGAAAACAATGGCTAGCTAGTCGGTTACACCATTACCCCACCCCTTTCCCTTGTTTTCCCTATACACAAGGAGGCCCAGCTTCGCCAGAAACTTCGGGCGTGCAGTCAAGAGAAAACTACGCCCCGCGTCTCTCACCTACATTTATGAGGGTCGCAGCCTTCAAGCTGCGCTTCCGCGATTCCAGCTCGGCGCCCACGTACCTGGGAGTAAGTCTCAGTGGCTTCACAAGGGGACTTCGTTCTGAGCAGCCAGATATTGGAGCGCACTGGACGCCTCTCAGAAATGGGAACTCCCGGGCTCTTCAAGTCCCGCTTTTCGCCCGGGCACTTTTCTCCCAAGGCTCAACCAACGACCACAGCACCTTCCTGCCGCCGCCTCACTCGCAACCACACCTCGCGGGCGCCCTGCGCTCCCACAACCACCGGGAGCGGAACCCAGAAGGCGCCTTTTTCTTTCTGGCGCAGCGCAGCCTCACCGCGCTCAGCCTTTCTCTACGCAGCTTTCCTGCCCCAGGAGAGACTTGCAAGCTGGCTTCAGGCGGGGAAGGAATGCGCAAAAATCCCGGGAATGACGAGGTTCCTTCTTCCGCCTTCCCGGCGAGGTTTCTTTCCCTCAGCGGCTCTGCCAAAGAGAACCGTCCCCTCCCGCGCGTCATGCGCTCATGTCCTCGTCGCGAATGAGGCGCAGCCTACCTGCCCGCCCGCTCCAGGTAGAGCGGCTCTCCTGCTAGGCTGCCCCCACCGGCTGAAAGGGTTGCTGCTTCCGCTTGACGAAGATTTTGCTCCACGCGAGAGGCGCTTCCCCGCCCCCCAATCTTTTGTACCCCCCATCCACCGCGTGGAAGGTGTAGAGTGGGCCCTCAACTCAAGTCTCCAACCTGTTAACCCCTACAAAGTTGAAGTCAATTCATTGACCAGCTGGGCGAATTTATGGGAGAGTAAATACCACAGTTTTGTTTAGACTTGCAGATTATGCAAGTGGGCAAAGAAGCAGGCACTGTATGGTGGGGGCAGGGAAATAGCCTTTTAAAGGTCCTTTGGGCCAGTTGCACTTTTTGGATGCAGTTGAAATGACTTGTGGCCCAAAGGCAAGTTTATCTAACACACGCTGTACCTGCTTCAGTTTTATAAACATCTAAAAATCACAAAGCATACAAGGAATTCAGAAATTTATTTACATCTTAAATAATACACAGCCCAGAACTTAAACGCTTTGTACAGGTTTTCTATCACTGCAGGTAAGGGTTACTTTTGTGAAATTCTAACAAAACTATTGACAGGGTCCCTCCAAATATCTGTAAGAGGCATGTAAATCAGTGTATTTGTCCCATAATACTGATTTCCACACCACCTCTCGGACTGGGACCAAAATTTTGAACTGAAGTGCACACCATCGAAGCTTTACAGTGTAGAGTCAAATAGTACTGGCGAAATCCAGTACTCAGATATCTTGTGTATCATTTGTTTCTCTGGAAATGAAGCTGTGTGAAACTGTGGCAAAGTAATAATAGCTCAAAGAAATAAGTTGAGGTTATCAGTAGTAGCACTCTCAGTACAGTTGGCTAAGACTGCTTATAAAATATTAAACCTAAAATTATTATGTTAAACACTATCACAGCTTTGGGGTTGCCATTTCACACCGCCTAGTCACTGTCATATTCCTCTATGATTAGTTCGTTTTCCTCCATGATCACTTGTGCTACAATAGGCTGAGGTTGACTGGCTGGTAGTTCATTTCCACTAGATTGGCTGGAAGGAAGAGGACTTTCATATGGTTCATTTTTCTCACTGGTTTTGTTTTTCTCCATTTGGGTAAGCACATTTGTGGACTGCATCTCAGCAAAATCCCCTTCATCGTCACTGTCTAGGACCTGTATTGCTGAGTCTTTATCAGTAAGAGTTTCAAGCTTCAACCTGTTGTGGAACGACAGTAATAAAAGTTCAGAAGCATTTTATGCTCTTGCAGAGAATTACTGAGGAATTCAGGTATGCAAATATCAGATAAAAACTAACATCTCTTTCTCCTTTTCTCTCATTGCCTTTCAAAGTTAAGCTTATAAAGCTGCATTCTTAAAGTGAGCAACAGGTAGGTGTGTGGACACACATGGGAAGAAAATAGTTTTGTATGCCTAGTTTGTAATACACCTAAAAAACCCTTACAGTCCAGATTTCCAAACTGTGTGTATTGACAGCGGATTACATGATTTGCTGTAGCACTTTCTTCCTGTTGACTTTCACCACAGATTGTGACCCCTTAAAAACTACTGAAAAGGAGGAGAGATTGCAAATGCCTAGTTGCCTTTAACCCAGTTTTTGCATTTAAACACAGAAAGCACAGTTAGCTGCCTTCAGCCTTATAGGACAAATCTTGCAGTGTATAATTGTAAATTTAAAACTAACATGAGATTTTACACTTCTTAGTGATATCTTATATATGCAGACTATTCCCTCTCCCAACTTAGCCCAGGGCATGGTCTTGAAGACATATGAGGCCTCCACTTTGCTGAAGGCAAGCAGGTCTGGGCAGTATATGGATGGGAGACTGCCTGAGAACCGTACATACTCTGGTTTGGGTTGCACGTAGAAAGGTAGGATATAAATAATAAAAGAATAAATAATAAAACACATGGAGTCCTTGATATGGTCAGAGTGACATATCAAGTTGATTGTTACTTTTCCCACCTTATAGATTGAGAATTAACCAATGTAGTCAAAGTGCTATATGAAAGTATATACTGATATTTAGAGCAAACATATTCCAATTTGCAAAAGAGCCACAGTAGGCATTTACCTTCCAAAGTGTTTCTTTAAAGGAAGCCTTCCAATGTCCTGAATAAAAGTTATCTGAGCTGAGAAAGCATACACAAAAATTATTCCTTAGAATTGTGTTAGAACTTGAATTTGTTGTGTATCCAGAGTACATAGTCCCATTTTAAGCTAAGACTGTTTTGCAATACTTCCTCCACTCCCAATTTAGACCAGAGATAGAGGATTAGATAGATAGATAGATAGATAGATAGATAGATAGATAGATAGATATTAACATGCCATCTCGGGTCTGGTTAATCATTACATTATTTTCCACGGCCAAGGGCTTTTCTGCTCTAAAGATCCACCCTCCATATACCATTAAATATATTTGTCATGCTGCTGTAGGAAAAACTGAATGAGTGCAATTTTAGCAACTGCCCTTGCTCCTAAAAAATGAGCATCTATAGAAGCCCTTTGGCCCAAGTATGCAAACAAGCTACAGGCAGCACAATGAGAAAACAAACAATGTTGAAGCAATAGGGCAAAGCATCAGATGCAGATGTGCTGACACAAACGCTTAGAGAACTGGCATTACAGAGCATGATCAACATCTCCCATGTGGTGTTAAACCAAGGTTAAGCGTAAATTATCAGTACTAATTTCAGTACTAACTGCTTACCATCAGAGTTTGGCTAAGAACTTCCAATACATTTTCTGAAAAAAAGGGTTTGCTTGTTTTTTAAAAAGTACCTTGGTTTCTCATTGGATTTGTCAGCATGGCAAGATAAGGTAACAGCTGGGTCTGAAGGCACAGTGGTGGTAAACAGAAACTTGAAAAGAGGGATTTTGCAGCAATGCAGTTTTCCTGAAACTATAAGGAGGCAGAACAAAGAAGTCTAATAGTAAAATATATTATCTACAGTTAAACCACAAAATTTCTCTTCTGACTCTCTACCAATTATAAATATCAGGTTATTTTGCCAGAACTTCCATGCCTTAGAAACCCAACATTAAAACAAGCATGCAACACTATCCAGGAAATAACTATTGAGATCTGGTGTGATACGTCGCCTGGACAGCTGCAGGAGCTTAAAGCATCAAGTTATTTCTTTCCATTTTGATTTTCCTATTTAATTTTTTTGGAGATAGCATAAATTGAAGGTCTGTCCATTTTTACTCGAAGCTGCTACACTAACAATCCAAGAGGTACACTTCTTTATTCCTAACCATGTTACAGAGTATGTTGAAATGTATTTTCCCCAGACCAAATGCTATTTTGTGGTAGCTGCTAAATATATTTCTTCTTGGGTTGTTTGTGTAGTCAAGCTGGTCCTAGATTACACTGCAGGAATGATTCATCTAAAATATTTTCCTTGGCTAGATGGCACAAAGCAATCCTTTAATTGAAACTTAAACTGAAACCTAAATCTTATTAAATAACTCTTTAATCTTGTAATGAATATGCTTATCACAAACATGCAAGCTAAGGCAATCTTACAGCATTAGTAACCTACATCACAAATCAGATGAGAATGATACTAAAGAAAGCTGAACTTAATTTACTGTTTCTATTTTAGGTTATGATTTGAAATAAATCTAA
The DNA here is from genome assembly GCF_027172205.1 of Podarcis raffonei. Classification (NCBI taxonomy): domain Eukaryota; kingdom Metazoa; phylum Chordata; class Lepidosauria; order Squamata; family Lacertidae; genus Podarcis; species Podarcis raffonei. Next base: position 31,065,725 of record NC_070612.1, read on the forward strand.
AACGTTTTACAATAAATGTTGAAATAAAGAATATCATTTCAAAATAATTACCTTTTTGTTTATTAGGAACCACTGCGGTTTATGAAGGGGTCGAAAGCCCATTCCTCCTTTGCTTTGAGCAGAGGCTCTGGATCTGTTTGAATGCATTACGCCCCTTGTGGCTATGGATGCACTATATTCCCGGAGAGTAGGTCTTGCCTATAGGAAATGATAAAAACAAGATCAAGGTGAAAGGGGGAGCATTTCTGGCAGTCAAGTTTTCACCTATTTGCAACTGAGTTGCAATTAAGTATTTTAAATTCTCAGGTTTTTCTAAATTGGTTAAAATTATCTGATGATTTGAACCTATCAGTTTCATATGGTGAATAATGAGCAATGCACCCCCTCACATTTGCAACAGCTGGTATTTTTCCATGCCATGTAGTCTGTTGGTTCAAACACATGGGAGCAAATTTAAAGGATGTCTGTTGGATTGTGTCATGGATATCCACTCCTGCTTCCTTTCCTCTACCCATCGCCCCTCACAACTCCAAGATAGACTCTAGGGGTCCCCCAATCTTCCAGAGCAGATTTGGTATGTGCATTAGAGGCTGTAGGGATGAGGAAAGGGAGTTCAGCTGGGTGTCATCTATTAAAAAAAGTATCTGAGACACGACAACTTTATCCAGACTATAGAAAGAGTAGCTAGAAAATGGCACATGCTTTCTTCGGAACAATTGTTTGGTAAGGCAATGCATGAACAGTAAGCTTTAAAGTTACATAAAACACACTGTCATACAAGAACAAGTCTAAGGGAGTTGACTAGGTAAATCTTGAGGTCTGTTACAATTCTAAGCAGGGAGGGAGGTTATTGGTTTGTCTCTATTTTATTATGCATTTTGTTTTCATTTTGCGTTTTTATGTTGTGAACTGCCCCATGATCTTCAGATGAAGGACGGTATACAAATTTAATTAATAATAAGTACGGTAATAATAAGCAGAAACAGTTATGGTAATATATAAATACAGAACCTACAAATTTAGCACACCCACTGGGGAATGGTGAAGCCATTCACTTTCCTTGGTTCAAAATGTTTATTTCCCTCCTCTGACATTTATTCTGAAGCCTTCATATTTCTATGTTTTGTTACTTTAACCTATCGTTACTTTTTAAAACTTACATCCCAGTTACTGCAAAGGAAGTCAGCAGTACTCAAATATTCACTGGCTCTCACAAGGTCATCTATATCAGAGAAAAAGTCTATGTAGTTCTGATGAAGATATAAATTAAATAAGTCCCCAGGCATGTGTGACTTTTCTACGACATCCTAAATAAAGGAGAATATACAGAATTAATGTTATGCATCAGAAGGAAATGAGTTAGCATTATGACATATTAAGAATATCATTGTTACATCTACAACTTACATAGGATAACTAGCAGTAAATTTTCACTCAATTAACAGTAAACAGTAAATGTATTTACCTCAGGATGAACAAGCAAGGGATTTCGTTCATATTCTGTTAAATGAACAGGTAACTGAGGAAATTCCCAATCTGTTGCTGGTTCTCCTGTAAAAATAACACACACTACAGCTACATACAGTGGTACCTCGGGTTAAGAACCTAATTCGTTCTGGAGGCCTGTTCTTAACCTGAACCACCACTTTAGCTAATGGGGCCTCCAGCTGCTGCTGCGCCGCCAGAGCACGATTTCTGTTCTCATCCTGAAGCAAAGTTCTTAACCCGAGGTAATATTTCTGGGTTAGTGGAGTCTGTAACCTGAAGCGTATGTAACCTGAAGCGTATGTAACCCGAGGTACCACTGTATAAGTTTGCATTAAATATGAGAAGCATAGAGTATTTGGATATGGAGACAGGTTACTGATCAGAGATGACGGGATTGTCTACAACTCAAACTTGGCTAGTACTGGTTCACATGGCTTACAGCACACATAGACTTCCATGTGACCAAGGCTCCTGGTAGTGTGTGCAAGTTTTAATTGCATGGAAGCCTGCGCATGAGCTGGTACTCATGTTCAGTTTATGCCAAAGCAGAGATCTATAGGACAGGGCTTGCTCCCAATAATTGTGCAAAGCCCTCTGCTCAGTTCATATATGACAGATTCCAGTTAGGAAAAACAATAGCTGATTCTTTATATTGTCTTAAAAGAGTCAGAAAAGTAAATGAATCAGTTTAGGCAAATGTAGAAGCTGTCAATAATTGACATGAGAATTCTTCCCCTCACACAAATAGAGTTAAGAATAATAGGTTAACGTGTTCTTACTTTTGCAGTAAAGTATTTTCCCCAAGGCATGGAACAGAAAGATGGAGGAATCTTTGGCACCAACAGCTTGTAACTCCTGGTTACCAAATTTCTTTTTCTTTTTTACTTTAGATAATGTATCATATTTTAATGTGGAATTCCCCTTTTTCTGCGACAGAAAGTTGTTCTCTGATGAGCAGTCTGGTAATCAAAAAGCAACAAAAGAACAAAGTGGTAGACTGTAAAACATGAACTCCAGAATTTTTTATTCAATAGAAAAATAAGGTGTGCTCATTATTTCACAAGCGGAGAGTTGTCTTTGCTGTTAATCTTTGGATCAGCACCACAGTATAAAAGCCCCATTTAACAACCAAGAGACATTCAGTTCCTGTCTTGCATTGATAGAGTTCCCACAAGGCTACCCCAACAGTGTTAAAATAAAAATGATTTCCACAAAACACAAACCTATATAAGCAGAAGAAGTTCAATACTTGCCTCTTAAAGAAGAAAACTGAAGGTTATTTATTGCACTCCTAATATCACCTGAACATCCTTTGCAAATCAACTCTAATGAAGATATGTCAGGGACATCTCCATTCTGCAAAGAAAAGCAAAAGCATCTGTAAGGTCTTTAGTCTGCACAACAAGACTACTGTTAGTTTGTATATAAACATTGGCCATAAGCTTTATATGATTTTATTAAACTGATGTTTGCAGCATCGAGTAACCTAAGAGATTAGACTTCCATTAGTTCTCACCTCTTTGCTCTCTCAATCAGCATACCATCTGGTATTAGTAATACTCAGAACACATTCACGGGTTTCCCTACTCAATGGTGGAACAATGCTGCAAATGATATTATTATTTACATTTCTAAGTCACCTATTAAATGAGCATAAACACATATCCAAACACTACTAAACACCTACAGCTCCTCTGATAGTGAAATCAATTACAAGTGCTATGTGTGGGGAAGCCATTTGTATACATCCATGCATTTCTGAGCCTCATTTTCTTTTAGTTTTATTTTACCTGTATTTTCCCTCAAAGGAGTTCAGAACACTGTATATGGTTGCCCACTACAGATCTGTGAGGTAGAGTAGTCTGAAAAATGCTGACAGACCTCAGTCATTTGGCAGCCACTTCTCAAACACAAGCCGCTTGTTAAAAGTTATTCTGGTTTTTTGGAAGGAGCAGACTAAATAAATCTCTCAATTGATACTTTCAGCTAACTTTTACAATATGACCATATTGCAAGTGTCCCAGTGCTGCTTTAATTTGACCTACCGTCTTGAACTCTGCTTCAGCTATTCGATTTAGAACTTTCATCATCATCGTTGGAGCCACGGGGTTAAAACTGAGAAAATTAATGAGGCAGATGGTCAATATACATTTAATAATGAATCCTCAGTTGTAACCAATGCACTTAATGATCCTTTTACCTAATATTAGCTATATGTAGCTCTTCCTGAATCTCCTTTGGAAACAGAGACCTTTGGTTGCTGGCTCCACTGAAGGCATCTGATATTATAAACACAAGAGGACATCTGCTTGTCCGCACAAACCTTCTAAAATGAAAAATGAAAAGAGAAAGTCCCAAGTTTAAAGGCAAGTGTTGATCTAGATATCAATCTATAGGAGTCTATACTAGCAATAAGCAACTAGAAGCCTCTGGCCCAAGAATGCCTCCCACCTCAAAATGTTTACATTCCACCCCCAGACACAAAAAATTCAGAATAAATTGAATGATGTGAAGGTTTCCATTTGTGTTCGTGGAATTTTATAGCACATCAGCCGTATTCCTCAAAGTGGCCCTTTGATAAAACAAATTGCTAACCATGGCTTTATACTCACCTCAAGATTTCATGTAAACAGCTATGGTCACGGTAAAAATGGTTTGGCATATCCTATAAAAACCAAATACAATACTGTTATTCCAGCTTTTTTCCATTATCATTGGAGTTACACTGTTTAAACTGAGAAAATTGTCAAGAGAAGTCTTATGAGAAATGCAGCTAATCCTCTCCTTACCTTATATTAGCGCTTCACAATATTCCTATTTTAGCATCTCTGTAGCATTAATATTGTGGGTGACCATTAAGACTATAATAAGAGTCATATGCTTATTTTACTTGACATTTATAATAACAAACTGTTTAGATTAAAGTGCTACTTTAGAGAAACCCAAATGTTCCTGTGCTCTTAGTAGGCTCACTGTGACAAAATTTTCAAATCATCCTGTGAATCACCCCTTACGATTATAGTAACTCCTATCTTGCCTTATTTACCTATTTTTTATATTTATATACTGCTTAATATTCAAAATCCCTAAGCAGTTTACATAAAACAGTGTCCTTTAAAATATAAGAAAAAAAGAATATAAGATTTTAACTTGAATTAGTTAGTCAACTATTTTTACTTACTTCCACAAGAATAAGTCTTCTGTCAGTTTCCATGGATTGTCCAACCATCTGAAGACTGGCATATTTGTTTGCTCTTAACAGAAACTCTTGAAAGAGAGCTGTCTGGCTCTGATAAGGAAGTATCTGAAAATCAAACTCTGAACAGGAGAGTTTATTTTACAGTGTATACCTTATAAATAACAATAATATGAACATGAAGATTCAGTATCCTAGGACCCATCTGCCTTGAATTTGGTGTTTTAGAGCAACAGACCATTTTTTGCCTGCTGCCAAATAGCACAGGCTAAAATCCACCAAAGGTGTAGATTACGGGAACTGGATGGGCAGTACAAGTATACCACATCTTTGAAGAAAAAGAGTGCAGATATGATCTTCATAGTTTCTATTTTCCATCAGTGGATAAAGATACCTGCCTTAACTTAGAAATCCCATCCACCTTCATTTTAAGAGCTTCAGTTGTTGTACAAATCAGTATACTCTCCAGAAAAAGCAGCTCTGCAAGCTTAAGAACCAATCTACTAGGGGGAAAGGCCAGCCCCACTGTTCCCTTCCCATTACTGCAAAACTATCAGTTTTGAAATGTGAAAATGTTTGAAACCATGGGGTGAAAAGAAGGTCTACTAGTGAATATCTGAGTATGTATCTAAAGTATCACACTATTAAGTAGAAATGAGTCTCATTAATTCCAATGAAACTTACAACAATTTGATGGGCATCAGATTGTGATATTATGTCAAATACACAAACCTACCAAATACATTCTAACTGCTTGACTCAAAGTCTTCAATTAAATGCTTACCATGGCTCAAAGAATCTATGACGTCGTCTTTCTTGAAGTCTAGTGATACAGGATTTATCCATTCTTGCACTTGAATGCGAAGATCTTTGGCTAATATTTCCACAGTTGCAGACTTGCCACATCCTGGAGGACCAGTTAATAATAAAATAGAGCCTTCCTACAAGACACCATATAATAAACCAACTTGCTATATTAGAAGGAAAGAGCAGGATAAAAATTTAATGGACTTTTATTAATTTCCCTCCTCCTCCCCACACTTTCTGTGAACACAGTTTCTGTTCTTAAATTACAAGTTACAATCCCAATGATTCAATATTTCCCCATACTTATACAAGTGTAAAATTAATTGCTTATTAGGTAATCATATATATTGCAAAGAACTGGAAGCAGCAATAAAATGCTACCAAAACAAAATATTTGACAAATTATGTTATTACCCCTAATACTAGTTTTTATTTGAATTAGGATGACAAAAAAAAAAAAAGCTAACAGCAGTTTGGATCCCATCCATATCTGCCACACACAAAAAAAAACCTGTGTGGAAGGGAACTTGCCAGCAATGGTCTTCTAAAAACACTTGTGCAAGAGGAAGAATATATGCAGACTTCTCTCATGCAATGATTTAGCTCCAAGTATAACACTGCAAACGTCGGCACCTTTTAATTCATCCCTGTATGCCCCTCTGTTAATATACCAGAGTATCGCAGCATTTCTCAGGTCACAATGCAGCAAAGTCCACCAGGCAAAGTGGAAAAACTTAACATGCATGCAGAAGAACTTTTTTGAGTGACCTGCAACTAGTTTTCATTTGGAGCAGATCCATTTAAATTATTGAACATAGCTAAGTTGCATCCAAAAATTTCAGGGTGCCTACTCTGAGCCAAGCTTACTCTTTGCCATTCACTCCTCTCAAAAGAAGCTGTAGCTCAGTGGTAAAGAACAGGCTTTGCATGAAGCAGCTCCCTGGTTCAATAACTGGCATCTCCAGGTAGAGCTGGGAATATCAGCTCCCTCAAAATCAGGAGAACTGCTGCCAACAGACAGTACTGAGCTACAAGGAAAACCAATTGTCTGATTGGTATAAAGCACGGGTGTCAAACACAAGGCCCGCGGGCCGAATCCGGCCCGCCAGACTTTGTCATGTGGCCCGTGTAGCCACCGGCGGCCGCCAGCCTTCACCTTTTATTCTCCCCCCCTTTTTTTTTTGACACAAGAAAGCTGCCTCTTCAGCGCATGCGCGGAAGCCTACAAGCCAGAGAAAGTTTGCCCTCTAGCGGCGCTGGCTGTTCTACACAGGAAACCTCCACTTGTTTTTATATTGAGCGCATATTGAGTCCTATAGATACAACCGGCCCTTTGAGGGTGACCAAACTGCTGATGCGGCCCCCGATGAATTTGCGTTTGACACTCCTGGTATAAAGGATCTTCCTATGTTCCTCTCCCCAGGTTGCAAAGAAGCAAACAATGAAATGCATATCTAGCAGTTCAGAAAAGGAAGGGGAAATGCCATCAAATGACACCTATTTTCCTATGGTATGTCAGTTCACATGTCAAAAAGCTACAGTTTATGTTAACTTTATTTTCAAGTGCACCGTATTATTTTTCCCGAGAATTTATTTTGGTGCTACAAACTTCTAGAAAATTACTGTGCCAAATCTGTGCATGAAATACTGTAACAAATACTGCTGCACAATGAAATATCATGCAGGATTTGTGTTGTTTTCTCACCTCATTTCTGATGAAAATATAATCTGTTGAACATTTCCAGTAGGAGTCTTAAAGTTAAACAAAGCCTTCAAAACAAACTTAGTGGCAGGTAAAGCTACTAGGTAAATATATGCTACCTGTCTGGGTGGCCTTTGAGATGTGTGATCTTTTAACCATGCTTCAACTTCTTCAATTTTCTTCTTGTGTATGGCAAGCTCATTCTAATGAGAAAAATAATAATATATAGTTGAGGCAAATAATTTTACAGTAGAATTAAATACTGCGAAAGAACACTGATGTAGCATATCCTCTTGGTAGCTATAACAAGTTAATTATTAGTGTAAGCAGAATAAAAGTGGTTCTATTTTCACTCTGTTTCCATAACTGGCCCAGCTCAGTTTGTCTTCCAAACTGGGATCCATTTTGGCCAGAATTCAGGCCATTAGGGTTCCAGCTATCTGGTGTCCATCTTCAAGCCCCGAAGTGTGGAGATTACATCACACACAGCAGAGTTCAGGGTCTGAGATTCAGCAGCAGCCTTCAGACTGCAAATAGTTCCACAGCCTACTAAACTAGCTAAAACAGGCTTCCTCAACCTCAGCCCTCCAGATGTTTTGAGACTACAATTCCCATCATCCCTAACCAATGGTTCTGCTCGATAGGGATCATGGGAGTTGTAGGCCAAAATCATCTGGAGGGCCAAGGTTGAGGAAGCCTGAGCTAAGATAAGGGGCATCTGTAGGAAGGGTCCATTTACAGTCTGAAAGCTACCACAAGACCTCTGTCCTAATGAACTGGAATGTGTTTACATAATTGCCACGTATCGGAGCCAAGGGACTAGATCTGTATTAATTTTCAAGGCATTCAAAGGACATCCAACATATTTCTAGAAACGACCATAAGTGGACAAAAGTCTTGCTCACATCTCTGTTTATTAAGCTGAAAGATGATCATCTAGACATAGTCAATATCATTACTCAATAACAAGTGCAAAAAATATTCCATTGCTATTGCATAATATTCCAAACACTTGCTGACAATTTAAATATATATATATCTTACACTTTTCTATTAACCAAGTATACCTATGTTCTATCAACTTAATAAAACAATGAAACACTATCTATTTTTCCTTTTGGACACACCACTTCAGCAACACACATAGCTATTTGTTGTTTTAAAGGAATTTTAAACTTTACCTGAGTTTTTGGTTTGTATTTATCCACCCAAGATTCATTTTGGCTATGGTTTTGTTTTGAGAGTTTATATTTATATTGCTCATCTATAGAAAGTGGCTTTCTTTTTTTTCTTTCAGTCTTACAACTTTCTATCGGAGAGCAACACTCTTTTTTCTTCCGACTGTGTTTGGTATCTGTTGATGGCTTCTTATGAAGAATGTCAGATGACAGAATTGTATCCTGACAGAAATCACTAAAAGATGGCTCCACCCAATCAGTCACCTGACAAAATGTAAGTAAACAAAAGTTATTGCACGGTAGAAATGATTAATTCTTAAACCAACTAGTATTTTACAGTAGAGTAGTCCAAGGTCTTAATAACTTTGTCATACTATTGGAAAGCCCCCTTTCAACTTTTAAGCCCTATCTAATTGAACATTCAGTAACTTTGTTTTAATACAGTGGTACCTCGGGTAAATAACTTAATTCGTTCCGGAGGTCCGTTCTTAACCTGAAACTGTTCTTAACCTGAAGCACCACTTTAGCTAATGGGGCCTCCCGCTGCTGCTGCGCCGCCGGAGCCCGATTTCTGTTCTCATCCTGAAGCAAAGTTCTTAGTACCACTGTACAAGAAAGGGAGTCTGGAATCAGCATGAAATTATGAAAATAGTATGTCTTAAGTTTATATATATATATATACAGGCATTTAGCCATGGTGTGTTCAACAGTTCTTATTTCCAGTAATTATACTTGGTCTGGAACATTTAACCGTGATTTCCAAACTACCATTGACTGATGTTATGAAAAGTGATAATAAAGTAAGTAATCCTTCTCTACATGAGTATAACAACTGTGCATTAAAGAATAATACAATCCAAAATCTTTAATATTTTAAAGTAATCACTCACATTGACTGCAGCAATCTTTCTTTTTGAATATTTTTTTGACATCATCAACCTTTGTAGTTTCCATCCGAAGCATATGACTGACAGCCCTTTAAATTAAATGACCTAAAAAAGTGTAAAATATTTATGTAAACAAACTTTGCACAAATAGAATTTTAAAATGTCCAACTAGGCAAAACATCCAACTACGGCTGCCTTCAAATGAGGGGATAGCCCCAGGGAAGGGAGAAATCACACTCCAGCTGCTATTTTCCTCCAAATGTGCTGTTTTTCCAAGAAAAGGTTCATTCCTAACCCTGGCCACTGCTCAACCAGTCTGTATGGAATGCCAGGCCACTTCTTCACACAGGGCCTTTTGGGTCTTTCCGTTGGATTTCACTGGCAGAGATCCTACAGGCTTCCACTTTATCCACCCCCTTCCCAGACTGGTGCAAAAGGGGTTGGGATTGTTTCTACCAACTCATGGTGGTGGAGAAAAACCTCAGAAACTAATTAGCAGCATGACTGTGAAACATATTCCTGCAATGATTTTTAAATATAGTGGTACTAGTACATCAGGCAGTAGTAGGCAGATTTCAGTAACCTGTCACAGACAACTATAGGTTTCATCTATACAGCAGGCGAAAACTTCAGAACTGGCTATTCAGTCACAAATTTAAGTTGTCATACCATCCCCAGTCACAAATGTCAGTAGTTGTCATACCATCCCCAAAGGCTGTGCAATATAAAGAGTACACTCTCTCTCACACACACAGACACGGTGGTGTTTGAGTTAAAACCATACTCAAGGCGGCTTATGACATGACAAGATTTGCATAATTACAAACATAACAGAAGTCATAAATAAAACACATCAAAAAGTACACAACCAAATTAAAACAATTTCCACACGAATCATAACATGATCTAGAAATAAAGATACAAAAATCAGCATCAGTATTGTTATTATTTATTCAACTTATACAGCGCGAGCAACCAAAGAAACCTCCAAACTCTACCGCAGCCGAAGAGTCTGTTCAGCAGCTCTTGTAACTGGGGTCAGTCAGGGACCCGCCCACCCAGGCCAGGTGGGAAAATAACGGCCAACAAGGCAGGGAGGCAGATCTTCCAGGGCGAAAGGAAGGCAGCCCAGCCGAACTCAGCGGGACTTACTTCTGACCGGACATGCTTCGGACTGCGCCGCTCCTCCAGGGATGTCCAGCCGAGGGACTTGCGGAGCGGCTCTGCCCGACTGTGTTGCGCTGACCCTTCTCCGCCGCTTCTGTAGCTCAGGCAGCGCCTTACTCGCCCTTCTCCATCACCAGGGAGACCTGCCGCGGTCCCGTAATACCCGCCGGAGGCGCCTTTCTCCTCCTGGGACTCAGGCTGCCTCCATTCAGGCTGGGGGCTTCCCACGCATGTGGGCGCCCAGCTGATGGCGAAACGCTAAGGCCTCACCCTCTGGCCCCAAAGAAAAGCCAAAAGCTCGCCGAAACTGATGTATGTATGTATGTATGTATGTATGTATGTATGTATGTATGTATGTATGTCATACGTGATTCTTACCTCACAGACTCGCCTTCCTATTTACCAGAAGACGGGCGGAAGAAAGGGGGCCCCTGTGACGTTGTTATTATGCGCTGACTCGGGCAGAGTTGGGAAAGGTCCCCGCGAAGGATGAACACGTGTCTTCGTGACGCCTTTCCAGGCACTTGGATCGTCCCCCAAGCGAACATGAGGAGACCAAATATTCTTCTCACGGGTAAGAGCAAAACGGGTTGTGTTTGTATCTCATGCAAGTGCTTTAGAAACATAAGGTCCCGGGTCCAGTTTCTAGTGTTCTCGGATGAAGGCAACCAGTAACAACAAGGCTGGGAAAGATTCCCGTCTGAAATCCTATCCTGGAAAGCTGTGTGTTTGGGTCGACGCGGTGCGAGGCAGCTTCATGGGTTTTACCTGATTGTGTGCCTCGGTAAATGTCACTTTTACCCTCCTATTTCTACTTCAAATATGAGGCCTGGGCTAACATGCAAGCAAACGATGTGATCGAATGGGCTATAACATTGTTTTGAATGCTGCTCCGTGTTTGTTTGTTTGTTTGTTTTATATAACATGCAAATACAAAACTTGCTCTTTGCCATATGCCATACAAGCTGATTGTAGACAATTTTTAATATAGAGAAGTGTTCAAAGTGTGATGCACACGCCTGCAGGATATTTTTTTAAATGGAAAGTCTTTGGCTATCTTGCTTGAACTAGGCCTGTCTGAGCCTTTAGTAGCAGTTTTCATGTGGAGTTGATTACAGTACAGTGGTACCTCGGGTTACATACGCTTCAGGTTACATACGCTTCAGGTTACAGACTCTGCTAACCCAGAAATAGTACCTGAGTTTAAGAACTTTACTTCAGGATGAGAACAGAAATCATGCTCTGGCGGCGCGGCAGCAGCAGGAGGCCCCATTAGCTAAAGTGGTGCTTCAGGTTAAGAACAGTTTCAGCTTAAGAATGGACCTCTGGAATGAATTAAGTACAGGTACCACTGTATATGTTATTAGTTGCTACTATTGATTACTGTTTTGTTATGACATATGCTGCTTTGTAGGTACGCCTGGTGTTGGGAAAACTACCCTAGGCAAAGAGATCGCTGCAAGAACAGATTTTACTTACATTAATGTGGGTGATTTGGCCAAAGAAGGTGAGTTTTTATTTTACAGAACTTAACACTTGAAAGTTGATGTAGAATTCGTATTTAAGTTATATACTGGTAAGTAGGTATAGTTTAGATATATGTGGTAGAGTTCAATGTTGTGCTATTATGAACATTCTGTCTAATGCAGCATTTCAGCTCATCATATGGAACAACCCCACCCCTCTCTCCTGACTCTCCCCGCCCCTTCCTGCCCAAACCAATTCTGGGAGGCATTCAGTGGGAGAAGAGGGAGAAAGCTCCATTGCATAAGCAGTAGTCCTTGCACAGAGTTTCTGCTGACAGGATGCCTAGATGAATCCTATCCATAGCTATAATGCTAAAGGGAATAAATTCTGTTTATAGACATGCTTGTTAAAAAAAAACTTTTAAACATACGTCTAAAATGCATAGAGTAAGCCTCATTGGACTTATGGGACTTATTTCTGAATAAAACCCATAATATTGGGCTGCGCACAGGTTTTTGAGAGACATATCTTAAAAAAGCAATTGACAGCAAACCATTGGAAACATTTTTTGTATTCTTACCATTTCTTCCTCATTATACAGGGGAGCTATATGAAGGATTTGATGAGGAATATGGATGTCCAATTTTAGATGAAGACAGGGTACGTTTACATTTAAAAACTAGCACAGTTGTGGGTTTTATTTTGTTACTAAGAATACATTTATAAGTTTATTTTGTATGAATTCTCTTTTAGGTAGTTGATGAACTGGAAGAGAAGATGAGTGATGGCGGTGTAATAGTTGATTATCACAGCTGTGACTTCTTTCCTGAACGTTGGTTTAATATAGTATTTGTGCTTCGAACTGAAAACTCAGTCTTGTATAACAGATTGGAAAGCAGGTAAAATCAGTGCTACAAAATAGATGCAGTACCAGATTTGGTTTATGATGAAGCCTCTGGTTAGTACATAGTCTTGTCTCTATTTTTTAACCTAAAATGTGCTCCCAAATTATCTCAAGTGTTTTTGTCTTATCTTATCTTATTTTTTTAGAGGATACAAAGGAAAAAAGCTTCAAGACAACCTTCAATGTGAAATTTTTCAGACCATTTATGAAGAAGCCATGTTATCGTATAAGGAAGACATTGTTCATCAGTTGCCCAGCAACATTCCAGAGGACATGGAGAACAACTTAGATCAGATTATACAGTGGATCGAACAGTGGATGAAAGACAACAACTAGCATTTTAATATATAATATTAATAGACCAAACAGTCTTAGAAATAACTTAATTCAATAGCACTGGCTGACTGGTTCTTGTCAGTTACACTTGCTGTTTCAGTCATTGAGGAAACAGTAACAGTTACTTTTCTGTGAAAATAAAATTGGAGATAAATGAAATTCAGCAGATTTATGCTGCACTAATTATAGCTGGATTCATATGACTGCAGAAACTGGACATAAGTTACAGACTTGGAAACTTTAAAAAACATGACATTCTGTGTAATTGGGCATCTTAAGATTCTTTTTGAAGATTTGGTTGAAAAGGTTAATAACAAACTGCACTGGCTTGTTTAGGTGTTAGCATCTCAATTGCTGTGCAACTTCCTTTTTTTGGTAATACGTTGAATTGTTCTGTGGAAGTTTTTATTTTTTAATGGTGGGGCTTGGTTTGTGACAATGTTCCAGGTTATTAAGTTATCGACATGCAATGTCATTTAATATATTTGTGTGTGTATATATATTTCATTTACTAGCTCATAGTAAATGTTATCAGTCTTTCAAGCCTAAAAGCTTTCCCGGTGAAGTTACTTCTAATGCTATGGGAATATTGACCTGTCTTTGCAAGTGTAATACATTGACTATACACAGTGCAACCTGAAGTGCAACCACAGGTCATGTTATTGATGTGAACACACATGCCAGTTCCACATAATAGGAAGCCCAATTTGATAGCAGCTTCCCATAGCATGTATGTGTGTCAAATACAGATCTATGTTTTGTCTGTTGACTACCACAACGCATGTGCAAAATACACAGTACCAAGTGAAAGGTAGGTAGAAAATTGGTTATGCATGAATAAAGTATTAAGTCTGTAAGTATGTTTATTAATGTCTCTTCTTTGTGTTAAAATATTTAGCTCCAGAGGTCTGATCTTTGAAATTTATAATGAAATTATAAAAATTGCAAAGGACACTGATTAGTATCTTAATAGGAAGCACATCTTCCTGTTGTCAGTTGGGAAAGGCCCACTTTGATTGCCCTGGTAGTTTTGTGGTAATTCAGCATATATAAAGCACTGATGTTTCCTTTTCTGGAACTAAAAAGGTTTAAAGGTATTCTTGAAAAGGAGCCTCCTTCTTTAGGAATAGGAGACTCCTACTGAATTTAAGCATATACTAACTTAAATGCAGCATCAGTACTTAAGATACTCCTAGCTGCACATTCCATGGTATAATGTAAATTACACAGTCATTCAGTGTGTATAGTATGACTGACACTTATGGGGGATACACATTGTCATGGCAGGGAACATGATAGGACTTTCCCTTTCTCCTCTTCCTCTTCACGCTTGCAAAATCTATTCCAAAAGGTTCCCCAATTGTCCAGAGTAGATTTTGAGGGGCATCAGTGTACACGTCAGGGGGAAAGTCCCATTGCACAAGTGGCTGTCACTGTTGGGTGTTGCCCTTATCCACGGAGCATTTGATTTGTGCCTCTTATAACGTCATTGTATGTTTGTGTTTTGTATATATGAAAATGAAAATTATCCAGTTTGCCATTTTCCTAAACTAAGCTACTTTGACTTGAAACTTTTATTATTTACTAAATAACTATTGGAAATGACTTTGTACTTAATATAATTTTGATTTATGGGGAAATGGGTCTATAGTTTTGTAAGTTTCTTAATAAAAAGGAGTGCATTTAATGGTAAACATTTAGCTTTGCATTTATATACAGGTATGTCTATTAAAGTGCCTTCTATGATATGCTGTAAGCAATTTCTTTTAATGAATGTTTAAATACGATGTTTCTATTCAACTTTTGTAGTAGCTCTTGCTGTGTTCAATAAATTTGCTTGTATTGATGACCAGTTAAGAAAACCACTTAACTTCAGACATGTATTGCAGCTAAATCTGTATCTCACTCATCCTTTCCTGTTTGTCAAAGCTTAATTATCCTATAGTGCAATAGAGGATTTTGACATGTAGTAGCTACCTATGTATGTGGGAAGACCCTTCATGAAGTGGTAGAGCTCATACTTTGTTTAAGGCCAGAGGTTTAATAAAAAGGTTCCATGGTGGCAGGTCATCTATGTATCTAGCTAGCTATCTTAATTTATCCTTTTTCAAATAAAATAAAAATAATTGTACATTTTCCAATTAACATTCAATTAGTATTACTTCCCCTCCACCACTCCATGCTTTCCCCAAGTATTGTAATATTGATGCATATTCTAATTATTCTATAACTTATCTCCTCCATAATATTCTCCTATATGTATTTTACTGCTGTTATTACTCCAAACCTACTTACGTTTTAACATGTTTACAATAATTTTTTTAATAAGCTGCAAACATGTTCCAGTCCTCCTTTAAAAGCTCATCTTGATCTCTAATTTCACTAGTTAAGCTTGCTAGTTGGCAGTTGAAACTGAAGGAATATGCTCAATCTTCTAGGTCATTTATAAAATATTGAGCTGTTGTCACTACATACTGATCTAGATGGACTAATGATCTAATGGTGTAAGGCAGCTTCATACGATTAATTGCCTGAATTTAGATAATCTCCCTTAATTTTTTTTTGCATGAGATTGCATTGTATGCACCTTTCAAATGCTTATTCGGAACCACCGTTCAAGGCACAACGTGCAGATGAAAATGCCTGATAAAAAGCTCTTGAGGTGCCCTCTAGATATTGAAGCCTCTGACTCCCATCAGTCCCAGCTAGCATTTCCTGTAAGGGAAGATGAGAATTTCAGGATTGCACTGTACGGTGGTACCTCTGGTTACGAACTTAATTCGTTCCGGAGGTCCGTTCTTAACCTGAGGCGCGCTTTTGCTAATGGGGCCTCCCGCTGCGCGTGCGCTTCTGGCACACGATTTCCATTCGCATCCTGGGGCAAAGTTCGCAACCAGGAGCAGCTACTTCCAGTTTGGCAGAGCTCGTAACCTGAAGCATTCGTAACCAGAGGTACCATGGTATTGGCACCAGTGCTGGATTTACGTATAAGCTAAGCAAGCTATAGCTTAGGGCCCCACTCTCTTGGGGGCCCCCCAAAAAAATAAAGGGAAAAAAACCTGGATGTACTGGTACATTTCCAAAATATAAGATAAAATACTAAAACAAAACCTACATACAGCAACAGTGTTTTGTGTTGTGTAGGTCCATAAATTACCATATAGCATATATTCAACACAAAAAACATCGACAATTTGTTGTTGACAAAGGACAGCTGGACATACAAAGGGCCCCATCAAACCTAAATGCGACCCTGATTGGCACTGTATTTGGACAGGAACATAGACACCAAATATGCCTCTCTGGGGAGGGTATTCCATGAGGACCTCCCAGGTAAACCACTTGCTGTTGGACTATGACCTGGGAGGCTGGGGTTCAAATCCCCACTCAGCCATGAAGCCCACTAGGGCTGACCTTGGGCCAGTCGCTGCCTTCACAGGGTGTTTGTTGTGAGGATAAAATGGGGAGAACCATGTACGTCCCTTTGAGCTCCTTGGAGGAAAAAAGTATAAAAATGCAATGAAATAAATACCCCCCCCAAAAAAAAACCACTGCCTCGCAGCAGACGGGTATAACTTAGTGTCAGGTACCATTTCTTCCTGCTGCAACGGCACAGAGGCTTGTGGGCGGCGCCTTAAAAACTAATGGGCCAGTTAGATGGATATTTGCAACAAGCTTATTATATTACCGTGCCCACTCTTGACTCTGCAGGTTCCTCCTCTAGCTGCGGGGAAGGGAGGGCTATTTGGGGTAGGCGGGCAGGTGAAGCCCTGCCCCGGAGGGAGGCCGGGAGGAACTGAGGGACGGACCGGGAAGGGCGACGGCTGGACTGGAGGGAAGGAGGAAGCCCTGCTCGCCTCGCCGGCCAGGTGGGTCTGCGGCGGGCTTGGCTTGCGCGCGGAGGCCCGCAGCTCTGGAAAGCTCGGCCCGGTGGGAGAGGAAAAGGGGGGCCGAGGAGGGGCCGAGCCGTGGGGCGTCGGGGTTCTATGCATGTGGCGCGAAGGGAAGCCCCGGAGGCTCGTGCTACGCGCTCTTTCGTGAAAGGAAATAAATTTTAAAAATTAAAAAATTGTCCTTAGAGACCAACTAAGTTTGTTCTGGGTGTAAGCTTTCGTGTGCATGCACACTTCTTCGTAAAGCTTCGCGTTCTCTTTTTAGTCAGAATTCGCGTTGGCGGGAGCTGCGTGCGCTCAGCTCAGGCGCCCTCTGAGATTTTGCGTTGCCCCTGCAACTCCGACGGGGAGCTTTCCTTGCCTTTCTTTCCTGTACCTTTTAATATTGGTGGCAAAGGGAGACCTTCAGCAGATCACAGTTTTGCCCTGTATGGAGACGCCAGTGATGCTCAAAGCTGCACCTGTTGAATGTTGGTTGGGCATGCAGCTTTTTAAAGAAAAGGGGGGAAACAGAAGAGAAAGCCCTGCTTAAAGTGTTGTCATAATTGATTGATAGAATCACAGAGTTGGAAGGGATCCTGAGAATCATCTCGTCTAACCCCCTGCAATGCAGGAATATGCAGCTGTCCCTTAGGCGGGATTGAACACGCAACCTTGACATTGTCAGCATCACACTCTAGTCAACTGAGCTACCCATGAAAGAGATAATTAGAGGATAAGTTCTTTATTCTGGGAAGCCCTAAAATAAGTAAAGGGGACCCATTGTATGATTCTGCAGCGATAAGGTATGTTCTGTAATCTTGGGCCCATGCATTTCTGGCTTTTCTGCCAGCTACAACTGTACATAAATATGAAGAATCTTATAACTGTGTACATTATAAATATAAAATGCCTGTTGCTGTATAGTTATGCAGCAGTAAGGGGTGTTTTGCAGTACAGTGGTACCTCGGGTTACACATGCTTCAGGTTACATACACTTCAGGTTACAGACTCTGCTAACCCAGAAATAGTACCTCAGGTTAAGAACTTTGCTTCAGGATGAGAACAGAAATTGGGCTCTGGCGGCGCAGCAGCAGGAGGCCCCATTAGCTAAAGTGGTGCTGCAGGTTAAGAACAGACCTCCAGAACGAATTAAGTACTTAACCCGAGGTACCACCGTATTGGATTTACCATGGAATGTTAAGACATCAGGAAACCACCTTATAATGAGTCAGACCATGGGTCCATGTAACTCAACATTGTCAGCACTGATTGGTAGCATTTCAGGATTTCAAACATGCCTCTCTCCCAGCCCTACCTAGAGATGCTGAGGATGAAGCCTGGGGTCTTTTGCATGGAAAGCAGATGCTCTATCACTGAGCCACAGCCAGTCACTTGCTAGCTATATAAGTAAAGCTAAAGGGACCCCTGACCATTAGGTCCAGTCGCAGACAACTCTGGGTTGCGGCGCTCATCTTACTCTATAGGCCGAGGGAATCGGCGTTTGTCCATAGACAGCTTCCAGGTCATGTGGCCAGCATGACTAAGCAGCTTCTGGCGAACCAGAGCAGCGCACAGAAATGCCGTTTACCTTCCCAGATTTCAAACTGCTAGGTTGGTAGGAGCAGGGATCGAGCAACGATCCCTGCAGATAAATATGCTTTGCTCATTGTGTACTTGATAAATATAAAATGCTTGTTGTTTCAAATATAAAACTAACTGTGTGGCATTCTAATGAGAAATGAGCAGTGCTTAATGCTTTTTGTTGATACAAGTGTGATTCTGATAACCCTAAGGTTGCAAGTTTGATTCCCGTATGGGACAGCTGCATATTCCTGCACTGCAGGGGGTTGGAGTGGATGATCCTCCAGGTCCCTTCCAACTCTACAATTCTATGATTCTGTGATTCTAGATTCAGGTGGTAGCCGTGTTGGTTTGAGGCAGGCAAAATAAATTTTAAAAATTTAAAAATTGTCCAGTAGCACCTTAGATACCAACTAAGACTACATGTTAACAAACTAGCTTCCTTCCCCGACACCCCAAATTAAGTGTGCCTAAATTGTAAGCATTATGGGACAATGTATACACAATGTTACTCATCACCTTGTTTCATACTGTGATATTTACAATGGATGTGCAGAAGACAAGCTCTTCCTATCACTATATTTATGTCTAAATCAGTCTCTAAAGGGTAGGTGAACAGAAGTTCCATTTTGTTTTCTTAAAAACAAGCAGCACACATTCAAAATGGTTTACTAAAGTTAAATGTACGTGTGCAAAAACAGCATAAGAAGACATTTTTAATGAAGGGAGGGTTTTCTATAAATGCTTCCTCTTAACATTATTTGCTAAAAAAAAAAAAAGCAGCCAAGTATTCAGAGTTCCTTTGTGAGGATGTTATAAATGGCTGGATTCTATTAAAGAGAACTAGGAAAGCAATAACATAGTGTAATATGCACATTTCATACAAGAACTCAATTCCACATAGGTCTTGATGTGACTTTTGCAGTTGTTGGATTGTAAGTTAAACAATGCTTTCTTTTTTATTACATTTTAAAGTAAACAAAGTGGCTGGGTGTGTTTATGGTCCTGCCAGCAAGGCATAAGATTACACTGATATGCTTTTAAGTTCTTGGAATCTTATTTTGCAGTCGTGCTTTGAAATCAGTACTAACAATACATGTGTTTAATTTGCAGGAAATGCTTCCTGTAATTAGTAAGCATGGGTTATTTAGGAAAATCTTAGTACAGTGTAAAAAAACTATTTGCTGCCGTCTAGAAATGGCGGAAGTGGCTGTTAAAGAAACCGAGACATCTTTAGTTTTGTTATAGCATAATTATTCGTTTTTATTCATTTATTTTCCAGCACAACTTTCCCTGACGTGTTTGTGTTTAAACAAAGCTTTTGTATTTAAACAAAGGCACTGCTAGCTTGAAATAAGAAGCTATTTGTGTTGCCAATGAGTGAAGCAGTGTCATTGCAGAACAAACTGGGTATGACCTCAGAAGGTGAAGATGATGACATGGCATGTGGAGATTTGGGAAATGGACTCATTAGAAGGCAAAGTGATATGTATGAACCAGAAAGCTTCAGCGCACACCCAGGTATGCCTAGAAGAGGTTCAGCAAGGAAAAGCTTCAGTCCGTTTATGCTGCCAAAAAAAGGAGAAGAATGTGATGCAACAGTTTTTCGTTGCTCAAGGTGTAACAGTTTGAATGACACGTCAGTCAAAAAAATGGGAATCAATGCATTTCGTAGCTGCAACCGACAAAACAGCTCTGGTAAGGTTTTAGTTCAATCCAAACTTTTGGACCATTTTGTATTCTTCATACAGCACGTAAATGTTGCTATTAAGATACTTAATTCATAAACATCTCCAGGAGCATGTAAGTACCACAGAACAACAAATATAGAGCAGCAGGCGAAACAGTTTATTGCACCACCTAAAATGCTGGTTTCAAATTTTCAGTTATACTGAGCTTTTCACCTATTCCTGTAGGTGTTCAAAACAAAAACAAGGAATGTAAGATATATGTATGATGGATAGTGTTGACCCAGTTGTGTGTGCTTAAGCATGTTGACTTAAACAGAAGCTATAATAACTGAATTCAAAATATTAGACCTTGCATGTCTACTGTTTTACAAGTTTTCCTGTAAAAAATGAGAGATTCCAGTGGATCACAAGAGAGGAGAGGAGGCAGCATTTAAGGCTTTATATAAGTTGTAAACAGTGCTGTACAGGGGACTGGTGTATCAGTCAGCACACTAAGCACTTATTTGTTGACTCAACCATTTGGGTGCTAGGCTTCTAATGATGCAGTCCAGCTTGTAGATTCCAAGCAAGAAAGAGATTAATGTAGTCTCATTTATCTCCAAGGCCGCAGTGTACAGTAGTGTCTCACTGGATTGTAACATGAGTGAGATTCCATTTTGGGGAGGAAACTCATTTTTCAAATATTCAAAACAATAACTGGATGTTGCTGAGGAAATACAATTTCCTTTTCCCAGAAAACTATTGCTTCCAGCGCAAGTTGGAGTTCTGTATGGATTATGACTGTGCAAGTGTTGCAGGCAGTTATTTTGAAATTTGTCCTTTGAGTATTGCATTCCCCCACCCCTTTGTTCCTTTTTAAAAGAGATCAGCTGCTCTCTGATGTTTCACTTCCTTGCTTTGCCTTTTGGTGAACTCCCCTCCCCACCTCAGTTTTACTTTTATTTTATTTTAAGGAATCTCCATTAGAGTGCATGTGTCCCAAGTTTTTCTTTTGTTTATACATCTCTTGAAACATAGTTCCACGCATGCATGGAGACATGGGTGGCTCATCCCGTTTTGCCACCTGAGGTAAACCGGAAATTGCCGCCTCCTGCCCCATCTGCTGAATGGGCTCAGCTCTCCCCACTTCTGCTGCTAGAACACTTCAGCTCTCACCAAAGTTGGTGGGAGCCAAGCTGTTCCACAAAGCGTTCTCTGCAACCCAGAATGCCTCCCTCTTGCCAGTGAGGGTGTGTGTGTGTTTGTGTGTGTGTTCTGGAAGCAGTAGTGTGGACAGAGAGCCATCTCTTCTGTCTCCATTGCCTGAGTCTGGTGCTTTACCGCACCTCATGTGCTGGACAGCTCAGCATGGAGACAAACAAATGTGTGGTTAGCCATTAAATAAGTTAGTGTTGATTTAACTTTACCTTTTGATCTAAAGTTCTTTTGCATCCTTTCCCCACCCCCCTCCACCATTAGGAGATGCCCAATGTGGTTTTTTTCTCTCCTTCCAACAATCAGATGCTATTTCTTGAAACTTAAGAAGTGGTGTATTAAATGCTTATTACATAAAAGTGCAAGGGGAGGGCAAATTACCATAGTTTTGAGAAACAGCTGGTGCTTTTCAAGTTCTTTTTTTAACGTTTTAAAAAAGCACTTAAAAATAAGCATGCTATCCTATTAGTTTCAAACCAGGACGCTTTTTCTATTATGAATGCACACAGAATCTAACTCTGAGGCATCAAATGAAGAATTAATACAACACCTTCAAGAAGCTGAAGAGGTAAGTGCCTGTCTTGGCAAGACTTAATTTGGAACCTTATTTTTCTCATTAATAGGATGTTCCTAGACCCAGAAGCAATAGCAAATATGGGGCATGGTGTTGAGAGAGTAGTAGAAGTCCAGCTTCACCCATATTTGGAGGAAGTGGATTTTCTGGATCCATTTCGGTCTGGCTTTAGGCCTGGTTATGGCACTGAAGCCGCCTTGGTTGCCTTGGTTGATGGCTTAAGCAGGAGCCTTTTCTGCTGGCCAGGGAACCCTCCAGAACAGTGTGGGAGATGGTGTGGAGATGGGGCTGCAGCCTGAGGGAGAAATCCTTCCAATCACACAAGCGGGTGTCCCATCCACACATAGCAGAAAGTCTCTGTATGATGCCAATATTTTTGTTTACTCAACCTGACTTTATTCGTACCCAGGAAATAGAAGTTTTAAGAGTTGAATTGGAAGCATCTCAAAGACAACTTGAAGGCAAAGAGCAAGCACTAAAAATTCTGCAGAGCATGGTAACTTGCTAATATATATGAATTTACATGAAATTTGTAATGTAGCATTTTTCAAATTGTACATGTACTGTTATGCAAATGAGACAGCTGTTCTTCACCATTATGGTTTTATTACTGATGTTGGTGACCAGTTCCTTATTTGATGCAGAGGCAGTTTTAGGGTAGCGTGACCAGTTCAGATGCACTGGGTTCTGTGCTGCAGGGGGCGCCATAACAGTGTTGTATTAGAGTGTGAGAGGCAGTAGGGAGCCTCTGAAATTTGAAGTCTGCCACTGATTGATACATATGTTTTCACTTTTAGTATGATCTGCGAGACATAATATTATGCGAGACATAATAGTTCAGCTTTTAAAATTTTTATTTCTCAGGCAGTGCTGGATAAAGCCACTTGTCATACTAAAGCGGTGTTTAAAAAAACAGAGCAGCAGAAGAGAGCTTTAGAAAAGGTAAGACTATACCTTATTCTTTCTCTGAAGAGGGGCAAAAATAGCTGAGATGTGTATGGGATTGCAGCCCTAAAGCAAAAATCCAAAACATACTTGATTTCAATGGACTAAGCATGCTTAAGACTACAACCCTTACTGGGCAAAAAGATCCACTGAACACTGCAATTTACTTCTCAGTAAATATGCATGGCACTGCACTGCACATCTTTGTTGAATTGTCTTTTATTTACAATATTTTATTTAGTACAGTTGTAATAGTTTGCTGGAATACTTATTGGAAAAGATGTGTCTGGATAATTCGGAGATTTCAGAGCACAGAGTTTTTATTCCATGGGAAGAACTGTTTGATTCTTCTCTTTTAGCGAACACTGTGCCCACAGATTTTCAAGTTTTTCTCCACAATAGTGAAAACTAGAAAATCAATTTTCACATTAATGCAGTAGACTGATTGCATGAATGTGTGGATACATAGAACATTCCTAGACATTTTGTCTTTCATCAGTAGTTATCTAAAGTTGCTGACTCAGTATTTTTAGACAAACAATTGACTGCAATCCTAGATTTCATCAGGAAAAGTGAACAGGAGAGCACTAAGTCCACAGTCAGGGGTGTTTGAAATGTTCAAATTATGGAATATTGTCCTGCTTTCTTCTAATATTAACATTTTACTGTTTATAGGAAATAAATGTTCTACAGTGGGAAATAAAAATTAATCAGGAGAAATTCAAAAATACAGAAGAGTCTTGGGCAGAAAAATATGACAGGTATATATACCAAAGTAATACTTCAGTTTTGCAATATATAGAAGCATACGTTTGAGGTATGATTTAAAAACATGTCATTTGTTGCCATTGTCAACAGAATTTATTGTGAAAATGCTGCACTTAAGGAAACACTGAAATTGAAAACTGATGAAGTTAAAACACTAAAGTCTGAAAATGAATGTAAGTATGCTCCACCTTTTTCAGTTCTTTGCCTTTTAAAGAAATTGTGTTTCTTACCTTTATCTTAGATGCAAAAAAGCAAAGACTAATCTTTTTTGAAAAGTGTACTGTGTTCAGTTTAACTTTCTATGATGCAGAATATATTAGTCCAATATTTATTGTTTTTAGCCAAAGGCCATTGCATTGTAAGTCACAAAAGAAACAAGATATTCCAAGAGTAAGTTAAACAAATGTATTTTCCAAAATGCAAGTTGTTAAAACATATAATTGTAAAGTTCTTCAAATCATTTAGACATAATGTCTTCGTCTTAAACTTTTGTTTGTACTCTTGAAAGGATTTGAACATCATGTCGCGCTTAGAAGCATAATGTTGAAATTATGCATTCTTACCCACTGAATATACTGGAATTTAGGATTTTGCATGTTGCATTGATGCAGTTAGCAATAAGATTAGCATTGTCATGTACTCACCTAGGTAGCTTAGGTGAGATGGCAAGCGGCTGAAAGTCACCTATTGAGCTTCATAGCTGAGAAGGGATTTGAACCTGAATCTCCCTAGTCCTAATCTGTCACTCTAAGCCGCTATGCCATCACTGGCCCTCAATGTTTAATATTGCCTCTGGCAACACTTATTGACACATAATTTCAGCATAGTTTAGTAAACCACAGCTTCGAACCTGCTTCAAATGCAGAATCTTCAGTCCATAATATATGAGATTATAAAACTAGTGCTTTGTAAAGAGCCTTTTCCTCCTTAGTGTGTGACCTCAACCAATTCCACAAAATCTGAGACTAGGGAAGCTTCCAACATAAACTTGTATGCGAGTTTGAGCTCTTTGTTCAGAAATTAAGCTCCTTTATTTTGTGTATACCCCACAAGTTAGTAAATGAAGAATCAAACCCTATTAAATTTGAAAATTACGTAAGTGAGGATTTGAAGCAAAAGAAGCTGATTGGAAATTTCACAAACTGTTTCCTTGCTCAATATTAAATTTTACAGTTTTGGAACGACAGCACTTGGAGATTCTCGCTGTCCTAGATACAAAACAGCGGAAGATTGTTCAGGAGAACATGTCCCTTAGCAAGAGTGGTTTTACAGAGATAACAGGACTTGAGGTGTGTATATTAAAATTGCTTTGTTTGAATCTTTTGCTGATACCAGTTACTTTGAGAATGAAGTGGAAGGGCAGAGGCTTCAGTTCTTTCGGCTACTATTTTCCCTCCTCCATTTGGACTTGGGATCTTATCCAGTTCATGAAATACCATTGCTCGCTCCCTCTTTCTTCCTAGACCAGTCTGCCCCAAGCTGATCTTCTACAAATTTTTTCGAGCTGTGAAAAGGAGAAATTGAAAATAGACAAGCCCAGGAGCTCATAATGAGTTTGATACTGATTTTAGTTACAGTAATGGAATGTTGGGGCTGGGTGGGGGATAGGTGAGAGGTGATTTTTCGTTGATCCCCACCTACACTACCTGATAATCTTCCCATGAGAGTTGGAGGATACTCTGGAAGAAGGTGCATGAGGCAGAAGGGGAATCAGAGAAAATCGTCTCTACCTTTCATGAATGGGAGCTTCTATTAGATTGTAGTAACTTCTGGAAATGGAAGCAGTCCTTCTGTTCTAAAGGGCCGCTCTGGATCCAAGCCAGTAATATAACTTGTATGAAGATGTAGAAGTCCACCCTTATTCTGTGTTTTGTAAAAAAAAAATAATAATCAATAATGGTGTGCATTTGAATTTGAAGCTGGCAGTACTTGGAGCTTGCACTTGCAGTGGTCTTGAGGGAGAGCCATGCTCCTGTGCAAAAATGTCAGCGGCGACTCGAAAACAACTGCTTCAGCTTAAACAAGAGGTATTTATGCTTGGACTGAAAGTAGCATTGTTGTCCCTTTTAATGAAGATGTGTAGAAGGCACTTCCCATGTGTGAAATTGTTCAAAATGATGCAAGCTTAAAAATACAGTGTTTAGGCAGCTGATATGTCAATGCATTTTCCTTTTTATGATGACAGATATCTAAAACTTGTATTATTATTTATATATGTACTGTATACATATTAGCGGCCCAATGCATAAGAGTATATTTAGACAAGGGGAGCCTATGGGGAAAAAAATGGGATGGATCCAAAGATGGATCTAATGCAAGGGTCAGCAAACTTTCAGCAGGGAGCCAGTCTACTGCCCCTAGACCTTGTGGGGGGCCAGACTATATTTGGGGGGGGGGAATGATGCAAGAGCACCACGAGCCCCGGCGGCTGCTTACCTGTGTCTTGCAAGCGGAAGGACTATGAGCAGCACGCGAAAGGGCTCCCGAGAGGGGCTGCTTAAAATGGTGGCCGCTCAAGCGCTGCTGCTGCTGGCACCAACAAAGCCCAGCCCCCTTCCTCCTCTAGGCAGGGCAGGGAGGAGGCAGGAGGAGGGAGGGAGGAGGCAGCGGTGGCGCCGTGTGAGGGAGAGGGAAAGAACGCACATGCTGGCGATCCACGCAGCAATTCCTGGACCGTCTGCGAGCTGGATCCAGAAGGCAATTGGGCCTGATCTGGCCTGCGGGCCTTAGTTTGCCTACCCATGCTCTAATGGAAGAAGCTTCTTCTGAATCAATGCTATTTTCTTGTAGGCACATCTCATTATCTTTGTGCAGCCCTCCTTAGGCTAAATGATGAAATCCGTTAATGCAACTCAGAAAGCAGACTTTGGATGTGTCCCAAAAAGTTGCCTAGGTTTGGTAGCCAATAACTGTTTCTAGAAGTCTCTCTGTCTCTGCTTTCTTGGTTGCTGTTCCACACAGAGAAAAAGTATGGGTGTGTTTGCTGCCTAAGCAGGAGGATTTTATAGGGAGCAGTAGTAGGTGATACTTATTTTTGTAGCAACTCTAGTACTCTTTACCTTTGATTCTGCATCCTAGCACAAGGTGTAGACCAGTTCCATGGTAAACAAAGAACAAAGTGCCTCCCTGTGTGGACAGCCATTTTTATTATTGTTTTTGTTGTTAAATGTCAATCCTGTGGCAGAGGTTTTCCCAGACAATTGTTAGAATTAAATTTTCTGGTCACCCAGTGACTGTGTGTGTATAGCTCTACTTCATTTGGGGAAGCAGTTGCCATACCAATGTACTGGGACTGAATGACTGAAAAAGCTCCAAAATGTGGAATCATTTACTCTTTTTTTGAACGTCATCTGAACCTTTTCTCAATCTTAAAAAACAACAACCTAGTTTGAGCTTCTGAAGAAGAGTAAAGAAGAAGCATATATTATGGCAGATGCCTTCAGAATTGCATTTGAGCAGCAGCTGATGCGGAGGAGGGACCAGGCTCTGGGACTCGCACAGATGAATAAGATCTGCAGAAAAGACAAGAAACGATTCAACTGGAAAAACATAAAAGACGATGGTAATTTTCTCCATGCTGCATGATTCTTAGTGGTACTGAAAGTAGCCCAGAATTTGCATTTTTTGTTTTGTATAAAACCTATTCGAATAAACCTAAAACCTACTGTTTGACATCATACATTTGCTGACCTGAGTTTCATAGTAGCTAACCATGCTGCATGCATACAGAGTGGCAAAGCAGTCCCTACCAAGATAATTTAAGGCTGGTTCATGCATATTAATTGCTTGATTACTGCTCATCTCATGAAGAGCAGTAGATCAATGAGCCATCACAGATAACATCACCAAAGAGAGAACTTTTATATATCACCTCAAAGCACAATGGTCTTGTTCAAACATCACAGCCAAAGTTCATGATATCTTATTTGAAACCTTCTGAATCTCACTTATTCATTATCTGGGAAAAGGTCTTTACAGGGAGACAGCTATGAAAAATTATAGAGTAATCTCTCCAAGCTGGTGGTGGTGGTGTTAAATATGCTGGATTATGTCCAATAAAATAAATGTCAAGTTAAAAGACCACAGGAAGCATTTTTCTGGCACATGTATAATTTGCATGTGGTGATATTCAATATGATAAAAGTGTGATCTTATGATTGCAATCTGCTTTAAAAAATGAGTATTTTGAATGATGGGGGAAGATTCATCCACCAGTGAGTGAACTAAAGTAATAAACAGTTCGTTTCCTTTTTGGAGTTCATATAATTTTCTCCCAGTTTATTGCAATTTCTCCTCCCTCTTTCAAGCACCTGCATACATTTCTTCTCTTCTCACCCCTGTATTATTGCCTTTCTGGTAGGATATTGAAGCTTAATAGTAGAGCAGGGGTAGCCAACCTTTGGAGCGCCAATCATCCCTGGCCTTTGGTTTTGCCAAGTGGGATTAATGGGAGTCCGAGCCCAACAATGTTTGGAGGGCACCACATTGGCTATCCCTGTAACAGACTATGAATAACTATTTTAGAATGAGGATTCAAAACATGTTATCTAAGATCAGCATATTTTGGCCTTCATTACTAGCACTCTACTGTTCTCCGTTTATTCACTTTAACTGCAGAACATTTTGCTCTATTCTTTTTGTTCTATCCGTGCTGGTTATTATTTTGTCTATTAAAAGTGTAGCAGTCACCACCAAAAAGCATGTGTACTTTTGGAAGCTGGATTATAGATGTACGCCATTTATTTTCGTTTGGTAACAGCCTCAGTTTTCCAGTGGTATATTAGTTTTAGGCTTAATTTTATTTGGGCTTTAAAAAGGTGGTTGTTGTTTAGAATGTCTCAAAGATCAGAACTTAAATGTGAATGTTATTTTTTCCCCTCAGGTGCTTTCACATTTCAAGGGAATAGGAAAAGCTCGGGGCGAAAGTTGACGGGCATGCTTGCTTCCAGCACTGACAGCAAGAAAATAGAAGAATTGGATAATCCACAGGAAATCATTAGGATGCTGATAGACTTGGTTGGTAACTTGTATGGCTTCATAGAGGGCATTATTAATGGTGTTCTTTTATCTCTGTAAAAATAAATATTGTTTATTTTATTTTTTAATTGATTTTTACAGCTGAATGATAAGGAGGAAGCTTTGGCCCATCAAAGAAAAGTTAGTTATATGCTTGCTCGTGCCCTGGAAGAGAAAGAAGATAGTTTGCAGCAGAATAAGGAAAGCACATTTTCAGAAGAGCTTGCTCTTAGCAGTAATCAGTGCAAAGATGATTCAGAGCCCCCAAAGTCAGCTCTTCCTGTGTGTTCGAGTTGCCAGACATGCGGTGCTCAAGATTGCTCCTGCTCTATTTCCCACACATCTCCCACCAGAATGCTGAACTGTACGTCTAAAAGTTCTTGTTCCCCAACACCTGAAGAAAATTATGTGCATTCAGCAGAGGAAGCAGCTGATCAAAACTGAAAATACTGACTGCTCTACAGGGGAGGGTAGAGCTTAGAAGGGGGTGGGTGATGACAGAGGCAACACACCTCTTTAACGCTCAAGACTGATTTAAGATTCATATGCGCTTGCGTGGATGGGCTTTCAATTGACTTCCAGGTCCCTCATCACTGTGATACATAGAAGTCAACAGGCAGAAGTTCTTGTGTGTCAACAGAGCCCCTGGTTTGGGCTGTAATTCTGTCATCATAATTCAGGGAACCTTTTTATTAGAGTGATTTTAAGCATTTTTCACCAATTAAAATAATTGCAAAAAAAACCTGAATGTACACTTAATGTAGGTATTTGTAAATAGTTTGCTTGTACGTAATGCCTGTGTATTTTATGCTATGATGGAATTGGGGGCAGATGTATTTTTGAAAGCACTATTTCATGATCAAATGAACGAACTTCTATGCTATGAGAATGTTTACTGTAAGATAAAGAGATTCTGGGTTGTGTATCCACATACATACATAGGGACTAGATCCACTAAAATCAGTAGACTTTTAAGTCTATTCATTTCAGTGGGTCAGTTCTGATGTATGGTTTAGCACGTTGGGTACAATTTTTTCCTCTGCTGATCATAAATTAATTGATTCCCTGCTATTTTAAAAATTAAGTAATGTCATTTATAATTTAAGAGTGTGTCAAAACTATGGGCAGTATTCAACTAAATAAAAGTGCGAATGCAAGGATTAGCACTAGTGTAAAGAGACAATTCCCCTCATGTACATCCCACTGCCCCCAAATTTACTCTGGAGGCTTGGGAAACCTTCGGAACAGATTGGGGGGGAGGGGGGAGATTTTGTTGTACAAGGATAAATCCTGTGCTGACAGAACAGCATCCTTAGCACTCATACACCCCTCATTTTGACATAGTCACATGTATTAAGGTGAACAAATCCCTCCCCCAATTGGGGAAGGGTAACATTTTTACATGCTAGGGACTTTAAAGTGGCCTTAATTTAAGACAGGGGTAGGCAACCTAAGGCCCGTGGGCCGGATACGGCCCAATCGCCTTCTAACTCCGGCCCGCGAACGGTCTGGGAATCAGTGTGTTTTTACATGAGTAGAATGTGTCCTTTTATTTAAAATGCATCTCTGGGTTATTTGTGGGGCCTGCCTGGTGTTTTTACATGAGTAGAATGTGTGCTTTTATTTAAAATGCAACTCTGGGTTATTTGTGGGACATAGGAATCCGTTCATTTCCCCCTCAAAAAATATAGTCCAGCCCCCAACATGGTCTGAGGGATGGTGGACTGGACCATGGCTGAAAAAGGTTGCTGACCCCTGATTTAAGATATTAGCTACAATGTTAAGTCAGCCACACATCTAGATAACAAAACACATTTAGCACTTCAGAGTGGATAAACCCACAGCTTTTGGCAGTTGTACCAATCAGGTTTTTGAAGCCAATTTTCACCATAAAAGCTGCTGCATGCTCCCTTGTACACAGCAGTCTTAATTTTGAAGCTAGATTTGTTTTCTTTTGGAGCCTAAAGCTCTGGTCTCCTGCTGCCATTTTAATCTGGACTAACAAGCACATTTAGATGTAATTAGAGCAGCTGTAGATCTTAAAGCCAAGGACCGGTTCCAATTTGTCCCTGTAACTGTGACAAACAAACTACAGGGAAAGCTCTTTGGCAGCAGCCAAATGTTGTGAACTAAACAAAATGTCTTGTTTGTCTTCACTCATTATTTGTATGTGCTGAGAGGATACAAAAGGGGGGGGGGAACCCACCCAGAATAATACTCTTCTTATCGCTGGCGAGTGTGAAAACTTACAGAGGATTTCACACACACACAAAAAAAAAGCAGGTGTCTGCATAAATTACTTGTTGTATAATGAAAAGCAAATGGTGATACTCTCTCTTTCAGGGCCCATCTGCTGCAAACTGTGGTGCAACAACAGAAACAAAGGCCACGTTCTCACAAACAGGAGCAACCTGTTCCTCCACTTAATCACTTCAGGCTGGGGGGAGGGAGGGAGGGGCCCATAATAGCCCTTCTACTTAACTGTTCTGCAATGTTTCTAAGGAGGGACAGTCAGCCATATGCATCTGTAGTGGCACAGGATGCTGCCAGAATATTAGTATTTTGCAGAAGGGATTTAAGTGCAGACTTGGTTATCATTCAAAAATCGTAGAGGTGGAAGGGATCCTGGGAATCATCCAGTCCCCCTTGCAGTGCGGGAATGCCAACTAAATGACAGATGGCCATCTAACATCTTATTAAAAAGCTCCAAGGAAGGAGAGTCCACCACCTCTTCTGGGAGTCTGTTTTCACTGCTAAACAGCTCTTACTGTCACAAAGTTCTTTGAACTCTCAAGTGGGGCAATTCCACTTCCTCCTAAATCATTTTGCATTTTTTTAAAAATCCCTGCTCTGCACAGTCCCAGTTGCCTTAGATAAGCACTCTAGTAATCTAAACCCCTCATTTTCAGCTCCTGTGCTTAAAACAATCTTCAGACTACGTATGGCGTAACACCTTAAGTTTATCAATATATGTTGATTTGCACTCTTTACTGTACCCACTTAAAACATTTGTATTTAGGCAAGCCTATCCAAATGTTGATGTGTTTTACTATTATAATTATTTTAAAATGTTTACATGTTTTATTTATAATTTTAATATTGTCTTTACGACAATCAAACTATAATTTTTGTTAGATAAATAAATTCAAATTATTAACATATATTTGCTGGCAATTAAAACTGATTATGACCTTGAAATACTGCACTGTGCATCTTAAAAACAAAATTAAGTTTTCTATTGCACATGAGTGTAACCTGCAAACAGATGGTTTCTTCATCGCCTGATGTTATTTTACCAAAAGCCATTAAAAGCAAATAAATATTTTCACAAACTTTAACATAATTCTGACTATTAGATTAGATTATCAAGCCTGAAGGCTTAGGATGTGCTGCTGTAAACAAAAACAATTATTTGGGAGAAGTGATTAAGTAATTAGGCATGACTCCCTTTCAATACTTCAGTCATACAGAAATGCAAACAATTTAAAGCCAAATATTAATGAATTATATTTACACTCCCAAGCTGAGAGTTTGCCTAAATATTCTGTAATATTTTGGTATGTTGAAGAAGTAATATTTGCTACAGTTTGTTCAGAACACAATGTATTTATTTAGAATTATGTTTCGCAGCACTGAACATGAGTGCCTGCTGGATCAGGCCGATGGCCCATCTAGTCCAGCATTCTGTTCTCAAAGTGGCCAACCAGATGCCTATGGGAAACCCGCAAACAAGACCTGAGTGTAACAGCATTCTGCCCACTTGTGATTCTTACCACCTGCTACTACTGAGACATACTCCTCCCAAAAGTGGATACAGAACATAGTCATCATGGCTAGTTGCTCTTGATAACCTTATTCTCTGTGCATTTGTCTAATCCTTTTTTTGTGGGAGCAAATTCCATAGTGCTATGTCCTAAATCTTCCAACATTCAGCTTAACTTGAGTGATCAAGGTAATTAATAGGGTGTGTCTTCAGCGTAGGAGGACAGCTGTGCAACAAAGATGCCAGGAATACAGTACCAATGTAAGGAGGAAGTACAATAAGCCCGCAACTTCTGTGCATTTAACTTGTGCACATTAAGCTTTATGCATGTAACAAAAAATAAAAAGGGGGCGGGGTTCCAAGAAAAATGACTTTGTCAATTCCAGCCACCATTGAACCCAATGTGTTTTGACTATGCACGGTTTTGGCTTTAGGCGTGGCAAGCCCCACGTAAGTTGCAAGCTTACTGTACCTCCTCAGCTTAGTGGCTGCCTCAGAAAAAACTCCACTCCTTAGCTATCAGGCTTATGCTGATATGAGGATAGTGATTATGTTGCTTATATGTTACAAGGAAATGATGCATTTTGAATGACAGCTAATAAATGTAGTTATAAAACAAATATGTGTCTATAGCTCAGCAGCCACTTAAATAAAAGCCCAACGCTAATGTGCAGGGACGACTGTGGCTTTTGAGTGGTCAGCTACGTGTACTCTGCACATTCTCAAAGGCACCTTCCCCTTTAAAATAGCTCCATGCGATCCCGAGCGTCCAAAGGACCTTCAAAGCCTCACTTTCTGATCGCTCCTGCTTTTCTTAAGAGCTTGACGTTTCACCGCCGGATACCAAAGTCCATTTAAAAGATTAAAAAGGATCACAATAGGGGAAGGCAAGGACCTTGAAGGGAGGACAGTAGACGGAGGCGTCCTGTATTGCTGCTTTAATTATAGTAACCTTTCCCAAATTGGGCATCCCTACATAAAAAAGAAGCCTATTCAAACGTTCTGCAAAACCAAGCGTCCTCTTCCCTTCTCCTTTTTCTGTGCAACTTTACCTCCCAAGCAGAGGAAATGCAAGCGGCTACTACCTCAATCCGGATGCCTAAGCACCACTTTTGACGCACCAACCCGCCGCCCGCCCGGGTCTGGAGAATCACACGAACCTTTTGACTTGACCTCCGAAGCGCGGAGGAGGAGAGAAGAAAAACAGCCTAGCAACTGCGCAAGCGCACTTGACTCCATCCCGGAGATTGGTAGCAAGAAGAGACTTGAGGGAAGGCGGAGAGAGAGAAAGAGGCAGAGCGCGAGGGCAGCGCATGCGCACGGAGACCTGAAGAAGAAAGAGAACAGTCCTCGCCCCCCCCCCCACTTTCTCGGGGAAAGACAAAAAAAAGTCTGCGCGAAAGTCCCGCAGCGCTTCGCGGGGCTCGTATTAAACTGGCGGGGGCGCCCATGAGGTGAGCGGTGTGTGTCTGTGTGTGTGTGTTGTTGCTTCCTGGTGTGGGGGCGTGCCTGTGCCGGGTTTCGGCCTCAGAAGAGGGTCGGGCGCCCAATTATTATTTTTTGTCCCTCAGATGTGTGGGGGGGGGGCGCGCCTGTGGGCCTCCATTCCTCTCAGGTATGCTGTGACAACGAGAGACACGGTTTGGGGTTCCGGTGTGGACGAGTCATCTCTTCAAGCAATGCTCTGGCTGCTCGCCACCCCACAGATTTCCCCCTCTCCCCGTTTGGAGCGAGGGGGGCTAAAGCGGCGGGTAGGAAAGACCCGCCTGCTCTATCGTTTTATAAAGGGAAGGATCGGCACCCCGGGGTGTCCTGCCCTCCCTGGCTGGGCGAGCGAGTGGGTTCCTCTCTGCTCCTGCAACCCTCTTCCTTGCTTGGCATCTTCACGTTTTGTTGCCTCTCCAAAGAGTTTCAGGCTCCACTTTCCGTCTGGCGCCTGGAGAGATTGGAAATCTCAACATCAGACACCCGCCCCCCTTCCCCGGTCTTGGCTGGAATAATCCCGTGCGATTATAATAAATCTCCAGAAGTTTTGTCCGCCCCGGTGTGCTTTTTATGGTTTGTGGAGCCACCGTAGTAAACAATCCGGCGCAGGAGGTTGAATCTGGCTCAAGGTTGAAACGCCAATATAATGCAAGAGAATTCGCATGTGACGGCTTGTGTGTGTTTTTCTTTCCCCGCTCCTATATGTGAAGGGAGATCATGTGAGAAGTCAAGCTGATATGACGACACCATAGCGAGCGAGGGTGGGTTTGTTGCACCAAAATCTCTGCTTTTCCGTGTGCAGGGACCTTCTCAGAGCACAAGCAAGTGAAGCCCCAGGGTGTCTCCCTAGCTTGTCTCTGCACTTGTCTCTGCACAGGAGTTAGGAACGTTTTCTTCCCAGTTAAAAAATGACTTGACTTCTTGCAACTAAGTCTACACAAGCTGCAGCATTTTTACCCTATGTTTTAGTTGACATGAGATCAGCAACAAGTCAGAAATATTTAGAATGTTAATGATCTTTATGTGCTGTATACTTGACAGTTTTGTCATAGGTTGCTTTAGGATTAGCTTTCTTATCAAGAATTTCAAAGTGCTTACCAAGTACTTCGTTTGCAAGTCATGGTTTGTCACATGATTTTTGAGTGATCAAATTGACAGTGTTTGTCCACAGCTTGTTTTTCATTACTCTTCACGTCTCAATGAACCATCTTAAAAGACTTTTTTGGGTTAGATACTGACTAATTATGTTATTAGGTTTTAAATTATAATTTCCATTTCCTGAAATTATATTGGTTTTTAAGTTCTATATAAAAAGTGTTAAGATTTTAAAGTAAGCTGGCTTGCCCCAAAATGATACTGTGATATAATTCCATGTCCAAAGGAAATCCTTTCAGTAAAATGGGAAGGAAATTCTATATTTGATCAAGGCAGAGAGAGGGGAGAATCTTGTGACATCAGCAGTGACTCTTCACTGACCAGCTTTGGAGTCACATCCTAGTCACAGTGTCTACCAGGCTAAGGCTATTTTTGTCCCCAAGAATGATTAAAGTAAGTTGTAAATTCTTTGTAACTTAAAGCAATTTGACCATAGCATTTAACATTTATGCTGTTTTATATTTGTCAGTGTTGATGCTAAATAAATATTTGAAAAGTTTTTCCAATAACCAAAAGTAGTTGAACTGAAATATGTGATGGAGTGTACTTAGCGTGCCTTAAATGTTATATTCAAGCCACTTCATAGGTTTACTTGGAAATTATTTTTATTGGAATATCTATAAATATTGTAAATGAGGGTGACTGATTAGCCTACTAGCTTTATATTATTTAGATTTTAAGGGAGGAAATTAGTTTTAACTTAAGAGCTTTGAGCATAAATATATGCTTCCTACAAAGTACCTGAAATAACTTGATTAACTTTGATTTTATTATATTTCATTATATCCATTCCAGTTGCCCAATTTGACTTGTACTCTTCTTATTCGTTATTCTGATTGCATCTAGGCTAGACTACTGTAATGTGCTGCATGGGGTCTGCTTTTGAAGAATGTTCAGCTGATCAGTTTGTAGCTGCCCCATTACTTCTGAAAGGTCATGCAGTCTGAGCATATAACACTGATTCTGCACCACCTTCACTGGCTGCAAATGGGCTTCCAGGTCCAATTTAAAATACTTGTTGTTACCTGTAAGGTACTAGATGGCTTGGAACCAAGTTATCTTAAGGATGGTCTGCACATGTATAAGCCCACTCAGCCCTTGAGGTTGACCTGCTACTAAGGTCCCTTCACAAGAGGGAGGGGGCACAAAAGTTAGGGGCTCAGTCGTGGTTCTGTTGTGGAACTTCCTCCCATGGGAAGTACATTTGGCTGCCTCCTAGGCTGGTTTTAAACAAGATCTGTAGTCCTGGTGTTAACATCTGTTTTTATGGCAGTCTGTTTTTAATGTACTTTTAACCATTGGTGTTATTTTACAACTGGCTTTGTAATGAATTGTTCTTATTTTATTTTATTTGAATTATTACCCATTTTATGATGACTTTAGGCTGTAAAGTGCTTTGAAAGGCAGCGTAAAATATCTAAATAAAAAAATGTTACTAATTTATTTTTCGAAGCTATGCATTTCTAAAATGGAATTTTTAAAGAAAGTCCCACATCACGGGAGTTGTACAATTCACAGTCAAAGGATTGTGTAAGTCTGAAATGCTTTGGATCAGGGATGCCAACCCCAGGGGCCTGAGCTCTTTTGGCCCTCCCCCAATGTTTGGGGGTTGAGGAAGCCAAGTGTGTCTTCCCTGGCCAGCTCATTCTCTTCCTGTTGTGGAAGCCTGCTGAGTGCTCCTCCCGAAACATCATGTGACATCGTCGTAGCACACATGACACCCCCCCAGTCCTTGGCACAAGCTGGCACCTTTGCTTGGGATTGTGACTTTATGCAAGTTTTGTAATGGGGCTAGTCAGATACACCATGGTTAAGGAAGAGTGCTCAGTTCACCTATAATGCCAAGCCATAGTTAAAACAAGTTTATAAGCAAAAAAAACCTATGGCTTCAGATAATAGTTTGCTGGCAGTAAAAGCAAACCAAAACATAGTTAAGCTGTTGGACTCGCACAACTCTAAGCCACAGTTTAATAAATCATCGTTTTAATCAGGCCTTGATTTCTTTTTTTTCAGCAGCCTAATTTGATAGAAGCATACAACCACCTTTTTACTGTTGCTATTTTAAAGAATTGGTAGTCAGAAATTTATTAAAATCTACTACAAATTGTTCAAGATCTACCAGTAGACCTGCCCTTGCTTAATTCAATGTATTCTACATAGGCGCAAGAGGAGAAAACTTTTACCAGATTCAGCCTTAGAATGGACAGTTACTTCAAAGCAGCAGTCTCAGACTTGGACAAGCTACTTGATGAATTTGAGCAGAATACTGGTTAGTTTTTACTTCATGCTTCTATTTTGTGTGAGAGAACAGCATGCTTAAAGTGGATTGTAATGAAGGACACCACCGGTGTATATGGTGCTTTACAGGGCCTCATTCACCATATTACTGTGTTCTTGCTCCCAAGGAGGTTGCAATCTAAAACAGACAATGGGGAGGTGTGGGGAGACGAAGGACAGGAAGAATGTGGGGGGGGGGGGAAGCCTTTTATTAATATTTGTTTTTGATGCCATAGGAATGAGTGAGCTTGTGTGTGTGTGTGTGTGTGTGTGAGAGAGAGAGAGAGAGAGAGAGAGAGAGAGGTGTAATGAATTTCTAACAATTTTTATTTTAATTTCAGATGAACTTGAAAACAACAAAATTGTAAATCCACATGATTCCAAATCTCACTTTCTTTCTTCAGAATTAGACTACCAGCAGCCAAAATTCCTGGGCCCAAATGTGCAAGAAAATATTAGTAGTTGTACCACATCAACTGAGCTCTCATTGTCTAGTCAGACTACAAATGTAGCAAACTTTGAACTGAACACTGAACAGAATGAGAAAAATGTCACTGGGTTAGATCTTCTGTCTATGGTGGATGGTGGTTCTTCGGATAAAAATCAATCTTCTTGCCTTGGGCGATGTAGCATACCCGTCTGTGATCTTATCAGTGACACAGGTAATTTGAGCCATGTAAAAAGTAATTCGGAGTGTATTCAAAAGTTGCAGCCAGGTGACTTTCAGACCAATACAAGCTCTCTTACTGGTTTTGATTTATCATTGATAACAGCCACTGCTTGTAACTTGTCTGTTGATTATAGTGCGGATTCTGGCACACATCAACTGACTGATGAAGATACAACATTGTATAATAAGGAAGATGGCACAACCGAAAAACAGAGCCAAGTGATGCTAAAGACAGACAGCCTTTCTGAAGCAAATGTAGTGGAATCTGGTGGGGCTCAAGAAAAGACGGGAACTTTGGATAACAATGAAGTAATTGATCAGGTAGAACAAACTACAGGCCTTGAGAGAGTATCAGCTTTAATAGCCCAACTAACGCCAACTGTAGAAAGTTCCAAAGATGAGCTGCCTTGTGAGTTGTTAGTAGATGAGAATAGTGCAGAAAGTGAAACGATACATGGAGAAAGTGGCAAGCAAACTATTTCAAAAGAAGATAAGATTGAATCTGAAACCTCTAACCTGCCAAAGACACATGGGTTGAATAACACCAGCTTAATATTGCCTAAAGAAGAGACTTTATGTGCCTCCCCACTTCAAATTGATAATATGTTAGTATTGGATAAAACACCCACCCCTGTGGAAAATATCTCTAGTGCAGAAGAGGAAACCAGTGCAACTGCAAACATGGTTTCAACATCGGAGGTCTCTGAAGATGTACAGACTTCATTGTCCTGTCTTCCACTTGCTGTTTCTATATGTGGGTCACTAGTTTCAGCTGATGACACAAGTGGAAAAACTGCTCAGAGTGAAGCAGCAGATGTCATTAGTGATGTAACTGTGCACACAGAAAAATATAACAATGGCCTTTCTAAAGAAGAATTGTTTCACAGAATAGAAGCTTCTGAACAAGATGGAAATCTAAACAAACCCATCCAGTGCTGCCTAGAGAAGCCTGCCTTTACAGATAGCGAGAATGTGGGTTTTGACAACATTACTAGTAAATGTGATCTTTTCCAATACCAAGACTCTGCTGCTACTTCTAGTTCTTCTTTGGTTACTGAAACATGCAGCAGTGTTTTGCCTGCTGACATTGGTGATAGAGCTTCAATTGATCTAGCCATAGAAGAAGACATTATTGGAAGTGATATGCTCATTAGTGATGCTGAACTTGATGCCTTCTTAACTGAGCATTGTTCTGAAGTGAGCCATTCAAAGCCTCTGGAAGAAGACACTGATGATGGACTATCAGAATCTGATGTGATTTATGATAACTTAATAGATGCTAAAAAACTGAATGTCAGAAGTGATAGTTTACAAGTAGAAACGGAATTTAAGAAGAGGGAAGCTTCTGTCAATAACAATTGTATAGTTTCCAATTCTGAACCTAGATTGGGGATTCTGCTGGGAAAAGGAACACAGCCGGTTCAACAAGAGACTTCAGATCACATAAGTGAAACTGCAAGTGAAATTTCAGACCTCGCAAGTAGCCAACAGATGGTGCACAGTGGAGGTGCAAGGCCAAAACAGTTGCAAAACTTTTCACCAAAATCCAAACTCTCTTCTGAGCTTAGTAGTCCAAATAAACTTGAGAGTCAGCCCCAAGTGATAAATTCCACAATCTCAAATACCTCTCTCTCAGATACTAAAACCTGTTCTGAGTCAAACTTCAGATTTAATAATGCTGACACACAAAGCTGCTTGGAAAACAAAGGTAGTGTCTCACCTGTGATCTCGGAACCTGCTCAAGTAGTAGAACAAGCTGTAGTCCCAGGAGACAAGCAGCCATCCTGGGTTCCTGATTCAGAAGCACCAAACTGCATGAATTGTCAAGCCAAGTTCACATTTACAAAAAGAAGACACCATTGCCGTGCTTGTGGGAAAGTAAGTAATCTAAACCCATTTTTAAATATCTATCCTAGTCCATATGTCTGCTCATCATAGAAGTTAGAAATAAGTATTTATCCTTCTAGGTTAGCATTTGCTTTTATTAACACCATTCCCATCCTTCCCCTCCCCCAAAACTGGCTTAGTTGGGATGGAAACAGGCACTATTAAGTGCTATCAGCCTAAAGTTTTACTAATTGAAAATGCAGTCAAACAGGCTTCAGATCCTGGTAACTGAACAAATAATATATAGAAGGAAAGAAAGACACAATCTGTATTCTAGATAATCATTAAGGTTTGCACACAATCTTTAGTTTGCAAGTAAAAGTGGAAAATGTTGATCAAAAGCAGCATATAAATGTCCCAGTACAGTGCAGTCTTGAAAATCCAGCCTGTGTTGGGGAGAGAGAAAACTACGTTATCTTAGCACAGCTTGCCCTGCCATATATTAAAAGCTAAATGCGGGGGGAGACCATAGACTGGTAAAAACATAAGAAGATCCCTGCTGGATCTGGCCAAATGCCCCATCTGGTCCAACACACTGTTATAATAGTGGCCAACCAGTGGTCTGGTATCCAATATTCTGTAGGATTTCAAGACTTTTGTCTCTTATGTAATCTTTGACCACCACCTCCAGTACTCCCTTCAATATCCTTCCTATAAAGTTTGCATCCATAGATGAGTGTCTCAATGGTTGTTTTCATTCAACCAGGTTTCTGTTACACCCACTATATCTGTCCTCTCAAACCAAGCACTCCAGCTGACCCATCTTGGCCTTAAGGCCTTGAGCATTCCTAGAAAAACACAGCTTCTTTCCCAACATTATCTGTGGCACTTGCATTTTAGTCTGTGTTGCTTTGTGCTCTCTGAATTGCTGTTATGTGCCCCTACACTCTTGATGCCTAGTTCTATACTCCTCTATTTAAATGATCATAAACCTTTTCACCTTCATCCTGGGGGAAGGTTTGTTCCAAACCTGACCCTCCTCGGCTCCTGTCAGTTTCACCCCACAATCAGTTTGAAAATTGTTCTTGATTTTAACAGCTTGGTTGCTTCCTGGTTAAGTGGAGCCCATCCAAGTTTGATTTGTCCCAAAGGTTCCCTACTCT
Source organism: Podarcis raffonei (assembly GCF_027172205.1). NCBI lineage: Eukaryota > Metazoa > Chordata > Lepidosauria > Squamata > Lacertidae > Podarcis > Podarcis raffonei. The sequence continues at coordinate 31,106,841 of NC_070612.1, forward strand.
TTAATAAATCTAAATCCCTTCTCCTGACAATACTGTCTCATTCATGCATTGAGATTACACAACTGTGCCTGTCTAGCTGCCCCTGTGTGTAGCACAGGTATTATTTCAGATAAAACTACTTTGGAGGTCCTGGCTTTCAGTATTCTACCTAGCAACATCGATTTTGCTTCCAGGACCTTCCAACTACATTTCCCCATGTCATTGGTGCTAGCATACAGCACTACTGCTAACCCCTCCCTAGCACTATATAGCCGGCTGACTAGATGACAAATTGCATCTACACACCCTTTGCTTCAGGCAGGCAATTCTCCCTATTGTCTGCATTGCATTACCCAGATCCAAAATCCTTCTCACCCCAGCCCTTCAGGATGAGTGTCCTCAGCACAAGAATATACCTTTTTTTAAAGTAATCCCCATTCATTCTTGCCCTTGCTTTTGAAAGTTGGGTGAAAATAGAGCTGAGCTCTCAAAATGAAGTGTGACCAAGCCCACTGACAGAGTTAAGAAATTCTATCTTCTGACTACAAATGTATGAAATACGTTGTAGTATTTGATAATGATTAGGCACTATGAACTTGCTCAAGGCAATTCATTATCTTTGAAAATATATTTGGAAGTTGATCTAGGCAGGTTTTGGCTCAAGATAAGCTCTGTACAATCTGATCTCTTTTCCTAGACCAGAACATAAAAGAGATTTTTTTTCCAAAATGTGTCTTCCATTCCTTCCCCTCCCCATGGGCTGAGACTGGCAAATTTGAAGCTATTCCACTTTATCCTTTACAGCAGCACCTCTGTAGTCAGATGCAAATAATAGATGGCTCACTATATGGGTTGAGTAGGGATTTGATTCTAGGTAACTTGTTCATAGTATAGCATTCATCTTGGTGCACTACAGCGATTCAGAATTGTTCAGAGATCAGAATAAGGCAATTCATGCTTGAGTTTTTGTTTGTTCCTCCTATTTTTTCACACACACACACACACCCCGAAATCAAATTTATTAGTAATTGTGTGAGTTGGGCATAAATAGATTCTACACAAATGTAAGGTTTGTTGTTGTGGTGGTTTTTAAAAAAAACCTCCACTAGTTGTCAGTGTTGTGCTATAGAGTTAATTTATTGTGCTCTATGTAGGGGACATGGGTTAAACCACAGAGCCTAGGGCTTGCTGATCAGAAGGTCGGTGGTTCGAATCCCCACGACAGGGTGAGCTCCTGTGAGCGGTCCCAGCTCCTGAAACCTAGCAGTTTGAAAGCACGTCAAAGTGCAATTAGATAAATAGGCGGGAAGGTAAACGGCGTTTTCGTGCGCTGCTCTGGTTTCACCAGAAGCAGCTTAGTCATACTGGCCACATGACCCAGAAGCTATACGTTGGTTCCCGTGGCCAGTAAAGCAAGATGAGCGGCGCAACCCCAGAGTCGTCCGCAACTGGACCTAATGGTCAGGGGTCCCTTTATGTTGCAAAAACTGCACTTTGGAAAGACAGGTACTAAAACTGCAAAATAAGATTGTTCATATAGTATTAATTCCCCCACCTGTTTGTGTCTTGTCTAATTAGTAATATATTAACTATTTTTTAGATTCATCTTATTAATATAGCTGCTGTTCTAATCTAGGTTTTTTGTACAGCCTGTTGTAATCGGAAATGCAAACTTCAGTATCTGGATAAAGAAGCAAGAGTCTGCATAAGCTGCTATGAGTCCATTAACAAAGGTAAAAATGATTTAATAAAATTAGGAGGAAGAGAAAAGGTAACTGGAATAACTCCTGAGTATTGAAATAGCCTTCCCAATATGAACAATATTTCTATTATAAATTGTGCTCAGAAACATTTGTAATATATCTGAACACTGCATAGGATAAAGTTAACAGGAGTTGCATTCATATGTTATATTTAGAAACTTGTAAAAGAAATAATTTTTAAGAGTGATTAATATATTGGTCATACTGCCTCTTAGAACATAAGAATAATTATGCTTGATGAGGCAATTATCTATCTGGTTTGGCATTCTGACAATGGCCAACCAGGTGTCCTATGGAATTTCCCAAGAAGGAAATTCTGTTGCTTTCTCCTGGCTGCTGATAGTTGGAGAGAGAATGAGTCCGTATACATTTTCTTTGCTTCCCTATTCCCCACCCCCCCAACCTCATAGATTGCTATGAAAACTATCCTACACCTACCTGATACTGATGCCCTTGACTTTGCCTTCTATAGCAGTTTTGCACTGTATTGCCTAGTCTGCATAGGTCTCATTCTTGTGCTCTGTAGGCCTTATTGGAATGATCTATGCAATTTAACATGTTGGGCTGTACACATAGAGACCTCCCTATGCAAATATTTGAGTATAATACACCAACATCAAGAAGGGTAGTATGATACAGATAAATTCCTATGCATAGTGAGGAAATAACCTGTATAGAACTACTGACTGTGTTTTTCAAATCCAGTAAATGTTGCAGTCCTAGTTAAAATGAAAGTGGGTGTGATCCAAACTCACCTTGGGGTACCTCTCCGGACCCCTCAAGCCTGTGTGTGAGAAAAAGGGAGAAAGGATAAATATCCTACATTTGTGACATTTAAACTTTTTAAATTTTGTTTTGTTAGCACAGGCACTAGAAAGGATGATGAGCCCAACGGGTCTTGTGCCCAATTCTGGTACCTCTGAATATTCAACTGTTTCACCTCTGCAGGAAGCACAGACAACCGGTACACCTAATTTTCCTTCTGTTTCATTACCCATATCTGTATTTAAACAGCCAAATGGTGATGGTAACCTGAAGGACTAAATTTACTATCGGGGCCTCTCTAGACAATTATAGGATAGCACAACAAACTTGCAGCTGATGTTCACTTGTGTGGGATATGCATACTCTGTTTGGGTTTGGGTTTTGTTTTCTCAACACTCAAACCATGATATGTTTGGGGATGAGGGACAGGGAGCAGGAAATGAAATTCCTTTCTAGCAGTGTTGCTGCAATTTGAAGTGATTTCAGCAAAGTGGTGACCAATAAAGAGTGACCCATGCTATGTTTTAACCTGAACTTGCAGAGGAGAGAATTTTTATTTTGAGGCAAAAATGTCAATAAGCCCCTTGTTGGATTATCTCACATCTTTAACACAATGTCTCCACACTTTGCCTTGAGACATAACCTGGAAAAGGTGAAGAGAGCTCCTCAAGGCTAGTCTTGAGACAAGTCTTCCATGCAAGCCTCTTTATTTGCACACCTGTGTACATCTTTTTCTAGATAGTTTTGTGCATCAATAGTTAAATTTACTAACTGCAGAAACCTCATGTCTTGGTATATTTGTGTTGAGATATACAACCGTTCATCTGATCTTTTCTTCTTCTTCATAATCGTAATCATAATCACCAGAATAAAATGAAAACCTAGAAGGCACAAAGATCTCACTCAACCCACCTCACTAAAAAAATAAGCAAGGAAGATGCCACATATATACCTAATACCCTCCAAATTAAGTGTCAAATGCCTGGGTAAAAATAAACCTTCCTTCTTGACAGCTAAAGTAGATAAAGATGGTGCCAGGCATGCCTGTCTGAGGAGATGATTCCACAAGCGGGAAACCATTACTTAAACAGCCAGTACTTGTGTTCCTCCACTCCATGCCTCCCTTGGAGTAGACATACGGAGAAGGACTTCAGATGACAATTGCAGAGTCTGGCTTGCTTCGTGTGGGGAGAGAAAGTCCTTGAGATACTGGGTGAAAACCAGCATCTTGAATTGAGCCCGTAAACTAATTAGTAGCCAATGCAGTCATGGTAGCATTGGTTTTATATGTTCAGACTGCCTCATGGGAGGCACTTGGTGCTACTGAGGCCACTTGAGCCTTGCCTCAAGTGACAGTAATTGATCCAGAAATACCCACAAACTACACACTTTCTTCAGAGTGTAACCCTACCCAGAACAGGCCAGTTCCCATCCAACTGTTCTAGGAAACTGCCCACTAACAGTGCCTCAGTCTTACCTGGATAAAGCTTCAGTTTATTGACTTTCATTAAGTCTCCATTCCATTATTGAGGGAAGACGCTGATTGCTATGTATTGTAGTAATGATTCTAAGTAGACTGCTATTGTGAGCAGGGCAGGGCTTTTTTGGAAGTGTTTGGTGGTTTTGTTTTATTAAAAATAAGTAAGGGATCCTCATTTATTTCTCCTTCTCCTTGTAGGGTTGTGCCCTAAAGAACAGAAAAGAGTTTGGTTTGCAGACGGTATTTTGCCTAATGGGGAAGTTGCTGACACAACAAAATTGTCATCTGGAGTCAGAAGATCCCCACAGGAACCATATCCCGTAAGCCACAATTGTATCATAAATTGCTACTTCTTAAAAATAAGAAGTGGTCATTTTCCATCTTGGTTTCTGCATGTTAGAATACCCTTCCCTCTGCCATATATGAAGCATCATCCGCCAATTGCTTCAAATGTCTGTAAGAAAAATGCACCCTGTTATTACTGAATTCCTGTTTTATTATACTGTTTTACTGATTTTCATGATGATTCTCTGTTTTATAACATTTTTATTGTGTTTAAAAATAGGTGATATATTGTTTTATTGCTAGATGGCTGTGTAACAATGCTCTTTTCATTTTTTTCTGTTTGAAATGCTTGTACAGATTTCACCCTGTTGAATTAAGTGAATGTTCAATCTAATTGAATAACTTTTTTCATAGGTTGAAAGTTCAACAAATGACACTGTTTGTGCAACTGATATCAAACCAAAGGATGAAATGCATATTGCTGGACAAACTGAGAACTTCAGTTCTCCTCCTTTTGTTCCAGAAGAAGATATTTTGTCCCCCGTAGGACAACCTGAGTTGTCATGTAATTCTGACTGTCTGATTCCTGCTATTGCTGAATTCCCCACTATTGTTGAACCAGTAAAGCATCCTGTTCCTGCCACAACAAATGAAGCTAGTGATGTAACTGTTGGTCCATTAGATTACAGGATGCTTTGTGGTGTTGAAAACTGTGTTAGCAAGGAGATCAGCCTTATTCCTGAGGATAATGGGTTGCCTCCTCTTCTGCTTGCAAGAGGAGAAAAAGGAGAAGGTGAGTTTCCTCTTCCCAAGTAGTTTTCCTGGGAAACGTGTGTTTTCTAAAAATGGGAATGTTTCTCAGTGTAATGTGCTACGTTGCATTGATTTTGCAATTTAGAAGTGTATAATGATATTGAGAATCATAAGATATTAATAAAATCAATTAAAAGGTAAATGTATAACATTGAAATTAAAATATAAAGAAATAATATTGTCCTTATTGGCACATAATGATCTGGCTTAGTGAGAATGCGGAAAAGGTGGGGCTTTCTGGAGAGGAGATTGTAGCTGCTTTTCTCCTCCTCTGTTCTGCTGTTGTGCTGAGCTAAATCATGGTTTAGCTTAGCATGTCATCAGAACTGGGGCTTGTTGCTTAGCTCTCCAGACAAATCATGAACTATAAATCATGGGACAAACTTTAGTCTACAGCTCATTTTACTGGAGAAAGCTAAGCCACAAGCCCAGACTAAGACAAACCATGGCTTCTCACAACGCAGCTGCAGGATGAATGGGGAGAAATAGAGAGTCTGCAATTTCTTCTCTGGGAGCTTGCATGGCTGCTTATTTACAATAAGCCATGGTCTGTCTTGGCATTATGTGCTGACTGTGCCATCAAATCCAGATATGCTCACATCTACTGCTGGGCCGTTTTTCTGATTAAAGTGTTGTATTTTGCAATGAGAAATTGCTTTCCTCCTGCTCACTGTAAGAAAATACCTTTTGTTGAACTAATAATGTTTTAAATTTTCTTTAGAATCCTTAATAGAAGAACATCCTTCTCATAAGCAAGTCACTTTACTACTTGAAGAACCTAATCCACTAACATTCATCCTGAATGCAAATCTTCTTGTGAATGTAAAGATACTCCCTTGTAAGTGGTACACAAGGAAAATGGCATGTAAATGTGTTTGTTTGCGGCTATGAAATATGAACCAACCTGTAGGCTTAAATCTTTAGTTTTACTTGAGGCTTTTTTCCCTTTACTCTTGCCTTCTACCTTTTAAAGTTATTTTGGAGATAGGTATCACAAACCTCATTCTTTTTTCCCCTTTTTTTGTTTTGTTTTGATTGGGGCATGACCCCTGGACATATTTTATTGTCCTTAAATGAATAACACTTGCCCAGGGGGCATGTCATGTATAATTTTGAAGTGTTCTAGGCATTTTTGGTAGGAATACATTGAATTGGTAGTGATACATTGAATTAAACAAATATTGGTTGAAGTTGGATTATACTACCTTTCAAATTCTTCATTAGGCTGAAGTAAGATTCTTAGGTGTACAGAAAGTCAGATGATGTCAGCTGTAAATATTTTTACTTACAATAATGAATTACAGTGTTCACTATAATGCCTTAATGCTTAATTATCACATCAATAAAAGGCATCACCTTTCTATTTTGAGTCTTTGTGGCTAATATAGCAACCATCTCTAAACTAGTGCTTTTAAATTTAAAAAAATCTTATAAAAGTAAAATAAATAGTTCAATACAGATGGTGCTATACAACTGCCATACTCAGAAAAGAGCCATTGAAATAAATGGAAATACTTCAGTGAGTTTATACTTCCCTAACATTGAATATAGCCTAGACTTCCTAATGTTAATGTCTTAGTTACTATGCAGAAATATATATATATATTTAATATCCTGCATTTAACAATAAAATATTCTACTGCTTAATTTTATTTTATTTTCTCAATAAGATTCTTCAGAAAGGTGCTGGTACTTCTCAACTAATGGACTGCATGGTTTGGGGCAGGCAGAAATTATTATACTGTTACCTTGTTTGCCAAATGAAGATGATGTTCCTGAAGAAATATTCAAATTATTTATTAATATATATAAGGATGCCATGAAAGGTATGAAACTTTGCTATAATTTGAAAGCAGAACATATCAGACTTCATGAAATACTTCCTTTTCAGTACAGTCATACCTTGGTTCTCAAATTTAATCCATTTCAGGAGTCCTTTCAACTCCCGAAAAGGTTCGAAAACCAAGGCATGGCTTTTGATTGGCTGCAGGAGCTTCCTGCAGCCAATCGGAAGCTGCGTCAGACGTTTGGCTTCCAAAAAACATTCACAAACCAGAACACTCACTTCCGGGTTTGCAATGTTTGGATGCCGATTTGTTCGACGACTAAGGCGTTTGACTACCAAGGTACCACTGTATTCATCTTAATGGCGTTATATTGTTCAAATAATAAGAACTGACCCAATATTCTTTGCTGGGCTGCTCAAAAAATTGACAGGCATTTCAGGGAAATTTTCCACCCTTAGTTGCTGATCTCATTTTGGGGAGTCTCTTTCCCCCCTCTCTATTTCCATTAATAATCCATTTCTGTTGCTGCCCCTGCCAGCTGTTCAGGATGGTCCCCTAATTCTCATGAGTGACTTGTTTGGATGTGTTATGTCATGGTGCTATAGGTGGTGGGGGCAGTAGTGTCAGGAATCCAAGCACAATCATGCTTATCTGGATTCAGCATATGGTCCTTATAATAACAAATTGATATTATTATTACCCACCCTTCACCATAATATTAATTCAATATTAAAAACAGTTTAAAACAAATTACTGTCAAAATAATACAGGATGAGTCCTGAAAATATGTATATCGGGTATCAAAGGCTAGGGTAAAGACATGTGACTCCAGCACACGACAGAAACTATATAATGAAAATGCCAGGCACATCTCTGGGAATGGAATTCCTCAACTGAGGAACAGCCATGGAGAGTGCCCCCTCCCAGGCCACCACCACCCCAGATTTCTGAGGCTGATGGAACTACAAAGAGTGCCCCTTCTGCTGATTATAACACCTGTATGAAAGGAGATGATCTTTCAGATATTGGGGGCCAGAGTCTTTATCTTATTTTGCCCTAGAAGCTATGATTATGTCCATGGTTTTATGAGTGTGCTTTTATGATGATTTTGACTATATGTATTCTTTTAACTAGGAAAATTCATAGGAAATTTGGAAAATATTACTTTCACTGAAGGCTTTCTTGGAAGCAAGGAGAATGGTGGATTCCTATTTGTTACACCAACTTTTCAGAATCTAGATGATCTCATACTCCCCAAAAATCCTTTTTTATGTGGTATTCTTATTCAGAAGCAAGAGGTGCCATGGGCAAAGGTGTTTCCAATTCGCTTAATGTTGAGATTAGGAGCAGAATATGGAGGTGAGTTTCATTCACATATTAATTCATATACTTAGATCAGTGCTTTAATCTGATCCATTGTGTATTGACATCAAGTCTTTGACCTCAATGTGGTTGCAAATGTCAGTTTCATTTATTCGTCTTCCTATGGATCTTTTTGGTAGCACATTTCAATATTATATGATTAAAGATGTAAAGCCTATTCGGGGGGTGGGGATTAAGAGGAAAATGCAAGGACTATTTTCCAGTGGAAAAACTGGAAATTTGAGGAACCACTGAAGAAAACTGATGAAATATTTTCTGTTTTGGAATGAATGAAGTGCTTTCCACTCACTTAAAATGTGTGGTATGAAAGTTTCTATGTCGTACAAATCTATAGCATTGGTTAGCTATGACTGCTGTGTAAACCACAGACATATACAACACAATCTAAAATGCATTTCTGCACCTAGAATGTGCTGCCATCTTCATAACAAGAATGTGTTACTTGCCACCTCCCAGTGACTTTCGAATCTAGTCCAGAGATGTTACATGTAAATGCCCTGCATCTGCTATCCTGGTCATTGTATTATGTTCTTTGCTTTCTCTTTGGATATTTCTTCAGCTACTTCAGTACAGGATCTTATTTAGAGGCTTCTGGACCTCCTGTACAGTTCACTAAGAGAAGAATATAAATGATTTATGTGATGTCAATTTCCATTTTAATGGGTTGAGTTTAAAAAGACATGCCAGAAAGATTGAAGGCAATCTCTTTCTGAAATTAAAGAAATTCATTGCCAAGACATTGCCTTATAGTGCAAATCTATATGCCCCTATTTATTATTTCTTTTACTAATTCTCTCTCCTCACCATTTTGCACTTCAATTACATTTGGAAGTACATGTGAATGGCTGGGGACAGTTATAGCTGTAAACATCATGTATGAATCATTTATTTTTTAAATAGCATACTTTCCCTGCTCATAAATGCAACATGGGACTTCCACTGATCACCACCACCGCATTGAGGGACTAGTCACATCCACACCCGTCTTCATCTGTTTTGCAAACAATCCCAGGTAGAACACCTCCATGTTGCATTACAAACTAGTTTTGAAAGTATCCTCATTTTCAAAATGGTTTGCTGTATAACATTAGAGGCTGCTGTTTGAGAATAAAAGACAAAACACCCATGAGTATATTGGACTACCTTTGCAGTGTTTTGGATCCCAGCAATTATATATATATACATAAATTATAAATACTGGTTCCAATAACCATAATGTGTCAACTTCTAAAGTGATTGGGTTATTTAGAAATTATTCTGTTCTGCATGTTTCTTACTTTCCCCCTTTTCTCTTGCTAGTGTACCCAACTCCTTTGACAAGTATTAGACATAGGAAGTCATTGTTTGGAGAAATAGGACACACAGTCATGAATTTACTTGTTGTGAGTATATGCTTTTGCTTGTATTTCATTCTTGCCCTGTTGCCGGTACTAAAATTGCATCGTCAGAAATGAAATCAAGATCTCTGTATTCTTTAATGCTGCCTAAGTATCTGTTGAGAGTTAACTATAGGAAACTAACAGTAAGATAAATTTCAGAATCTAGAATTGGATGATACCTTTATTAGAACAACCAAAATGTCACAAAATAATGTGAAAATTAAAATTCTCCCTAAGTTCATCAGGCTAAATGTTAAGTGAAGCAGTGGGGCATGAGTGGAAGAACTATTGTTATTAAAACTATAAAGTCTTCATTGGCTTAAGATGGAGTATTGGAAGAGGTAGCAGGCTTTTAACAGATTAAGCTCTCCTAGGCTACTAAGCTTTGCAGGTTTCAGGTTACATCTAGGAATGCTTGGATGAAGAAACATACAATGGTAGATTTTTCATTTTTGAAAATAAAATCCAGCAGTTAACTCGGTCTGCTATTAGCCTTAAACAAAACAATCAAGTTCCTTGTTTTAGTGAACAGCAGAAAAGTTAATAAGGACCATTTGTATACTATCTAACCACATTTTGGGTGGTTTGCTAGGTAAACAAACAACAGCAGTGTGAAGCTGAATTGAATAGATTTATTTGGTGGCCAAAGGAAATGTGTTCTGGGTCCATGTTCCCATGACAAATGTGTATCAGGAACTATTGCAGAGGCAATTATTAAGCACATTTCCTGTCCATCACTTACCCCTTGCGTTTTGTTCCTCCTGTCACTGCTTTCAGTGGAACTGGGGTCTACTGGCTTGAGCTGTAAACAGAATGTGTCATTTTGCCCTATGAAAGTTACATACATATTAATTAAATGTTGGAAGTATAACATAGAAAGGTATCTGGTGGCTTTATTCACACTTGGTGGGCATGTGAGTATTAATTATTCTGTAACTTTACTAAAAGAGTAATTTTATGCATCTGCGTAGTTATGCTATTTTAAAAAATTCTCATGCTTATTATTTAATCATTTCTATACTGTAGAATAGAATATTGTATACTTGTATACAAAAATACAGAATGGGTTAGCTGACTATAATTAGAAGATAGTATGTTCTCTAACTTTGTTTTCTCAAACTGGTTCAGTTTACCTTGTGGATGACTGGTTATTGTAATAAGTGAGTCAAATAAGATAATAGTTCACATTTAATAAATTTTTTGGTATACATATTTTATAGATAGCTTGGTACTAGATTTTGGGTAATTCCTTTTTATTCTACAGTCGGTAGTCATGAGACATGCATACCATTGAAAATTAAATGTATAAATTAATCAACTTTCTATTGCATTGCAGGATCTTCGGAATTATCAATATACATTGCATACAATAGATAATTTATTTATTCATATGGAAATGGGTAGAAGCTACATTAAAATACCTCTGAGGAGATATAATGAGGTAAGAACAATTTGTCGTAAGGGCTGGTACAGATATAATCAAAAATTGGCAAAATTTTATATACAGACTACATTAGTACCAGTGTGGCATCATGACTAATGTTGGATTTAGACTACAGAGGCCCAGGTTCAAATCTCCACAGCCATGAAGGTTGCTGAGTGATCTTGGGATAGTAATTAAATCCTAACTATCATGAATTGCTATCTTTAGGGAAAGGGCAGGATAAAATAGAGTAAAGCATGCAAATGTTTCATCCTGCGAAGTTATTAACATCTTAATATGTAAGAATTAGTTGTTTGAATAAGAAACGTTTGTAGGCCCTATAATAGGATTTTCTCCATTTACATGTGTTGTACTCTGCGTCCTAAGCAATATTTTTCCAGGTTTTGTGGGGCTAAACTTATGTGCTTTATAGCCAAACTCACAGCAATTTTAGGAAAAGGGGCTTGTTGGTAGGACATTATACAAAGTATTAAAGTGTCAGCTTTGGCCTTCTGAAGCAGCTGTAGTGTGCTAAGGAGGAAGTGCTGAATTTGAGAGAGATGTAGAATGGTCAGGGTTATGTGAAGGTCGGTAACGTTTTATCAGAATCTCACTTGCAGCCTGATCCTATCCATGTGTACTCATAAGTAAGTTCTATGGTGTTCAACTGGACTTATTTCTAGATAGGTGTCTATACTTAGGGACATAGCTTAAACCCTGGAGTTAAAAGAAGCAGCAAGGATTCATGTCCCCCCCCCCCTCTCTTAATGACATTTCTGTAATTACAGGTGATGAAAGTCATAAATACTTCTAATGAGCATGTCATTAGCATTGGAGCCAGTTTTAGTCCTGAAGCAGATTCTCATTTAGTCTGTATACAGAATGATGATGGAGCCTATCAGACACAAGCAAACAGTGCTACTGGACAGCCTAGGAAAAGTAAGTGTCTTCCGCAGTATTGTGTCCATTGGAGCATGTGGTCAGTTTTTTAGTCTGGTATGTGAGTGTCACGGACTGGCTGGACACTGTTTTTCTAGAACTTCATAAGTTGTGTGCATTTCTAGAATAACACAGAAGGTAAATACCTACTCAAATTATGTTTAAAATACTTCTAAGTTTGTATGAGCAATTGACGTATATGATGTTTGTTTAGTTACAGGTGCAAGCTTTGTTGTGTTCAATGGAGCCCTAAAAACATCTTCTGGATTCCTTGCTAAATCTAGTATTGTTGAAGGTACGTAGTGTTTGTTTGTTTGTTTGTTTTGATTGTTGTTGTTTTTGCAGTCATGTCAGACGTGAAGGAGGAGTCCCTGAGACAGAGATGTATCAGCATTGTACTCATGTTCCCAAGAGTGTTGTATGGCTAAGTTGTTTTTTGCAAAAGTTCTGTAGCTCCATTGTATTTGTCACTAAAGTTGCCCTTGTGACATAAAAAACCAGAGTCCAATGCTGCATATCATGTCCTCTGCACCTTCCCCCCCCCCCAATTCCCCTCTTCTGCTGAAGTTGTGAAGGAATTGTTTGTGCCAGGTGTCATGCTGGAGTAGTGATGCAGTGATGGCATAATAGTGAATTAGAATCCTAAAAGGTACTCCCAAAGGTCTAGCCTCCTTTGGATGCAGAAAAGCCACTACTATAGCAGTCCAGCCTCCTTGAATTGATGTAGGATACAGCTGAAGTGTGCTCCTTCCCTGTGCCCCTCACAACTCTGCTCCTTTTTCAGCTTTTCCACAGGTTTTTCTTTGCCAGCAGAATGGCTCTGCTGAAACATGTTCTGCAAGTGTATCATTATCATGGTGATGTGTTTGGTGTCCTACCATCAAAACTGGGCTTCAGCTGAATCTTATACCCTGATGGATCTCAGGCACAAGATTTTGCCCATTGCTGTAATAAAATAATTTGGCTTTGTGTTTATTAAAGTAATTGTTTTTCTTATAGATGGAATAATGGTTCAAATAACTCCAGAGATTATGGATGGCTTGCGTCAAGCTTTAAGGGGGAAAAAGGACTTTAGAATTACGTGTGGCAAAGTCGACTCTGGAGATCTGAGGGAATATGTAGAAATTTGTTGGGTAGAAAATGAAGAAAAAACAAATGTGAGGTATGATGTTTTTACAAAAGTCAAAATGTGTGTTAATATTTTTCTGCAAAATGTCATCAGTTTTTAAAAAATAAAAGGTCTGACATTGACAACTATTTGCATAATCCTATATACAGAATTTTTTTCTAACATCTTTCGGCCATGCTCTATTTAAAAAATGAATTTATCTGAAGGTCTGTAGATTAGTCAGCCTCTCAGAGCTGCCCTATGAACACTTTAAATATTTTATGAATTTAGATATTATGGACATTTATTCTTTTTGTGGAAGCAAACATAAATAAGGAGGTGGAAGAGAAATATAGAAAATGTTAAGTTGCACAGTGAGACTGAATGTTTAGCAAAAGTGCTGTGTAGGAAATTTGGGTGATGACACAGTACTATTGCAACCGCCCTAGAACACGCACACATAACTGGTCACATGCTGCAGATCAGAGGAACCGTCCAGGAGTCCAGTTTGAACAAGGTGAATTCAGTATTTGATGTTTTTCACTTGCAACATTCTGTGGATTCAGAATTGGTGGTAAACAGTGACTTGAATTAAGTTTATTATTAAATGCATTTCTATGTTGCCGCAGAACTGAAGTTCTCTAGGTAGCCTACGTAAAAAATTGTAAAAATTCTGAAAGAATAAAAAAAGACAATTGCCTTTGCTCTTGTGTATTTTGGGTCCTTCTTGCAAGTTTCCCATAGGTATCTGGTTGGCCACTGTGAGAACAGGGTGCTGGACTAGGTGGACCTTTGGCCTGAACCAGCAGCCTCTTCTGAATTCAACATTCCACTCAGCTAGTGCTTAAGCAGCTGCTTGGATTTCAGACTTAACATTTTTGGTCCATCCAATCTCAAATTCAGGATGGTTGACAGTAATAGATACGATTCTATATAATGTGACATGCTACATTAATTTCTATTTGGTCTGGCTTCCAGTAACATATTATGTAGGGAAAGAGTCTGACTAGTGCAATTAATGCAGTATTAACCTTGCTTCATAGAGTTACAAGCCCAATAGATGGGAAATCAATGGAAGGAGTTCCAAGCGAAAAAATTGTCCAAGAAGAATATTTTGAAATGGACAATAAACTTGTAAAGTGTACAGAAGTAAGTTAATGCTGCTGTTCTCAAAATAACAAATATTTGCTACAATATTAAATGAAGCTTTTGAAACATTGAAAAGGTATCTGTGTGTGAAAGAGATACAAGATTGCTGAATTCTTCACGCTACATATCCTTACCCCCAATTCCCACCAGTGTTTCAAATGTTGATTATTTCTTTACTTTCGAAAGCTGTAAGTATATTTATGAAACATTGTCTCTTTCGTACTTAGTCCAGTTAAGTTACGGTTTATTTTCTGTATAAAATACCCTTATTAATCTTTATTAAAATAGTAATCCATTAGTTTACTTAATACATGAGATTTGTTATGTTTTTTCAGTTACTCAGGAAAGCACCAGATTATTACTTGGCCATGAGACATGGAAGTTGCAACTTTTTTCAGCCACTAGTATTTTGACTGATGAAAGGCAGCACCCCTGCCTTTTCACATTGTTCTGGAAGAACATATGCAAGGGATTCCCCCAGGCTTGTCTCACCAGGCACGAAGAGATCATTTTGTAGTGATCTCTACCTCATATGGAAGTGGATACCCAGGCAGGTTCTTCAGTATGATAGAGTGTGTGGTGTATGTAAAGAAAGACCAGCTGTTATTTGTATTGCTCTTCTTTATGGTTGTAAATCAGAAAATTTATTTTAAAAAAGAAAAAAGATTCTACCGTAATAAAACAAAAGCTGTTGGAAGGATATTTTATCCATTTACTCTTTCAGAGACATTTTTACTTGTCTGTTTTCAGGTTTGAGTACTTAAGAAGTGAGTAGATGTTGGGTCTGGGATATTTTTTAAAAAACACCACTCTAGAATCTTTGTAGGATAAGGATCATTTAGGTTCAGACATTGAATCCTTTATACTTATATTCCCTTTCAGCCCAATACTTTGGTTTATACTGGCTTTGCATCTACGCCATTGTTAGGCAAACTCTTGCTAATAGCAGCATAAATGTCTGAGTTAGGGAATGGGACAGATAGTCTGGGAATTAGGGGTGGGAGGAAGTACGACTTAGAGCTAACAGTTGGTATTGGCCTTTTGGGAAAGGCTTTTGTTTCTGCTTCCATATTTCAGAATGTTAATCTGCATTTTGAATACATTTTTCTTCTCCAATAGTTGGATGATTTCACGCATTTTGTTTTATTTTGTTTTTTAAATTCCTGCATCTATCTTGTCCCTTTGCAAATTCTAGTGAACACCATTGATCCAACATAGCTATCATTGAATGTTATCGCTGCTGCAGTAGTCATTTTAATTTTAGTGAGAAAAAGTCTACTTAGGGAAGAAGTCACTATAGCTAACTGTTCTCTAATTACATTTCAGGTGTTCTATCTCTTAAAGGCCACTGAGGTATTCAGTCATGCTCATCAATTTGCTAAAGAAATTGCATTGGCTTCTTGTATGGCCCTTCGCCAACATCTCAAAACCCTGAAAAGTCATGGAATGAACAAGATAGGCCTGAGAGTCTCCATGGATACCGATAGGGTAACTTTTTAAAAGCTGCAGCTATATATCCATATATGTGATGCACATATAGACATTTGGGAACTCTGTATTGAATATGCCCTATATGAACTTGGGAAAAATGGAACAAATGTGGTATAATAATGTCTTCATGTCAATTAATATCTGTTCTTATATAAATAACTCGCCAGCATTCATTTGGATGAGATTTAAAACAGTCAAGTTCTTGCTGTACCAAAGCACTTGTTGCCTCATCTTAGAGATGAGGAACTTGCATCAGTGAGTGAAAAGACAGCCTGATATGGGCCAAATGCATGGTAATTTTAATGACTGGGAGCTTGCATCTTCCCAGCCAGATGGGCAGGGTATAAATAAGAAATTATTATCATAAATAATATCATAAATAGTTGCAGCAGGTGTCACCGACCCTTTGGATCTGTGAACACATTTAGAATTTATGCTGTGGGCACCACCCCTTCTGCTTGCTTATATCCCCCTACCCAGTGCTTTTTTTCAGGACGTACTCAAGGGTACGCAGTACTGGCATCTCTCACTCTCTCTTGATTAAAAAGTGTGACACTTACTGTAACAACTTCATGGTGAATACTGGCACCTATTTTTCTAGAAAAAAGCACTGCCCCATCCCTTCTGTCCTTATCCTCCCACTCCCTCCACCAGAGAGACAGAAAAAGAGAGCACACCCACTTTTTGATATTTCAGAAGTAAAAGTTAGATAAGGTAGAATTAAAATAGATCCTCTTGAATTTCCATGATTTCACATAAGAGTCCCACCAAAAACCACCATCAAATTAAAATTAGACTGCACAATGAAAAAGAAACAGATCTGGTGCTTATCAGCACCACAAAAATATTGATCAAAAGCAGAAACCCTAATTGACCTTCATTTTTACAAAGTATGACAAACTTTGAGTCTGAGGGGATCACTGGTAGATAATAAAGCTAATACTGTTACAGATACAGTCGTACCTTGGAAGTCGAACAAAATCTGTTCTGGAAGGCTGCTCGACTTCCAGAATGTTCAGAAACCAAAGTGCGGCTTCTGATTGGCTGCAGGAAGCTCCTGCAGCCAACTGGAAGCCCCGTCGGACGTTCGGCTTCCAAAAATAGTTCGCAAACCAGAACACACCTTGCGGAACTTAGTGGAATGGTTCTGGAAAGGTTGATTCCTTTGTTGTTATTTCTTTTTTAAATATTAAATTATGATTGTAAACTGCCTGAAGATTTTTGAATAGGATATATATCTAATTAATGTGTTGCTGTCTATATTGTTTGTTATGGTAAATCAAACACATTTTTATTTTATTTTAGGTGGAATACCAGGCAGGATCTGGAGGCAAGCTTCTTCCCCAGCATTACCTAAATGATCTGGATAGTGCTTTGATCCCAGTGATTCATGGTGGGACATCAAATGCTACAAATCTACCAATGGAAATGGAATTAATATTTTTCATCACTGAATCTCTCTTAATATAACAGGCGTGTATGTTATACTGCAGTGGACTGAATTGCTAGCAGTGACCAATACCAAAGCAGTTAGATTACACTATGGATGAAATATTCAGGTTTTATTTTTTTAAAAGCCAATGATTTAGTAACACATCTTTAATAACATTTTACCTTTTTAAAATGTGAGCATGTTCCTCCTTAATGTCAACATGAAATATCATTTTAAAAACCTGACCATTATCTAACGTTCTGAAAGTTTACACTTAAT
Source organism: Podarcis raffonei (assembly GCF_027172205.1). Classification (NCBI taxonomy): domain Eukaryota; kingdom Metazoa; phylum Chordata; class Lepidosauria; order Squamata; family Lacertidae; genus Podarcis; species Podarcis raffonei. Next base: position 31,124,296 of record NC_070612.1, read on the forward strand.
ACAGCCCAGTAAAAGGCAAGAAAGGATTAAAACTAGCTTGTGTGTGCAAAATACTGAAGGATATCCATCTATCATTTGCAGATGTTTTAGGTGGTTTTTTAAATTAGATACAAGTCTGATAGGCTATTCTTAAATAGTTTTGGGGTTGTTTGTTTGTTTGTTTGCTTGTTTTAAAAAAGATAAGTGTAAGCTAAAGTGGGATATGTTTGAACAGATCAATATTACCTAGAAACACAGCATGTTTCTTACCATTGTAATAATTTTATAACTCTGATTTTTTTTAAATGGTATGTTTTTGAAGTGTATAATGATGCACTTTTGCAAAATTTGTCAGCTCTCATGGAATTACTTTTTTGAATGGCTAACTTTGTTATATGTTTATAATGAATTTATTGAACATAAAGATGAATACCCTTTATATTAAATACCTAATCTTTTTTCTTCTATGCTCAGATGTACAGTTTCTTGGTTTTTCCAAGAATGAGTAAGAAGCCAGATGACCCTTAAAGTAGTCATCCTGTAGCGGTAAATCAGGCATAAAGCCTGTCAGTGCGCCATTCTCTGATTTTTGAGACCTCTTGGTATCCCTGTTTATTTTCAGGGAGAACAATGTATTAAGTGTGAATTTTCATGAACGGTTTCCTGTATACAGTACTTATTTTTATACTGGGGTATTTGCATTAAATAAGCATTTATATATGAGGATAATTGATATTAGTATCTGAGAACTCTAAATACATTTTGATAATGCCTGCATAATGTTCCTGTTTGTTATGCACAGAAGTAAATTGTGTGTGCCTATGTGTCTGTTTGATTAAAGTATTAGACTGAATTTATTGCATTCTAATTGTATCTAGATGCCTTCTTGACATTCACTGGGGTATATTTATGTTGTATCAAAATACAGCTTATAAACTAAAATGTTTGCCAGTTTATGTTATGGTGGCACAGGATTTTTGGAGACGTTGAGAAATTGCTGGCCATTAGACTATTATCATTGAACCAATGCACTCCTTTCTATTCAGAATTAAAATTCTGTGAACAAGCTAAAGTTTACAGTAGCATTCATTATAATACCATATCTAGGTTCTTGTTTCAGTGAACAGAGGAAGACAGCTGCAGCAAAGAATGCTAAGTGTTTCAAATATTGACCCATCATATGTAACCATGGCTTGTACAACATTATATTGTGTAAAAGCAATTGTAACCCATTTTGTCATAATAGCTTTATGTTCTCTTGGAAATTGATCCTTTCAGTTTATAGATAACAAATAGCATTTTATAAACACTTGTTTTAGAACAATATTATTAGGCCTTATAAAATGTATAAATATTATTAAAATCTTCATGAATGAAGCTGACAAGTATTTAACAAATGACACAACAATATTTTAAAAGCCGTGATATATTGCTTAAAGGTCTCTTTCTTTCAGTTGCTTATTTAAGTTGAACTTTATCGATTCCCAAATCTATTTAAAGTTCCTCAGAGTAACCATGAAGATTTCTGCCTCTGTTTTAAAAGTGAACATGTTAAGCTTATTGACTTTGGTACATTCTGGCCATAAAAAAAAGTGTGTGTGGTCTTATTTATAGTATTACAGACCATGTACTTAAGATACAACTTGCTAAATAACCTGCTATAAGAAACCTGATTTTCAGTGTTCTTAAATGCACAGTAGAGAAATAAAGACTGGGATTTCAACTTATGTGTGCCCTAACTACTTCTATGTTTGTGTTTCTCAGACAATATTCTCATGCTACATAGCAAGTTGCTTTAGAGGCAAATTGTGGGAGTTGAAAAAAGACAAGTAAAAATACCACCGAGAATGCCAGGTGCTTGGATATGCACAAAGTAGTTCTTCAGATATTGGCAAAATATGTGTGTTTCACATATTGAACAAATTGTCAATTGAGAAGGAAACTGGAGGTATTTCTGGTCCTGTTAGTCTTTAAGGGTTATCTGTACAATATTTCTAGAATAAAACACAGAAGTATTTTAAGATGTTTGTTGTGACACTTCACTACAATTAAGTTGAACTACTTGTCTTTTTATTATAATATCTAGCCACAATATCCTGAAGGGAAAACAATAAAAAATAGAATTTGAGCAAAATATGCTAATTCACATTAAAATGGTGTAATAAACAAGTATATTTTGTGTTTAATACCTTAATAAGGTAAAATACAAATGCTATTGCACAAATTTAACTTTAATGATCTCTTATAAATCACTAGCAGCTTTTAGACTACCATTACTGTCATATTACTAGAAACAATCTTACCCCCTTTCTTCCCTTTCCCCTTGGTACCACTGGCTTGCTGACTCCGTCATCTTCCTCCTTTTTAAGTTCAGGCAATTGCCCGATCTATACTGCCTCTTCCTTTGAACATGATCATATAGGAGATGTTGTCTCTTTACACCAGCGATTTTTGTGCAAGTAATTTATGTCCCTTGAAGAATGATTTAATGTTATAAGATACATTGTGAAATTTATGCTCATACTTGTTCTTACCTGTTTTGTTTGTGTTGATAGACCTCAAGGGAATGAAAAAAATTGCATGTTTTTGTATTGTAAACCACCTTGTGATCTTCCGATGAAGGGTGTTTTTGAAATGTTGTTAATAATAATACCTTCATTCATGGCCATATCTTGCAGTTAGCTGCAGATCCTTTATTTATGCTTTAAGGTCCTTTTCTATTCCCGAGTATACTTTTGCTTACCTCCTCACATTTCCATTTCCCTACATCTTCTGCTTGGCTAGGGCTGCACCCACTGGCGGAGGAAGAGGAGTGCGGGGGGAGCACATCATCCCCAGCAATGCGATCCTGGTTGGGTGCCATCGCGGCTGCCTCCCACCCACGCTGGGCGCCATGCCCCCACAGGCGGTGTGCCACGCCCCCAGGACACGAGCATGAAACTCCACCACTGGCTGCGCCAATCAATCTTTATTGCCCTTTCCAAATAACTTCTCACAGCCTTATCTATTGGATTTGGCAGGCCTGTTAACCCTCCTCCCTATACTTAAACAAGTACAGTGGTACCTTGGTACTCGAACGGCTTGGCCCCCGAATGCCACAAGCCCAGAAGTGAGTGTTCAGGTTTGTGAACGTTTTCAGAAACCGGACATCCGATGCGGCTTCCGATTGAGTGCAGGAAGCTCCTACAGCCAATCAAAAGCCACACCTTGGTTTTTGAACGGTTTCGAGAGTCAAATGGACTCCCAGAACGGATTAAGTTTGAGAACCAAGGTACCACTAAATGTATAGGGATTGGATGGGTAGCTCTCCTACAGTTGAAGGTGCCAGTCCTATCCTTCACTTCTATGCAACTAATCCACTACACTAGCACTACTGCCTTCTAAGTGCTATCTGTGCCCTTCAGAATCCTGACAAAACTTGCTTGGAGTGGCTGTGTGTTTAATAGACCAAAGTGCAGCCCTTAACTTCTTGTCCCCCAAGCAGTAATGTCACTTGCTGTGTACTGCACTCCTGCCTGACTTTGTTTTAGAATTAAACTCTTATTGCTCTTGCTTTTGCAGGGTGCTTTTGTGCAGGTTGGCACTTAAAGGAAACATGTAGTAATACAGCTGTATGAGCAGCATTTTAAGGAGAAACATGTGATATATACTTTTAAATATCTTTGCTGCACCAAAGGTATTTGTGGGACACACTCTTAGGTGCTTGCATGGGTGTAGCCAGCATTTTTGTTGGGGAGGTGGGATCAGGCCTTTTGTTGGGGGGGGAGAACCTGTTTGCTATTGGTTTTTATTGATTGGGGGGCAGCTGCCCCTCCCTGCTCCCCCTTGGCTGCGCCCATGGGTGCTTTGGGCTCCAAATAGAGCGTTATATTTGTTCCAAAGATCTTAACGTAGGACACAGCTTGCCCACTTAGAAATACATTTTCCCTTTTGTGCCCCCTCTGCACATATGGACCTCCCAACCTCCGTCCCAATGCATTGTTAAAACCAAAAGGGGCAATATCGAGGCGGCAGTGGAGCGCGAGATTGAAAGATTTAATCCCAGAGCGGCAGATTCAAAGGGCATCCTGAGATGGGACTCTGTCTCCCGTCCACTCGGCGGAAGGATATGTTGGCGCTGTGCCGCAGCGGCCTCGGCGCGTGCTCGACGTAGGCGCTCTCGAGGCCTGGAAGTATCTGGGCATCTTCCCTCCTCCCGCTACGGCCGAACATGGAAGCGCGCGAGCCGGGTAAGGTCCGTGCGCCGCCCCTCGTGGAGAGTCTTGCGCGCTCGCTGGAGCTGAGCGGGGAGAGAGAGGCTCTAGCAGCCCCTTCTTCCCTCCTCATAGCCGGGTTGGTCCCGCCCCGTTGAGCCCCGGCAGACCGTCGTCTGGCTCCCAATTATTTATTAACAACAAAAATCACCCTTCCTTCCATTTTACTGCTGAAATTTTCGAAAAAAAAGCGCAGCCGAGCGGAGGGCGGGGGCGCTGTAGAAACCGTTTTGTCTATATGGAGAAAAAACTCAAGTTCCTCGGTGGGAAGTGCAAATATTTCGGATTTTGAGGGGGGTTTCTGGTAGAAAAATAGCCAAAGGAGATTCCCAAAGCTCTGACCTCCGCACACCCGTGATGTACAAAGTGAGGTCAAGCATTCCTATCCGTTACAAAAAGAGAAACAACATGAAGCCACTGAGAGAGAAGGGAAGCAACGGCTGGTGGTGTCCATTTTGAAACATGAAAAAAGCGCTGCCAGGGTTAAACTAGGGCAGTCTTTCCTCCTGCTTGTTAACCTGCAGGTGTTCTGGACGCCGATTTCCATTAGGCCCAGTACTGTGGCCAGTGGTAAAATAGGGGAGACAGTGTGGTATAGTGGTTAGAGCGCTGGTTCAGGACCCAGGAGACTAGGGTTCAAATTCTGACTCGGCCATTGAAGTTCACTGGGCGACCTCGGACCACTCTCTGAGCCTCACTTAACCTCACAGGCATGCCTGGATAAAATGGGGAGGAGAAGTATGTATGTTGCCTTGAGCTCCTTGGAGGAAAGGTGGGATATAAATACAGAAAAGCCAAGGTCAGACACCTGATCTATCCAGTACTGTCTATACTGACTGGTGCTCTATGGTTTCAGACAGGACATTCCCAGGATTGAACCTGGAACTTGCCACTGAGCTATGGCACTTCCCCAAAGTGATGTTGAGGGTTGTAGTCCAATAATATTTGGAGGGCAATGGTTTGGGAAAGGCTGAAATAGAAACTTCCACATGTTTTTGAGTGAAGATTTCCTTCCAGCCACCATGCATTGTGGTTTCTCTTTCTCCTTTTTTGCATGCACATGCTTGGTTGGTTGCTTCTTGGGTGCACCTGCTAGAATGAGGAGCAGGGCAGGTGTGCTGGTGCAAATATTAACCTTTTGTTCTCTATACATAAATCACTGCTCACCTCTGTGGTCAGCTTGTGTGGGTAAGTGTAACATCTGTTGTGGAGACTTGACTGGAAGAGTGAAAAAAGCTATTTTGATTATTAGGAATAAATCAAGAGGATGCTGTTTTTCTAATCAGAGAAGCAATTGCTGCAATGTTACATACAAGACCCCGTGTCAGATAGTTTAATTGAAACACAGACAGAGAAAGAAATGGAGTGTCTTCAGAAATTAAACACATTACCACCTCATAAAGTTATTGATTTGTTTTGAGGGCTATGTTGCTAATGCTCCCACAGCTTTTTCATGATATGAAACTGAAGAGCATGTATGACTGAAGAGCAATTTGCCTGGAATAACCTTGTTCCATTTGTTGACAAACCCATGCCTCTCTCCACAAAAGCAAAACCTGCCACTTACTGGATTAGATTAATCTCTTACAACTTCTGATCTGGATGGTTGGTGGATCTCTTGTTCCATGCATACATACCTCACATAGTGCTACATTGGGCCTTCTAGGTAGTGGTGCCCACTATAGAATGCTCTCCCATCATATTTCAAGGAGTTAAATAACTATACAACTTTTCGAAGACATCTGAAGGCAACCCTGTATAGAGAAGTTTTTATACCCCAGCTGGACGGGGTGAAAATAATAAATAAATATTATTATTAATGTTTGATGTTTTCTTATGCTTTTATATAGGTTGGAAGCCGCCCAGAGTGGCTGGGGCAACTCAGTAAGATGGGTGGGGTACAAATAATAACTTCTTGTCGTTAATTTCCACAAATTGGGAAATCTTAGTATCATCTACACTGACTGGCAGCAACTCTCTAATACTTTAAGCATGGCACTCTCCCAGCACTACCTGGAGATGCCAAGGATTACACCTGGGACCTTCTGCATGCAAAGCAGATGCTGTGCCACTAAGCTGTAGCCCTTCCCCTTCAGAAGTTCCACTTGACTGTGATTCCTAGAAGACCCTGCTCCCTGCCTTGCAGGCCTTTTCCCACCTGGCCTGGGAGGGTGAGGCCCTGACTGACTACAAAAGCTGCTGAATTCTTGGGCTGGCATAGTGTTTAGGGGCTTTTGTTGAGGTGTGGGATAGTTGCTGCTATTGATGTTATTTTTTAAATTGTTTACAACTACTGTTGTTTGTAATTATGTGGTTTTTTTGTATGTTGTAAGCAGCCTTGAGTGTGGTTTTAAGTTTGGAAAGGTGACATACAAATGAAATGAAGGACTGACTGATTAGCCTTTATGTTCAAATCTTTCCTTTATTGTCAATAATAGCTTATTTTATTCCTACTTTAATGCTAGATATTATTTCTGTTTCACATTAGTTGTCTCTATTCCCCCCCCCACACACGGCTTAATAAGCTTTTGTAAGCTGTCTAACATTGACATTTACTCCCTCTAATGTTCTCAACATAGGGTGTTGGAGTGAAAATATATTGGATTATTTCCTGAATGCCAAACAAATTAAAACAAGAGATGGAGCTGAAATCATCTGGTACCATAGAGCAAATAATAAGTTACAAATGACAGAGGCGATACAGAGTAAGTATTTGCTGGACAATATATTTGAAAACAGACCAACTGTTAACTGAGAATATGATAAAAGTGGTTTATTTTAGTTTCACAATGTATCATGGAAGCACTTCTGAGGCCAGAGTTGAATTACCAGAGCGTTGCATGTGGTTTGTTAGAAGAATAGTTTGTTTCTTTTGTGATCATCAAATCAGAGAGCTACTCAGTTGCCTGGCAGCCATGCCACTTCAGAAATGCATTTCTAGCCCTTATGTTTTGAGACAATATGTGAAAAACATGAGTGCATCATAAGCTTTATGCAACATTTTCTGAAGGCATTCCATTGTGGCTGCAATTATTTATTATATAACACCCTTTAAGCAAATTTCCAAGATGAGAAAGGCAGAGAACCTTATGGCACGAGCCCATCCTGAACAGCAGAGAAGAGATTGCATGGAGTGATGGTGGTAAAATATTTGAACCCCCAGTCTAGGTATGTGACAGCAGTGGTGGAAAACCAATGTCCTTCAAGATGTTGCTAGAGTATACCTCTTGTCATCCCATTGGCCATGGTAACGGGGGCTGATTGTAGCTGAAGTCCAGCAACATTTAGAGGGGTCACAGGTATCCTGCCTGCTCCGCTACAGGTAGAGGCGTACCTAGGTTCCCTTGCGCCCTTGGCAAGGAGATATATTGGTGCCCCCATCTCCATAAAAAAAGCATGATGTAATTAAATAATCACAAAAGACTTAAACTGGGGGCTTAACAGCAAATTCTATAAATGTCTACTCATGAGTACATATCACCAAGTTCAATGGGGCTTACTCTGAGGAAACTGGGTACACAGGACTGCAGCCTAAATCTGGCATGCCAGAGGCAGGAACTTCTGAGAATACCTCACTTCCCTTTTAGTGCAGAAAGGAGGTTGCACACTTTACTCAGAAGTAAGCAGCACTTAAGTCGATGGCTTTTGCTCTCTGGGATAAGCATGCAACAGCACACACACTGGAAATCAGTTAAGGTGAGAAAGAAACCAGGGATATTAGATATTTGAAGATGGCTATCATATCTTCTCTAAGTCCCTCTTTTCCAGGCTAAACATACCAAATGCCCTCAACCATTTTTCATTATGCTTGATTTCCAGGCACTTCAACATCTTGGTTGCCCTCCTCTGCACATGTTCCAGCTTGTCAATATCCTCCTTAAATTGTGGCTCCAATAACTGGACACAGTACTTCACGTGTGTGACCAAGGCAGAATAGAGCAGGACTGTTACTTCCGTTGATCAGGACACATTGATCAACTCTGCTGATGTAGCCAATAATAGCAATAGCTTTTTTTGCTTTTTCTTTCTTTCTTTTTTGCTGCTACATCACACTGTGGACTCACGTTAAACTTGGGGCCTACTAAGACCCCTAGATCATTTTCACATGCAAATCAGGTGCCCCCCATCTTATATTTGTGTAGCTGGCTCTTCCTGCTGAAGTGTAGAACCTTGTATTTGTCCCTTAGTTTGGGCCAATCTGTTGATGTCATATTGAATCCCGATTCTGTCCTGCAACATTAGTTACCCCTCCCATTTTTGTGTCATCTGCATGTTTGATGAGCATCCCCTCAATACCTTCATCCAAGTAATTTATAATTTGGAATAGGTGCAAGTCTCTCCTTGTCCTGCCCTACTCCAGAACTCTCTTTTTGTGGGGACATACCATTTTAAATTACACCAGTTTAAGTTCTGGCTGAGTCCCAGTTGAGCAAGGTTGAGGGACTTGCTCCAGCATAGCCCCAGCTGCATTCAAGATTTGCCAGATTAAAATTTTTTAATTTTGGCAGATCCTGGGTTGGAATTGCACTGTAAGTCTATAACCCTAATCCCATTGACCTGGGAATAGGACCCATTTAATCCAATGGGACTTGCTTTGGAGTAGATATGGTTAGGACTAGAGCCTAAATTGTTTGCCTTAAAAAGCACAAACATGAGAAATTAATTAAGTAGCTTCTGTGGAGTACAAAATAAGGAGAAGAATGCAATTAGTGTGCCTTTCAATTTACTGCCCACTCACAAATTAACTTGTCAACTGTTTTTTAAAGCAAAGATTCTTAAGCTTAATGTTTTAAGCTAGATACTTCTATTCCAGCAAACAACCCTGCTCTACAGTGTGATTAGGAAATATTTGTATTTATGAATATATTTAAAATAACACTGACAAGTCTATCTAAGTGAATGCAATAGTCCTGGTTTCCCCAAGCCTCCCAGATGAGGTATGTGAACAGAGATATGAATCTATGTTTCCACTGTCTGTGTCTAGTGATCTCCTTCAAGTGGATTAAACTGACTCTTAAGTGATACATAAATGTTAGATAGCAATACAATTTATCCATGATAAATTTAAATGTCACAACACTGCTTGTTTTACTTTTTCTGTTTTTGTAAACAAACAGGTCCAGCTCACATGATAGAGGCTGATGTTCTTCTTTGTGAAGAAGAGGGAAGTGGTGAGCCCATCATGGCTCATCCACCTGAAACCAGTAGTGATAGCACATTAAAGGAATGGCTGAATGAAATTAAAAACACTAGCAAGGGCATCAAGCTTGATTTTAAAAGGTATTTGGAAAATATATAGATAAATGTTTGTAAGATTAAGGGTGCAGTCCTAAATGCACACATGCTTACTAAGAAGTAAGTTCCATTGAGCTTAGTGGGACTGTCTTCCCAGTAAACTTGCATAGAATTGCACAAGTACAATTCTACAGTTCTGTCTTAACAGTAATTATAACATTAGATATAGCCAACAGCAAACCCGTTATTATCTCTTAAGTTTTAAAGCATTTTAGGATACAATAAAAAAAAGCATTTTGCTTAGGTTAAACATTTTCCCCTGCAAAATTCCTCAGTTCCCCCCTTTCCCACTTTCATGTGATCTGCAGCCTCAGGTTTAGTCCATTGCATTTTCTCTTAATATAATTTATACCTTATCCTTCTTATTCAATACAGTACAACAAGGCAGCTTACAAAAACTAAAATTACAGATAAAAGCAAGACCAACGAGACATTAAGAAATGGTCACATGCAGCTAGACTATATGATGTTACAATGTAGCTGTTATAGATATTAGAATAGAGCTGGAACCATAAAGCATCACACTATATTTAATGATGTTTAATTTAACATGTATGTGGTACAAAAATATTAATCACTTTACAGTCTGTGTTATCATGGTTAATTTGCTGAGCTGGAATTTAATGGTGTAAGAATCTTTAGAAGCTGACAATAAAGAGCATTATATGAATCAATCCTAGTGTTACAGATAAGCGAGTAGCGCTGTGGTCTAAACCACTGAGCCTTGGACTTGCCGATCAAAAGGTCGGCGGTTTGAATCCCCATGATGGGGTGAGCTCCCATTGCTCGGTCCCAGCTCCTGCCAACCTAGCAGTTCGAAAGCACACCAAAAGTGCAAGTAGATTAATAGGTACCGCTCTGGCGGGAAGGTAAACAGTGTTTCCTTGCGCTGCTCTGGTGTCAGCGTTCTGTTGCGCCAGAAGCGGCTTAGTCATGCTGACCACATGACCCAGAAAAACTGTCTGCAGAGTGGACAGACGCCAGCTCCCTTGGGCTGTAAAGCGAGATGAGCACCGCAACCCCAGAGTCATTCGTGATTGGTCTTAACTGTCAGAAGTTCCTTTACTAAGATGTATTCATACTACTTGTTCTGTCTTTACAGCCTAGCAGCTGTTAATCCATCAATGAAGCTTCTTGGAGACATAAAACTCAGGCAACCAGTTTGGATTAATGCAGACATTCTTCCTGGACCAAATGGAAGTAATTGTGTAGTAGATGCAAAGGGGTTTCTAGACACTGTGATAACATTTTTTCCAGATGTAACTTTGTCATTAGGATGGACAACTGGGTGGATTAATCTAAAATGCAATAAAGGTAAGAATAAATATTGGAATGCTTCGCAAGAATTCATCCACCTAATACTATGCAAGATACAATATCATGCAGTTAATTTACCTAACAGTATGCATTCTATGAAATTATGTCAAGCGGTTATCATTGACATAGTTTATATTTTAAATTTTAATTTGTGTTTCCTTGTACTTGGTTATCCTAGTTGTCTATCTGCTGCTGTTTGGGACCTCTGATGCTGTGATGCATTCCCCCCATTAAATAAAATTAGGAAAGCTGCTCTGTGTGTGCAAAAGAATGAGCATGCAGAGCTGCCCACTTAAATTAAGTGAAAGTAACTTAGAGTGAGATGGGCGCACAACCCTAGAGTCTGGCAAGACTGGCCCGTACGGGCAGGGGTACCTTTACCTTTACCTTTAACTTACTGTGAATTACTGTAACATGTGAAGTGTGCCTGGGTCATGTTAAAATCCAGAACCGTTATCTTCTATATGCCTGTACACACAGCACATTATGAAACCTGTTTTCCCAGCTATTTGAAAATAAATGTTCTAGGTTTGTATGCTCTGAAGCCAACAGGAATTTGAGTCTGGATTTAAGATTTCTGAGCCCATTTCACAGCTTGGTGCTCATTGTCTCTTCCCCTGGTGCCTAGTTCCTGAAAAATGATTTCTGATCATTAATATTTTGTGGTTGTAACTTTAAAAAAACCCACACATGCTGCTGAGATGGCAGAATAAGTGCTTCAATTAATTATGTGTTTTGTTATTTTTTTAGGCTATAGTTTAGCAATGGTGGAAGAGATGGCCAAGATATGTAGAGATCTTACTCAGCCAATAACATTTCCTGTTCGAGCTGCTTTGGTCCGTCAGTCAATACCTGAACTATTGTGGTTATTACAGCAGTCAAACAGGTATAGTTAACATCAATTGGGGTGATTTGGAGATTGGAGACCAACTGGGAGATTGGGGTGGCATGTAACAGTATGTTCATTGTCCATTGAGCATTTCTCCCTCATAGAATGAATGGAAAGCCTCTGTACACCAATAGCTTAGCATTAATGCTAGTTACCTTACTTTTTAGGAGGGGAAAAGTGAGTCTTATAGAGCAAAATACGGTAACTACTCATTAATTTTTTTAATCAGTGTGTCAAGTATATAGTTCAACATTTAAGTATTAAAGAGAAGGGTCGTGGCTCAATTGTAGAACAATTTGCTTTGCATGCAGAAGTTATTCGGTTCAATCTCTGGTTCCTCAAGGTAGGGATGAAAATTGCCCCTATCCGAAACCCTGGAGAGTGAGTGTAGACAGTAGGCTAGATGGACGAAGGGGCAGACTTGGCATAAGGCAGCTTTTTGTGTTGGTGTTACTAATGATGGACATACTTGAACAAAAAGCAATGAGCTTGTGCACATATGCTTAAAAACTGTTGACAGAATGGAATGATTGTATAAGGCAACTTCAATATATGCCAAAAATACCTAGTATTTTTTTCTGACATTGTTGGAATTCCCCAGTTTGGACATAAAAAGGAACTTGGACTTAATGCAAGTCAACCATGATGCTGGTGTGCTAGAGGAAGGAGCTGTGCAATGATGTTGAGAAAATATTAGCAGAGACACTTCTATCATTTTAAGAATGGATTCTGCCTATCTTAAATTTTAATATTAATGTTATTTGCTTAAGTTTTATGTAGACTTCTATAAAATTAAACCAAAGTTTTGGTGACTTTCATTCCAGATACACTCTGACAATTTGGACAGGAAAACATGATGACTATTCCGTAGAAGATCTGCTCTTCATCAGAGATAGCTTTGATAAAAGTAGAGTTTTTTATGATATCTTAGAACCACAAAAGTCTGAGTTTAGAAAGGCCATAGGAATGCAAATTGCGGCATAAAGAGAACAGACTGTGATCGGAGTTCATGTTTATGGAACGGGGCTTTTCCATATTCCGCTTCTCTTTGCAGTGCTCCTTGCTCACTCAATCTGCTTCTGGGGGTTGGGAATTCTTAGGATGGTATGGGAGTTGAGAGAGTTACACCTGGACATTAAATAGAACTTTTACTGTGGTTTTCCAGAAGTAGTTGTACTCTAACTCCCATATTCCCTGACCACTGGTCATGCTTGCAGTGCTGATGGGAACTGGGAATCAAACAAAATATTTGGAGGACCACAAGCTCCCCATCTCTGACCTAATCAATGCAAAAAAGTTACTGTTCTGGATACCATAGTGCCACTATTCCATGAATACACGAAGTATAATATACTGGAAATCCACTGATTGCTATACTTACCGCCATGTTAACTCATTGTATATATGATCCATTGCCTAAAGTGGAGCACTATAATATACCCATCTTAGCCTCAGTCATGGAAACACACTTGAAGGTCTTACAGCCAGCACTTTTGATTCTGCAATACTCACCTAGTGCACTGAAAAGAGTGATGCAGCAGGTAGAACTACTATAAAGGTAAAGGTACCCCTGCCCGTACGGGCCAGTCTTGACAGACTCTAGGGTTGTGCGCCCATCTCACTCTATAGGCCGGGGGCCAGCGCTGTCCGAAGACACTTCCGAGTCACGTGGCCAGCGTGACAAGCTGCATCTGGCGAGCCAGCGCAGCACATGGAACGCCGTTTACCTTCCCGCTAGTAAGCGGTCCCTATTTATCTACTTGCACCCGGGGGTGCTTTCGAACTGCTAGGTTGGCAGGCACTGGGACCGAGCAGCGGGAGTGCACCCCGCCGCGGGGATTCGAACCGCCGACCTTTCGATCGGCAAGCCCTAGGCGCTGAGGCTTTTACCCACAGCGCCACCCGCGTCCCTAGAACTACTATAGTGCAAGCCTATTTCATCAGATTAATTAAATTAACTGATGAATAAAACTCTTACTCAGCCCATAAAAGCCCCTCTAAAGCACATAAGGTAGTTTATATGTCATTCAGTTTATCAAGCACATGTGGGGCATTATTGCCTGGTCTTCCTCGTCCCCCGAAAGATACGTACATTTTTCTTCCTAACTTTGCTGTTGGCTGCTGTCCGCGAAGGGGACAGTTACAGCATTGACTAACATTTAAGAAAGTGGATCTATTCAGTTAAACAGAGAAGTGATTCCTACCTCTCAAAAATAATTCAGATATCCAGGATTTTAGTGTAGCATTTCTTACTCCTAAAAGCAAAAGGTTTATTTTTTTGACCTGAGTGTGGAAACATTTTAAAAATCACCCTGCCAGTGTCAATGCAAGTCTATCTGCATTTGAATCAAGAGTTGGCATACTTGATCTCTTACATACCAGGCTGCAACATTTGATAAACATCATACTATACTTAGCATTATAATAAAACTACAACAAGTATTTTTATTCATTCTATTATTTATTTCAGAGTTTTTGTACCCAGCTCTTCCACTGGAGCAAACACAACATACAGTATAAACAGTACTATAATCTAAAAACAAAATAAAATCATACATCCATTATAAAACAGCAGTACTTAGCCTCAACTCCAACTAGCAGCAACATCATCTGGTTTTAGTTTGATTCTGCTTCAAATTAATGTTTCATTGAAAGCAACTGCCACTTCAGTACATAATTCTCAAACATGTATTCCCTTTTAGTCTTCAGTGCTCAGGTCCCATGCTTTTTAAACTTTTACAGAAGGCAAATTCACATCCATCCACTTAAAATGTCATTTTTTTTCTTACCTGGATGTTAAGCTTATTGTGTTTTCTTCATTATCCACCTATTTGTAATCACAGAGCCTTTGGTTACAGTTTGAGTAGATTTATTTCTGTACTTTCCATAAACCTACTTTATGTTATCTCATAGAGCTCCCACACAAAGCTGGGCTGTTGTGCTTGGAAACTGAAGAATGTTATCCTTATGGGTGCATGTTATTTACTTTATATTACCAGCATTTGTGTGCACTAGAAAATACATAAATGAAACTGTAATCGTTCTAAAATGATTTGATGTTGCAGAAATCTCTTTCCTCAGACTCAATAAAACTGTTTTTGAAATTACCGGCATGTCTTCGATACAGTTTCTCTTACATTCTCAAAAGACAGCTACTTATTTCTGTAATAACTTTATTAACATTTAAAGCAAAATTATACAAATAACTTGTGGGAGTTAGATTTAGAAAGTTTGGCTGTTACTTTGATCAGCTGACAAATGCAAGAAAGCTTCCCAACACAAGACTTTTACAAGCTGAGTTCTATGGCACTTCATAGACTAGTAAACTAATCATGGCATAAGCTTTGGAGGGTAAGAGTTCACTTTATCAGAAGGAGATTCTAATTCATGAACATTTAAGGATCTTTAAGTAAAGAATAACCTTTCAAAATTCTTATTAGGGCAATACCTTTTTTTAGGCTAACCAAAATGTCACCAAACAGTGTGCAAGCTTTCAAATTATCCTGACCTCTTTTTCAGGTTGTTATAAACAAATGGAGATGGCTGAGAAAAATTGGCTGATGGTGGAGCCATGGAATTGTGTCCAGTCACAGACTCAAGACAGAATGCAGGCAAAACTGTGCCCAAGGAACGGTGCTGGGGTTTTTCCTTAGGGGCAACCACCTCATGCCCTGCATTCCCGTCCCCCCACACCCTACACCTGCAACGATGGTCAGCAGCCCAGTTTATAATTCCCACCCCAGAAAGCTCTCCACATCCTTTCCTGGAGCATGGCAGGGAGGGTGCAGGTGCACAAAAAGAAAGAAAGAAATGAACCATTCAGGAGAGAAAGGAGAGAAGCTGTCACCACTAAAGCAGCAGCATAATGGGGGAAAGCCAGGGTGGTGGTGGTAGGAGGAGCGCCACCACATAGAGGAAGTGGGCAGAGACAGTGGGGAGATTAAGGCAATGGGATGGGGCGCACACTGATTTGGCCCAGGTCCCATTGGACAGCCGTGGTGGTCAGAGGTAGCAGCAGATATTATGATTAGGCTCTGCTAGATGCAATGCAGGTTTTAGGTTGGCCCAAAGGCTTCTGGGAAAAATGAACATACAATGGTCCCACCAAACTTGGGAAGATATTTTTAAAATATTAAGTAGGCAAAGCACACCAGCTCTTTGGTAGGTGGAAAACAGGAATTTGTTTTTGTCACAGTCCACTATAAATAGAAAGCTAAAATGTATCTCATGTCTGTAGAATATATCATCTCATAAAAAGTTACAAGTTACAACCTAGTGCATAGAGGAAGAGTGTAACAAAAGCTTAGAGAAATTGTCAGACTGCACAAATAAATGATTGTACAGTGGTACCTCGGTTTATGAACTTAATCGGTTCCGGAAGTCCGTTCTTAAACTGAAACTGTTCTTAAATCGAGGCACACTTTCCCTTATGAGGCCTCCCGCTGCCAGTGCCCTTCCACCGTTAGGCTTCCGTTCATAAACAGAGGTAAAGTTCGCAAACTGGGACACTACCAGTTTTGCAGAGCTCGTAAACTGAAAAGTTCGTAAGCAGGGCTGTTGTTAAACTGAGGTACCACTGTAGTGGGAAATAGCTTTGCAGTGGAAGAAACACCACTGTTGCTTTGTTTTCAACCTATGCATTAATTCAGTGCATTTTGGATTCCATATTGGCAGGATTGCTAATACATCAGCTTCTGTGAGAAGTCATTACATTTTGCTTAAACTGGTATGACATCAACTCTATGATTCTATGAGGATAAAATCAGATAGATGATAGATCTATAGATAGATGATAGCTGTAACATGTATAGAACTAAATATTGCCAGATTAGCATTATGCTCAGGTCATCAAGGAAAACCATTCCAAAAGATCTAGTGCTGAATCTTTGTATGTCTCAATAGTCGCATTGTTTCCATATATTGCTCAGCTTGCCTGTATACAATGCAAGGAAATCCACAGTGTGAGCATTAAGGAATATGCCAAACTAATTCCCCATTACATCTTAAAATTCTGGATGGGTTTTGAAGCTTAGAATCACAACTGAAAAGGAAACTCATACTGTTTCATTTTGAAATGCATTTGATAAATTCTGTGGCAATTTCCAACCTACATTTGCTTCTCTGCAAGGTGAATTTTTCTTTCAAAGAGAACAATTCTCCCATCTCTTTTGATGACAGTGGTTTTGATACTGGAAAACTCATTATTCCCTTAATCCTTTTTCTTATAACCTGAAATGTCAAACCCTTGGATGACATTGAACTGCCCACATTTGCATCTGTTTACACAGTGTTCAGGGAGCAGACTGGAATGAGTCAAGGCAAGCTCTTTTCTCTTAAACATATGCCTATCCATTTGAAAATGCACATACTTCTACATAAATGTTGGGAGGGGGCGGTTAGGCAGTAGAGAACCCACGTATGAATTCATATAAAATACATGATTTACATGTGGAATTACAGGTTTATCACAAAACATCAAACGATTCAAAAGGATATACAATTTTGAATTTATAAAAATAAATTACATATAAATAAAAGCATGAGAAAGTTTCCTGAAAGCTACTGGTACTACATTTCAGTCTTTGTAAGGAAGTTATTTTACAAAATTTATCAGATACAGGTATATAAATATTGTACAATATTGGGGGGGGGGGGACCAAAGAGATGTTTACTTCAATCACTCTATGATACGTGCATGAAGGGGAAAGGTAAAGTTGCCCCCTGTTGTCCACACATTCAGCAGACCATTTTAAAAGGAGCCCATGTGCTGCAGTTGTACACATGTCTGGTCCTTGCTCAAATAAAACTCCAATCAGGTAGTCTCCTTTGCCACAATCCACTCAACATGTGGACGCCAGGGGTAAGATTGTCATATCTACACATACTGTGCATCTGGAGAACTTGCAGGTTAACAGCCCTCAAATGAGGCAACTGGTATGACATGAAAACATTTACTTATCATGATTAGATCAACATGATCTATTCTATTAGTGAGAGAGAAAACAAACTAAAGTGGAGCATTTAAGACTGCTTCAGATATAAAATAACTTCCCAAACAAAAATAATTTCCAGTGCATATTTTCCTACCTTGATTATGAAAAATATAGATTATAACAATGATTTTCATTTCCAGGAGGGTACTGTTCTGTGTTTGCAAGGCGACTTAGGGCGCCTGGTCAATATTTTCTCAAAATCATGTTTCTTTGAAAGCTTCGGCTGCATACTCCAAAACCAAGTAGATGCAACAGAAACAATCTCAAGTCTATACTCATCTTTCTGAGATATAACATGGAACTTACCAGCTGAATGTAAAAATTATTTAAGTTGCTAACTTTTAAGAGGGGTTATGAGCCACTACTGAGTTTTTCCTCCCAGACCAAATGCTTTTATTTGGGTTGGGCACCGGGTTTGGTGGTACACCCCTTAGGGAAAATTCTTGCTCAATGCCAGAAGTTTCACTAGCTGAGTCTATCTGCTCATTGTAGCTACCGCTTTTATCTATTACTTCCTTATTTTCAACTGTGGGTGCCATGCACTAGGGTGTTCTTATAAATGTTGGTGGCAAGTGCAGGTATCTGTGAGGTCTGGCATTATTCATATGTTTTTGTGCTGTGAGTAGCTTCTCAAGCCCAGCATGTAAACAGCTGAGCTATACAAGTGTGTCATCAGCAGTCATAGGACTGCCTCAGCCCATGACACCCACAGCTGGAAGTCAAGACAGATTGACTCACATCTGTGGCTGCATAATGGGACATATGTCAGTGAACAAATATGAACACACCATGGAAGAAGAGTCAGCCTAACTGAAATTAATGGCTGTGGATGTCATTTTCCAATATCAGTAGTTTCCAAAAAATACCCGTTGAAGCTTGATTTGCCTTTGTCGTTTCATAATTTGTCAGGAGTCAACAATTATTTTAATATACACAATTCATTTTTTAAAAAATAAAAGCCACGATATCTGTTATAGCCTTGTTTTCAAAGTAGGAACACGGAATGCAGTGTTTAAAAAAGTGCACACAGTAACTAGACATCTTAGCTACACTCAATTCTTGCTATGTTTTGGGTCATATGGATGCAGTGGAAGGGTTGTCAGAGGCAATCCAGTGCTTCCACTGTTACACCCACACCATCCCAGCTCAGCCCTAGTTCCATTTAGCAGCACTAATGATGGTATCAGGAGGACAGCTCCCCCCCCCCATCACACACGCTGCTACAGCTTTTATCTAGGCTGAGCCCATATTGTTTAATTGGTTGTTATTATTTAAATTAAATTTCTGACACACCCTTCCTTCCAAATGAACACAGGGCAGCAAAGTAGCAAAGCAATACATTTACAAATAATTTAAAAACCCCACACACATTTTAAAACAATTAAAACTGTCTTAATTAGTGCAATAAAGGCTCAAATTAGTATTTGCTGCTCTATGTCTGATAGCTGCTTTGCTTTAAAATTTGCCTCAAATACTTAGGAAGTTAACACAGTTTTTACTGCCTCCCATTTGGGTGGTACCAGTTGATATTTGATGGTTCAGCTCCCCTTTATTGCTAAGCCAAAGGCCATTGCCAATCATTCAGGAGTACAATAGGAAAGAAAACACAGAACGCTGCTCAAAATATTATAAATATCACAATGCGTTGCAATATCAGATCTTTTCCAATAATAAAAAAACTATTAAACTCATTAGAGAAATGAGTCATAATTATAAATGCTCATTTATAATTCATTCAGCACTACTATCTGGAATGCTTTACTCTACTTTATTAGGAAGGAAAGGAAGCAGATTTGCTGGGGATAAGAAACCCCACTAACCTTACAACCTCCCCCATTTTGTTCAATAGTGCTGTTGTTTTCTGCTATGGGTTCTATGGAGACCAGGGGTGGAGGTTCATTCACGGCTTCCCTCCTCAGATCACCCTGTTCTTTTTGAGATGACAGACATGGGGGGAAATATATACCTGAACCTTTTTTGAATATTAATTCCCACAATCACTCCTCATCTGCAGGAAGGTAAGAAAACAGAAAGGTGGTGAGGTTGGAAGACAAGAACATGAGATAGCATGGGATGCTGGGTAAAGCACCGTTTTGGGGACAGCCTTGGAGTTGGTGGAAATAACAGGTGAAGAGGCTATAAGTGAGAACCTGGATATGGATGAGAATCTGTTTGTAACAGAAACATTGTATAGCTGCATATTAATTAGTATAGAATAGCTGTCTTCTTTACTATGGATCTACTCTCTTTGTGTAAGCGAGTAAGCCAAAGCACTACTAGCCACCCTGAACAGAATATTGTTAATTATTCAGGGCCATCAGTCAATAACATTTGCTTTCTGATTAGATCAGAAATTACTGAAAGATTAAAGCCAAAAAACATTTTCAAGTAACAACATAGTGCCAGTTATCAGCGAACATAGAAATCTGATAAATGTTTCACAGGAACTGTTCCAGTACAAAACACTAATGCTGACATTTACAATATCAGCACTCTTTCCCACTCCAATAAAACGCAAGTAAACAACAGAGCTGCTTTTCACAGCAAATGTCTGTAGGATGTGAAAGATCTGGAGCAAAGATAAAAAAACACCTGCCCCAATTTAGCAAGTTCTATGCTGCATGAGGAATATAATAATAATAATAATAATAATAATAATAATAATAATAATACTTTATTACTTATACCCCACCCTTTTGGCTGGGCAGCTCCCAACATAACATAAAAAACACAGTGAGACATCAAACATTAAAAACTTCCTGATACAGGGCTGTCTTCAGAAAGCCATGTATTTATTTCTTTGACATCTGATGGGAGGGTGCTCACAGGGCAGGTGCAACTACTGAGAAGACCCTCTGTCTGGTTCCCTGTAACTTTACTTCAGTGAGGGAACCACCAGAAGGCCCTCAGAACTGGACCTCAGTGTCTAGGCTGAATGATGGGGGTGGAGACACTCTTTCAGGTATGTTGAGTTGGATTTTTGTTTTAATGCACATCCCCATTTAGAGGAACCAGAAGCTACATAAACCAGAACTGGGGGCAGGCGGGCTGTGTAACTGCATTCAAAGGGGAGAAAGGTGAGATCATTATGCCTTTACCACACTTGAATTGTAACAATAGCTACTGGAGGTCTATAGCCAGTGTTTTGGCTAGTTTTTTCTAACACACTCCCATCCCCAAAGCCAGTCCACCCATGAGGCAAGGTGAGGCAACCACCTCAGATGGTAGGATTCATAAATGATGTTCCTGATGTTGACCTTCTCTTCCTTCTTCTTCCCTTGCAGGGAGGGGAAGTGCCATTTTACAGTTTGCCTCAGGTGCCAAAATGTCTTGGACCAGCCCTTCCTGTCCCACAAACAATGGATCATGGGAGAAATCTCTCCCACAGTCCCAAACAGAAATACTGTCTCTCTCACCATTTTTTTCTGTTACCTTCTGACTCGTCTCTACCCTAGCTGACATTTTGGTGGCAGCTTCTTTTTCATAATCCCAGACTACATAGTCCCTGCCAACGTGCACATCAAAGAAACTTGTCTGCCAGGCACTCCATGATAACGCCCAATTTTGCCAAGATCCTGTTTTAATGATCCATGCATGCACACACAAATACACACAGTTGGAGAGAAGTCACATGAGAATTGATTGCATACAATCAGTTGTCATTGCAAAGAGCAGCTTGCTAATTCAGAAGAGGTAGATGACAGCAGCAAAAGTAATGGGGAGGGGACTCACCTTCCCTTCTTTGTCTCATGCCGTTGCTGCTTCTCTCTGTCTTCCCCAGTGCCTTTGAGACTTTAAGGGAGAAAGGGAAGGAACAAATGCAAGACCTGGTGGAGGAGATATCTCTAAGTGCACAAAACAATACATTTAACAGCCTCAATATGTTTTGATTAAAATCTGTGTCAGGGATACAGTAAAACAATAATGCTTTATGTTCTCAAATAACACTTTGAGAACACTTTCTGATTACAGCACCCTGAAAAAGATTTTTATTGAAACGTATTAAGTATAATAAATTACTGTTTGGTGCACATAGGGCTCCATTTCTTCCCACTTTTCCCCTCATAGTGATTCTTCACCTTAATGGCTATATTATTTAGGCATCTATCACAAAAGATTCCCACAGTCCATCGAATCCTATAAATTCAAGAATGTGGCCAGAGGGAAAGAAAGTGTTTGGGGATTAAAAAAACCAAAAAAGCAGCAAAAGCTAGAGTTTAATGCAGTAAAATGACACCAGTATATCTTCATTACTTCCATGGTTGCTCCTCTGCCCCAAAATGTATTAAATAAATACTCAAGATGAACAAACAACAAAAACTTCCAAAATTTAAACAGAAAAACATTCACTCTGCAAAACTGGAGATGTTTGTTGGATTTTACGGCACCTCTTCCATCTGTTATAAATTGGATGCAATACTTTTCTAAAATGTTGTTTTTTCTATTGTTCGTACATGTCCTGCCTTCCCCCCTTGTTGTTGCTAAAGCTTTATGCTTTTCCTTCATTCAGTTCATTCACTTCTCTTTAGATGTTTGCAATCTTTCAAGAGAGGATACATTAATGTAAGAATAATAGACACTAGACATAATCCAGCACAGAATTAGGCATGACTAAACCTATTGAAATCAATGGGCTTGAACACATTCCCACTATGTGCTGGGTTGTTCCCATTGTATAGCTGAACTGTCTGTTGCACACTATAGGATTTAGTTCTGTAACAGCTGTTTAAAAATAGTCACACACTGTAGAAAAGGCATTAATAAACTTGCTGTAAGAGACTGGGCCTAGTATTTGCAAACCCTAGAATGCCTTATCAGAAAATTCTGGTTTGTATTATCTATACAGACAATGGAGAACCATATCCATTGTTTTCTCCATAGTAAGTTACAATGCAGGTAGCAATATTTTGAAATTATTCCTCTGCAACTAACCAGAACATTTTTTGCAGCTCAACTTCAAGGCTGATGTTCAATGAAGAGTTGGGGAGGGGGTGTTGCTACAGTCCAGTCCAGCCACTCTCACATTCCAAAATAATACTTGTTAGTGTGTACAAGTTGTATGCCACTGTTCCCCAGTAATCAACTAAAAATTTACCAGCTGTTTGATCTGTTCAGTTTGTAATGATTGCCTCCTTGTCAAGAGTGTTTTACTTTTGAAGTCTTTGGGGTAAATGGGTGCTGTTGGAATTAGGGTTTTTTGTCCACAAGAAACCACTGTATTAATCTTACAGATATCAGGGATTGGGGGATGAGGGTTCACATTTAAAGGGGGAAGAAAACAAGGTCTGGTCAGGGCAGTGTGATCTGAACCCCGCCTTTCTAAAATGGCATGATTTCTTCTGCTCAAGAAACTGGGAGGCATGTTTTCTATCAGTTCTCTGGAACTCAATGACAACGATGGAGACGGGGAGAGCAGCTTTTTCTTCCCTAGAAGCGATTTGCTGTCTTCAGTAAGAGGGCTTAAGCTAGTTGTTAGCTGTGAATCGGAACTGTAGTGATTTGCCCCCAGATTTCTTCTTTGAACAATGTTTTTCAAGGTGGAAACAAAGGTCATTTGGGCAGAATCTGGATTCTGGTCTACAGGAGCTTCGCTCTGATCTGCTGCAGCTTCGCTCCTATTGTGGTAAGTCTCACCAAAGAGTGACTGAGAATTTATCTCATCATACGACATTTTTCTTGAGGCAGTTTGCTCAAAGTTTTTCAAGAAATTAAGAGTATCCTTTATATCAATGCTGTGGTGTCTGGTGATAAATCTCTTGGACAGGGCCAGGCTGTTGATTTTAAAACACAATTCTTCCTCTGGAGTTATGTCCTGAAGCTCTTCCTGTAAAGGGGATATTTGATTCTGATCAAAAAGTGAAGAGGAAGGCTTCATCCAAGGTTCAGAATATACGTGCTGCATCTGAGGTCCTGTGTGTGCCAAGTTGGGTTTTCTTGAAGGAGAATGTGGTTCAGGGGCATCTTCCTTTCTTCCAGGATGATTTGGTTCTTTAAAGTTAAAGAGACCCTTTTCTGTCTCCTTTGAGTTTGACTGTGGTGAGGGAGATGTTTTTATTTCTACATCTGATGGGGAAGTGCAAGAACTTGAAGAATGAGCTTCATCAGTGTCAGGAGGAGGAACATTTAAGTACTGCTTAATTCTTTGCCTCCCAGATGGAGACCTGTCTTTCGTAATGATTATGACTTCTTTCCCCCTTGCTTTGCAAGCATCTAGGAGAACCTTGAGGGTTTCCTTGTCCTCTGAATTCACTGAGTAAACAAGAACTGAATTGCCAGAATGGTCTTGCAGACTTATGTCTGCTCCACTTTTAAGCAGTAAAGAAACCACTTCAGGGCCAGCCTTCTGCAAGCAAGCATGCATTAAGGCTGTCTTCCCAGTTTTGTCCTGTATGTTTGGATCTGCCTTATTCTCCAGGAGGTACTTCACCATTTTGACTTTGCTAACACTCTGATGGTCCACATGCTTTGTCTTACAAGCAATCATTAAAGGGGTTTCACCACGGTCATTACTTTCGTTAATGTAGGCCCCACCTTCTAACAACAGCCTTGTGAGACGAAGTCTGCTTTGATAGACCGCTTTTATCAGAGAGTTTCCATCAGGTGAAAGCTCTATGACTTCTTCCATCTTCTCTGTTTTTGAAGACTGCAGCTCTTGGAATTGTTGCCTAATTTGGAGACAAACAGGAAAAATAATTAAGAATCTAATATATATTTTCATTTAGTAACAGGAAGATGAAAAAATGGGAGCCTCTATTAAACAGAACATTCTAATTTTGCAACACACACACACACCTGTCTGCATGAAACAGTGCATTTACCTTGTATTCCTCAAGTTGACCTGGCACTAAAGGCTGAAATAATGCATTATATGTACTTAACAAAACTATGACAGGAAAAGCAGCTTTGGAATATAGTTATTTAGATTGGAGAAGTATCAGGAAGGAGGTTGCTTAAATCTTTCTCTACCTGATACTTTCCTATTGCAACTCCAGCTCTCATACTAAAAAAAATGAATATATAAATTAGTACTCCACTTTGGCCTGAGTCATACCCAGAGTTTGCTTTCTTATCTAATAATTGTTTCCATGAGTCTCGTGAATTATGTTAAAACTGACAAGAAGGCATGGAAGAATAAGGAAACTCAGAGAGGATGCATTGAGTGTTTCTAGTATGTATGTTTGTGGTCAGCAAGTTGCTTACTAGAGGACCACTTAAGTAGCGAGTGGGGGCGATGGGCCATGCTACCACACATCACAACCCAAAGGTGCTTGAACAACAGGTTCTCATTGTAATTACCACCCCATACCTCTTGGTTGGCAACTAGAAACCAGCTTAGGATGCATCCTTACTCTTTTGTGAGGCTTCAGTCCTATCTAAGAGTAGTCCCAACTGAAACCAGAAGAACACACTTCTGTAAAGCATAGGTTGAGAGAAGCTGAGTAGTCGGTTAGAGTGTTGGACTAGGACTTGGGAGACCACTCAGCCATGGGTGTTCACAGGAATATAGGAAACCACCTTATACCAAGTCAGCTCATTGGTCTATTGAGCTCGGCATCATCTACACTGACTAGCAGCAGCCCTCCAGCATTTCCAACCCTTCCTGGAGATTGGACCTGGTGCCTTTGTTATGCAAAGCAGGTGCTCTGCCACTGAACTACAGCCCTTCCTAAGCTCATTGGGTTACCTTGGGTCAGTCATTGCCTCTCTGCCTGGCCTATGCCACATGCAGGGTTGTTATGAGGATAAAATGAGGAGGGAGAACTTTGAGCTCCTTGGAGGAAAGGTGGGACAGAAATGTAATAAATAAATATACCCAGTATGCTCTCAGGCACACATACCAGGAAGTAAGTCCCCTTCAAATATGCAGCCCAAATCTATGCATACTTACTGACAGTGGTGCCAACATGAATAAAATATTGAGGAGGGGGCAGGCAAGCCCTGTCCTGCATAATCAACACAGTGCGCGGCGAGTGACCCCCTCTAATATTTTATTGGGCGGCTGAAAGGACCTCCTATCTAAGTGGGGCTTACTCCCAGGTGAGTGTGCATAATATTGCAGCCTTCCTGGAACTTCCTTATCATTAAATACGTATCACTACTAAGCAGTGTGCACCATACAAGGTTAGTTTAAAAAAACAAAGCACTGATATTTCTATTTTCTTAGGAAATAAAAATTCAGAGGCACCCTTACAGAAAATTTATTCTCCACCCAATTTGTAACCTGGCAAAACAGTCAGCCTTGCTCAGTACCACACAACAGTCTGCTCCATTTCACCGCTGCATCCCATAAACAATAAAAAGTAATTTCGTTTTAGTTAAATTTAACTGCTAATTGGAACACTGCAAATTGTATGCTCTTCTGCATGTCAGCGTGACCGCGCGGTGCAAAAAAAACCAACAACAACCCAGCAACACTCTGAAGTAACTCCATTCATTTTAGTCCAGAGTATTTGCGATTTTTAAAATATTTCGGAAGTGCGAGGTTGCAAAAACGGAACTGGGAATCCGAACACTGCTAGTAAAGAAAGGGTGTCGGACTGCACACTTTTGCAAGCCAGCAGCGAGCCTATGCCAGACTACAGTATATGCCTAATTAGAAGCCAGCACTACAGAAGTCAAAGAGTCGTGCTTCCTAATAAGTGAACCTAGGACCCTAGGTTAACAGCCGGCAGGCAATATACAAGGACACGGATTGCACCCCTTACTCCCTATTGCCTGCCCCCTTTGCACGCCCTCGGGAGACCCCTCACTCTCGCGCACTGCCGTCCTGACTCTCGAAGGGCGCGTCGCTGGCGGGAAAAATTTGCTCAGGGCGGCGTAGCTGTGCAGAGTCGCCAGGCGCGCTCGCCAAAACGCAGCGGCGGCGCCACCACGCCAAGGCACCGCTGGGTGAGGCAAGTTGTGCTGCCCTCAGGTAGGAAGGCAAGCGGCCCGGGGTCAACCCACCGCTCTCCAAGTCTCCCCTCCGCCCGCTTTACCTGCTCGAGGAGCCGGCAGCTGAGGGACGCCGAGCGGGAGAGCTGCTTTCTCTAGCGCGGGGGGCTCCTCTCTGCGCAGGAATTCAGGTCTTCTTAGTTCTCCAGTGGCGGCTGCTGCTTGAAGCAATAGAGGGGAGTGAGGGGGAAGAAACGCCTCTGCTCGGCTGGCAGGCAGGCAGGCAGCGCCCCTGCTCTGGAGAGGCGGCTGTCAGCAGCGCTGGGGCGGCTTCGCCCACCTCTTGGGCGCGCCACCCACGCGCTGCTGAGCTCGGGCTCTAAGGACCCGCTGCCTCGCCGCTAGTCCCCCCTCCCCGGCCCCCGGTTGTCCAAGGGCGTCTGTTGCCTGCTCGTCCGCGCGGAACTAGCCAACTGCCGGCAAGGTGGGCTTGCTCGCTGCTCTTGCAGAAGGCGGGAAGCCAGCGGAGGCGGCGGTAGCGCGCGCGCGCGCTCTGTCCCTCCTCAGGGAAGATTGCGAGGCAGAGTCTGCTCCACGCATCCAGTCGGATTTGCGGCGTGCAGCCAACGCCTACGTTTGCTGGAAAGCAGGTCTCCCTGGAGTCAGTGGAGAGCGCACCCCCGAGGACACGTGTATAAGAAGACTGCGGCCTCTTAGGTTTTACATCTCCCCACCCCACCCCCGGGCCCCAGAGGTCTTTTAAGAGCTGCGTCCCAGGGAGAAGTTCAACAGGTGCAGACTTTCCCTCGGACGCAGAGATGGCGAGAAGAAAGTTGCACCTGTTGAGTTTCTGCCGGGCAGAAAACGGTCAAAGGCAGCTTCTCCCACTTTGAGTGTCTTTGCCTTTCTAGTTTGTAAGGTTGGTGGCAGGTCCTGTCTCCTTCCTTTCCCCCATTGTTGTGAGACAGTTTGAGAGACAACATTTGTTTAGAAAGCGGGATAAAACACATAGATAATAAAGTACTACTAATAAAGCTTTTGTCAAGAAAAAGCTGACCATTGTGCTCTGCTTTAGACCACTTGCCCAAACATTAAAATTCATGGGTTGGATCAGAACATGGAGACAGAACTCTGCTGAAATCATTACTTTACCGACACACACACACCAACCCGGAGCCCTGCATTTGTAAATGGATGTGGTTGTGTGTATGAGACAGGTGGGTGGGTACTATTCTTACCATTTGTATGCTGCAGCCAACAATTTACCCCCAAGAATAAGGTTTTCTTTCCATGCTAGAAGGTGCAACTGCCTAGTGATATTTTGACCAGTCTTCCATTAAGTTGTCTATTTCTTTTTCACTGGTTATAAGATTGACAGGTGCATAATGCAATCCTCTCACAGGAGGGAGAACTACTTCGGAACGCATGGTTGGGTGGGAAACACTTGTTGGAAAGTGTCCTCATGGCAAAATCCCTCTATCATATTTGGTAAAGGTGAAACACCTTGCCAGTATGTGATATCCCTGCATTGCTCGTCACAGTTTAATCTTCTCCTTTCCTTGCTTATTGAAATGTCTGAATCTATCTTGAAATATACAAGAGAGATGAAAGGTTACTGCAGCAGATGCTCACAAGCTGCTTGGTGTGCATGTTAAGCTGCAGGCACTAGGATAGTTACAGATAGCTGTGTGTACAAAAAAGGGCTCCGACCTGACTTGAAACCACCTTTTTTTACTTAAGGATCATTAATGTGGTTGCCTGTCTCCCCTGTCCTGTCTACGGTGTTTGTGGAAATGATCTAATCTTTTCAGCATCCAGCTAGAGACTCTTTGTTTAGTAGTTTCTGCTTTTGCTGCTGGGGACAGACTATCACCAGCATATAACTCCAGTGCTTAAAAGCCTGCACTGACTGTCTACCCACGACTGGTCTAGGTTCAAGTTTATTGTATTAATTTACAAGGCTCTTAAAAACTTGGGGTCCAGGATAGCTTAGCAACTGCGTGATGCCTTATATCTCTACCCAATGACTGAGGTCTTTGGGGAAATTGCTGTAGTGGCCTCTCATGGCTTGGATGCATGATTTGCATCCACCAAGGGCTGTGTTCAGTATTGTGGGCCCAATTTCATGGAACTCCCATTCAGCTGAGATCAGACCCCACTCTCTTGGATGTCTGATGCCCATTGAAGACTGCTTTATTGCAGCAGACTTATAACGTTATTTCTGATTGCATAGTTAAGTTTTTAACTGATTTTATTTATATTGTATTTGCTGAGCTATCACTTAAGAGACAGATAGCTGGCAACTTTCCCCTTTTTTTAAGGGAAATTCCCTTATTCCGAATAGGATTCCTCGCAAGCAAATGGAAAAGTTGACAGCTATGAAGAGACAGTTTTAATTAAGTGGCATATAAATTGTCTAAATATGCCCTCTTGTCTCCTAGTCTGCTCTTTGACCTGCAGAATAAGGTGGCTAGATTTGCAAAACCATTTCTTGTGTATAAAGAAGCATAAAGTTGAATTCCCAACCCAAGCTCTTCCTAAGGCCCAAAGTCAGATATGCATACCATTTCAGTAGGCTTATTTATTAGTAATCATCCGAGCAAGCAAGAGTGGTGCTTGCAACCTCCAGGAAAACAGAATCAGGGAAACATCAGGCATGACTCAAGGAGGCCTAGAGATAATAGAGAATGGCCAATTACAGCAGAGCTTAATATTCCAAGTCACTATGTATGCTAAGAGGAAGTTATCCCAGCTGCGGGATGAAGCAGGCAATTTTCTCAACTGTTCAGAGTAACCCCTGATGTTCTGTATGCTTTGCCTGGGTCTTTAGAATCTCCACAACTAACAGTATTATCTGATTTACTGTTCTTGCACTGTGCTGATTGATTCCAAGAAAACCTGTTGGGGAGTGAGGCAATCTGAGGTGCTACTGTGTTGGACTAACAGTGGGTGAGCACCACTGAAATAAATCACTACTCCCCTTTGCCCACACTGCAGAGCACCATGCATGCAAAAGAGAGCTTGCCCTCTAATAAACATCACTTGTTATTTCAATCTATCTTCTCCAATCCCTCAGTTATTTTTTTCTCTAGTGCTGCCACTGGGCCTTGATACAGAAGCTGATAATTTCTGTTTGGAATGGTGTGTCATTATTAGTCATCTGCTTCCTGCAATGAAAGAAGTTAGCTTGCCCCTCAGCATGATGTTGCATGATCAATGTAACAAAATAAATCTTCACTTCCAACATGCCCATCTACCCAAGGAATCTTCATTATTTAACCCTATCCAACTACAGTGGTACCTCTGGATATGAACGGGATCCGTTCCAGAGCCCCGTTCGCATCCTGAAGTAAATGTAAGACGCGACTACGCATGTGTGGGTCACGTTTCGCTGCTTCCACACATGCTCATGACGTCATTTTGAGTGTCTGTGCATGCGTGAGCAGTGAAACCCGGAAGTAACGCGCTCCGTTACTTCCGGGTCGCTGTAGAGCTCAACCCGAAAATACTTAACTTGAAGCTATGTCAACCTGAGGTATGACTGTATAGTTTCTTTCACCTACCAATGACAATTCACTATTTATAATGGCCTGTGCAACCACATTTCTCTTGCAACATACTGAACAATGATATGCACCAATTCATGCTCTTTTTATGGCTCACTAGGTTACTCTGTGTGTGCCTCTCACTGGCTGTCAGGGACTGGACAGAGGAGGAGTGGTGGAGATTGCCTCTCCAGCCTGAACCTTCCAGAAAAGAGGAAGATAGTATAGATTTACAACAGTGGTTTGCGGGAGGTCGTAGCTCAGAGACAGATGAAGAACAAAGTTGGGAAATAGTGGGCTTCTTAAATCGTGGGCTTCCCACAGGCATCTGGTCAGCCACTGTGAGAACAGGATGCTGGATTAGTTGGGCCACTGGCCTGATCCAGGAGGGCTTTTCCTATCTTATCAGTCATTTTAGAGGTGTCTGACATTTCCTGCATAGTTTTATCCAAAAACCTAGTTTCTCAGGACCCTTATTCTGTAGCTTGTGAATATAATGCTTAACTCAGCCCTAACAGTTGAATAATTGTTACAAACAAAAATAGTTTGAAGGCAAATCATACCATGTTACCATGACTCTGAGCTCACTACCTGAATAAGGCACAGATATAAACAAAGATAACAAAGAAGCCCACAGTATGAAAACATCCAAGGACACTTATGCCATCTCATCCTCTGTCTCGCTTCCTCCTTTCTTCACATACCACCCACATTACTAATACTGTTTCTTTATTGAACAGCCTGGGAAATGAATACGCAACACACCCACTCTTTTGGAAAGGTTACCACTCTTCTTTGGCCTGTTGTTGCTGGGATTATGTAAGGCATGTAGGTGGCATATACACTTCTGGATATTTTATCAAGGTTGCTGGTGGGGACAGCATTGCTACCATGGAATAAAGTAGCTCTCCTACACATTTGCTTAATCTGCCTGCCATATTTATGCCACACTAATTAAATAATGGGAGAAGCTTCAGAGAAGCTGATGAGAAGGCTTTTGTATGAAGGAGACATCTGTGAATCAATGCCTTAATATGCTGCAGATTCCCAATTTTAAAAGTGATGGGAAAAACTGCTCAGATTGAAAATGCCAGCCATTCTCTCTCTTTGAGCATTTTGGCAGTACCAGTAGTTCTGCATTGCCACCCAGGCTTAGTCCTTGGTAGAGTCATCCTTAAAAACCAGAAAGTGTTCAGCATGACAGAACAGCTAGACTCGCAGGGGTCAGCAAACTTTTTCCGCAGGGGGGCGGTCCACTGTCCCTCAGACCTTGTGGGGGGCTGGACTATATATATTTTTAAAAATGAACGAATTCCTAATAATAATAATAATAATAAATTTTATTTATATCCCGCCCTCCCCAGCCGAAGCCGGGCTCAGGGCGGCTAACAACAATAAAACAATACAAAAGTACAACACAAACAACACTCTAAAATCATTCATTATAAAATTAATTAAATTCAAGCCACTGGCCACCATTGGGCCAGAGCTCCACGAAGATTGCTGAGGGAGGGAGTCAGGCTGTGCCCTGGCCAAAGGCCTGGCGGAACAGCTCTGTCTTGCAGGCCCTGTGGAAAGATGTCAAGTCCCGCAGGGCCCTAGTCTCTTGTGACAATGCCCCACAAATAACCCAGAGATGCATTTTAAATAAAAGCACACATTCTACTCATGTAAAAACACACTGATTCCCGGAACGTCCACGGGGCGGATTTAGAAGGCGATTGGGCCGGATCTGGCTCCCGGGCCTTAGTTTGCCTGCCCATAAGCTAGAGGGCATCATGCCACACAAACAGTTGCCAGTGTTGCCATCACATATTTGTGTGCTTACATGAAACAGGACTATAGTGACATTGGTCCTTTAGTGATACCCATTTAGAAAATATACTGTACATGCACAGAATAAGTTATAAAGCTTATTTTTAATTGCAGAAGTGAATGCGATGCCAATATTAAGATGTTTTAGCTGCCTATAGTAAACCTTCCTATAGGCAGAAATAATATTCTATCTATTCAGATTTCCTACCTTCCAACAATGGGTTCAAATCGTGGCTGACAAATAGCAGTGTGCATATTTAAAGTAACGAAAAAGTTAAGTTGGAAGGCGTTTTCATTAGCATTTCATCTTGGATGGACAGACATTTTAAGTGTTTTATTTATATTAGCCTCACTTTATCCTTTTGGACTGTGTGCACTGTAGTACTGCTACTAAATAATGTTGAAGACTAAAATATTAGATACCACAGCACTGGGCAGCTAATTTTAATCAATGATAGGAGAAAATGCTGCGCCACGTTACAAAACACCCCACTCTGTGTGATTGCTTGTCCTTTTAGTTTTTTAAGTTAAAGATAAAACTACACATGTGTCAATACTTTTAAGATTACCATCTGTTTTGAAAGGCTTGTATTTTAAACTCACCTAAGAGCATATGCTCAAGTTTTAATGCCAAAAATGTTTTTACAGCAGTATTCAATCAGAGAAGCCATGGTCTGGAACAGAAAACAAGGAACAATTATTTCTTTTATCTGCAGGAATATGAAATACTGAATTTAGGAACGAGAGAGCAAATGCGTTGTTGTCTCTACTTACAGTAAGTAGCCAGAGAGTTTAAAGGAAATTTGATCTACAACACTGCTTTATGTTCTCAGTTATTCAAGCAGTGAGAAGTTCAGAGAAAGATTTTATATCTCAATTTTTAACTCACATTAGGCTTGGACCAAAGACATTTCCACCACTACACTAGCGGAACAGGCACCGTATCCAGTGCATGCTCAGCCAAGGAGAGGAGGAGAAAAGCAAAGCAGAGAGCTAGAAACTATGGTGTAAAAATGGTAGACATGCCCCCAGCGTCCATGAAAACTGCCCATGCACACCAGTCACAAGACTGCTGGACCACGGATAGGCTGTTCAGAATAGCAGGGTAGCATGTGTAGTGACCATTGTGGCATCAATTCCATGTTGGGAACACCTTTACCTGTTACATAGCTGTTTCTCTCTTGGAGCTTGCTAAGGTACAGGGAACTGCTTGGAAAAAGGTTAACATCTCCGGGGGGGGGGGGAGCCAGGAGCATGGACAAGGATGAGTGGTGAATCCTGTATTTGTGGGAGAGCAGCTTGGGGAAAGCAAAGGGACACATCCAGCACGAATAGTTAGCTAGAGCACATAGTTGTTACCATGTGTTATCATCTACACATATATAATAAAGGTCCACCTAAATGACACATTTAGATATTTAACCAAGGGTCATGGTGTGGCATGGCAAATGTAAGGTTTTCCAACAGAAGGAATTGGGAACAAGAGAAACTTTAGAGGATTCAAATATGTGGTTTATTACACAAATAAGTTGATTAACTACAGAGGGAACGCTCAGTTTGAACCACCAATAATAAAGCCAAATGATAAAGACTCAATACGTACCTGGGTTGAAGAAACGCTGCAAATGGCTTTCTACAGGAAGGAATTGTGCCCTCCTTAGGTATGCTTTTCTAATTTATCTTGATATGCCTATAAATCACCATTGGCAGCCAGCTTAGAGTGAATCACATCCCCTGTGATTACACCCCCCCCAATTTTCACTGAATATGCACTTAGCTGCTTAGTGACCTCTTCCTAGATCTGAGATGGGATCTATCCCTCAAAAGCGCATGCCACAAATATTTTGTCGGTGTACAATGTTATAAAATGTTTTCTCGAACCATAAATCTATTACTTCTTCATCTAGGCTACCCTTATCCATTATGTGGGGTTGATTTGTCATGCTACTTAGTGGTGGTGGTGCAATGTGTGATACCTAATAATAATAATAATAATAATATAATAATAATTTATTATTTATACCCCACCCATCTGACTGGGTTTCCCCAGCCACTCTGGGCGGCTTCCAGCAAAATATTAAAATACAATGAATTTCTTGCATGTTGTTTTCAGAAGCTGTAGGGTTTCAGATAAATATACATTTACTGTTTATGTCTTGCACTTGTAGCCTGGAAGCACCCCCCATGGAGCTGTAGCCATTCTTGTTGGATGTGGATGTAGCTGTTTTAACTATAGCAGCAAACTCTCTTGTTTTGCTGATTATGTTGGTATTGTTAAAACCTCACCTATGTGGAGAGTCACTTCGCACAAATGGAACACTTATAAAGAATAACAGTTCTACAGAGAGCAAGAAAACAGTAAAAACAACAATAACCCTGTTTAGTAAAATGTGCAAGTTAGAGAATAGTAAAAAATTAATACTCCTAATACAGTGGTACCTCGGGTTACATACGCTTCAGGTTACATACGCTTCAGGTTACAGTCTCCACTAACCCAGAAATATTACCTCAGGTTAAGAACTTTGCTCCTGCGGCAGCAGGAGGCCCCATTAGCTAAAGTGGTGCTTCAGGTTAAGAACAGTTTCAGGTTAAGAACAGACCTCCAGAACGAATTAAATACTTAACCCGAGGTACCACTGTACATCAGAACACAAATGAAGTTTTCCAAAACGCTTAAAAAAAATATTCACTTGTTCTATATACCTCACTTTGAGGCAATGGGAAATTATTCATCTTCAGAATGTTGCCCTTTCTTTTCTCACAAGTAGCCCCACTGGCATCAGTTAGATACTTTAAAAGTCGCTTTGAGTCAGCTTCTTGTTGTAGAACAGGAAAAATAAAACCATTTCCCTCAGTTCTCTGCGCAGCTAAGTGCAGTGAATAGCATAGCACAATGAGTGACAATATAATTACCAGTCACTAAGAGAAGTATAATACAGATATAATTTAATCCCCCTCATTCATGCTTCCCTGGGAACAAAGTGTTCTAAACAGCTTAAAAATTAAATATTGTTTAATAGTAGAACTAGCAAGAAAGCTGAAACCAGCTGGTCTGCATTACAGTTCCAAAAGTAGACTGGTGATTCAACTAAAATATGCCAGCCTTCAGCAAAATTTTGGAGAGTTTAATTAGCAGACTGCTTTTCCCTGTGCACAGTGGTGGCCGTTTAATGGGTAACAGTGGCCCCTTTTTTTCAGATGTTGCCATTGTCATACCTTCATGCGCATATATAACAGGCTCTTTCTTTTATCCACCTTCACTTGTGTCTATATATAAAGTGAAATAACTGATCACCCCTACCTCGAATAACCCTAATAATAAAAGTTCAATGGCTGGGAAAAGCTGGAACAGCAGCAGTAGTGAGTGTAGTAAAGAGCTAAATTAGGTCCCTATAAAATATATTCCTGTTCCTAAAAGCAGCCCACCTAAAGTGCATTGCATTCTTGAACAATGTACAGGAGGTGAAACAATTCATTGTGCCATAACGCCAACTTTAGAACTAGTGTGAAATTGGCCAGTTCATTCTCTTTGTGTCATGTAGTTGGAGTCTTAGAGGAAATGGTAATAGGGATTGTGCATACATTCCTTACATTGCTATGGCATGTACTTTAGAAAGCTACTAGTTTTGAAATAGCTTCAGGCCTATAGGCATTATTATTCAATGTGATGTATACAGAGCAATGAGAGGCCAGGCTCATCCATGAGATGATCAAACCCGCTGTGTAGCTCACCAGGAACAGAGGCAGATTTGGGAGCTGCCACAACTATGATTTAGAATGGAGCACCATAGGCAGAGGGGCACTGGATTTTAGTGTTGCACAGGGTGCCAGTGAAATTTGAGACCCCAAGATCCACCACTGCAAGGAAAAGAGTGACAGTGGAGCAGCAGTGAATCAATGGCTTCTAGAACTTCTTAGTTGGCAGAGATGAACACCAAAGGCAAAACTTTGTTTTTACTCTCAGGCAAAATGCATTTATTTATTTATTTATTCAATACATTTCTATATCACTCTTTGTCACAAATAATCTCAATGCAGTTACACATCTGACAATCTTAATACTACAAAACAGTAACACACAGTGACATATTAAGATCAGTACTGAAATCCAATTTAGGCATTTTTACCCCAGGACTTAAATTACATTGATGAACGTAAGTTCATGTCATTTTTGAACTCCAGAAAAATAAAAAGGGTTTAACTCTATTTAGTATAATAATTTATTTTTAAAGCCATAGATGATTTTTAATTTTAAAAAATCAGGTGCATCTGTGACAGATGGCCCAGGTAAATCAGAGCTTGATGGAACAATACAGGCAAAATTCTCAGTATGCTAAGCAAGAGCTTCACCTTGATTGTCTGTGGGTACAGCTAGCCAGAAGTGGGTGGAGACAGCACTTCGAAAGGGAAAAGGAAAAGAGGGAGTTTTTTTGGGGGGGGAGGGGTTCCTGGCATTTGGGAGACCATCCAAGCCACCACTGCTTCAGGTATTTTGGATCCCCAGTACTGGCAGTAAAATCTGCCTCAATTAGGGTGGAAGGGTGTATGGTCTCCCTCACCACCTTTGGACTCTGAAGTAAATTGGGATGTTATAGTTGAGTGTTAACAAAACACATTTTGTACAACTTGGGGTTTTATATATACACACACACACACACACACTTTTACATGTTGATATAAGCTCAGCAGCAAACTGAACAAAGGCTTGCTCTAAAATTACAAAAAGAGCACTAAATGGAAGATGGTACCAGGGTGGAGGAGTAAAAACGTGTTAAGGAAAATAATTTGACAACAGAGTTCTGTTTGAGAAGCTGAAGGGGGAAAAGACTATGTATCAGATAGTATTATCCAGAGAATGTTTAAGACAATTTCACTAATTGTCATTTCCCCCCTATTCTGTAGGATTCTGTGGCGAGATTGACCAACACAATTGATGGTAAATTACTCACTTTTAAAATTTCTTAATGGAGATTATAGTAACTTCTTAGCACTGGTAATTACTCCAGGCAGTGATTCATAAGCAAAGTGACTGCTGCCTAGCAACTTAATTTTTTTCTTGGTTTTCATAAAAAAAAGCTATCAACAGCAGGAAAAAAAACTCCACTTCCAATTTTAAACATGAAATTGATGAGACCTAAAGTTTGAGCTGTTGCCAGAAAATTGAAATTTAATGTGAGTTAATGGCTGGAAACTAAAACTTATGCATTGACCAGTGGCTGGTTGGGGGCTGATGGAAGTTGCAGTCTAAGAGAGTATTCATACAAGATGAAATTCAAAACACACCTTTTTATTTATGAAACAACAACAAAAACAAACCCATGATTTATTCTGTCAGCCATAAACATGGAATGCATTTTTCAGTGGACTTATGGAAGTCTCACATACACAAGAGACAACTTTTTATTGTAGTTTCTACACTGTATTGTGCTTGTTGTGAGGAAGCCTCTCCACCAACAGAACTTGCATTAGCCTGAAGCGAGTGAGCCAGAGATGAATACTACATGAAAGAGACTTGGTTCATTTATTTCAGTGGAGCTTACTCCCATGTAATTTTGGTCTCTGGGAGGGCAAAGGAGAGCCTGGTGCTCCCTCTGTCTGATTCTCAGCATCTGCAGTTGTCAGGGGGAAGCAATGTGGAGAGCACATGAGGGAGGGAAGCGTTTATTCTGCCAAAATGGATTAAATTAAGAAGCTTGTTTTGAGCAAAGAGTTGTCACATCAGGTGAAGTTTAGATGCTCTTTTCATACACTTCAAATTTGTACTGAATGCCATTCTCTTCTTGAATATCAGCAGGGACACCTGGGAAACTATGTAGAGAGAAAGCATTGCTTGTAGTTTGATAAAAAGAATAATTACATATTTGACTAAGCTGAAAGAAACATGAAGAGATTATTTTGTCCTTCACATATTGTTGGTTCTAATATTTCTTTTCAGGTTTTGCATTAGCATAAATTAACTTGGGAAATATTTTGTTATGCCACTAATAGTAAAGCTTCAAATGAAAATGAGATATTACTGTTCATAAAATACTTACCTAGGTAGAAGCCTGTATTTTTCTAAATCAATTTCTGGAAAGAATGTATCACTTTCAAAGTAATGCAGGATTCTTGTCACAAACAATCGTTGATGAACTGGCTTGTCCATTGCTGCCTTAAAAAGCCAGATAAAATGAATGAATATGTGTTTTCTTAATTAGCCAATACAGGCAATTTTAATAATATATCATCAATCAATTTACAGATAGTAAATTGGTTTTAAATGCAGTATAAGGAGTCTCTATAGGAGTATATTGTATTTTAAAATGGGGTTTCAGAGTTTTTAGGGGTTTTTGAATGTCTTATGTAGATTTTTCAATTTCATTGTTCTGTATGGGACAATGACAATAAACATATCATATCGTATCATAATAGGGCTGCCATATTCTGAAGACACCCCCCCCCCAATCCTGCATCTCCATGCAAGGCCTGCTGGCCGCTGGGAGCAATTCAGGGCTTAGCATGGCCCTGGGAAGGCCATGGAAGGCCGCCTGATGCAGTGCTTCCTGTTCCAGGGCACAGAGCCTTCTGAGTATGCGTGTGCCCCACAAGTAGTTGTAGTTGTAGTAGTAGTAGTAGTAGTAGTAGTAGTAGTAGTAGTAGTAGTAATAATAATAATAATAATAATAATAATAATAAATTAAACCCCCAAACCCAGACAATCCATGAAAAATGCAGAAATCTGCCTGGATGGGTGCTCTGGCCCCCCCTCAAAAGGACATGTCCAGGAAATCCCAGACATATGGCAACCCTAGACAGTAAGACATTTACTGAAAACTGTAAACATCTTTAGAAATATTGGAGTTTTGGGAAGCCAAAAGGAGCAGACAGATTCTCAAAGGACATCACATGGTCACAATGAGTTACTGTTGTTTAATTTGTATCCCAATTCTCCACAAAAAACTGCACCCAAAGTGGTTTGCAGCACAGCAAAAACAGAAACTACAAAAATAATAAACGGCGCCACACAGCAGTGACACTGACATATTAAACAATTTTAACAAATACAAAGGTGGTTTACCCTTATTGGACTCCCTGTGCAGCGGGCAGGAGTCAGATATAGTCGGGTCTATTCAATGCCTAAGCCAATACTGCTCAAATTCTGTAACCAATAAAGTTGTGGCCAAAATTTGCCCAATAACATTAACCAAATATCCTGTCCTGGTGTTTTTCATTCATCTTCGAGGGGGTGGTTACAGGGTCTCGACATACAATAAAGTCAAAAGCTCAAAACAGTTGCAGAGTGAAAAGATGCAAAGAGTAAATTATGTTAGCAAAGTCCTAAAAATGGCAGCAATAGTATACAGTACATAAATATCACAGTGTAGCTATACGAAAAATCAATTCTGTTAAACATGGGAGCAGCAGAATATTTTCTCAGATCCTCGACCCATTCATATAGTTAATGCCAAGAGTTTCCCAACACTTAACATACAGTGCCCTGTAGCCTGCCTCTTACAAGGATGGTCTAACCCCCCCGCCCCGCTCTCACACAGGGCATTCTTTTCAATGGTCTCCTCCTCTCATTGATGACTGTGGTAATTATGGTCGTGTTTCTGTGTCCTCTGCTGGATTTTTTTTTTAAAGAGCTGAACCCACTTGTGGTTTTCCTTTACATCATGTTAACATAGAAATTAGGTCTGAAAACAAAACTCAGAGCATTATCCACTTGAAAGGACACTACAAGAATCCCTGTGAATACAATAACTGCAGGGCAGGAAGATTATCACAACCACTCCTGTTGTTTTATTTCCAGACCACAGATATAAAGCAGAAGACAATTTTCACAACTTGCAAACAAATCCAAAACCATTCCTCATAAACACATCTATAGAAACATATGTCACACAAAGATAATTTGACCCAAGAAGATAAAAAGATTTATGTGGGGATTAAAATTTTTATGAGGCCAAGCTTTTTCAATAAAATAAAAAAAAATACAATATATTGGCTGCATTTGGACATCATGCTAAACTATAGTTTAGCAAGACATGAATAAACATAGCCTTTTCCTGGGCTCCTGCACTCCACCTACTTTCCACCTGAACACTCAGGAAGAGAAGTTTGATATATTTTCCTTCTGCTTTGATTATCCATAGCTTGTTGTGCCTTCTAAACCTGACAGAATGTAGTTAATCTTAATTATGGTTAGTTTCAAATAAGCCATGTTTAAAACATGGTTTCTGAAGTTGGCTTATTAAACTTAACCATACTTAAGATTAACCACAATTCCACATAAGACAATAAACAGTGGTCAACCTAAAGTTGATGCAAAAGCTTCTAAATTCCTCCTCTCAGACATCTGAGAGGAGAAGGGAGGACTGAGAGTGTGGGAGGAGGTTAGGTTATGCCAAACCATAGTTTAGAGTGACATCTGAACACAGCCATGCACAACTGTATTAATTTAGCCTGGAATGTGGCAGCCATTTGATATTTTTTTTAAAGGACACATAAGGAGAAGCAATCAGTTTTGAAATATTGTGCATTCTGATAAGTGCAGCCTCTTTCTTTAATTTACAGATGCAGGAAACCGCCCCCAGGCCTGCTTATGAAAAGTACACAACCAGCTACAGCTATATGGTTATCAACATAAAGATTTCAACATAAATAATTCTCTTTCCACTTTTCTCCCACAGAACACTTAATCTTCTAAA
Source organism: Podarcis raffonei (assembly GCF_027172205.1). Lineage (NCBI taxonomy): Eukaryota > Metazoa > Chordata > Lepidosauria > Squamata > Lacertidae > Podarcis > Podarcis raffonei. Next base: position 31,164,946 of record NC_070612.1, read on the forward strand.
GATTCACTTAAGACTGAGTTGGTAACTGTTGCTTTGACAAACGTCTGTTCATGCAGATCTAATCCAACAATTTAAGTCAGCAGTTGCTGAGGCCACAAATTTATAAAGCAACTGGTTCAGTTTGAATACTTTCAGGTAAAAAGGAGAACACATCAGCGAGATAGAATTCTTTTGGCATTTAATGACCAAGAAAAGCCAATTTTTTATTTCATTTCTTTATAAGGAGTGCACAGGAATAAAATTATACTATCCATTGATTGTAATCCTCTCTGTCCCCATTGCCTGCTACCAACTTTTGCAATGCATTCACCACTACGACCAAATCAAGACAAAGGCATGATCAAAACCAGAAACAGATTTTTAAGTACTTGGGGCTACATCACTGATGGGGAAAATCTGGGCCAGGGGCCTCCAGGCTTCTTTAGCTGGCCTTCAAAACTCTCACCAGGATATACCCTTCACTGGCCCTGTTTCACAGCCCACGTGTTTTTGCCAGGCTACAATATGCCCTTGAATTCTGATAATGCTTTTTGGTTGTCTGGGTGGAAGTTGCAAAAGTTATGAGTGAGTTTTTCAAATTTACAAAGGTAAATTTCACATTAGTTTACTTTGCTCACTTTTATGTCTTCTCCCACCCACCTCGGACATATGTACTTCTATTTCCGTGTAAATTCTGCAACAAAAAGTCCACCATTTTGCGTAAGGAGAAATTTCTTGCGAATTAAGCAGTGAAGTTGCTGCCACATGTGAAAAGTAACTTCCAAACTGCATTGTTGTTGTTGTTTAGTCATTTAGTCGTGTCCGACTCTTCGTGACCCCATGGACCAGAGCACGCCAGGCACCTCTGTCCTCCACTACCTCCCGCAGTTTGGTCAAACTCATGCTGGTAACCTCGAAAACACTATCCAACCATCTCGTCCTCTGTCGCCCCCTTCTCCTTGTGCCCTCCATCTTTCCCAGCATCAGTGTCTTCTCCAGGGAGTCTTCTCTTCTCATGAGGTGGCCAAAGTACTGGAGCCTCAGCTTCACGATCTGTCCTTCCAGTGAGCACTCAGGGCTGATTTCCTTAAGAATGGATGCGTTTGATCTTCTTGCAGTCCATGGGACTCTCAAGAGTCTTCTCCAGCACCATAATTCAAAAGCATCAATTCTTCGGCGATCAGCCTTCTTTATGGTCCAGCTTTCACTTCCATACATCACTACTGGGAAAACCATGGCTTTAACTATACGGACCTTTGTTGGCAAGCTGACGTCTCTACTTCTCAAGATGCTGTCTAGGCCTGTCATTGCCCTTCTCCCAAGAAGCAGGCGTCTTTTAATTTCATGGCTGCTGTCACCATCTGCAGTGATCATGGAGCCCAAGAAAGTAAAATCTCTCACTGCCTCCATTTCTTCCCCTTCTATTTGCCAGGAGTTGATGGGACCAGTGGCCATGATCTTCGTTTTTTTGATGTTGAGCTTCAGACCATATTTTGCGCTCTCCTCTTTCACCCTCATTAAAAGGTTCTTTAATTCCTCCTCACTTTCTGCCATCAAGGTTGTGTCATCTGCATATCTGAGGTTGTTGATAATTCTTCCGGCAATCTTAATTCCAGCTTGGGATTCATCCAGCCCAGCCTTTCACATGATGTATTCTGCATATAACCGGCAAGCCACTCCAGTAACCTTGCCAAGAAAACTCCATGGACAAAGATAACAGGCATATATAAACTGCATTGTATCCTGCTAAAAAAAGTTTCATATGGAATCTAATACTAGTGTTTGCTTTAGAATCCTCTGTGTACATAATGCAGAGTTTTCAGAGAGGATTCATTCTGCTGATTATATAAAACAAATTTCAAGGGAAAGGAAATACTAAGAAACCACTAAGGATTAGCTCTTGAATTAATCCTTCCATTCTTGCAGTGCCAAATCTTCCCTTGCTAAGCACTTGCAGCTTAACAAAATGAGGGGAGAAAGAGAAAACCCCACAGTGAACGTGGCCCACATACATACATCTACTGACACAGGACAGTGGGCAACGTTCAGCTACTAATCTCACACAGTTCTTGTACACAAAAGGAAGGAAAAAGATTCCACTGCATCTTATAAATGTTGTTGATTTTTTAAAGTCACATTGTCAGTTGGCATCAACTCCAATATAGTTAAGACGTTGCTACATTTCTTTCAACCAAGTCCCCACCCCCACACCTCTTATTCAGAGCAGAAGTTCAAATCCTCCCACTTCAATCTTAGCAAGCACTTCTAAAAAGGCACTTAAAATACAGAAGACTGGGATTTAAGTGACTTATGCCTCCATCAATGAGTCATGCTCTAACCTTTCTTCCACCCGTCCCCCATTTTATAATTTTCCAAGGAGATGTCAAATCAGCATGTTTCTTTTATATGAATAAGAGTTTACTGCTAATTTTGGATAAATAATTTGACATTTGTTTTCTGTATTAGAACTGTGTATTATTTTAAAGGCCTGAACATCTCCTGCATGGCACTGCTTCTAGAAAGTGTCAGATCATGTACTACAGTCCTGATGTGGCTGCACTGCCACCACTTGTGATGTTTCCATGATACTAGAACCATTCTGCCCTCCGTGTTGATGCAGCAGCCTCCATCATCAGCACTACTGAACTGGCAATTGCCTGCAAGCATAGTGTAGATTAGCACACTCAATTAAGCAGAGCAGTACTGTATAAAGGTAAAGGTAAAGGACCCTTGGACGGTTAAGTCGTTAAAGGCAACTATGAGGTTGCGGTGCTCATCTTGCTTTTCAAGCTGAGGGAGCCAGCTTTTGTCCAGAGGCAGCTTTCTGAGTCATGTGGCCAGCATAACTAAACCACTTCTGGCGCAATGGAACACCGTGACGGAAACAAGAGTGCACGGAAACGCCATTTACCTTCCTGCTGCAGCAGTACCTATTTATCTACTTGCACTGGCATGCTTTTGAACTGCTAGGTTGGCAGGAGCTGAGACCCAAAAGAGCCTGCTATGCCTGCTAATTTCATTCAGTTTTGTCAAAAAGAAAAGCTATAGCTGTTTGTTGTTTTCTCCACTATAAGCACTAGGGAGGCACACAACTTTGTTTTCCCCAAACTGGGATTTGGATTCAGATCAGAGGTGAACTGGGCAGGCTCTGAAGCAGTCTGAACCAAATCTGTATGTTTCCAAAGCACCAAACTGGAGTCTAAGCCAAATCTTGTGGTTACTACACACCTCTACCAATGTCCCTCAAAGCAACTAGTCTCTAAAATAAAAGTTAAACAAAAATGCAAACTAACAATTCAATAAATGATTATCATAACTTCAATTCAAAACATGCTTACTATAGTAAAATAAACCCCAATGAACACAGTCAGACTTACTTTTGAGTAAGCATGCATAAGTCTGTACTGTATCGAAATTTTCGTATAGCTGAAGAGACCCTAGAACAGCCTTTTTTTCAACAATTGGCTTAAAAAACAGGTAATGATGGAGCATGGTGGACCTCTTTAGAAAAGGCATCCCAAAGTCGAGGTGCTATGACCTTCTCATATACCCACCAGCTGAGCTTCTGTTGGTAGGGGTGACATAGAGCATAGCCTTTTAATTTAACATGAACGCAGAAGTGGAGTGCATGCAATAAAACAATCTTCTAAAGGCAGACTCAGGGTGGTACTCAACTACAATTTACTCAGAGTAGACCTATTGAAATAAGTGGACCTAACTTAGTCATGTTAATTAATTTCAAAGGTCTTCATCACACAAACCCTCTCAAGTAAACCAGAGTAAATAGGAATGTTCCAGTCTCAGAGTGACAGGCAAACAAGAAGTGAAAGGTGCGCTTCCTCCTGCTTTCTTCCCTCTTGCTTGCCTAGTTCCAAGGGTTTGTCTACTTCCCCAATGTAGATTCACTTACTGTCGTAGCACAATGTGTGTGTGGGCATGCACCAGCACCACAACATCTTAAACAAACTTTTTAATGAATCCTTTTAGGGGGGGAAAAGGGCTTATTAAACTATTGCAATAACCCTCAAGAGTGAGGTATGGGCTGTTAGGGTCAAGGACATACCAGACTTCTTCCCTGTATTTTTTTCACATACACACACACAAAAGTATTGGTAATTTTTTAGCCTACAGAAAAATGGAAAAACATCCAAGTATTGATCTACCAAATTACCCAGTAATAATATATAAAGCTACTTCCCCCAGAGTTCCGGTACGTGGTATTACTGATAAGTACTTGGCATTTATTTTATTAAAATGTTATTATTAAAATGATTTCATAAATGAAATCATACAAAACATATTGGACTACCTATATTTAGATTTTTGCTGTTTTGTACAACATACTATGTCGTACTCTCACTCCCCCGACATTCTGGCTCTGGGCATCTATTCAATGTGAAGCTTACAGAGTAGCATTTTTAGCAAATCGGTGAGTATGCTGACTGCTTTTGTTGGGAAGTACTCTATTAAAGAGACAGTTTATCTTTTAAACAGATAGTTGCTACAGTAATAAAGCACAAATAAATGGTTCTTAATTAATGCAAGGAAAGTAATTGGAAAAAGCTGGAAGCCATGCTAAATACAACAGAATAAAATATGTTCTTTTAAACACTCTGACATTAAATATGGAGCAAAGTATCGTATTTTATGAGAGTGTACAGCAAAGGGTTTTCATTTTCCATTGTTCAGTGACTGATAAGCTTAACAGCCCCTCCTGTCCTTTTGCCAAATGAGTAATTCTTTACACAATGCTTTAATCAAAAAGCATTCAGGTAACACTGTCCATTCGTGTATAAAACAGCCTCAACCAGCACATTGTTTGCCACTGAAAACTGTTTATGAATCATGGCTCAGAAAATATATTTAAATCTACCAAACAACAGGCACATTTAACTCAGTGCCATTTGCACGTCTGTATAAAATCTGTAGTGGCTATATAAAAGTTATCAGTGAGGTGGATTACAGTTGTTGCCAGAACAAACAGAAAATGAGCCCTGCTTGATCAAAGGCTCATCTAGAGCAGCACCCTGTTTTCACAGTAGCCAACCAGATGCCTTTGGGGAGCCTGCAAGCACATGAGGGCGAGAGCACATTCCCAACTCAGCTGCAACAGGTAGCACACAGGTATCATATTTCAATCATAGTCTGTAACTCTGATCTTGCAAGTTTGCACTACTAGTATTGACTCTATCATGTTCTTAGTCCATACACCAGTAGACTGTTGTATATGAAACTTCATGCTACACTGTACCAGTTCCTCTCTAAGGGGCAAACTATGTGTGATCCTCAATGTATCATGAAGAATTACAGTATCACTAAGAATTATCTCCAGGTAACGTAATCTTCGGGTTGCGAACGCGGCAAACCTGGCAGTGGGTTTGCCACTCACGAGTGCGCAAAAGCGGTCCTCCGGTTACGAAATTTTCGGGATACGGCCGGGCCTCCAGAACGGATCCCGTTCGTAACCAGAGATACCACTGTACATCAATATGTTTCACCAAACAACACAGTTCCCAGTTTTATTAGGACCACGGTATCCAAGGAGGGGAGGTTTATTTCCCTGCACAGTCCTGACAAAAATAGCAACTCCAAAGCATTGCTATTAGCTTCAGAAAAAGGCTCCCATCAACAGTAATGAGAACAACCTTCCCCCGGCTCAGATTAATATTGAGTGTGTATTTCAGAAGGATTGCTGGAAAATAGAAAGGGTTAAACCTCTTTTCATGTTGCAGTGCAATGAAAATCGAACTCCCATGCCTGCTGTTGTTGTTTTTTAATGCACTTTGAGGGGCCTTCTAATGACATACTTAGCATCACATGAATAGTTTGGCCCTATGTGGTCTGTTTGAAGGAACAGTACAAGCAGCAGGAAAGAGGAAAGACTAGGACAAATCATATTCAGCATTGAGGATCCAGCATTTGTTCCCCCCCCCTGTAGGTATGAAATAGAAGCACTTATGAAAATCTTTAGCTAGTGCTCTTCTTTGATACTGCCATCTTGTTGAGTAAAATAGAAGAATTAAGACATGCAGAATGAATAGTACTTTGTATTATCCGCATTATCACACCTCCTGTAATGTAGCTGTAATGCCAGGTTTTGTTCCAAAGAGTTCATTATGCCCCAGGCAACACTCTTGGAACCCATAAGGTAAAGGTAAAGGGACCCCTGACCATTAGGTCCAGTCGTGTCCGACTCTGGGGTTGCGGCGCTCATCTCGCTTTATTGGCCGAGGGAGCCGGCATACAGCTTCCGGGTCATGTGGCCAGCATGACTTCTGGCAAACCAGAGCAGCACACGAAAACGCCGTTTCCCACTCCCACTTCCCACTCCCGCCGGAGTGGTACCTATTTATCTACTTGCACTTTGATGTGCTTTCGAACTGCTAAGTTGGCAGGAGCAGGGACTGAGCAACGAGAGCTCACCCCGTCGTGGGGATTTGAACCGCCGACCTTCTGATCGACAAGTCCTAGGCTCTGTGGTTTAACCCACAGCGCCACCCACGTCCCCATTTGGAACCCATGCAGAAAGCTTTATGACAATATTCAACACATGAGAAAGGAATGTGTTTGGAAGAGGATCCAAACATTGTCAGAAAGCTATGTACAATGGGCAAGAGTCAACGTTAGTCATCCTCAGAGAAGACCCATCAAAATCAGCAGACTTACGTTTGATATCACTTACGTTTGATATCACCCTACGTGCCTTCTTAATTAAAGGTATTTCTGTACAATCACCATGTAGCTGTGTTAAGTGTATGTAATTCACTACGTGTGTGTGCTCACCCTGCTGGGGCACCCTGCTCCCACCACCCCTCCCATTAGCCCTTTATAACTTTCCCTTCCCGCCCTAAGCAACTATGAACTTGCTCTTCACGTTCCCATGCCCCCGCTTGTACACAACCCCACCATCCTGTAACCTCCTGCATCTTCCTCCTCACCCACATGTTGCAACTATGAAGCACCCTTTTCACTTTCTGCCCAGTTGTGTGCAGGCCACCCCGCATATACCCAGGGGTTTACGTTTCGAGGCAGCACATGCCTCAGTGAAAACATATATATTTGAAACACCACTGAGAATGTCTGCAAACACTAAATTCTGCCCCACCCTGCCTCTTTTGGTGACATAAAGGAACATATTTATTATTAATCACAATTCTAACCCCATCATTCTTGCAAGGGGTTTGAGACAGGCATTCTCCTGTCACTTCAGAGTGCTTCCACAGGTATGTGGAAATTTCAGCTCCTCAATCCAAGTCCAACAGTATGATACTTGTAATGGATTTTCGTACATACCCTAGAAGTAAAATGATATTTTGAACTGACTAGGATAAAGTAGCAATTTTAATGTATATACTTTCACCCCAAACGTGTATGGCCAGAGTTCTTTGGATTGGGTGAGGCTACAAATTAAACCAAACCACAGAGCCTAGGGCTTGGCGATCAGAAGGTCAGCGGTTTGAACCCCCATGACGGGGTGAGCTCCCATTCCTCGGTCCCAGCTCCTGCCAACCTAGCAGCTCAAAAGCACGTCCAAGTGCAAGTAGATAAATAGGTACCACTCCGGCGGGAAGGCAAACGGCGTTTCCGTGCACTGCTTTGGTACGCCAGAAGCGGTTTAGTCATGCTGGCCACATGACCCGGAAGCTGTACGCCGGCTCCCTCGGCCAAGTAAAGCGAGATGAGTGCCGCAACCCCAGAGTAGTCCACGACTGGACCCAACAGTGAGGGGTCCCTTTAACCTTTAATTGGTAAAGTTCTATACCCCACTGTCCCCAACACTGGCTTTGCCTAATGATGTGGTGCAAAAGCTGTTACATTAAAACATGTAACACAGTAATGTCAAAAACAAAGCTTTCAAAAGCAAATTCATGCAACTAATGGATTACATAAAATAAAATGATTCATTTCAATTACCAGCAGATATTCAGTACCCATAGATAATTTTCTACCCACACACCTATTCATAAAATAATAGTAGTCTTTTAGAAACTCTTATCATTCAGCATACTACATCTCTGATAAATGCACTAAAACACTTTGAATTTTTATTGGTGTTCATGTTAATTTAGTCCATCTCATTAAAACCATAATGTCAGCTCAAAAATAAAGCTTTCTCTAGAACCACTTTACTTTTTCCTTGCAGGCTATCAGGAAGTGGCTTTATTACCAGAACTTGAAGTTATAGACAGAATTTACATAAAAATGTTACATTGACTAGTAGAGTAGCATACTCTATTGGGCAAGACAGCCTGTGGCTATGAAGTTAACCCACCACACGAACAACAGGACGCAGGGAACAATAATAAAAAACAATTAATGCCTGAGAGTTGCAACGCTGAATAGCATTGCTCTCTTTTAAGTAACAGGAAGTGAAGCAGAAGGCATAAAACTTAACTAGGTTAGATATGAAGAATATAAATTATTAACTGAAGTATACATTTTTGGAACACTACAAAAGCAGCTTTGTGAAGCATGCATTTTGACTGTTCAGTTCTCAATTGGCGTTTTCTTCTAAATGGAAGATAAACATACTCCAGTAGGAGGCAGGTTATTTTAAAATGTATTTCAGGTTCTCAGAATTCTTCAAGTCAGTTCACAACATCCATTGAAAATGAATGTTATACAATAAACAAACTAAAATGCATAATAATAAAACACTAGATGTCCATATTAGAAGGTTACAGAGGCCAAAAGCACAAAAAAAGCTTCACTATAGTAACCAGGATAACATATGTATATATTTTATATAAAAAATATCAGTAGAAACTGGGAAGGTAAAAAATGTGGTGAAAATGTGCACCCT